>NC_091826.1:16250000-16850000 GCF_038994185.2 Dermacentor albipictus
GGCTGCGCCGTCAGCAAAGGAGAGAGAAAAGAAAAATCACCTAAACGAGACCACAGAAATGCAATAAGGCCAGAGGTGCGCGGAAACCGAGGACTGAGCTATGGAATAAAGAGCTTGTTCGCGTTTTCCACATTCGAGTGCGCCCTTCACCACCCTAACAAGATGGGACCGCGGGACAGGGGCGTCCGTTTGTGCAGTTTTTCTACGCATAAAGGCGAACGCGAAGCAGTCCAAAATAAATATGCAGATCATGGGAGGGCGACGGCATAGTTGGGAACCCTCGAGTGGCTCAGACGAGAATAACCCGTCACTGACCCAACGTCGGGAGGAAGAAAAAGAAAGTCAGCATAAGCGAAACCAGAGAAAGATGGAAGTCGAGATAGAAAGATCAGGGAGGAGGAGGGGGAAACGAGAGGGAGAGGGGGAGGGGGGCGCTATGCGCGCGTGAGAGGGCACTTGGCACAATGCGAAAGACGTCAGCAGACAAATGGAGGGCGCCGGAGGGAGCGCCAACAAGAAAGAAATTGTGAGTGGCGGAGTGCAGGATGACCTACCTCAATCACAATATTTTTCTTTTTCTTTTAAGCAACGCGCTCTCTTGTTTACTATGCGCTCGTCGTGGAGAAATATACCGCAAAGAACCACTTCAAAGAAAAGTCTCGAGTGCCGCTAAAAAACAGCGGTGTCGGTCTGCGTGGCCACGGGAGGGCGCGAGTAACTGTACGACGACTGCACGATGACATCACGAGTACTACGTGGCACGACGACTGGAAGATAGCGGCGCTACGATGGCGCAACGATTGCAGAACGACGACGTTGCATGTCGCGTTTTGCGCACTAGGCAGAAGCAAATGGACGATTTTTTTTTTTTGGGGGGGGGGCTATTTTTTTTAAACGCGACGACAATTAACGTGTTGATTATAATTGCGGCAAGAGCCGCGACACGCGGCTGAATTAAACTACAAATGTTCATTAAAAGGACCGCAAAACTTTCAGTTACGACAAAAGAAACGGGCATCATCCCCATACAGGTCTTTTTTCCCAAGCGCACGCCCTAAAGCGGAATTTTGTCCTTGTGCTCCTTTTCTTTGTCCTTTATTTATATTCATCCTTTTTAGTACTCAGGAATATGCCCGTTGTTCACAAAAGTTACACCCCCCCCCCCCCCCAAGACGGAGAACGGGGAAAGAGAGCGAAGGAAATCCGAGAAATGCGGCGCATTCGGAATATCCGTTCGCGTCAAGCGAAGGACGCTGTCTCGTTTAATTAAACACATTCCTCAACGTTGGAGCGCGTTCAGAGGAGGAGCGTTTCATTCGACTCGACAGAAATGGTGAGTGTTCCTGCATACGCCGCTCGGTCAGACTGACCCTTGCAGTGAGGAAAAAGAGAGCGCGTGAATATATAATCACGCCTTTCCGGTACCGCCGTTGAAAAACAACCACACGCTCCTTTGTTTCGCGAAGCTCGCTCGACCACTATCGTTCATCATCGCGGCGAGGTCTTACTTCTTTCTTTTTTGCCCAATAGAGGAGTAACTGGAAGATGTTGCTTCATTCTTTGATATCTTTCTGCTCGTTAATTTCTGTTCACTCTGAGTTACGTGTTTACAAAACTCGCAAGAAGAATGATTCTGCACTGTCGCTTGTTCAATTAAAGGGGCTTCTTCCTGCGTACGCGGATGTTTATACATTTTTGTTTTCTTTCCTTATTATTAAACTCACGCCGTCATCGTGATGGGGGAAAATTATAGCTTTAATTTCAAACTGCCGGCACTGCTTACAAACTTTTCGCTGTCCGGTTACATTCCCATCATCGGATCTCGAGCAAATCTTCCGCAATGTCTGAACACAAGAGCACCGCCAACGCTGTGCCAACGTTTCAAAAAACCGCTTCAAAGGGATTCGGCGAGCTTATTACGCAAGACTACACAAGGTCGAAGCACACAGTGGGCGTATACAGTCCGGAACGATATGAAGGAGGTCGCCTTGGCATCGACGAAAACAGGAAGAAGAGGAGGGTCTGTTTTAACTCGGCTAGAAAGGCAATCCTTGGATAAAATAAAACCAAGTTGGATAGTTTAATCATCCCAAAGCAAGACACGGGCCTCCGCTGGGAGCCGTGCTCAGCCACAGGAATCAACTGCACGGCGGTGAGCGTAAGAGGACCTCCTGCCTCGGCAGCTGCTATGCAGATGGATGCATCAAAACGGAAACCTTCGTCACCAACTAAATGCATTTTGACGAGGCTTGTTGCATTTAAGAGAAAAAATAAACCAACTGTTAAGAGCAGCTTTCCTAGGTGAGCAAGGTTATACTACGAAAATTGAGGAAAGTTCGACAATATCGCCTTCTTTCTTTCTTTTTTTTAACGATGAATCAACTATAGAATTTTCCAACTCAGCAATAGCAGATGACATCCCAGTTTTGAAAACTGTATTAATTATGACATCTGAAGCTGGCGATACAGACGTATACACACCGCTCTGAAATACACCCTTAAACTGTAGTTGTATGCCGCCTGGACAGGCCACTCGGCAGCACTGACAACAAACGGAACACGGCTTAACATTTAAAAAAGTACTCGTCAGTAAATATACGTGCCAAGGAGAGTTCTTCTCTGGCACAAAGCCTCACGGAACGCAGCCGTGGGGCTTGCCGACGTCACGCGCGTAAACAAGCACGGCGGGATGGCCGCCGCCACGTGGACACGTGTATGCGCGCGCGTGGGTGAGGCATGAATTGGCGAGCATCAGCGAAACCGCTTGCGACCTGACGAAGAAGCCTCCCCGCTGTGCACCCGGGGCCAAAACCCGTCTGGTCGCCGACAGCCAGGCGCCCGGTGGCGCTGACGCTGAGCGCGGTGCGCGAACGTCGGCGAAAGCACGCGTGACAGGTTTGAGTGTTGAAACCTCGCTGGAAGGAACTATGGGTCTGTTCATACTGGTCGAAACGTTATCCTTTAAACAGGCGACTAAACAGCCGCTGTTGCGACTGGGGGGCCGCAGATGTGGAAAGTGCCCGTGGAGGAGCAAGGGAACGTGGGGCTGGGCCCGATATCCAGGACGTTTTGCAAACAAGTTTATACTACATATTTACAAGGCGGCTGACAGGTGAAGGACCGTATCCTTGCTAATTGGCGAAACCTCTCCTGACCGAGGTACCCCAGTGGTGGCTATACATCTCATTTATGAACAACCTTCAGTAGGCTGTCGGCCCGTTTCCCGTAACCGCGTTATCCGCGACCGGAGGTTGTCGGGGGTGAACGGCCGATCACAACACCGCAAAGACAGGCTGGATTCACAAAGTGTTTGTTCAAAACGCCATTTTCAATCATTTCGTGGAAAAAGGGTCTTTCTAATTATGTAGAATCGGAAAAGGTTTATTATTACTGAATAAAATGAAGGTCAAGCATTCATTTGAGTGAGTGAGTGAGTGAGTGAGTGAGTGAGTGAGTGAGTGAGTGAGTGAGTGAGTGAGTGAGTGAGTGAGTGAGTGAGTGAGTGAGCGAGCGAGCGAGCGAGCGAGCGAGTGAGTGAGTGAGTGAGTGAGTGGGTGAGTGAGTGAGTGAGTGAGTGAGTGAGTGAGTGAGTGAGTGAGTGAGTGAGTGAGTGAGTGAGTGAGTGAGTGAGTGAGTGAGTGAGTGAGTGAGTGAGTGAGTGAGTGAGTGAGTGAGTGAGTGAGTGAATTTCGATGTTCCAAAGCGACACCTAGGTTACGACAAGCGGCGTTTTCCATATCGGTACTTTCTTTTGCATACCCCCCCCCTCCCCCCCAGAATGCGGATGCGGGCTCAGCGGCCCAACGTCACTGTCGTTCAAGACACCGCTAAGGACGAGAAAACTGGAGACACGCCCGTGAATGTGTTCGCATATGCTCGGTAACCGTGTACAGAATTCCATTATGTGCTCACATACGGTAACTCTAGGTAACCGCTCACCGACGCGCCCCCATCGACACCTAAACACAGCACTGCGAAAAAAAAAAAAGGCGCGATCCGCACGCTGAGCTGCATCGCGGTGTCGAGCGAGGCCGGTCCGTCAATTGTTGGTTAGCTTTGTGAATGAAGCGAGAGAGAGAAAGCGGGTCCGAATGATACATTCACATTCGCGATACACTCGCTAAACCATGAGGCATCTACACGTCTCCTGAACGCCCGCAGGACGATCGCACCGCACACACCCCGAGGCCCCCGACGGCGATATAGCGCGGTTACGACGACGTGAGCTATAAAGCGGGGCACCGCAGGCGAAGCCGCAGGGACGAACGACCGCTGGCGGCCATCAATCTGCGCTCGCCAAGCAGGCCCTACCAGGCGGCCGACCGGAAAGAAATGGACCCCGCGCCGCCCTCGAGACCACAGGGAAGGGTGATGGGCCAATCGCTTCGACATTTGTACGCGCAAATGGCATCGTTGCTGTGTGTCTTGCCTGTTATAAGAAAGCAGGTTCGGATATAGCCCGAGTAACGAACAATAGAGCAAACACAACGTTGTGTTTGCTCTATTGTTCGTTACTCCGGACGCTGGACGCAGCGTTCGCCGGACGCTGCCGGTCGCGCCGCGGAACTCGCGGACCGCTGGCGTTGAAAAGAGCCGTCAGCGCCAAAACATGACACTCAAGCGTATAGTGCCCGGTATCTGCCTTTTAAACGTCGCCCCATTGGAAATGCCAAATAAAACTCCATCGTACTAGAAGACAGAGTTCGAGTGATTTGTGAACAAACATTAGGAAGAACTCGCAAGGAATATTTTTGGTAACTTGTTCGGGAAATTTAGCGTATGTAACGCGGTCTCGACTGGTTGCCCGGATGATCTCGTTTTGTCCTCGCGACTTGACCGGATGTGCTCATTTGAGCACCCAGATAACGGCTCTGGCTTCTGGCTCAAGGTCACTTGAAGGCCACCGACAACGGGAGCTAAAAGCATTTCTTGCTTAAAAATTAATAAAAAAAAGATGTCGCGAACAATGCGTGACAATGAAAGCCGTGACGGCGTCCGGAGAAGCCCCTTTCCACACGGCTGAACAGCTGACGGGGTTTAGCGTTCCAAAGCGACGCAGGGTGCCACGAGAGACGGGCTAATCTACACAAATGCACCCGGGAGTGGCCGCCCGTCGACAAGCACACACAGCTACAGCGCGTGAGGGCAATATAACGGACCAGCTTTAATTGGCAGGAGAGCAAAATCGGATCTGATCACCATCCAATGGCTCGGACGCGAGTGCGACGAACTAAGGGGGCGATGGAAGGCGAGGGGTCCACTAAACGAAACGTCACTGCGAATTGGCCCGGCAGGACAGAAGCCAGTATAAAGTATAAAGACAGCCAGACACGGCAAATCCCGTCCACGCGCATTTGTAGAAGCGTGTCGTCCAGCGAGGAGCTTCAGCGTCGGTGGGAACGAGAAGACCGCGAAAAGCAGCGCGCCCGCCTCCGTCATGAAAGCCGCCATCGCCAGGAAGATCAGGATGTACGCGCCAGCTCGCCACGTGGAGCGGCAGTGCACATGTACAGCTGCTGCACGGGGCTGTGCATTGCCATGCGCGTCTCTTGTGCGTAAACGCATCACAGTTCACGGAATGCCGTCAACGCCGCAGACACGGCTGTGCGCAGCAGCGTTACTGACGTCGTCGTGCGACGGTGGCGTCAACTCGAGCACCGAGACCTACCATTTGCAAACGCGCTGTACTTATACGGCTAGTGCGAAGGCGTCGGCACCACCAACATGGCGCTGCCAGCGCTGCTGCTGCTGCTGCTGCCATATATGTGCGTTTCCGATCTTCAAGTACCCCGTAAATCGATATGTGTTCAGCGAAGGGCTTAAATCTCTTTTGTCTTTATTTTTTTCTTTTGTAAACACGTGTATATAGGCGTATCAGGTGCGACGTCTCTTGACGTCGACGGTTTCATTTCAGGAGCCTCGATTGAACGCTACACCAATTTAGACCGGTCAAGTAGCAATATCTCGAGAATGTGTTCCCATTTATTTCGCGGGAAAGGGTTGGCCACTAGCGACGAAAATGGCCAGGCCATGGTTGCCTCTTTTAGAAATTTTCCCCTGAAGCTACAGGGTGTCGGTATGCCAGTGTGGCGTTGCGGCGTGGTTTCCGCCTGTTTGGGTCATTTCTTTTTCACCAGGTACGTTCAAAGAATTTCTGAGAAGTCACTGCATTGAGACTTCGGTTCCGTTAAAAGGAAGGGCAATCTGCGCTTATTGACAAACGCCTAAATTACTTTTAGGAAAACTATGTTAAAAATGCGTGCCGCCACAAGAAGGAACTGCGGGAGCTTCCAGGTGGCGTCTCAAATTACGGAGCCTAAATTTCACGATAAGACCGACCTTTTTCGCCTTCTTGATTTTGTGACTGGAGTGTAACTGGAGTCGTTTACCTGAGCGTAACTTGTCAGCCCTGCTTGACTTGAATTCCCTCTTTAATGTCCCTTTAAGGAACTTCACCCCTGGCGTGCATTCCGGCCACGAAGGCCATATTGCGCTGTGTGAAGTCGATCACTGGCGCCGCTCTGGAGCACGCCAGAAATACGTCCCACGTGTCATGCAGCTTTATGCAAATGCTGAAAGCCGCAAACCGCACATCCGGTAACAGACGAGCGCGCTACCAAACGGAAACCTCGTACTGCCATCGCAGCTCGATTCAAGAGAGCGAAGCCCCAACGCGCGCACATCCTATTACAGAAACGATGGAGAGTCCGAGAGAGGTTGGAGAGAGAGAGAGAGAGAGTTAAGCACATGCAGCGAGACACGAATAAATTTTCGAAGAATTGACAGGTTTGTTATAGGATTGAACACTGAGGTATAGCGGAGAGAGGTACAAGAACGATAGCGAAGTTATGGAGAAAAAACGAGAGAGAGAGAGAGAGAGACGTTACAGTTGCTTCACTGAAAATGATGAGAACGAAAAGACAAGACCAAACAATTTGCGCTAGATAAAAAGGAGCACGGACGCGCGAAGATAGAGCAACAAGAAGTCCGCCCTGCCTTGGCTCATTCGTGTCTTTCTTTTATTACTGCGATAGCAATTATATGGACACTCCAGGTGCACTTTTGTCGTCGCCGTGATGTTCCGTGTAAAGTACAAGGGCGATAACACCATCGCCACGCGTCGCATGGTGTACGTGCGAGTGAAAGCACGCGAGAAGGGAAGCCGACGATCGGTGCTCAACCTGGCGCGCGCTAAGGAAGGAAGCGGGAAGGAAACGCGCCGTCTTGCGTCGCGCGAAAGGCCGTGTGGGGATGGGAGGGAAGGGGGGCTGGCCAGGCGCAAGGGGAACTGACAATCGCGGCTCAATATCGAGCGTCGTATATGGAGGAAAGCGGCGAGGCAGCGCGGGAGGGAGGGGGTGTGCCGCTTCGACTCTGCGGACAAGTGCGTACTATATATGCACGGTTGCGCGCGCCGTATCTTGAAAAGCATCTGCAGACGGCTCAGTTGCTCTTGCGTTGAAGCGATACACCACACGAAGGACACTTCGCTCGCAGCAGCTGCCACGTTTCCTCAGTGCAGCGCTTTAAGAGCGAATGTCCGCGGTCTTTGAGTGAGATGCGTTCATGTTTGCTTATGCGCGCGTGACACCATGCTTGTTTGTGCGTTATGGTATGTATATTTACAAGTTTATACGGCCGATAAAACTGCCATCCTGACTTTGTATAACTGTCTACTAATTTGTTTTCGCAATCGATGCTTCGCCTTTCGGACGAAACTGCGACTTTTTTTTATTACTTCTATCAAGTAGTCCTGATATGGGTCCCGAATCTTAGCGGAATAATTCAGGATAGATCTGACATGCGAAATATAATGTGTTTCTTGAACATCTGTGGACGCTGATTTGAAATTTCTACGAGTATAAGATCACTTTACTTGCCCTAAACATTGACTGCTGGATGTGTATGTTCCATTTAAGTTTCGGCGTGAAGTAAACATCCAAGGTACTTGCACTCTCACACGCTTTCTATTGTTGTGTTTTGAACTTTGTATCGCGTTTGAGGTTCGAATGTTTTATTTGAGATGTGGCCCGGCGGCCTTCTACACTTGCTCCACGCAGAAAAGGAGGGGAAGGAACCGAGGCCATATTGGTTCGCAGGTCAGCCACCAGATGCCTCCACAGCGGCGGCAGTCGCAAACACTGCAGCTGCGCCGAATCGTTAGGCGATACAACTACCGATTGAGTAGGAATTCGCACGCCGAGTGGCGCCACCTGCCTTCGCGCCTAAAGTCAGGGAAGAACGGGGAGGAGCGTGAAAGAGAAGGAGGAGGAGGAGGCGCAGCTAGCGGCAGAAGAGCACCACCAGCAGCGGCAGCGCCACGCCGCGACCGAAAGACGACCCGCGCCAAACCACGCGCCTTCCGCGCACTGGAGCACGGGCCCACGGACACGAGGTTCTCTCCGCGCACGAAGGGACTCCAGCGCGGGCGTGGAGGCGTGCGATGCGAGCGACGTGCGGCAGCGCGGGCCGCAACCCCGGGCGCCGGGACGCGGCATCGGAGGAGAGGAGGCGCACCGCGAGCGAAGGAGACAGCAACGTAGGCGAGGACCGGCTACAAAGCGGCACGCGTCGAGCTGCACACGCATCGTGGTCTGCCGCTAAGGTGAGACGCCCGGAAACGTTTTCTACTGTTCCACACACACACACACCCACGCACACTCTTTCTCTCTCTCTCATTCGCGTCCCGTCTTTTCTATATAGTTTATACTTCTTTCTCCGCGACTCTGTAGGTCTACTCTCTCCCCTTCCACCTCCCACTCGTTCTGGCGCGTTTGCCTCTACGCGACGTTGTTCGACGTTGCCAGTACGCAGCACATATACAATCGGGAGCTAAAGTTTGGAAATCACGTGCCAGCAGCGAACATTTTTTAGCTTCCTTGCGGCGCGACCTCGCAGCCTGGAATTGGGACGCGCGCTACAGTTGTCGAACACGCACTCTTGCGTTGCACAACTCGATTTAGGGCTAAGTGCGTAATGCAGCGAAAAAAAAAAGTAATGCTTTTCCGACATTATTCGTCGCCTGCAGACTTGCTCACGAACAGTGCGGTTTATTGTGAAAGGGAACTCATCATTGTTGAGCCCGTGTGGGGGGGGGGGGGAGGGGGGGGAAGGTGCGGATTGAGTTCGGCCACTTGGGGGTTCAATGCAAGTCACATTCCGCTCCCATCTGAATGCGGCCGCCGCGGGCGGGATTGAACCCTCGAGCTCGGCAACGCAACGCCATAGTCATACCGCGGCGGGTAGCAGTTGAGAACACTAGCATTCCTTGACTGATAGGACCTTGCTACCGCGGGCTGCAGGCGAAGGCTCTGAGAGCCGAAGGCAAATTACACCGCCTAGGGCCATTCCGCGTGAAATACGCAATCTAAAGCACGTGACTGTTTGCCACTATGACCACATCCGGAACAAATGTCGTGTGCACCGCACTTTTTATTTTTTTGTCATGGTTCCTAGCCATATTCTAAACGGCCCTAAAAGATCACCAAAAGGAACAGTAAATCACATAACACTGGTAATTTCTTTTTAATTGTCGTCAATTTGGCGAGAGAACGTTATTATTATTATTATTATTATTATTATTATTATTATTATTATTATTATTATTATTATTATTATTATTATTATTATTATTATTAGTGCACATAGTGAAGGCCAAACATTTACTTTTTGAATTGCGTGCCGAAGCGTTAGCACCGGCACGTAAGTGTGACGTCACGGATTTGGAATACTTTTTCTGCATTTGGCCCACGTGGGAGCAGAAGTTTTCGAAACTTACTACATTCACATTTATGACTCCTTCAGGAAGCAATATAGTACTTCTTTACCTTAAAGAAAGGAGAAAAACATCATTAGATACACTGTCATATTATCTGACGTCACGGCTACCTGGTGCACGAAGACCATGCCGCCTCCTCGCCACCAGTGTTTCGTTTTCTTGTTCATGGTTATATTGCGCTCAGTTTTACACAGACGATATTAAGGAAGGACAGGACGTGGACGGACGTAGCGAACGGGTGCCAGTGAACCACGTATGCCTGACCCGAACTATGATCACATTCCGTGAACTTGTCATATCTTTTATACCCCCCCCCCCCCCCACGCGCCATATCTCCTTGTATATAAGCGCTTTATTTAACATTATTAAACAGTTGGTAGTTTGCGCTACGTCCGTCCACGTCCTGTCCTTCCTTAATATCGTCTGTGTAAAACTGAGCGCAATATAACCATGAACGTTCACCAACTAGCCCCCTTCATTGCTTTACTAAACGTTTTCTTGTTATTTTTTTGCGTTTGCTCTAGCAAACAAAGCTTCGTGAACGTGCGCGAACGTTTATACAGACAAGGACGTGTGGCCAGTCCATCGTGTACGTCTTCCGGTTGCTGCGGGACACTTCAACAACTGATACTGGAGTGACCCGCTTTCAGTGCGCAGCGCATGTCGCTAGTGAGGGACTATCATCTCCTTGGCCTGCGATGTATACGACACTCGACGAACGTCTGCTGTGCACCAGTGTTTCCCACTATGACCACATCCGGAACAAATGTCGTGTGCACCGCACTTTTTTTTTTTTGTCATGGCTCCTAGCCATATTCTAAAAGGCTCTAAAAGATCACCAAAAGGAACAGTAAATCACATAACACAGGTTATTTCTTTTTAATTTTCGCCAATTTGGTGGGAAAAGATTATTATTATTATTATTATTATTATTATTATTATTATTATTATTATTATTATTATTATTATTATTGCACATAGTGAAGGCCAAACTTTTACTTTTTGAATCGCGTGCCGAAGCGGTGGTGGTGCGTCTCGACGCGATCAGGCTCATCGCGCTAGGCTTACTGTTCTAGCAATAACCAACTCAAGTTTGTTCATGCTTGTAGTTCAGACACCATTTCTTTTATGTAACACCCTGTAGTAGCGTGACCTTCAGTGATCGGCCCTACTGTGTGTGACCTGCACTGTGTGTTCTAGTTTATTCTTTTAGATTTGTCTTGTTGCTCTTTCTTTCCTGCCCTCCTTCCTATCTTGCATTTCCGTGTTTTTGTCACCTCCGTTCTCAAGAGTGGGCAGGCGTTGTGCCCCGTCCGGTGGTAGTTGCCAGCCTGCTCCTCGCCTTCCCTTTCCTGTCTAGTGAACATATGTTTTCAAATTAATAATAACAATAATAATAATAATAATATGATGATGATGATGGCTGTGGTGGTGGTGATGATGATGATGATGCAGGACAACATTCATTTGGGCTAGATGGTGCATACTTGAATTACGAAGGAACAGCGCCGACTAAGACGATCACGAGAGGGAGATCGTCTTAGTCGAGAGGGGAACGCTTGTCCTGTGTCGTTCTCCCTCTCGTGATCGTCTTAGTTGGCGCTGTTCCTCCTAATGATGATGATGATATCTTCCTCTCACGGTAGGAGTGGCCATAATGGCCGAATTTCCGAATCGTATATCGAGCATTACGTCATTTCTAAACAGAAAGTGAACTACAATAGTTGCGTGGAACAAGTCTTGTAAGAAGGGCTTTTTTTTTTTACACTGCTTTGTACGTGCGTGCAATGCCTTTCGCAATTTAGCGTCCGGTCAACAGAGGGGCTTGTAAATTATAAACAACTTCTTGGCTGTTCTACGGCGTTCGGTGCATCTCTCTGCAGCCTCCACAGAGTTATCTGCGGAGCAGAGAACCCTTTCCCCTTCGAGTCATGTATAGGCTGTCGTTATTCGTTACATCCGAACGAACGTTCGACAATTTCAAAAGAGTAAATTCTCGAATCCAATCTTACGCCTACACCCCTATTTAACATTCCTCTCCACACTGTGTCCTTAAAAAGGATCAATGTCGGCTTCACGAGGGTGAACAAGAGATTAAAAAAAAAAAAGACGAAGTGTGCTACACCTCCCCCCCCCTTGTTTTTTTTTTTCTTTTAGCTTGTTCTTCTTATGGGGCGCCGCGCCGTGTAGCCCCGCCGGAAAGTGAGACGTCAGCGGACGGCGCGTCGTCGTTGAGCGCGACCTTGTACAACAAACGAAGAGCGAGCCTTTGGAACGAAACGCCGACGTTTCCCCTCGGTTTCTCTCGCGTGACCGATGCGCTTCGCTTCTGTCTTCTATTCACTTGTCAGCGTACTTGTACACGCGGTTCGCGCATCTGTCGAGCCGATATTCTGCATCGCAGAAATTCGTGAGCGATGAGGGGACGGAAGACGTGCGGCGCACTTGGGCAAGCTCCGTTGCAAAGGGTATTTCGAGGATGCTGCTACTGCTATTCCTATTTATTTATTTATTTATTTATTTATTTATTTATTTATTTATTTATTTATACGTACTGCAGCCCAATTGGGCTATCGCAGGAGTGGGTTTGTACACTGGACATAACAACAAAACATTTTCCTGCACAAATCAACTTCGGCACCGTAGAAATCATGATCATTTCAAAATGAAAGATACAATGATTAATAATAAACACAGCATGAATCAAGTTAAGTTCTACGAAAATTCCTCTAAAGGCAGTGCCCTAGTTTCACCTGGTAGTAAGTTTCATTTTTCAATTGTACGAGGAAAGAAGCTTTACTTAAATAGGTTAGTACGCGGTAGAAATGTTGCAAGGTTTGTGGCTATTCTTAGTACGTTTCAATTTACCAGTAGAAAGTTGCTGTTTTTTTAATGAGTAGCGTTTGATGTTAATGATATTACGCAACAATTTAAGGCATTCACGATCACATCGCTCGGACAGAGGTTGTACACCTAATGCAACAATGAGGTGAGATGAGGGTGAGAAGTTCCAGTCATAACGGCGGCATATGAAACGGATTGCTTTCTTTTGAACTTATCCGAGAGTGTTCATGTAAGATACTTTATAAAGGTTCCAGATGGCACAACCGTATTCGAAAATGGGTCAGATGAGCGATTTATATGGTAGAAATTTTGTTTCACGCGGAGCTTTTCGTACGATTTAGATAGCCCATTTCCCTTAGTGTTTTATTGCATGTGTATTCAATATGCCTTGACCATGACTTGTCATGTGTGAAGATGATACCAAGGTACTTATATTCAGACACCTGCTCATGGGAACAGCCATTAAACGAACAGTTAAACAAAGAAACAGAAGTGCGCTTACTAAAAGATAAGGGTTTTCACAAAAGTTTATATTCATTTGCCATTTGTCGCACCACCTGCAATATCGTGTAAGAAAATCGTTAAGGGTGGTCAACATTCGTGTTAGTTACGTTATACAGCACACAGTAGTCAGCATAAAGGCGAATTTCGCGGACATATAATTCGGCAAATCATTTATATACAATAAGAACAAAATTGGCAGCAGCACTGGACCCTGGCGAACTCCGGACGTCACATTCACTACACGCGAATTTGAGGAATTAAACGAGACATAATGGGAACGGTTACGTAAGAAGCTAGCGATCCAGTCAACTAAGGAAGAGTTATTAAGTATAGCGCGAAGCTTATGAAGACGTTTTGAGTGTGTAACAGTGCCGAAAGCCTTGGAAAAATACTACTGCTAGCTAAATAAACAATTCTCCAATACAAGCTAGTGTACCAAAGCCGGCTACTGCTATTGTCACTACTGTTATCGCTACAGCTACCACCACAGGTACTATCATAGCAGCTGCTATTATTGCTTGTACTATTGAACTGCCCATTACTACAGTTAATACTGCTATAACGTCTATTAACGCGTTTACCACTACTTGCGCTACTGCTGAGCTTATTATTACCACCCAACACCACCATCATTGCGATTACCGACGCCACAGCTACTACTGCTAGTACTACTACTGGCTGCTATTACTATTATGCCGCTATCGCGGTTTCCTCGTCAATGCAGTGCAACAATGTGGAAGCTAGGAAGTGGCCTAAAGCAATAAAACAAAGGCCAGTGAGAGACTAAACTTCGAAATGCGGAACTGAGCACATAATCGCACGGATTAGATCGAATCAACGTAGTAACGTCCCATACATCTAGCAAATAAAGAAATAAAAATAATAATACAGAGAATATTCCCCAATCAATATGAAGTCCGAGTGCCAAATTAATGTTCCCGGATGAACATATAAAGTTCCTAAATACCGTGCGTTAAAATAGAAAAGCATACGCGCAAACTTAAAATTATAAATGAGAAACAGTGAAAGGAGCCACAGGGAAGGGGCAGCGAAGAGCGGTCAAAATTTTATTTTAAATTGAAGTATAGTTTGTCATCAGCTTGTGCTTCACAATATGCATTTCGATTCGCGTTGGACGCCAAGTAGCTGGAAAAAAAAAAACCGTCGCCGAATAGAGTATCGGATTGACAACGGCAACTCGTGCAAAACACCAGAGGTTGATTACGGGTGAACAGCGCGGAAAAAAATCGAGAAAAGAAAGACTGACAGGACAGGCGATGTCGATCCTGTCCATCTTACTTCTCTAGTGTTTTCGCGCTGTTTCCCCTTAATGAAGTCACACCAACATATATATATCAAAACGTTTATTTAAAAGAAAAAAAATGCAGAAAGCGAGTGGGTGGAGCCCCTAGTCCAGGGCCCCACTGGCTTGAGCGGTCCGCCGTGCTTGGTCGAGAAGCGCTAGTTGCATCTCCCGATCCTCGCTGGCGAGCCAAGTCTCCCACTGCTCCCTTCCGGAAAGTTTGCCGGCTATTTTTTGGTGTATTAATTTTGGGTGGCCTGTTCTGGCAGTCCCACGTAATGTGGGCGAGAGTTGGCCGGCCTCCGCACCAAGGACAGCGAGCGCTGTACAGCGTTGGGTGAATGGCATTTTTCAAATAAAGGTTTGGAAATGTGTGCGTCTGTATTCGGCGCCAGTCATAAGAGTCCTGCCTGGATAGGTCAGGGTGTGGTGGACTGTACTTTCTTCGCTCGCGCCGCTGGTGCTCAAGGATTTCTCGTGGTAAAAAGGGGTTTTCGTCAGAGTGGTCGGCCGCTCGGTTGGCAAAAGCACGAGCTGCGCCGTCCGCTCTCTCATTGCCCTCGAGTCCTGCGTGACCCGGGCACCAGACGATCATGTGTTTCTGCGTTAGGTTGGATCCTAATAGGTGAGTGGTGCTGTGTGGTAGCCTCCCGGTGAGGAATAGTCTACATGCGACTTGGGAATCTGTAAGAGTTATCGACGATTGTCCCAGAGCGTCCTTAGTTTTAATAGCTAGCGCGATGGCTGAAGCTTCTGCGGTATTCGCAGATGCAACCCTAGCCGTGGCACAAGTCACAAGCCCTTGATTTGCAGCCGCTCCTACCACTGCGAGGGCGTATTTGTCAGCACCACATCGAGCGACATCTGTGTAGACTGTATCCGGGTTTCCATCGAATTGCTGCATTAACTTTCGAGCTCGAGCATTTCTACGTCCCTGGTGGTATTTTGGACTCATGTTCTTAGGGATTGGGGCTACTACGATCCTTTCACGAAGGACTCTGGTCAGAGATTCGAGTTCTTCTCCCGCATACTGTGGATGAGTAGGGTAACCCACGCGGCAAAGTAATTTTCTGCCAGAGGTGGTTAAGCTAAGCCGCTCCCGTTGAGATATGAGCGTCGCTGCCCGTAGCTCCTCGTAGTTATTGTGAATCCCGAGGGCCAGCAGGCGTTCAGTAGAGGTTCCCTGTGGTAGGCCGAGAGCCGCTTTGTACGACGTTCTAATCAACGCATCTAGGGCCTTTAGTTCTGTTTTCGTGGGGTCCTGGAAAGGGAGGCTATATGTGAGACGACTTAGCACAAAAGCCTGAACGAGCCGGATCGTCTCTGTTTCCTTGAAACCTTTTCGGTGATAAGTTACTCTACGGATCATACGAGAGATCTGTTTCACCGTAGTCCTAAGGGTTTTAATGGTGTGGTCTACTCGTTTGTTGCTTTGCAGCCACAGTCCGAGGATTCGCATTTTTTGGACTTCCTTTATCTGGCTGTCTCCTAGAAAGAGGTTCACCGGCTCGTGAGTTTGACGGCCTCGCCCTCGTATCCTGATAAATTCTGATTTATCGGGAGCGCAGCTCATTCCACTGCTGCGAGCGAAGGTTTCAACAACGGTCGCTGCTTCTTGCAGGATTTCTTCTTTTTGTCCTAACGAGCCGCTGGTTGCCCATAGGGTAATATCGTCTGCATATATCGCGTACCCTAGCCCAGGTATGACGTCGAGTGTTTTGGCTAAGCGTCTCATACCGATATTGAAAAGAAGGGGGGAGAGTATCGCCCCTTGCGGTGTACCTCTATTAGGCATGGGAAAAGGGTCTGAGCGCGTAGTGCCAATGCCTATTGTCGCGATGCGAGAGGTAGTAGGAAAAGTAGTAGGAAAAGAAAAAAGAAAAAAGAAAAAAAAGGAAAAGAAAAGAAAAGTAGGAAAAAAAAGGAAAGTAGCAGGAAAACATCTTGTGTCGACAGATGCTGGCGAAAGCCGAATATGTTAGTGGGAAATAGGTTGCGGTCTTCAATGTAAGACGTGAGACGTGTGTGGATCACCTTCTCAAATAATTTGCCAAGACAGGAGGTTAGTGATATCGGCCTGAGATTTTGTAGATCATGAGGTTTTCCTGCTTTCGGAATAAGCACGATTTTGGCCTCCTTCCACTGTTGTGGAACTACGCCCCTTTCCCATATCTGTTCATTAAAATACCGGGTAAGCTGTTCTAGGTGGTCGTCGCTCAGGTTCCGGATCATAGCATTTGTGAGCTGATCTGGTCCTGGAGCAGTATTTCTCTTCGCAGCTTGCGCTGCCGCGAAGAGTTCTGCCTTAGTTATCGGAGCGTCTAGCACCGCGTTTTCTTGCCCTTGGTATGGCAAGGTGCATGGGGGAGTGATTACTGCTCCTACGTACTTCTCTTTAAGCTTAGTGAGGAGGGCCTGATCTGTTCCTGAAAATTCTCCGGCAAGTTTTTGAAGAGTGCGGTTATTGGCCGTTTTTGTTTTTCCTGGTTCCATTATGCTGCGAAGTATCGCCCATGTCTTGGAGGTGTGTAACGTTTCGCGAAGTGAGTCGCAAAAGCTCGCCCAACTCGCTGTCTCTAACTGCTGTGCGTAAGCGTTTGCCCGCTCTGATATTTCAGCAATTCTGTGGCGCAGTTTGCGATTAAGTCGCTGTTTTTTCCATCGTTTAGTTAGCCCCCTTCTGGCTTCCCACATGTGTAGCAGATGGTTGTCAACTACCGGCGTTTCCGCTGTGAGCGCTAGCCGCTTAGATGTTGCTTTATGAGCGTCTCGAATGTGTTTTGCCCACTCTTCAGCGTTCTCAGGTGAAATCTCCGGCATGGGGATTTTGCGATAATTTACCCAGTTCGTGATTACCACCTGGCCACAGGGTCGCCGAATTTTCGGGGAGCCTACCGACACACTGATAATGAAATGGTCACTGCCTAGATTCTCTCCTAGATTGGTCCAGAATACCTCGTTGACATTATTTGTGAATGTGAGATCTGGAAATGTGTCTGCACTGACGCTGTTACCTAATCTTGTCGGGTTTTGAGGGAGAATTATGAGTTGGAGATCATATGCTTCGGTCGCTCGCTCGAGCTCTCGGCCTTTGGGGGTGTCTGTTCGGTAACCCCAGCTGGTGTGAGGAGCATTGAAGTCCCCAAGAAGCAGTAGTCTATCCTGGGTGCCGGAGTGACACATGACGTACCGAATGATGGCCTCGAAATCGGCCCTCTTTTCTTTAGGGGGGCTATACACGTTCGTGATTATTGTTTTTGCCTTGCTACGCTTCTGCGGTAGTATTGTTACAATTTGATGATTGATGCTGCTAGTCGCCAGATAATCTATACTGATTGCTATGTCCTTGAGCACCATCGTCGCGACCTTAGGGTAGTCTCGGTGGGTTATCGTGTAGTAGCCAGTCAATCTGACTGGCTTGTTACCGATCTCTTGCAAACAAATAACATCAGGTTTGACTGGCACCGTGTTAATGTATTGTTGTAGAGCTGCCGCCCGTTTGTGGAAGGTGCGGCAGTTCCATTGCCAAATTTCGAGATATTCGTGATGTACTCGCGTTCTACTCGCCATGAATAGTGCTTTCGCTGTCCGAGGTCGATATGGGTCGCGGACGGCGGTTAGATTGAGCGCTGGGGCTAATGCTGGCTCGCTTACGAGCCGCGCTCTTTGCACTGGCCACAGATTCATCGACGTAAGTTTTTAGGCTTTGAAATTCTGCGTACATCTGCTGCTGAAAATTTTGCATAGTTTGTAATTGATGCACAACTTGTTGGAGTGTAACTTCCACAGAATTCGGCGTCGTTATAACCTCGAGAGGCATGCTTGCTGCTTTAGTATGTGTTGTTTTGTTCGTTTCGGTACAGCGACTAGCTTTGAGGGAGGCCAACTCTCGCTTAATTTCTGCCAAGGTCTCGCGGAGGAGCTTGTTCTCGTTAACGATCTTCCGATATTCGGGATTTTCTGTTATAGGAGCAGTAGGAGAAACGACTCGTGCCCAGCTTACCGTGTTATCTTGTGGCACTTGCTTGGTCACAGTGCCGAAAGCCCCCGATTTAGGTGGTTTTGGTGATTGGTAATGCGGTGGGTTTTTGGGATTGGAGCTCTTTCGGGTCCGCGATCTTGACCTGGATCGACGGCGAGTCTCTGATACCTCCGGCGAGGAATCGGATGCGGATTCTCCATCATCGGAACTGAACCAACGTAGGCGTTGAGGTGGCTTCGTTGAGCTGTCCTTCCGGGTAGTTCGTTGAACGCCAGTCCTCGGCGTTCTTTTGCTTTGGGGTTTGAGACGCTTTTTACAACTTCGGTCTCCTGTCATGTGACCCTCCCCACAGGCTGCACACTTGGGAGCACACTCATGTCCGGCTACAGGGTCCCGTTGTCCACATATACGGCACACTGGAATGTCCGGCTGGGGACAGACGTCCGATCGGTGACCAATTTGGTGACACACTTTGCACACCTGAGTGGTAATCTTGTAGGGATAGCAAGCAAGTTCTCCGCCGTTGTAGTAGACGTACCGCGGCGTAATACCTCCAAAAAAGGTGATAACGGCCGTTTTAGTGTTACGGAACATGCGCGCTTGGAGAATCTCAACCCCTTGCGTGCGTATGCGTAGATTCGCTTTTAGCATTTCAGGTGTCGTGTGCGGGTCCAAGCCGTGAATGACACCCTTGGTTGTCCCGTCACTTGTCGCTACGTAGGCGTTGACCGAGTGAGGCCGGCCGTTGATGTTGAGCATTTCAATACGTCTAACGTAGTCCGCCACTGTCTGGTGTGGCGTGGACACGATAAAGATGTTGGAGCCCGGCTTGATTCTGAGCAGAAATTGCTCACCTGATATTTTCCCGTTGCATGCAGCAATCACGGCATCCGCCAGTAGTGGACTAGTCAGGTTCTTGACCGGTAGCCCTTGATGCGGTCGCACCACTATCTTAAAATCATCCTTTGGCAGGGGGGGTAACCGCCTGTATGCTGGTTTGTGTTTAGATTTACCAGTTGCTTGACCAGTGGAAACTTGCTGATTCTTCAAGGTCCCCGAATATTCCAGTGCTCTGATCTTCTTCTCTTTCGCATCCTTCTTTTTCTGCCGAAGCGTGAGGACCGTCTGCCAATCCCCATCTGTTTGACTTTGGCTCTCTGTCCCGGCGTTCTGGTCGCTGGGTCCTTTTGGTGTCGTGAGGTTGTGAGCAGCAGAGTCTTGAAAATCCATGCTGTCAAGGTCCTGGCGGCGCGTGTCCGTCACCCGCGAGGGTCCAGGACGCGCAGGTGCGTCAGGCGGTTGATTTGCAAGAGCCATCGAGCGGTCGGTGGGAAACGGCAAGAAAGCCGCTTCCCATATGGCTTCCGGCGAAAGCGGCCCGGCCGAGGGCGGTCGGTTAAGATGGCGTCGTTCTCTTGGTTGGGGAGCGCGCCGACGACACGTCCGTTTCCTTCCAAGGCGAAACTCTCTGGGGTCAGCTGGGATCGGTCGATGCCGCTGGCCTTCACGGACACATTGGTGCAAGCAAAACTTACGTTCGAGGTAAATAGCACTGCGTAATTAGCTAGAAATCACGGAGCCGATCTCTGGCTAGGAACGAGCGCTTCTTCAACAACACCAACAAACTCAAGTTCAGACCAGAGTTTGACACACAAGTACCGTACGAAAGAAAAATAATAATTATAACAAACAGAAAAAAAAAGAAAGTAGGTGCGGCAAAATGGCAAAATTGGGGAAGTGCTGAAAATAAGGAAGTGAAGAAAAAAAACATATTCTAAAGGGCTCGAGGCAGCGCTTGTGTAAGCGTTTTCATATCGCTTCCTGTTTCACATTCCTTTCCTTAGCACCTACATTCGTGACCCAAGGGCAATAATATCTCGAAAGGGGGCCGTTTCCCTACACGTCGGCAGTGAGGAAATAACCAAACACATGGCGGTGTTTCTCTCGAGTATTCCGGCTTTCGAGTTCTTTTTCAACTTTCTTGCATAACCACTCGAGCTGCCGATCAAGTTTCAGAAACAGGCCGGATTGGGCTTCGCTTAGCGCATACCATATGTCGAAGAGCGTTCACAACACACGGTAATATGAAAGAGAGAAAGAGAGAAAGCCCCTAAAGAAATGCGCAGCTTTTTTTCATCTATCAAAAACCACCGTTTAATTCATTCGGCATTCAACGGGATTTTAGTCTACCGCGTGACATTGCAAGTATTCTTCCCTTTGTTCTTCGTCACTTTCCTTTAGGCTAACGGCGCAAAAGCTACGGATATTGTCACACCGTATGGATAAAAAAAGTTTACAGGTACACACCCTTACAAGAAGCTATATCATTCTGTCCCGCGACATCTATGAATACGGAATCAAATGAGAAATTTCGTGCCACGTATTACAACTACTGCAAACGAAAATTTGTGTCGTTGAAGGGTTGAGAGGAAGCTCGGAATCTTTTATCTAAACACAACCGCTGCATTAAATTATAAAAGGGTTTTGAATTTAAAGAAAAATGTTAAAATCGAGTGACTAAAGAAAGCGGATTTTCGGTTTATGACGTTTAATTTTTTTACACCTTCTTGAATAACTTAAAATTGAAAAGAAGGAAAAAAAAGCTCTGGCACCAAGTTTATAACTCTGTAATTCAGCAATTAAAAAAAATATATCAGAATTTTGTAAACATCACATACCAATACACCTAAAGCATACTTTGAAATATACCACTAATCCGTGAGTGCTGTCAGTCTAACACCCCCGTTAACGTTGTAGAGGCTTTAAGTAAACTGTGAATGCCTACATCTAATTGGTCGGCTCAAATTGCCGTAACATGCGCAGCTTACAGAACTGCGATATATTTCTGATGCATAGTTATGGATTTGTAAACTTCGTGCCGAAGTTTACAAATCCATAACTATGTCTTGTCGATTTCCGGCAATTTTTCGACATGTTTCGGCTTCACGCGAAGGCAGCATACGCTCCGAATAATCGAAACGTTCAAATATATAATCAAATAGCGTCATTTTCGATTCAGTCTTCGAACAGAATAGTCATCATTCGTAAACGCTGATATTTTTTTAACACCTTTCGAACATCTTAAAACGTCATCTGCGCCCAAATAAACATAAAAAATTGGACCAACCGTACAGTAAGTTTTCACCCCCTCGGGCGTAGTATAAACATAAAGCATGAGAACTTGCGTAGTGGAGTGGTCTACGTCGCTTGGGTAGGTCACGATACATTACAGGCTGCATACAGCGATCATTTTTTACAGTATACTGTAATGTATACTGTAATGTATACTGTATTGTATACTGTATACAGCGACCATTCGCACTCTCTGAAGAGTCCTGTGTATACGAAAAGAACTACTTTCTCCTAATGCTCCATTTGTGCTTTTAATAAACAACGCTTCGTAACGTGCTATGTATAATGACAGAAACGTGTTAAGTTCAGGAATACCAGGATGTGAACCTCATTTTATATAAGCTATGACAACGGATGTTCGTTACTCTACTATTCGATATTCGTTTCGATTCGCCTCCGGCACTACTATAGTCGTATTCGACTCGGTCTCAAAGATCACTATTCGCACACCCCTATAGTACGCTGTAATCACGCCAAGAAAATACGCGGGTAATACAAGCTTCCCGTGCGGTTACTTGCAAGAACTCCCTACAGATACTAGCGTACGCACGCGCAAAACTGGGTTGCGCGCAGTGGTGACAGACTCTGAACTTTTTTTGATCGACGCGTCGTCTATGTGTCGACGCGGAGTGAGACCTGTGAGGCGCGTTGCGAGCAACCACTATCATCATCGTCACGGGAAAACTAGGCAACACGGACAAGGCGTGTTCTCCTCTGTACACTCTCTCCCCCCCTTTCCCTCGCTTCCCTCTGCCTTTACAAGAGCCTATCGGTATTCTACTCATCCACTCGCGAACATTTGCCATCAATCAACCAGGTGGTGTCCCCACACGAGGCGGCTTTTCGCCCTATAGGAGAGATTGATGTGTTGCTTTCCCACCTATGATATATATATATATATATATATATATATATATATATATATATATATATATATATATATATATATATATATATATATATATATATATATATACACGGAAGAGACGAAAAGACCGTATGTACCGCGCCGATGCCTGTTTCCCTTTTTTTCACCACTTTCGTCTATTTTTTTCCATACTGGTGCACGATAAAGCGCTGTTGCTGTCACGCGCCTCCATAGAGCAAATAAAAAAATGCAACGTCATTCATTTCTTTTTGTTCTTTTCTTTCGCTACCTTTATGGCCTGATAGCACATGTGCTGACCTATGTCGTAGTCTACTAGCCAGACAAAAAAAAAAACACCTCTCTCTCTTCAGCGGCCAACTTTTATCGGTCGCGATGCTGTGCTTTATCAAACAGTGTTTGTTTCCCGTACGCTCAGCGGTTAAGCAGGAGACACGCTCTAATGGTTCGTTCGCTCGCTTGATCGTTCACCCCGCGAGTACTGTGCAGTGCAAACGAAGCTGCTGAGGCGATTTGCGCACTTTCGGCTACATGTATTAGCTCAACTGACACTGATATAGAAAAGTCTATAGAAATCTATGTATGTAAGCTACAGACCGTGCACTTACACCGCCTATAGTCAGGCGCTCTTGTCGAACGGCGTATGCAGACTGACGGCGAATCCAACAGTCAGTATGTATTTGTCGTGCAGCATCGTTAAACACCTTTCTGTAAATGTGCTTGTATTCACTTTGTAAATGAAGTTCTCTCTTCTCTCCCTATCGCGCGGACGTCAATAAACCTCTGCCTTCATAACTTTCGCTTCTCCGCAAGGTTTCGTTGCTTCGCGGCGTAGCTGGCCCTCTATGAAGGCAGGCACATTGAGTGCAGACGTGCGTCAACTTTGGGCCGATCAGTATGCGTGATTCGTACACACTGAACAAAGCCCGGCGCCAAATGCCTAAACTGCTACTTCGTGCGTGAGTGAGCGCAACAGAAAGATTTACGTGTCGGCTTCCGTTATCGAACTAACCTGCGCAGTTATGCCACGTGTGCACGTGATTGGTGAGCCGGAAATGAGTCATTCTTACGTGGCTTAACGCTTTATGGCTATTTCGTGTCACTTGCAAAGACACCCTGCGTTAACGTGCAAGTGGTGTCCACAGCCGCTTCTTTTTCAAGCCGACAATGAGTGGAGCGCGAGGTCTGCAGCGTAGGGTTAACATTTACGAAGATGTAGCGGCACCGTTGATTATGAGAAGTCCACGACTCAACGAATGTCATTTTTGGAAGAAAAAAGAAAGAGAAAATCGACACTACGTTTCAGAAAGCGTTCTGTCTTGCGTTTACTGCACAAATAATTCTATTTGCCCGCTTAGAAAAAAAAAGAAGAGGACGACATTACGGAAAGAGGCAGAACTACCAAGTCCTTGGAATGCAGCAGCAAGTTCACCGCTATCCAACTAAGACAAAGTTGTATGAACGCGCGAGCCAATAACGTTCGCTCCATTCTGTGACGTCACAGCGGAGCCGAACGTCTTTCAGTATCGGCGTCTCTCGAGAACTAGCGCACATGCACAACAAGCGGATACAAAGGGATTTCGTAGGCGGAGCTTGTATTGCATTCTCCAAGGGTGTCACCAACTCGGCTAAAATCACAACGACCTACGCATCAACCTTATAACTCCCCTCGCCCCCTCCCCCCCTCCTTCCCTCCAACCTACTGCTCCCAAAGCGAGATAAATTGAGCCGTAGAAACTGAATTTGTAGTTCTCGATGCACAAGCCAACGAGACGTCAAAACCAGGTCTGAAGCCCTCGTCGTCCCAGAGGTGGTTTATTAAGGATTGCGCACAGCTTCCGGTTTGCGTCGAGTAGTTAGCTAGCACGAAACCCTGTGTGCCCCAGCGGAATTTCGGACGCGAAGCTGCGGAAACCCGAAGGCAGGGTACATCGAAAGCACGGCTGCAAGCCTCGATAGCGCGCCAGAATCTCGCTCTTTTTGGCGCCGCCTTCCAACTTGGTTCTTCCGCAACGACTGGCAAGCTCGCTTCACGGCACAGACTGTAGGCGGCACGGAAAAGAACGCCTCTCAGCGCGGAATTACTTGGCGCAAACACAACGACTAATCGAACCTGCCGCCCGGATTTATGTTATATCTCACGTTATGTTTTCTCATGCCGCCCGCGCGTGCCCGCTTCATGCCTCGGACGACGTCGACAATGGCAATTATTTACAGAACGGCATAGCAAGTTATTAAAGTTGCACAGCGTACTTACACTGCGACGAAAGTGAAGAAAACAAAACGCGCGTAATTTTTCTTCTTACTTCCAGAGCCCGCCTTATAGGAAATTAAAGAACTTTCCAGTTGATACTTTCTCGGGCAAATGTCTCTTCAGCGCACCTTTCCTTTTTATGCTGTCAAAGGACAGTCAAAAAGAAAGAAAAAAAGAACAGCCAAGTGAAAATGTGCTTACCCCACCACCCCTGCTCATTACTTTTATTATTATTATTATTGTAACAGCATATGTGTATAGTGAACTTATACACTTACATTTCTTTTTTTCCTCTCAAGAGAAAAATGGGAGAAAAATTACGCTGTTCAGTTATCCAGTGTTTACTATAATATATTATTAATATTAGTATTAGTAGTAGTAGTCGTAGTAGTAGTAGTAGCAGTAGTATAACTCCGCCAGAGCAAGCAATAATTCCTAAAGTAATAGCTGGAAGTTCAAGGAAAGAAGTCGCAGGTTGAGCTAACATTCTCCTCTATAAAGATTACAAGGAAAATAATAATAATAATAATAATAATAATAATAATAATAATAATAATAATAATAATAATAATAATAATAGGTCCAATGCGGCCAGCAGCAGGTCAACGCGGCGCTCGCCTCACGGCACCTTTCGCCATCTCACGGAGACACGACGTACTTGACGCCGCCTCCTGTTGGTCACCAAGCGCCCTCTCTTGTGGGAGACTCTCGTTCGCCGCTATTAGGTAAGGGGCTCCGAGATCACCGACGCTGCACTGCTCCCTCTCCGTATCACGTCTCGTGCGAAGGATGGCGCCACAAGCGGCTCAGCTGAATAACAGTGGACAGCTACGGTTGCGCCCCTTCATTCGAGGGACGGGCCCTTTTTTGCGAATTTCGTGTCATATTATGGATATTTTATTTTCTCGCTGCCTTATATGTAACAAATGAAATACCACCCGACATACAAGCTTCTTCTGAGTGCGTGTCGCCTACATATGGCGGGAAAACCGAAGTACTGGACGCCAACACGAAAATAGTGAACATATTTAGATAATTCAGTCGTGACATATTATAGCGAATATTATAGCAAAAAAAAGATATATATATATATATATATATATATATATATATATATATATATATATGTATGTATGTATGTGCGTGTGCGTGTGTGCGCGTGCGTGTGTGTGTGCGTGTGTGCGTGCGTGCGTGTGTGTGTGTGTGTGTGTGTGTGTGTGTGTGTGTGTGTGTGTGTGTGTGTGTGTGTGTGTGTGTGTGTGTGTGTGTGTGTGTGTGTGTGTGTTTTCTTTTAATGGTAACTACAATATCGTCTAGTCCCATTTGCTCTCTGATCCATACCGCTCTCTTAACATTTTTCGTTTCATCGCTCTTTGCGCGGTTCTTAAAGGCACTGTCAATCAATTTTCATGGTACTCGTTCTTTTTTAGTGCAATGGAAAGCTTACCGTCAGAATGTCTAATCATGAAGTGATAACGCGGAAAGCGCCGTGGACTTTGTTTTATCAGAATTTTTCTATCTGCAGTGAAGATATCGTTCACTGGAAGCATACTGAAAACGGTGATAGGTGATCGCGATAGCGATTATACGCCGACATTCGGGAGAGGCAGGAGGCAGGTGCGACCGTAGCAAGGAGGTTTAAATACTAAACTTTCTTGGGCTGTAGTTGTGAGAAAGTATTGCTTATGAAGTCGGTGTTCCAGCGATTCATGCTTTCCTTCGAAGTGTTAGTGTTTCTGCGATAAAAGCTACGTGTTTTTGTGGATTCCTGTCCAACTTGTTTGGTATTTAACCAGTAAAAACGAAACCAATGGGATCGAAAACGAAACGACTGCTTTTACACGTGATACGCAGTTCAGCCTGTTGCCGTGGCCACACGCGCGCTTTTAATATCCCAAGCATGGAATAAAGCGCGAGCGTCTAACAATATACAAAATGCAATTTTAAGCAATAATTATGATGTACTTAATAACGGTCGACTTATGTACAGTAATCTCATAAAATATGCCCGCAGTATCAACATATCAGCGCTAGGCCTCGCCACGTACAGGGCTTTGAGACTTTCTTTGTTGATTTAAAATTATGATTCCTACTCAAATCGCTAAAAGTGCTCTGGATGCTATTACAACAAATCATGGCCCTTTCATTTCCATAAACGTCTCACAACACATTCTGGCCGATGGCAATGCCTTTAGTAGTTCTCGAGGTTCTTTGTTGGCATCGAAGTTTCTGCTATGTATACAGTGCTACGGAGGTGTTGGACGAGAATAACTGCGTATCCCATATTTAACTACGTTGTCCAGCGTTCTCGTTGTCCACGGTCGGCCACGTTTACTCTGCTAGTACTAAATGAGGCTAACTGAACGTACCTCTCTGGCGGGAAGGAGAGTATTGCGAGTAGTCTCCAAAATTGATACAACGTACGTTACTCCAGCAAACTGAGCTCTCTCTGTTCTTATGCACACAGCAACGCACAATTCTTCTTCTTGTCGCAGAAGCTTCGGCAGGCGTCGTTGATGTTGCTGAAGCTTCCGTCAAGCTATCACAGCATTTCGTGTCCCGTCTTTATATGATATGATAGCTATAATGGATGTAATGAATATGGGAAGCATAAGACTTATGACAGACTTCGACCTTATCATTTTAAAAGACAGAACCACGGCTAGGCGGTTTCAACATATCCAGGTATTCGCTTCCACGTAAGCTTTGCGCGACCAAACGTCGTTGTTGGCGGACGCCGTACGCAGGCTAACGTTCAAAACGAGTGCACATTCGAGGATAGTTCCAACGTACGGTGTTCACACTTGTATGTGGTGCGAGCGACCCACGCGCGACAACGTATCGCGTAGCCCGGGCATACGGAAGCACACCAGACGAGGAGAGGCACTCACCCGAGCTGTAGCTGTCGGTGGACGACGCCGAGAGGGAGCGGCTCCGGTAGCGAGTGCGAGGCTTGATCCCTCCCACGAGCTTGGACTCCTGCAGGCAAAGGCACACGTTCACAGTCGTGCACGTACAATCCGGCACCGAGGCTTCGCCTCGTAACAACCGTGCGTGGGACAAAGCAGCCTTTGCCGCAACATGACTACCGAACTGAACATTGGCAACAGAGTCCAACAAGGCGACCTCTGTAGAGGATGCCCCGTTTTCATTGCGCACTCACTGGATAGGCCAACGGACAGGATGCCCGTTGCTCCAATGAGGCGTTGCACCGGATGTCACATCTAGTAAAAAAATTTCACCGACGATTACGATATACTCCCTATTCGAAATTTGAGCGCAGCTCTAAACATGTTTTCATTTCGCGATATATTGGCTGGCGCGGGCAATCCGTCTCGCGCGGCACGTTGCACACGAAGCGAAGTGTGTTACGACTGCCTTCCTAATCGGGAGGTCACGAAACGCAGCGCGTCGGTGACACGTGGGCGATTCACAGCAGCCGCAGCAGTCAGGCCTCCGCTCGTGCAGTGCTCCGTTTCCATATATGGTATCGATGGCCGGGCTCGCCGCAAGCTTAAACGTTGGCGTCATCGGTGAACAGACGGCGCGCGCTACACTGGCGCCATCTCGTGGCCATCGTCGCTGCGAAGCCTGTCTTGCGCGGCACTACGCTTTTCTTCTCACGCTTTCGCCATACTCTCCTCCGCCGCTTCCCTCCTCGCGCTCTTCGCTGTCGCCGTCTTACTTGAAGGAGCGCTCCACGTTCGCTCCTTCATCCTTCGCCATGCTCGTTCGCTCGGTTACGAGTGACACCGACGCTCACCGCAGGAACGGGCGCCTAAGAGCTGCGCTCTAAAATGAAGCTGTCACCGAGCGTGACCGTTCGATAATTAGGGTCCCATATTCTACTGTATTAAAGATCGCACTAAAAGAAACACTGAATTAGTCTAGATCGGTAAAGTATTCTTGCAGAAGTCTATTTTCGTTGAATTAGTGGAAATAGGTTGATCATTGGCAGATGAAGTGACGGTCATCGTTCTCTTTTAATTTCGCACCGAAACCCCACAGTCGGCACGTCAGTGTGAAGTCACAGACTGCAAAGTGTTTTATAGTTAGCCTCGGGATTGTCGGTGGGCTCGTTCTGCGCTCACCCAAAAGCAGTACCACCACCTAGCGGCCGCGCGGCCACTCAGACAGACCTCAAATGGCAGGTGGAAAATGGCTTTGTCTTTCAGTTTACGCGTTTTCTTACGCGCTTATGCGTTTTCAGTTTTCTCGTATATACGAAGCTATCATGCCTGCACCCAGGCACGTACCCAGGATTTTTTTTCGGGGGGGGCCCAACCACCTCCATCATCATCATCATCATCATTGTCGTCGTCATCGTCGTCATCATCATCAGCCTGTTTTATGTCCACTGCAGGACGAAGGCCTCTCCCTGCGATCTCCAATTACCCCTGTCCTGCGCCAACCGATTCCAACTAGCGCCCGCGAATTTCCAAATTTCATCGCTCCACCTAGTGTTTTGTCGTCCTCGATTGCGTTTCCCTTCTCTTGGTACCCATTCTGTAACCCTAATGGTCCAACGGTTATCTAACCGGCGCATTACATGACCTGCCCAGCTACAGTTTTTTCCTCTTTATGTCAATTAGAAGATCGTCTATACCCGTTCGCTCTCTGATCCAAACCACTCTCTTTCTCTCTTAACGTTATGCCTAGCAATCTTCGTTCGATCGCTCTTTGCGCGGTCCTTAACTTGCTCTCAAGTCTCTGCCCCATATGTCAGCACTGGCAAAATGCACTGATTGCACACCTTACTTTTCAATAATAATGGAAAGCTTCCAGTCAGGAGCTGGCAATGTCTGCCGTATGCGATCCAACCTATTTTTATTCTTCTGTGAATTTCCTTCCTATGATCAGGGTTCCCTGTGATTAATTGACCTATAGGTAAACATACTCCTTCACAGTCCCTAGTGGCCGACTGGCGATCCTGATCTCTTGTTCCTTTGCCCGGCTATTTATCATTATCTTCGTCTTCTGCATATTAATATTCAACCCCACTCTTACACTCTCTCTGTTAAGGTCTCCAATTATTTGTTGTAACTCGTCTGCATTGTTGTTGAACAGAACAATATCATCGGCAAACCGAAGGTTGCTGAAATATTTGCCGTCGATCTTTACTCCTAAGCCTTCCCAGTTTAATAGCTTGAATTCTTCTAAGCGCGCAATGACTAACTTTGGAGAAATTGTGTCTCCCTGTCTGACCCCTTTCTCTATAGGTATCTCCCTGCTTTTCTTTTGTAGAACTAAGGTAGCTGTAGAACCTCTGTAGATATTATTTCGCGAAGGACGAGTCAGTAAGACGAGAAACTATTTACAGATTATATTTACAAAAACGTTGCAGCGCTGACCGGTTAGATTCACAGCGCGAGCCCAGTTCGTTCTTCCTCCTCTTTTCTGGAGTTATGGCGCCTACGCGCCTCGTTCAAGCAAACAAATACCACACGCATGTAGCAATATTTTCCAAGCTTTTTACGTAAGCGTTCTGTACTCCTTGATTACGTAGTGCGTCTACGATTGCTGGTATCTCTACTGAATCAAATGCCTTTTCGTAATCTATATAAGCCACATAGCGAGGCTTATTGTACTCTGCAGATTTCGCGATAACCTGATTGATGACATGGATGTGATCCAGTGTAAAGTATCTCTTCCTGAAGCCAGCCTGTTCCTTTGGTTGACAAAATCCAGTGTTGCCCTTATTCTATTGGAGTTTATTTTGGTTAATATTTTATATAATACTGGGAGCAAGCTAATGGTCCCATAATTGTTCAATTCTTTAACGTCTCCTTTTTTTTGTGGATTAGTATAATATCTGCATTCTTCCAGTTTTCTGGGACCCTTGCAGTCGATAGACACTTCGTATAAAGAGCCGCCAGTTTTCCAAGCATTATGTCTCCTCCACCTTTGATTAAATCGACTGTTATTCCACTTTCTCCTCCCGCTCTTCATCGTTTCACGTCTTGCAGGGCCCTTTTGACCTCATCGCTAGTTATAGGAGAGTTTCTGTATCCTGTTCATTACTGTTTCTAAGTGAGCTATCGTGACTCCTCTGGGTGCTGTATACAGGTCAGCTTAGAATTTTTTCGCTGCTTTTACTATATCTTCGAGATTGCTGATGATATTATCCTTCTTATCTTTTAGTGCATACATCATTGTTTGTCCTATGCCAGGTTTCTTTTTTACTGATTTCAGGCTGCGTTCATTTTTTACGGCTTCTTCAGTCTTTCTCATGTTATAGTTTCGAATATCAGTTATTTGTTTTGCCTTGTTGATCAGTTTTGACAGCTCCGCGAATTGCGTAACGCTGTACGGCCTCCAGTCCCATACAACCGCGTAGAGCGCAGGACTCTGCGATTCTAGACGTACTGCGCTCACCGCGAAAGGTTAGAAAAACACCCACATAAGCACAGCAGAGAAGTGGCTACGTGAGGCGGTTCCAAACAAGTAATTGTTCTCCACTTCCGGCGGCGTTTCCTCTACTTCCTTTTTAAATAAAAAGATGTTGATCCATAAATATTCTCATAAACAACGGTTAACTTATTTATTATTCGCGTTTGCTTGCAGTTTGGTTGTTACCTTGGCTCTCTCCCTTAGTAGATCGCTTAATTTCTCAACTCCTTGCGATTTTTGTTTCCAGTTGCCAATTTTGCACGAAAAGTGCTATACAATTAGGGAAAAACAGACGAGGTAACGGGTGACAGTCATCTTACTTATGGGTTTAAGGGTTATTGCAGCATTTCATGATGGACGCTCTTTCACATTATTTTATTTCCCACCTTATCTAACCCATATCAAGTGTATATGGTTCCGGGCATCTGCCAGCGTCGCAGCGAGCCGTAACTCAAGGAAATAATGAAGCAAAGGGATAAGTTAAACGCAACAGGCGTTTTCTCCGGCCGCAACTCGTTTCATGAGAGTACAGACCAGCTGAGTAACAGCCGCATCCCTCTCCTGGTCCCAGGACCAGCCTAAACAAAGAAGGTTGAACTAACAAAAGCAACAGCTATGCGCGTGACGGTTGAATAGATGGTGACAATTGAACGCATCTCGAGTTAATCGCGCGGGTGCGGAATCTACGAGAAAACTGTCCTTCACATTACAAGAGATGCCGATAACTACCGCCATCTAAAAGGAGTGAAAAAGGCAGCATAGTGCTGACCGATGAACAGCTGCCAAGTCTCAACATTGATCTGGCGGCGCTTTAGGAATGTGTGAGGAGTGGTGGCGTGGGCGGGGAGGGGGGGGGGGGGGGGTATGCCGCTTGATTTCGGGGGGGGGCCGGGCCCCCCCGCCCCCCCCCCCCCCTGGGTACGTGCCTGCCTGCACCTTATGTGTAAGTCGCAATTTACGATTTTTCTGACGCAATTTGCTCTGAAAAAAATCGATTCGTTCAACAAGGCGCTTGCGCTTGGCGGAGGGCCTAGAAGAATGAGGATGCATGCTGCACTTATGCATACGTGCGTGTGCGCGTGACGTACGTCGCTTATGGTGGTGATGCTACGTCTAACGTATAGTCTAACGTCGGCAACAGCTTCGCTGTACATCCACTTTCACAGGATGGAATGGAGGCGGAGTTTTTTTTTCTTTTCTTTTGGCATTTCCGCCGTTGTGGTTCAGTAAAAATATCTCAAACTTCTCAAGTTCAGTCTTACCCCTGTTTTACCCCCGTATTCAGAAATGAATCTTAATTTGAAGCCCATGCTTGACTTGATTTAAACGACGCCTGTCGTCAACGCACCTAATGAAACGCAATGAGCGTCTTCGGCATGTTCGCACCAGGCGTCATGATCTTCAAGCTCAGTTGCATTTCTGAATACGGAGGTTAGTCTTCCTTAGTATGCAACCTACTCCATTTTTATCGGTAACTATTTAACTGGGCCCGAGCAGACGGCTTCAAAATCCGTGACGTCACGGTGAGCTCGTGCGGGAACTTCAAGGCGGCGGCGCCACCCGTCATGTGTTGGTGTCTTTTCTGGCTTGCCAAGCGTCTTCTCTTTTTGTGGTGTTGTGGAAGAGTATCGTACTAGCACAGCTAAAATAATTTTCGTCTTTAGAGTTCCTTTAAATTATAGAGAGCGGTCTTGATCGAGATTTAGCACAAGAGACCGTTCTATGCCTTTAGTAATGCAAACATAGTTGTGCATACGTACACCGGAGTGCCGAAAATTCTCAGACGCGAGAGACAGTGCTAGTTGAAACACCTTGAGACGCACTGCATGACTAAATAGTACCTGCAATGCCCTAAACCTTTAGTGCAATGACTATATGTACATAGCACACTCACTCTGAAGAAAGAAAGTGGCTCGTATGACGCATTGCGCCGACATCGATGTAGAAAAAAAAAATCGCATGCAGGTATTTGTGTCATGCATCAGTTATGATAGACGGTGAAATACTACCTGCTGTTCCACCCATGCTGTACATATGGAAGACGCCTGCACTGCATGCACTTTCCAGACGTGTGAGAAAATTACAGCCGAGAGGAAGTAATGACATGAAAGGCAGGGAGGGAAAAGATATGAGTGGTTCGCTACCCTGCACTGGTGGTGGGTAGCATAGAGAAATTACTATTGTGTGGTAAATCTACACTGTGGTGCTAGAGGTATAGTCAGATGACTGCTGACCCCGTCTTTCATCTCCAGCAGCACGATAATCATGCCTCGTCAACCGAGTAAATAAATAAATAAATAGAGGGAAAGAATGAGCACCACGCGCGCGCATGACGATATCATGAAGTCTTTTATAAAAAGTCACTTAGGCCGGTGAACTTCTAAAAGTGCCTGCTAACAATTATGGGACTGGAACTTCAAACAGCAAAGAGACAGTTACAAACTTCAAGTTCGGAGTAGATTACTCTCAATAATTCTGTCTGGCATTTTGTCAAGTACTTTGTCAACGCAGTTTCCTTGCGCCAAACGACCTCGATATAGTCAGTTTTTCCATGCTCCTGAACAAAAAGCCTTGTAAGCATCACTTTCTCACAAAGTGTGCTCCTATTACACGTATTTGCTCATGAGATATGTGTCGAAATAGTTATTTTTTTTAAGAAGGCAGGACGAAAACCACGAAGGCTGATTGTTTTTGCCTTCCTTGAGAAACACAGACCACCTGCAGCAAAAGTTTGAGCAGCCAGGCCTATAGAAAGCTTAAACTTTTTTTTTTCTACAGCGTCTACACAATGTTTACGAATAGCGTGTGGACTTACGGCCTAGCACTTTTCGACAGCTACTGTCCGCAAAGATTCTGAAAACAGGACGTTTAGAAATTTGAGGATCACAACAGCTCACAGAGAATGGATTTAATTGTCATCGTCTTCTCCACAGACGGTCGGTGTAGCCTTCTACAGACTCAAGAACAATCCTTCAAGAAAGCAAAGCTCCCTTATTTATGCCTCTGTGCAATCTATGGGCTATAGCACTCGGTTTCATAAGGAGCCAGGGCGCGCGGTGAAGGCACCCTTTTTAAGACTCACTTCATTGGCTGGTCAAAAGAATGACGAAAAATAATTATTTCTTGCTGCTTGTAATAGAAATCCGCCTGAAGATCAACTTACGAATTAAAAGATATTCTTATCCAATGGCGCGTATCCATGGGGTAGCACACTGGTCACGACCCCTTTCCTCCGCCCCCCGCCCCCCAATGAAATCTAAAATTTAAATTTTATTTACTCGAGAGGAGGATCCGGGACAAAAATCTCCGATGAGCCGGACAGGGGACCCCACTCCTTTGGTATGGCGGAAATGCAGCATGCACAAAAAAATAAATATAAAACCTAAAGCCTAAAATAAATCATACATAAAATAAAAAACAAGCGAACATGATTATAAGCAAAGAAACATTTCTGCATATACACACATATATAACAACACACACGTTGGAAGGTAACGAGCTCAATTTAGCAAATTTCTGCACTAGCAGATATATACATGTTCATATTTATACTCACACCCACACACACATCAGCAGTACAGCCTAATTTGAGAGTTTTAGTTGCAAGAAGCTTCGAAATGTTAAGAAATAAGTTTATTTAGGAGAGATGGCACTTTGTAAAGTAAGGACTGTTTGTCATAGCTTGTTCTAAGTGTTGGTGCAAACCACTTTTCTAGGCGTCTCGTTCATCGGATGTCGGCGTTTCCACGAAGCTGAGATAATCAAATATTACTATATTGTTTATCCTGTTACACTATTTCTTTTATTGTTTACTTCTCTGTTAGTGTGGGGCCTTCCTGGCCAAGGCCTACCCCCTTCCCGTCCCCAGTCAAACGGGTACATCTCTCCCCCCCCCCCCCCCCCACACACACACCACCACCACCACCACCACCACCACCACTTTTCTCCTACCCCCCCAACAAAAATTCCTGGCTACGCCACTGTTCTTACTGATGAAAATGCAGTATTGATCGGAGTAAAGTAAGAGCATACGCTAAATTAAACGACGGAACTCCACTAGATTAACTGACCGATTAAGATACAGTGTTGGAGTAATATGAGCGTACTTGGAATAAGTAAGCGCAATCGAGGGTACGCATAAACCAGACACGTCCGCCAGAAGATCAACGCAACGATGAAAAATATAATCTTAATTATTAAAATACAATCCCGAAACAAAGGTACGCCTAAACAACGCCGCCAAGAAGCTACCGCGGAGAGGGTTCCCTTTTGGAAAATGCCCACATTCCCCGTACCATAATCCTACATGGCCATATGGACTCATATGGGGACATACAGGTTTACATGCAGGACCCTACATATAATCATATAGGATCATGGATATAGAACATATAGAGCATATGATTTTTTTTTTCTCATTAGGGTTGGAAACGCACACGGTTCCCAACTACACGCCGCCCTCGCCCCCCTCCCGCCCGCCCCTAATAAATGTTATCCTTTCGACAACCGACCACGCACCAGCGGTGAACCAAAACGGGCGCCGATGAAGCGCGAAACAAGCAACGGCGAAGAAAAGCACATTACTCCTCTACCAAGGTTGTCGAGACGGCGACGAGTGCGCGCTGCTAAGGACAGCCTCGCTCAGGGCATTTTTTTTGTTTTTGTTTTCCCCTTCCACTGCTTACAAACGCCCCTGCCACGCGAACAATGCGGCTCGTAGAAAGAACGAGCCACTGCATGGGTGGCAACTATAATGCAGGGAACGGAAAATCATCACCCTCGTCTGTCTCTTTGTTCACCGCATTTGGCGCGACACGTGGTGCGTTGTGCGATGGACGTTCGAAACACTTCGAGCAAAGCAGGCCGCGGTGGGAAACGGAGCGTGCACGCCTTGAAAAAAGGAAAACAAAAAACTCTGGGATGTTTGGTGATGACAATGTAGACAACCATTGCCATACAAGCTGTTCGAAAAGCTGAGCAGACGTGTCCAATAGAAAAACTTCATACAGCTTTAGAAGTACAGTCGAATCCAAATATAAAGAACCCGGATGGAGCGAACTATCCCCTACAACGAACACGTACCTGAAACTTACTGAGCGACACTCATGTAAAATAACACGCTCATAACGCACTGGTCATATTGTATACGATTCTTAGTGATGCCGAGAAACAGCCCAACGTACAGTGTTGTGCCATTACCACAAGCCCGGATTCCGAATCTGCAAGATGCGGAATCTATCCTGCGAGCGCCATAATTCTCCCTTCACAAGACAAGATGCTGCGCCGTCGTGCGGGAGAAGCCTCGGCGAGCAGCGTGTTTAGACGTGTCCGCGTGTGCCAGACGGCCCGGCGCCGCACCTCCCTTGCCTGGAGGTCACCGCGCGCGCGAACTTTGAACCGGGTGGCCAGCGCGGTCGCTGGTTGGACCCCTCGGACGACCGTCGTGTGCTGACTTTGTATTGGGCCGTTTGAGTGACAATGGGCCTCGGGGATTATAAAAGCAGCGACACGCCGCTCGAAAACAGGATCTGCCGACCCCACCGGGAGAGAGTGTCGCTCCCGACTGGGGTGAGATGTGTAACGCGTTTTCGCCGGACGTCGTCGTGCGAGAACAGTCGCGTTTGTTGTGAGCACTCGGCCCCAGTGCCGACCCGTTCATGTCCTGTATGATAACCTGTATATAATGTATAAAGTCCCTTTTGTTATTCTCATCGACGCCAGGCTCGGAGTCATCGCTACCAACGCTCTGTCACGAAACGGGTGACGAGCGCTACGGGACCACAAAGCCGTAATCGTGGTGCAGCGGTACAAGTTCGTAACACTGGTGGCACCGGTTGGGTGTCGTAACACCGGTGGCACCGGTTGGGAAGTCGTAACACTGGATGGCAGCTACGGGATTGACCGGCATCAGCTACCTCGGCGCGGTGAGTGCCTGAAGTTTACCTCAAACACCAGACTTTCTCTGACACAGGTTATAGTAGCTTAGGGAAGGATTTGGTGTTGCATTGTGATAACCTTGAGTGTTTCAAGCCTAGTAAGAGTGTTTTGGAAACCAGGGGATGCTGAGGGGGTAAACAGGGCAGTGTGTGAAATACTTGCATATGTCTTACTAGTAGCATTATAGTAGCGTTCGGCAGGTATATTCAAAAAGGGTAAACAGCAGGAGGACAGTGTGAACGATGGAGAAGTACAAGGTGAAGGAACTTCTCGAAATTTGTGAGGAGTTGGGCATTGAGTTGGGCTCAACCAAAAGAAAGAATGCGATCCTTGAGGTCATGAGGACTGGGGACGTAACGGCTGAGGAAGCCGCAGAGGCCTGGGCGGATATCAATGAACGTCGGGAAAGGGAGGAAAGGGAGAAGGAACGTTGCGAGCAGGAAAGGAGAGAACAGCAACGTCGCGAGGAGGAAAAGGAGGAAAGGAGAGAGATTCGTGAGCACGAGCTTAAAATGAAAGAGTTGGAGAACCGAAATAACTCGCCGGCGCCTAGTCTCACTTCTAATGTTCCCAGAATACGCGATCAACTTCCACCCTTTGTCGTCGGAGAGGATATGGCCAAATACCTCGTGAAATTTGAGCACGTGTGTGAACGAAATAGCATTGAGCGATCCCTTTGGGCACAGAATCTGTTAGCGTTGCTTCCTGGGGAGGCATCAGACGTAATAACTTGCTTATCGAAAGAGGCGTTTGAGAGCTACAGTGATGTGAAGGAAGCGCTACTGCGGAAGTACAAATTGTCGCCCGAAGCTTTCCGGCAGAGGTTCCGGTATGCAAAAAAGGGCAAGGAGTCGAATGTTGACTTCGCGTTTCGTCTAAAAGCCGACCTGGTGGAATGGCTGAAGGGCGAAGAGGTTTACGACGACCGCGACAAAATTGTCGAATGCATCGCGTTGGAGCAGTTCTACCGTTGCATTGATGAGGATGTCCGGCTCTGGCTGCAAGATAGGCTAAAGGAGGTTAAGCTAAACAAGGCAGCAGAGTTAGCGGAAGAGTATTACACCCGCCGCAGCTTGCACAGCAAGGCAGTGCGCGTAGAAAAAGCTGATAGAAGAGATGTGTTTTCCGGAAAGCCCGAAAAACGGAAATGTTACAATTGCAAAAAGCAAGGGCACATCGCTGCGAACTGCCCAGAGAAAATTGCTTTTGCAACAAAACAGCGAAATGATACGACGCGTTTTTTTGAAAAACGGAAACCGTTAACCTGCTACAATTGCAAAAAGCAAGGGCACATCGCTGCAAGCTGCCCAGAGAGAATTGCTTTTGCAACGATACAGGAAACTCACAAAAACATACGTCTATTGGAGCCCTATGTGCAGGAAATTAAGGTAAACGGCAAGAAGTGCCGTGCACTTCGGGACTCTGCAGCAACTATGGACGTTGTTCACCCGTCTTTCGTCTCCTCGAGTGATTTTACGGGAGAGTGCGTTAGGATACGGCAAGTGGCCGAGAAGGAGAGTGTCTGTTTACCGATCGCAACGGTTATCATTGAAGGAGAGTTTGGGAAACTTAACACCGAAGCCGCTGTGTCAGCCGCCCTCCCGGAGATATTTTCCTACCTCTTCTCAAATAGCTCGGAGCAGCTGCTGAGGGATCAGGGCAAATCATTCTTTGCCGACGTGGCGTACATGGCCCCCACGCGATCCAAAGCCCGCCCGCTGTCGAGGGAACTTGACTTAGCGTCGGTGAGCGAAAGGCGGTGCGGCACACGGACCGATCACGGTAACTTGAGTGGCGAGCAGTCACGGGAGAGGCAGAGCTCGGAGGTTGGCCTAGACGAGCGGGTCCTGGAAGTGAGTGGGAGTGACGCGTGCAGTGCTAGCCGCGATATAGACTCGACGCCGCAATTAGGCGACGCGGGCTCCACACTCGCTCCGGTTTCCGCCAGCCGGCAGGAGCAGGCTGCAGTTGAAAGAAAAAGTCTGATTCGCGAGCAACAGGAAGGCTGTTCATTAGCCGATCTGAGGAAGAGCGTCAAACGGGGAGTGAAAAAAAAGGAGGTTTCATTTGGCAAGGAATCTGGCTTATTGTACCGCCGCTACACGGATAAGCAGGGTCGCAAATATAAGCAGCTTCGGATTCCGCGAAAATATCGCCGGGAAAAATGAATGACCTCATTTGCTTCCTCAGTAGTATGTTTTCGGTCCAAGCGATTTCAAGGGGACCATTCTATTTGTAATTATTATTGCTGATTAATAATTGTTTCTATTTGTTGTGTTGATGATTTGAAAACTGATTGTTTAAGCCTTGTGTGCTAGATCGTACACCTGCCTCTTGTTGCAGCGGGAGAAAAAAGGGGAAAACAATTTAGTTAGGTTGATTTGAATTATGGCCTTGTCTGGTGTTTGACGGGAGACAGAGGGCACTTGTTCGTGTTGGGTGTTGCCTTTTGCCGGTCGGTTTTGCAAGCTGCAGAACGACCAAGCGGGACCAGTGGCGAGAAGCAAGGTCTTAGGAACGACCCGAGCGGAGCTGGTCAAGGTGCCTTGGCGACGACGTGGTGAGCAGAGCTCCTATCCTGGCGAGTCGGACCTGGGCATGTGATGTTCCCTGGCGTCCCGACACTGGACGTGAACTTGGACGAGCCTGACGAACGTGCGCGCCTGGCATCCGAGCCACGTGGAGGCAGCTCGTCTTCCCGGCGCCTTATCTGAGGGCGGGGATGCTGTTGTGCCATTACCACAAGCCCGGATTCCGAATCTGCAAGATGCGGAATCTATCCTGCGAGCGCCATAATTCTCCCTTCACAAGACAAGATGCTGCGCCGTCGTGCGGGAGAAGCCTCGGCGAGCAGCGTGTTTAGACGTGTCCGCGTGTGCCAGACGGCCCGGCGCCGCACCTCCCTTGCCTGGAGGTCACCGCGCGCGCGAACTTTGAACCGGGTGGCCAGCGCGGTCGCTGGTTGGACCCCTCGGACGACCGTCGTGTGCTGACTTTGTATTGGGCCGTTTGAGTGACAATGGGCCTCGGGGATTATAAAAGCAGCGACACGCCGCTCGAAAACAGGATCTGCCGACCCCACCGGGAGAGAGTGTCGCTCCCGACTGGGGTGAGATGTGTAACGCGTTTTCGCCGGACGTCGTCGTGCGAGAACAGTCGCGTTTGTTGTGAGCGCTCGGCCCCAGTGCCGACCCGTTCATGTCCTGTATGATAACCTGTATATAATGTATAAAGTCCCTTTTGTTATTCTCATCGACGCCAGGCTCGGAGTCATCGCTACCAACGCTCTGTCACGAAACGGGTGACGAGCGCTACGGGACCACAAAGCCGTAATCGTGGTGCAGCGGTACAAGTTCGTAACACTGGTGGCACCGGTTGGGTGTCGTAACACTGGTGGCACCGGTTGGGAAGTCGTAACAACAGGCAAAAATTGTTGCTTACTAAGCATGGTTTAGGTTTGCAACAAATTGGTTGCTTCCTCAATTCTTTCCTCCAGTGGAGATGACAAGTCTGTATACAACGAACGCATCACAAAGGTTCGTTTAGGTTCCTTGTAGGCGAGTTTCGGTACATCAAATTACTCGATATATCGAACTATCTTTATCATATAACCGTATTCGTTACAACCGGGTTCGACTGTAGCGCATACCGGAAGCGACTTAGCGTTCCCAAAAACAGCAATCTTTGCTTGGGTTCTTCCGAACTCTCTTTACGCTATATTTCGCACGCCTGGACGATAGCGCGCACTAATCTTGGCTTTCCTTCGGCAAAGCGGTCGTGGGTAGCAATAATATGCACGTGGATGTGAAATGCAGCCACACTGAAATGGAGGCAAATGGACCATAACGCAGATAGGGTAACGATAACGTAGACCTATTCCACTCTGTTTTTTATCCAAATCCGCCGTTATATGCATCCGTGATTTGTGTGATTTCACAAAATCACGGAGGGCAATGGCGGATTTCTAATGAGAACAGAGAGGCATAGTTTTACATTATATAGCGACCAAGGTTTAATTTACCCAGAGCTCAATAATGAGAAGATCGGCGCGAATAGACACGATATACATTGAGTATTTTTCATTCTGTGATACATATACATTCTGCGAAAATGCATCAATTTGCGTCCGTCTTCTAGTTTCGCCTACTACAGCCCAAAAAGACATAAACACTCCAGAGTTCAAGGTCTATAAGTTGTGGGTTTTTCTTGCCACAGCTGGACAGAACTCGCGGAAAACGAGCTGCGTACACAAATGGTAGCTGGAGGGGATATCCCGAACTTATAAGAACAATATAAAATTATGCTCAAGCATAGCTAATACTTCAGCCACGAGCCCGATTTTTCTTTTCTTCAATCGATGGCCACGTTAGGACCTCTCGGAACGTCGATGTCGAAGAATTTGCCTGCAGCGCGGGATCTCAACAAGCAAAAAAAAAAACAAAGAAAGGCGCTTGGCTGTGTTGCCTATCGCCACAATTTACGGCCCGCTGGGACGAAAAAAAAAAAAATCCCCGACGAAGGAAGGAGAATCACGAGAGGTCAAGCGGCGATAAGCGCAGTTCTGCGGGAAAAGTGAACTGCACGTAATTCTGACGCTTTATCTAATCGTGAGGCTCGCGCGATACAGGCATGCACGGTAATGGAGGTCGCAAATTGCTCGCGGTAGCAGCAGAGGCGCTATCCAGCCGCGGGAATTATGTAAGACGTGTGATTGCATGTATGCTTTCATGAGCACTTTTATGGTGTTGTTTTTTTTTTAGTTGTTGCTTGCTTGCTGTAACGTTGCATTGCATTGCGCGAGAAGTCATGCACGACACACCTACGCCTACGGCGTTATATATACTAAGTAGAGCTGCCTTCAAAAAGCACACCATACGATAAGAAACCGAGCACGAACAAAATAAAATCAACTGCTACGTCTAGACGCATAGTGCATGCAATGCGGCGCGCACTGTAGCACGCACTGTAAACGGGCGCACAACTGAGGGACCAAAGAGTTACGCCAAGCAAGGGAACACGGGAGGCGGTAAATTATCAAGAAATTCTGGTGTTTCACGTGCCAAAAAACAGCCATCTGATTATAAGGTACGCCGTGTAGTGCGGAACTCCGGATTAATTTTCACCACCTTGGCTTCTTTAACGCGCACCTAAATCTGAGTACGCGGCCGTTTTTATACTTCGCCCACATCGATCGATGAGGGTCTCGCGAGCTCGACATGAAATGATGTTGTGGATATATACAACGGGGGGATTAACTTTTACTAAACTTAATATAGTTAAACGAAAGTGAGGGTTGAATCTACGACAAACTTTACATTGAGAATGAAAAAAAAAATAAAGCCTGGATTTTCCCTTAATCCGTCTCGCCAGGGAAAAGAGAACGGTAATGTAATATATAGTGCAATTTTATTCTGTAAAAGAGGCATTACTAAAATTTCATTGCCGCTTGTAAGTGACTACAATTTTATCACTGGTCTGCCTTAAGATAGTTCTTATTGTGACAACTGCCTCATAAAGGGTCTTTCACGCGTACAATATATTTTGCTGTACTTCAGTCAGATATCCACAACTGCATGCAGATTATTAGTACCGCAATCGCCGTTACGTTCGACTTACGGGCATGAACGGTGCGCCATAAATACTCTGCAACGGCTTTTACCCCACATTTCCCTTGAGATTAAAAAGTGTAAAATAAGGATAAAATACGACAGAGAGCAAAACTAAACAGGAGCGCAAATCAATGTTGTCCAGATTACAGCCTTTCGGGAGACCACATTGTAAAATAATTTACACCCTTAAAAGTGAAAAAGGGTGTAAATGTGACTATAACTGACACCTTTATGGTGTTTTTTATTTAACGGACACCCGAAGGGACACCGAAGGGTTATAGACACATTTACACCCTTTTTCACTTTTAAGGGCGTAAATTATTTTCCACTGCATGCTTCTGTCGCCATCTCTCGTATGATACAGACCGTGAAAGACAGCAACAACGGTTTTATTATTATTTTTTTTAATGGAAAGACAGTGAGTCCTTTCTTGGTGACGCACGACACTGTCCTTGAAGGATGAGAAACTTTAGTGGCAGGAAAAAAAAATGTAAACGCGCTTCACGTGCGCTTGGGAAGCGGAAAGGAAGTGAGTAATGAGTGCACAGTTACAGCAGGTAAGACAAAGCTCGGGCAGAAGTGTCTGCCTTCATACAGACAAATCTCTCTCTTTCGCTCTTCTTCTTTTTCGCTTCACCGTTCATGTTAAGCGCGCTCAGTTCTTAGCGCGACACTTGCGATACAAGTAATGTTTGCCCTTCTAAACTCCACTAAGAGCAGTAATGGTAGACGACTTAGGACAGAGCTCCGACCGAATGGTTTATACAATGCAGGATAACGTATGAAGACATAAGCAAAGAGAAGACACTCAGTTTTCTTTCTCTGTGTGTGTGTGCGTCTCTCTCCTTATTTTTTCTTTCTTTTCCGGTTCCTTCCAACTTATGCGCAGCCGCTGTGACAGTTGGGTATCGCGCCTACGACCTCAAGATCAGCAGCGGAACGCCTTATCCGCTTTAGCCGAGCTTCAAAGGGTCAATCTTTTAGATGCGAGGGTTGCAATGTGGGCTTGTTGGTAATGCATCTTCAAGGGGAGTACGGTAGCGCGATTCAAAGACGGGACAAGAGAAGACACAAAGGGACACACACAGCGCTGTGTGTGTCCCTTTGTGACTTCTCTTGTCCCGTCTTTGAATCGCGCTACCGTACTCCCCTTGAAGATGCGTTTTTAAGAAGAAAGAAAAGCCCTGCTGAAGTGGAGGGCGGGAAGGAGGCGCGGGGGCGCACGGGAAATTCCGTCGCAGCCTTACGGGGGGGGGGGGGGGGGGGGGGGCAACAACTGCAAAATGAGCGCCCACTGTTACGCAACGGGCATCCCGCAGCGTGGGTCGACCTCAGATGACGTCGGCCGATGCGCGGCGGTGCGCGAATAATTTCCACGCCGTTATCGACGATCACACACGCGGTAACGCTTTCGGTTCGTGCAGGCAAACGCACAGGTCAGGGACGCCGCGAGTTCGGTGCGTCGCATGCACCGGCCGACCGCATCACGTCGGTGGCTTGTGTGCCTTGCCTGCGTCAAGGGTGTCTTGTTGTAGATTTCTCTCTTTTTCTTTTCCTCGTTTGCCTGTTCGGCGCAGGACTTCTCATTATTATCGCCAGGAAAGTTCTCACCGGCCCCTGAATTACACGTGCTAAGGAGAGGGAACGCATTAGCAAGAGAAACATTTAAAAACAGAAGTGTTCGAAAACATATCTCGTAGTTTGAAGAGGGAAGGGGGGGGGGGGGATGATTAAGAGTTCGCGCTCCAAATTTATAGGGATACTAAAGAAGAATGTTAAACTAACCTGCCCATTAGTAAATAACTCTTCTGCAATAGCGAAGCGGCCACTGTTCCTGAGAGACTGAATTTGACAAGTTAGAAAGTACCCAAAAACGAGACAGCTCGCCGTAAAGTCGTGGTCTTTTGTGTTTAATTTACACGTTCAACGGTAACGAATGCCTATATGTTCCATTTCAAAGGAGCGAAGGACTCGGCCTAGGAAATGTCGAAAACTCTTCCCGTGCTCGGCAGACCCAGATACGAGAAAATTCTTTGAAATCCATAACGTTACTTATCGTATAGCGCGCCGTGGTTCCGGAAAAAAACAAAGTGAAGGTTTCGCTTTCATTTTCGCCGCTATAGAAACCTGCCCTTCGCTGCCAAAATTATTAAATTATGGTTTTGAAAGAACGCGAAACTAAATAGATATTACGAGTGCTCTTTGGTTTCCCGTCAAGCACATGTACCCTCCGGCACTTTCGCCTCAACGCCTCCCCACCCGCCTATAACGGAGGTTGTTCACTGTGGCCGCAGCCATTACACTGCAGAAGTCATTATGGAAATACTGCTACGTTTCTGATCAATCTTGTCACTTTCAATATACTCTCGGTTAAGATGCAGTTTAATGTCGTGCATGATTTCTGCAAGGGAAGCTACAGTTTGGTGCAATCTATAGCGCCAGCACAATGAACGCCTTCCAACGACAACTCTCAGTTAAAGAAAAGAGTCAAAGATATGGAAAAATCAGTTACTCCCGCAAAGAAAATTGCCAGCGCCGCACTGTGTTCCACTGAGTGAAGTACCTAAACAGCGCCGAAGAGGGACGTCGCATATCTACTTGCACGCTGCAGTTGAATGCGCGAGCAAGAGCGTGCCGATTCGTGAGTCATCAGACTAACGTGTTCTACACCCTCGTAGAACACTTCGATTAGGTTCCTGTAGGCTCGCAGAGCCTACAGGAATCTGGCAGACGTACTACTCGTAGACAATTTGCGAAAGCCCTGCTGACGTCTTGCAGGCACTGAAGACGCTCGAGCGCTTCAGTTTTTTTCCCCCCTTCAAGAACGGCTGGCCTGTATATAACCCTGCAGAAATTAGATTCCGCGAATCTTACCGTGCACCGCTGCTGCACGTCGTTACGTACGACGCTGTTCAGACCTGCTGTTTTTCGTATGCTTTCCTGGTGCTCAATGTTTGTGCCTTTACATCGCAACGTCTAAACCTTCTGCTATGGTATATGGCTCAATCCAGCGACAATTATGTATCTAAAGAGAGAGAGAAAGAAAGTTTAAGGATAGCAGGAGAGATTAGCCTATAGCTACAGGACTGGCGCACTACTACAGCTGAAACGGTGAGGGATGAAAAAAATGGAGATAGAAACAGAAACAAAGCACGTACTATCACATACACTTAAGCTAGCACAGACACACTAACACAAAAGTTATTTACAGTATCATTGAGGTCTGTATCCCGCACAAATGATACATAAGCGCTCTATATATGGTAGGGCGCGCAGTTGACACCCAAGACGTTGCTACGGCGCTACAACCACACTCATGTAGAAATCAAGCATACAGTATACGCGCTGGTCGCTCAAGCGTTTATTTGCAAAAGCGTGTTCCCGCGTCTCATCCAACAAGAGACGGGGACCAAAGTTTCGGAAAGTGCTCCGGCGGGTATACCAACCGCGGTGCATCAACTCCGACGTGCATGTCAGCAGAGTTCCGCCAAAAAATTATTAGACTCATTTGTCCTGCACAAAAGCGAACGCCACACTCGCCAAAACGACGTCACAATTTGGCGGGGCGCCATCGTTCACCGCCATTCACCCCCCTATATAAAAAAGAGAGTCGCGTCGATCCACTTACGGAGATGCGGGCGTGCATCGTCGAAGACGCGCCGCCGTTGGCGCACACGACGTCGCCGACACTTTCGTGGAGAGACCACGCAGCACCCTCGACGGGCATCAGGTCGGTCCGAAACCAACGCTGACGCAGGAACAGGGACATGCTGACAAGTATACGGCGACAGTTCTGCCAACGGTTACAACGAGTTCCGCGCAAAGAACGCTCTTGTAGTTAACGACTCACGCGTTGTGTCCGTCGTTGCGTACAAACGCTGGCCACGGAGTTACACTGCACATGTGGCGCGCCGGCGAAGCGTTTCCAACTTTCTGGCAGCACGCTAAGTCAGGAGAGAGAGAGAGAGGATTCAGTCTTCGCACTGAAACGGTCAGTAGCGTGTTAGGGTATACACAACGCGCTGCACATTGGTAACTAGGACGCGGCCTCAAAGCGCCGCACGACAGACGCGCAGTGCCCCCAACGGGCTCGCAAGTTGCGTCAGTACCGCACAAACGGCGGTCACTGCCGTTCGCGTCCCAAATGTGCAGCGTATTGGCTCGTTCGCGGCCGAATGTGAAGCTCGTCAGACGCGCGTCTTACGAACCGACGAGTCTTCAGATATACGCACGAGCCCGAGAACAATCCATCTTCGGTGAGGTCATAAAGGGGCACCATCCACCGGCAGTCAGTGTTCCTCGCCAAGATGACGCACCGGTCCCGGAAGGTCGGCATGGATCACATAGGAACAAAGTGCTGCGATGTTCACTGCACGATTCTCAAGTCATTCGCAACAGGGCCCCCGCGGTAGCAGGCGTCAACAGGAACCACCGTAGAGTATCGCGACGTTGCAGTAATGGCGCGTCGAATGGCAAATCCACAAGAGACGAAAGGACATCGCGGCCTGGACTTCAGAACCCTTGTCCAACGGTGATGTCGGCCGGCGCACAAGTTTACACTGAATGGTTCAAGAACTCAGAAAGTACATGTCCCAGGCTTGCAGCCACCAAGGGCACAAGTCGGCGTCGTCAAAAATCCGCGCCGTCACTTCCGGCGACGTCTCCATTAGCGCGGCAAACGGTACGTCCTCAGGACACAAGTAGAGTGCACTGAAATCTAGTACACTATAGACACAAGGTACGCAAGGAATCCCGACTATCAGCGTCATCCGAAGGCGCACTTCTTCGGCCTGCAAGTGCACGCCGTGCACAGTGTCGAGGTGACGGGGACCTGTCGGTCTCGCATAAGATCCTCCTCTCCAAGTCCAGGGACGGCAGTCGCGAGAACAGAGAGCAGCTTTTTTTTTTTCGTTCTTTTCGTTGCTGTGGTTTTTTGCTTCCTTCCTCTGCTATATACGGCCGCGCCCAGCGATCCGTTGCTTCGTGCAACGCTTTCCTCGACACGGCTCACGCATAGCCCGAAAAGTCAAGGCGCGCAGTCGAGACAGCGGGGGCAGCAGGCACGCCACACACACTGGCGCTCGCAGTAAAGAAGAAGCGCCACCCCCTCCCCCCGTCTCACGTGAAAACGAGAGCTCCGCTGACCGTTCGGCTGCCGACCACAGCGACCCGCTGGACCGTACGTCGCGACCCACCAGGCACGCAAAGCCTTCGAAGGATGCGCCAACGTCGATGCGCTCGCAGGCTGGACCGGTGCTACAGATAACAGCGACTTACTCCTTCGTGTTTATTGATTGATTGATTGATTGATTGATTGATTGATTGATTGATTGATTGATTGATTGATTGATTGATTGATTGATTGATTGATTGATTGATTGATTGATTGATTGATTGATTGATTGATTGATCGATCGATCGATCGATCGATCGATTTTGGCTTCTCAAAGAAAGACAACGGTTATGATAGACGTCGTACATATAGCTACGGTAAGAGTAACGTAGGTAATTGTGGACGATAACACTAGCAATATCTTCTCTCCCAAATATGGAGGACTACGGAGGAGGACTCCATATGGAGGATTCCCGACTTATGGAGGACTACGGTGGCTGTGGAGCCGCTATAGATATCTTTCAGTATTGTCACATACGGCTAGTCAACACCCTGATTCCGTAATGCCTCCATGGCTGCTGAGGTTTCGACAGAATCAAACGCTTTCTCGTAATCAATGAAAACTACATATAAGGGTTGGTTATTTATTTATTTACAATACTGCCAGCCTCTACTGAGACTGGCATATATTATATTCTAATATTATATTATATTAGACTGGCATATATTATATTATATTCCGCACATTTCTCTACCACTTGATTGATAGTGTGAATATGGTCTACTGTTGAGTAGCCTTTAGGAAATCCTGCCTGGTCCTTTGATTGACAGAATTCTAAGGTGTTCCTGAATCTGTTTGCGATTACCTTAGTAAATGCTTTGTAGGCAACGGACAGTAAGCTGATCGGTCTATAATTTTTCAAGTCTTGGCGTCCCCTTTCTTATGGATTAAGATTATGTTGGCGTTCTTCCAAGATTCCAGTACGCTCGAGGTCATGAGGTATTGCGTATACAGGGTGGCCACTTTTTCTAGAACAATCTGCTCACCATCCTTCAACAAATCTGCTGTTACCTGATCCTCCCCAGCTGCCTTCCCCCTTTGCATAGCCCCCAAGGTTTTCTTTACATCTTCCGGCGTTACATGTGGGATTTCAAATTTCTCTAGACTATTCCCTCTTCCATTATCGTCGTGGGTGCCACTGGTACTGTATAAATCTCTATAGAACTCCTCAGCCACTTGAACTATCTCATCCATATTAGTAATGGTATTGCCGGCTTTGTCTCTTAAATCAGACATCTGTTTTTTGCCTATTCCTGGTTTCTTCTTCACTGCTTTTAGGCTTCTTCCGTTCCTGAGAGGATGTTCAGTTCTATCCATATTATACTTCCTTATGTCAGCTGTCTTACGCTTGTTGATTAACTTGGAATGTTCTGACAGTTCTATTTTAGCTGTAGGGTTAGAGGATTTCATACATTGGCGTTTCTTAATCAGATCTTTCGTATTCAGCGATAGCTTATTGGCATCCTTTCTAACGGAGTTACCACCGACTTCTATTGCACACTCCTTAATGATGCCCATAAGATTGTCGTTCATTGCTTCAACACCACGGTCCTCTTCCCGAGATAAAGCTGAATACCTGTTTTGTAGCTTTATTTAGGCCAAGATAAAGGGTAATAAACGAAGCCACACGAAAGTATGAAGCCTGAAGCACGAAGATGAGAGAAATCCATGTACTATTCATTATTCACATGGTGTGGCGATACGATCCCAGCGCCAAAGTTACACCAAGTAATTGTAAGAAACTCTATGCCATATCCGGTCAACTCGGCCTTGGGTTATCTTGTGCGTCGGGGCCTCTGCGCAAGGCTTAAGCCACAGGAACGTCTGCGTGACGCGAGAAGACTACTACGAGAAGGTTGCTCTACGATGACGTTCTGAAATTAAATTCAGCCCCCGAAAAATCCCTAACCAAATCAAAATCACAATGTATACCGTCGAAATTGCTTCCCTTGTGTAGGCTATTCGCGACGATGATTATGACGTTTATTCGTATCTCTGTTGAAACGGGGAAGAGACAAACAGTCGCCTCGCCTGCTTGATTTATTCAGGGTTATCTACATCTATCGCCATCCAGACTTTTGCCTATCTGATTTCGATCTTAAATCTTTCGCACTTACAACGTCATTACTATATTGTACCGTATACCTATATCAGGTTGCAGTGACTACGGTTCTATGAACCTCTTTCCTGCTTTCTTTTCCACCAATACTCTGAGCGTCTCTTACACATCTCGACTCCAGCAATTCATGCGACAATCGTCTTCAAGCGCAGGAAACCTCGCAGGAACGTCGGAGCAGTGCTGCGGTCGGGTGCGCTTGTTGAACGATGGAGCCACCACCAAAGACACTGCGTAAGGCCAAGCAATCTCGCAGAGCGTCGCAGTGTTCTTCGGCGCCGAAGAGCCACATAGGCTGCGAATCTCCGCATCGCAAAGCTGTGACGACGACAGCAGATGTGCCGTCTCGGCATTTTGCCCTAGACAGCTTCTTCCTCTTCACCCTCCCCCCCCCCCCCCCCCCCCCGTCTTCTCCAGGCAAGAATCCGTTTGTTCTTAAAATGCGAAGAGAACGCGAAATTGGTGCCTGTACGACACTTGCAGTAAAGCGCTGCGGCGAACTTCGGGGAGCTCGCGTTATGCTCCATCGCGACGAAATGCAGCGTGTGCGTGTTGCAACGCATAATTTCGTGGATAGCCGGCGGGGCAATGCATTCTGAGATGCAAACGTCTCCCCCGCGCTTAGTCTTTTTCTTTGAACGACCCTGTTATATGGGATAAATGCGGCGCACAACGCGGGGCCCGCCACCGAGCACGGCCGGAACATCAGCGCAAATCGGATCACTGGAGCTTCTGGTGCTCCTGAGCAACGTCGATAAATCGTTCTGCTGAAAACACGACGGGTACGCGCCATATCGTGCTAAGTAACTATGGGGTGGCATAGCAGTCCGCCTTCTTTGCGACATGGACACGCGATGCACAAATTACGAGCGCAAATGGGGAACCGCCCATCTGAAACTGTGCGAGTATCAAAGCAATTGCATGTCAAGTGAGCGTATGAAGGAAATGGGCAGTTCTGAGACGAGCACAGCTTTGGTTAGTTAAAGTGTAGGATACTTCGACCATAGAGGAACGTGCAGAATCAGTTTATATTCACACAAGAGGCGATTTAACATTGGTTTAAACAAAAAACATGTGTATATTTCTTTTTCATTTCATTAGTTTGTGCGGCAGCCATAGGCGGTGACACAAGGAGAACGGGGCGTAATCAGTTACGTACGATCAGGCCATGCATCACAAGCCAACGCTGCACGTGGTATACGAATGCGTGTTCTTACCGCAAGCAGATCCTTCGATTTCTTTTCTTCTCGTTTCTGTTCTCTACGAGAAAAACAGTGAGCAACCTACTTCATGCAATCACCGCGGCTAAGCGAAGCAGCAGTCACCTTGCGCATATCTTGCATGTAAAATATATAGATAACGTAAGTTTTCCGAACGAAAATAAAAATGAAAGAAAAAGAAGGGGCGAGAGAGCTTCGCCACAGCCTCGCCGCGCGCGCCGAACTAGGTCAGGCATCCAGAATGCCGTAACCCCTAAGCCATCGCGGCGTGTCCTTGCAAGTGTACGTTGCAGCGTATTTCTACTACTTGCCTCCACCTGCATCTTCTTCATCATAACTTGCAATTATGTTTTTCGAAGATTTCATCTTCTTTTAGGGCTCGTCCTTCGCGCACTTGTGCACTGCGGTATACAGCGGCCGATCGCGCTGATCGGCGCGCTGAGCTGCTATAGCCACGTTTAACGCGCTCGACCACCGTACAGGTAGCGAATGCCCGGCAATCGACGTATCCAGTTTCTCCGGCCGATGCCTCGAGCGCCGGAAAACACCGGGAGGACCGCACCCGCGCCTTAGCGGCGAATCGAAACAGCAGGCGCGTGAGCTCGCACTTTTCCCAGCAGTGCACGCGTATACTTCGCCTCCACGAGCAACGGTGCACCGGAATACGCCGGCGAGCTTCGTATCAGAATCCCGTGCGGGCCTGCCCGCATACACACACGCCGCGACCACTTCGGCCCCGTTAAACTACTGTGTACCTCTCATGTACCGACTAAAATGACGTTCCCCCCTTGTCATGCGGCTACCCCACTCTCCCTTCCAGGAAACGTCGCAAACCGACGTTACAGAGCAAGAAGAATCATCAAAGACAGCGTTGTGTGTATACAGTGGGAACGGAAAGACGTCGGGTGCATCCGCGTCGTGCTGCACGTTGTGCAGCCAAACTCCGCAGCGCCCCGTGTTAGTTATTTCAGTCGCGAGTACGTTTTACTTTACCAGTATCTCTTCACAATTCCTAAACACAAATATGGGGATTTTTTAACGTTCCGATACAGCGCCGTCGGACTCTGCACAGTGAGAACCGCCGGATTGACTTGGGCCACCTGGGATTATATTTAACGTACACCAAGATATAATAAGTAAGCGAAAATTTCTGCATTCGACACCCCCATCGGAAAGAGGCTGCCGGTAACCGAACTGGATATACCTCGTGCTCAACATCCAGAATTCCCTAACCACTAAGCTATCGCGGCGCGTCCTTGCAAGTGCCAGTAGCATTATATTTCTACTGTATACATGCCTCCACCTATATATTCTTCTTCGCAGCGTGTGATTTTTCAGAGATTTCACCTTCTTTATTATTATTATTATTTTTACATTAGATAGCTTTAGATAAGGGGACGCAGGCGGCGTGCGCACGGTACTGCGCATGCGCAGATCCCTACGTCCAGTGCCGCGCACGCGCAGATCCCTACGTCGGCTCCACGCATGCGCAGTACCAACGCATGCGCGGCGCCGCACGTAGGGATCTGCGCATGCGCAGTACCGTGCACAGTACTGCATGCGCACTACCGTGGCCCCTAGTTATTGCGTACGCAAGCGCCTCGCGTCGCCTATCTAAATCTATCTGTTGTTCGAACTCCGAGGGGCGCATCTGATTGGTCAACGATAGTTGACGGTTCTATAGCTTCACCGATTCACCGCTCCTCCCCCCCCCCCCCCCCCCACACACACACACTGACTGCTTCGCGGCGCGCACACCACAGACCAGTTTCCCCGCGCGCAACGCAGTACGCATTGGAATTCCTAATGCTAGAGAAAGTCAAAACAAATGGCCTCCACTCTTCTTTGCGATTGGCTGTGTACCACTCGCACGGCAAAGCGCAAAACAAGTGTCCTACTCGTACAGCCACGCACTCGATGTGACCTAGAACGCGAGGGCGCCCGGTGTCGGCGGCGGTGCGAACACAACACTGCTTCGTGTATAGCAATGCGTTCCGCTGTGCTAACGCTTTTTGCCAAGCGTTAGCGGCTAATTCAAGTAAATTGGAAACGTTGGCGACTATTCTGATCGCTGGCTTCTTCGCGAACGATAAACTGTTCCATTAAAACATGACGACGACGTGAGGTGATAAGAAGAATGTTCCGGGGGGAAAGCACATTTCGCGAACGTGCTTGAGCAGTCAATACCGAAAAAATGTTTTTAAAGAAAACAGCAACGAGAAAGCAGCTAGGTTCTGCAGTTTCTGCAATTGAACAGAAGTTAATCAATCAAATTAGCCAAATAACACATACGCGCGCGCGGACACAGGACATACCAATTGTTAATACACAGATCGCTTTCATTAAAGAACGTTGATAAGGCTTTTAGAGCAGATCGCCGTAACAATGCGTAACACAGTGACCCAAGTAACATCAACCAAAGGCAGCAGATTTTTTTTTTTTCAGTTGTATATTGCCTTCCAGTGCATGCCTACAGGAAACAGTCCCTGCCCCACCAATGCACGCCATCAACTCGGCTCGAGCACGCCTAAACATAGACTCGACCTGTCGTATAAGGCAGCTCTTTCCTCTGGATTTCCTTAAACGAAGTCATTTTTTTTTTTTTTTACGCGGCGTTGACTTGTAACAAATGCCATCACGTGGGCTTCAGCGCACACAGTGCCTGCCGCATGCAACCCGTTCTTTTGTAACGGTTGTTCGCGGAAGCTCGTAGAAGGCACCGGGCCGGACATGGTCTCAAATGATGACCATTGGCATTGTAAAAAAAATCCTAGTGATCGACTGCATTGAACATGGTTAAACATCTTCACATATCTCGGCTGCGCTGTTCCTAGCTCCAGAACGAAGTCCGTTAAATGAGTGCTCGAATTTTATACGTCTCAAAGTGACAGCTGGACTATGAGATGGAAATATATTTAGTCGAAGGAAATATATTTATTCTTAATTAGCAGGCACTTAACCGACTTCAAACAATAAGTAAACGAGCGCCTTCGTTCGTTTCCTTTTTATTTTCTTTTTTCATTCCAATGCCATTAGCAGCCGCAGAGTATATATACGTGCACATATATTAAGCGCGCGTGTTTTGTATTTCTTTCTTGCCCTGTCCTGCATGTAGTCTGCGCTGATCACCACGCTATAGAAAATAATGATAAATTATAGGATGAGCCCAGAGAACAATAAGTAGACTGACAAGGATAAAATAACATTGCAGAGATGCGTAACACATCCACGAAGGCAGACGAAACAAAACTGCGCCCGGCAGACACGCCCAACAGCATATACACACCCACCCTATATATATGTACTCTGCGGGTGTCTGAAAGTTGAGCCATTGCCTATACCCACTCGGACGGCAACGTACCAACTCGCCCCGCGTCATACGCACGCACGTCCGTCTACGGTACGCACGAGACTTACGTTGAGGCACTGCTCACACAGGCCGCTCTTGCGGGGCTTGTTGTCCCGCTTGACCAGGATGCTGACCGGAGCCTTGGGAACCACGTCGGGTGCGCCGGGCGCCTTCAGTATCACGTCCGGCGCCACCGTCACCTGCCAGTTGCGCTTCCAGTTCACGCACGACACCTGGCTGTACGGCATGTCGGCCAGCACGCGCTTAACCTGCAGCATCGGCATGGCGCAGTACACTCCGGGCGGGATGCGCTGGCGGAACTCCGGGGGCCGAGATCGCTGAGCGCAGCTCTCCGCTCCTTCGCGTTCACCAGAGAGACGCGAGCTGACGACAGCCGCCCGGATAGCCGCGAAGGTGTCCTTCACAACACCGTCCTTTAATGGTGCCCTCGAGGGTCGTAACTGGCGAAGCACAAGCTATAGCTGTTCACGGCAAACATCACGTCCTGGTGCTGACGCCTTCGGGCAGAGGTTTCACTCGAAGCGCGCACAGTGGCACACCGCTGAGGTCACTGACCGGCTATATTCGGTCCCACACAAACGCGCGCACCCGTTCAGCCCAAAGACACATTGACGTTCATAGCTGAGAAGGAACCAGCAGTCCTACCATCCGCTGCTTCTGCGACGGTAAGTCACTCAGACTTATCAGGCGTGTCCTGGAGTATCGTGGAAAGGCAGATGCTAGACGTATGAAGGTTACTTCTCGAAGAACACGGGATATCCTACCGCGCGAAGCTTCAGGCGTGTCAGTACACTTGGAATATCCGAAGCCAAAAATAAGTAATACCGGACTAGCTGTAGTCTAAAGATGTCGAACTGTCAAATGTCCACCGACGATTCCGTCCGCGAGATCGTTGACGAGCGGTTGTACGGATCCCACCGGAAAACGGCCTGCCAGGCAAGAAGCGTCGAACAAGGTCGCAGCATTTGTCGCGCCAGCGAACTCCTAAAGCGTGGACGCAGAGCGAACTTCGGGGCACTTGATCGAGTCCGGCGGGTGGGCGTCCGATGCACTCGCAAATCACTGGCCGCCACAAGCGACAAGAACGGATGACACGGCACGGTTACGTGCAGTCGCACCACAGGCACCTCGCGGCCCGACGTGCGTCTGAGATTCGGAAGTTGGGATTAAGAGAAACAGCGCATCGATTCCACTTGCACCCACTTGAACTTGAGGCCCAAGCGCCGGCGCGCTAAAGGAACACGGAACCGGCAGCCCATCAAACAGTCGCAATACCCCCCCGACAATCCTGTTGCCCCGCTCGACAGGGAAAAAGCCAGTCTGGGCGATTACCCCGCCAAAGACGACTGTTCGCAGCAACAAAAAGAGCAAACAAAAAAGGCCACCCGGAAACAGAAACGCCAAAAGGGATTTGGTTTCTTGCCCAGACTTCCGCTGCCAAGACAGAGTATAAGGGGGAAACAAATAAAATAAAATAAAAGGGGAGGAAACAGAAACTACTGAACGAGAAAGTGAGAGAAAATGCCAAACACCCCGATCGCCGTCAGTGCACTGCGGATCGAGCGCCGAAATGAATTGGTCTCGAAGGTCGTTGGCTCACCCAGCCCCCTTCCTTACGCGCGGACAGCCTGCTCGCTTCGACGGCTATAGCAGATAGCCCGGCCGGCCGCGGCTTCCAGAATGGAGAGATAGACGGAGGCGCAAGATCGCGTTAGCTTGCCCGTCGGTATGAACAAAGAAGAGAAAGAGATCCTGCGGCGTTTCTCGTCGACCAGGCAAAGAACGGTTGTAAAGGAAGGAGAGAAATAAATAAAAAGAAAACGCCAGAGAACGCCGGGAAATTCCGTCGCCTTCTCCACCCCGCGCCTCCGCTAATTGGCGGGAGAGAGAGAAAAAGAAACCCGAGCTAGCTAGGTAGCGACAGAAACAAGTAAAATTAGAGAGAGGGGGAAAGAAAAAAAGATCAATATCGAGCCGTACGAAAACAAAACAGCAAATGACGACAGTCAATACGAGGAGTGTAGGAAGCCTCGCTCCGGTACACACGTTCTGCACGCGACGACCAGCTCCCCAGCGACTCGCGCTCCAAACTATGCCGACTCGGTCGCGCGTATTGCGACGCGGTTTCCAGCGGTTGCGGCACACCACGAAGACGCGTCGGGAAGGGCTCTCACGAGTGCTGCGGTTATGTCACCACCTCCGAGCACCGTGCGCATCTACTTCTAACTACTTCGCGAAGGAACTCGGATGTCCAGTGCCACCGCTGTCTCCTCTTGTCTTTCTTTCTTTTCTCTCGGTGAGCGCTTTCGCATTCAAATTGCAAGACCGACGCGCAAGCGCCTTCGTCGACAGCGCCTGGTTGGCGCCCCTCAAATAAGAAAGGACGCAGAAAAAAATGAACAAAGAAGGCAACCCTCCTCCTTTCAGCTGCGTGATAATACGGGTGAACAAGAAGTGAAACGCCCTCGGAGGGAGAACAAAACAAGACAATGCCTGTTCTTTCTGAGAGCGCGCGGAACCTTACGCAAGGTGTGTGCGGTCTCAAGGACGCGTGCGCCGCCCCTACACTACTTATTATAGGCACGTTCGGGATGCTCGCCTAAACGACAGGGGCTCACCGCTAGCGTTCATTCAGCTCGCCTCTTCCTTCTAAGTAGTGCCGACGCGAACAGACATGTCTCCGGAATCCGCTCCGCCAACGCTATGTGGCTCGTTTCGTTTTGTCTCCGAACTAACTAACTAACTAACTAACTAACGCGTAAGCGTGACAAATGGATCGATGAGATCCCAGGAAGGCTCGCGTTCTTTCTCCTGCGCGCACCTGACTTCTTTCCCGATGCAGTCAATTGAGGCGGTAAAAACTCCGGTACCGTGCACTGCGAATACACGCAAGACAAAGAGACAGAGACAGAGAGCTGACGAAAACTATTCCGCAAGGCAGCAAATCGGGAGGCTCTACGGCAAGCTATCGGTCGCAACTTCTACGTTAAGGCGATGTACAGGCGAGAGGTTAACGAATGAACAGGCACAGTCTGGCGCGGTTGTCAGCAGAGGACCGAGGAAAATGACAGATACACGAATACGTGGACGCGACAGTGTGATGACGAATGATGTACCTTTACTATACAGGTAACTGTTGCCGAGCGTAGTGCCAATTAAGCTATCAGGCGGCGAACAGATAAAAGGGGCACAAAAAAGGAACACGAACCCAGCACGCTTATCAGAGGTGTCGGCAGGGCAAACAAGACAATGAACGCGCGAACAGGCGCCAGACGCCTATAATGACAACAGATGCAGCGATGTGGCTCTGCGCACACGGCTGTAACTACAGGCTCTGTGAGACCGCAATACACTGCGCGGGGCAAAGTAACCGAGACAGAGGCGTAACAGGGCCAACTACACCTATAGCAGCTGATGTTGGAGAAGAATCCTAAGGAGATACCTACAGGACAAAAGCACCGATAGAGACAACAGCTGTTCAGCGAATGGCGTGCTATACGTGTAAGGGCAGCTACAAACAATACGTCGCATGGATGTAGAAGACGGTGTAAAAAGGTGAAACAAAGAAGGGAGCACGGGGGCCTACAGCGGCCACCAGTTGGTGCAAGAAAGTGGCGAGAAACGACAAACAAGAATACGAACGTGCGAACGGCGACGGCGACAGAGACAACAGCCCTCCTATAGCAACGGCGTGCTGTCGCTGCCTCAATTCAGGAGGCGGAGTACAGGTATAAGGCGCTAAACACACTTATCAGTGCGCTCTTTCCGGGGCATCCCGGCCGAGCAACCGACAAGAAAACGAGATATAACAATAATATAGGCCGAGCTTTCTCGTCCCCAGCTGTATAACGAGTCTGTAATCCTTTCAACGCACTCCTCGCTCGCCGAAGGCAGCAATTACGGCCCCGCGACAATCTCGCCGTGACCCTAATGAGGCGAGAAGGTGTCGCCTGCACTTAGAAACAGAGAAGCAGCACGAGGAAAGGCTCAAAGTCACGAGACGGGGCTGGCCCACGTGCCGTGTCCAATTCCGAGAACTCTGCGCTTCACAACACCCGATGCTATGCCGGGAAGCCGCTTGTCCGAACCGATTTCGTTTCTCGGGCTCTTTCTTTTTTTTAAACGTCGGGGAATCGCTGACGTCTCTGTCGTGGAGGTCAGCGCTTCGCAAACGTAATCGACGGTTAAAGTGTTGTTCACTTGGAACTTACTCCTGATGGAACAGCTCTCGTCCGCCCTCTCTCTCGGGTGAAGTCACGTGGGCAGAACAGCCAAACGAATCAAATCGAAGGGGCCCGCTCGTCAACAGATGCCGCATCTAGTGTTCACTCCGGTACGGGAGAAAACCGCTCCTTTTCAACGGCTTTCGTGGAGGTATAGTTCATGGCAATACAGTTGCCAGACTGGGAACCGGTAAAACCAGGACAGAGATAAAAACAAGTATATACGACTAACCGGGGCAAGTGCGATGACGACGTGGAACGTCGCAGCCGCTGGAAATGCGCCACCACTGTCACTTCTCTGCACGAGTTTGTGATTTGCAGGAAAAATTCAGACTACTGTTTTTTTGGTTAGGTGAAAGCGACACACACTATTGCGCACGTACACACACGAGGCACGAATAAACGGTCCGGGTTCCGCAGACCAGGAATTCCACGCTTGACAAAGAAAACGAAGAGAAACGTCGCGAGGTGCCGATATCGAAAGCTCCGGCGGTGGACACGACAGGAGGAGCACGACGGCCGGCTACGCTCAATCCACTAGCCAAGAGAAGTGGTGAACACGAACGCCGATTGGGCAATACGTCCAGCACGCGCAAACAAATAAACACAAACAAAAAAGGAAAGAAAGAAAGACACCTTAGAAACGCGTGCACTATACGTCCGGGTTTTACGAGTTACGCGAAGCAAGACACAGCCTCTCTCGCCAAACCGCAAACAGGAACTAACCTAAGGATAGTTGTTTACACATTCGCTCGAGAGCCTCTTCACAATGTATAACAGCCGCAGTTAGGAGGGGGCGCGGCGCCGTCAAACAAAGCAAAATCAAATTTGCTGAGCGAAGAAGCTGGACGTATAGTAGCGCCTGGCGTCGTGTGCTACACGGACGGCTGCGAAAGAAGATTGGGAGAAGGGGGAGGGTATACTGCCGTAAGGGTGAAGCACAATCGAATGCCTTCCCCTCTGCAGTGCGTAAGAATTCTCGCGCTTAGAGGAGGAGAAGCAAGGCCGTCGACGGAGGGGCAATTACGTGCACGACGAAGGGAGCGTCTCTCGGCAAACGTACCATATATCTGTCCACGTCAGTCACGGAGTGCCCAACGGCGGCAAATTGCACGATTGCGCAGGCAATCCACCGTAAGCGTAGTGGCCGCGCAGCAGGTCTCCTCCTTTCCCAACACTCTGTACCACGTGATCCTTCCTTTTCGCTTTTTCTTTCCTTTTTTTTCTTTTTTTTTCCTCAGGCCGAAATGACCACACGGTGGAATTGGCTCCTCCTCGATTTGGTTATTATGCTCTACGCGCGCAAACACTAAGGGAACACGGAAGACCCAGCAAATTCTGTATACAAAGAAGCACGACAGCCAAAAGCAGAAGCGGCGGTATTGTTGGGAAACAACTGCGTGACCGTTCTTCCGACAGTTTTAGTTAGCTAGGAGCCGCTGCAATCGAGGCTTCTTTGCGATGTTTTGAAATCGCTCGAGGAATACGGACCACTGTGAAAAAAAAAAAAGGGGGGGGGGGGGCGCTTCCGAAAACGGAACCTGTGGTTACGCGCGTGGACGCAGTGTCCGCTAAAGGCACGTAAGTTTGCCCTACTCTCACCGTTGTCGAGCACCACAATAAGGCCTACTTGTAAAAACGTTGTGAGTCAGCTGATTTTCTGCGTCACCACCTCTGCATGCCGCGAAATTGCGCGCGTGAATCACAAAACTGTCGAGGAAGTTTTGCACAAAGACACGCACGCGTAGCGAAAAAGTCATCTAAAGACTCCTACCTTCAGATAGACGCCTTCAAGTGACGTGTCATTTCTCGAGGCACGCTGGGGGTGATTAGCGAGTCGCACTGCGAGCTACAAAATGCGAGCGAGAAGCCAGTAGAGGAAATTATCAAGGCAACAAATACCGCCGCGAACGGTATACCACCGGCGAACGCTGCAAGTTTCGAAAAATCAGTCGCTGGCAGTGTCCCCTCTCCGAATAGGACCCCTCGTCAGTTCCGCGTATTTTTCTTTCGTGCACGAGATCTTCCACTATGACCTTTCTGAACAGAGAGTCGTAAAAATCTCTGCCGTCATCGAATCTCGCCAGTGAGCTCGTAAATAGCTCCTCTTCGGCCTGAGCACTTATGCCCAAGCTTACGAAGGCCAGCAGTTCGCGACTTCTTTCAGTGGGTAACAGGAAATTACGAACGCTGCTATCTTTCAATTCTTCCACAGTTTACGTCAGGTGAGCGGGCTCGAAGCTAATCACTTCTGTGCAAATCATAAGCGCCCGTATGCAACCACAGTGCTTAATTGCGACCGCCTCGAGCTGCTTGCATAGAATCGCACAGGCGCTTGTGAGGCGCTCAAGAATGGCTCGACTGAACGGGAAGCGCACAAAGCGACTACATACGGATGTTCGGTTGTGCTTACCGGCCGGGCTTGAATCAATGTGGAACGCGCACAAATCTTTGCCACACGAAGAGCGATCGCGGACGGGTAAAAACAAAAGCGCACGCCCGCACACGCAAATCTCGCGGAAAGCACTGCCACGAACCTGCTGCTCCTCCAAAACTGAGCGCCAGCGCAGTTCTCTTCAGAAACAAAATTATTCCGAGCGATTCACACGGCGAAGGCCTCCGGCGGCCTTGCGCCGACAGGGCTGATGGCTTTCACGAATAAGCCGCTCCCGACAGGCAAAATCTGACACCACATGCAAACACAAGCACGCGCTTCAAACGTACAACCACTCTCGCTTCTTCGAATCTGTCACGTACGCGACTTGTTTTCGCGATGCCAAGTCGAGCGCGAGCTTCAAAAGAGTTCATGCACACCTGGAATTCAGTGACGTTCAAAGACAGCCTTCGTTCGCCTAAATCTCGGTTGCGACAAGTGCAAATACGACAGCGAGACAGCTTGCAGAGAACAAGCTGGAAGTTCCTTACGGAACGGTTGGTGTCCACGAAGGAGTCCTTCAGTGCTTAGGCTTCTTTTCTTCCTTTCTTTTTCACTGTAAGGTCGTCGGGCAGCGGTAGCAACACACAATTATTCACAACGCAACGCGCACGAGACACCACCGCACTCGATCACGAGGAGAATTAGCACACCATACCAGAGCTACCTGTACACGCCAAAGCACCAGCTCGTCACACATAAGCCGGCACCGACGACGAAGCATCGACGAAAACGTTGGCAACCAGCCGCCGCTGCATCTGTGATTAGCGCCAAGCAACGCTCGTTCATAGGTTAAAACTTGTCCCGCTGAACAGACGTCTCCACGCCTGTCGATGACGGCCGTCTGCACGGAGCTTCTAGCCGTCTGTCACCTAAGAATGTAGCACGTCTGCGATTTGCGCCGTTAACGATTCGTCTGCTCATCAACAACTGTCCATGCGAAGCCAACGCTGCCAACGCTGCGGAAGACGTGTCTCCGGGTTGCAACCCAAGCGCAGTCACAGACGGAACGCAAATAAGCACGCTGAAAAGGAAACGTCAAATAGGAACAAAGAAAATTCACGATCAAACCGCCACCGCCGCAAACTAATTGCGCAAGAACCGTTCATTCACCGACCGGCACTCATCCACCCCGCATATCCTTCTTGCTTGTCAAAAGGGCGTCTGCTGCCCGACTTCCTGTCTGCTCACGCACTACTGTCCGTCTGCTGCTCGCGGCGCCACAGGCACAAGCGTTTCTGGGAAGCAGCGCTACCGTAAGGACAAGGCGCCAAAGGGCAGAAAAGATGAGCAAAAAAATAACAAAAGGATAAAAGCTAAAATCAAGTGCAAGACCGACGACGAGGCACGCGACACAAAACGTTGCCGCCACCACAACCGATTACGCCCGAACCGGGCATGCCCTTGAAGCCAGCGCTGCAGGCGATGGCTTTCTCTACTTTTCCATCTGGCTCGGACCTTTTGCCACTTTTTTTTTCTCCTTCAAGGTGGACTGCAGACGCCCTATAGCGCAGCTTTCTATATATAGTGTAGCGCTCGACGCGAGCACTGCCACCTCCTTTTTTTTTTTTTTTTTCCAAAGAATCGCCTCCGTACAGCCAGTTTCGCCAAAGCTGCTTCTCCGTTTCTTTTTGCCTCCTTTTCTAAGCCTTCATAAAGTATTCTCCTCTCGCCGCGAGCGCATGACAAATCCAGTTTCGCCGCAGATAAAGCAGTCCTTCTTCACGCAGCAACGCACACCTGCGGTCCTCTTGCATGTGCAACAAAGACCTGTCAGCCTCTAAAGCTCATTTGGCCTGGCAGAATAAATTTTCGCCCGGTTTCCGCACAAACCGTCTTCGCTCGTGAATTAGAGGCCTACAGAACGTATACCACTACAAATTATTGCGCACCAATCGGGTGATTGGGGGGAAAAATCGATAAATAGATGCAGCTTCTTGCACTTCACAGTTTGTCAACTAACGCTACTTGTAAGCATTGAATCCGCGCAACTGGAAAGACGCAATCGAGGAAAGACCGGAGGAATGAGATCTCTTCAAAGCCTTGAAGCTAATCTGCCCAAAAAGTACTTTCTGTGGCTTATACGAGGCACTCAGCTGTTACAGGCACTAAAAGTAAATTAACTAGCGCATACGCGAAGTGACGCGAAAATCGTATCGTTCCCTTGATCCTTTCTATGACAGTCATGTGCCGAATCCGACGTTATCTATACTCACGTTCTCTCTGTACCTTTCTCTTCTGCAGATACGCACGCACAAGACCAGGATCAAAGACCGACATCGATGACAATTCACAGGCTGTGACCAAACGTTGAAGGATGGGTGAATCACTCAAGGCGTCACAAAGGAACTGGCGACTCGGCCACGAGATGACACAACGCGCTCCCGAGAATGACGTCACCGCGTCACCTGGGGCTACACTATAGCAAGCACGCACTCAGCTCTACTGCCGTCAAACTCACGATCGATAATCGGCCAAACAACTAGGGTCCGTCATTTCAAGTGAAGGCAGTTTCCAAGAGAACCTGAGTGTAGAAGTCAGCCGTTTGAGATAGTGGAACCCCTTGTCGACAGTCACTAAAGCTACCAAGCTTGGAGGTCTTCAGACATCTGCACGCAGAAAGCAGCCAAAACGGCTGTTCTCGGAACGTCTTGTGGAGTTCGAGTTGACCAAGAGACAAAGGTCAGTCAATCAAGAGTAACTGCGCTTGATCACTCCGACCAATCACGAAGGAGGGCTCAGAGCTCAGCTGTCCCGGATCACAAGAGGGTCACGGCGCACCAGGACATTCACAAAGCCATCAAGAGCAACCAAGGGTATCCGAAGTCTTCGCTGCTCACTCCTTGTAAAGAAGCTCGCTTAGTTAGGGGGCCCAGTTCACGAACTCTCCGCAGTCATCAGTTGACAAGCATAAGGAAGCTGAACTTTGCTGCTTTTGTACGAGCGGGCGACGTCTTGTCAAGGTTCTCCTACACCACAACAGCGCAGTTCTCAGGAAGGGCATGTAACAAGTTGGTTCTAAGTCGCACCGGTGCTCCCTGTCGGCCAATATACCCAGAGAGTGACCTCGACCGCAAAGAAGCACAGTCGACAGTACGATCTCGGAAGACAGCAAGGAACTACACACCAATGACGGTTCTCACAACAGTGCAATGTTCAAGAGGACTTTCATCCCCGAGTGCCGGGAATGCCAAGTGTCAGAAGACACGGGAGAACACACAGCAGAGGCCGTCACGAAATCCTGCATCCAGGACAACGTCGCTGCAGGCGCCGACATACCGCCATCTACATGGCGTACCGGTGACCTCGTGCCGCCCACGGGGGAATCTGGCTGCGCATCACGAAAAGCCGTCTGGTGCCATATTCTCGCAAACACAGTCCCAGGCACACAATCAACGAAGAAAGGCGACGTTTCGGATCGCGCCATCGCTCGTGGCCCCCACATCGAGGCAGGTACGTGGAAAGCACGCATGTCTGAGATGTGACGCCCCGCACACTAATGAAGTCATGGCACAATCGTACACGCACAAGGGCATATACGGACTTGCATGTATACACAGCGGCACTCGCTTAACGCATGAGGCGTGGTTACATTTCGCGTTCTCCTCCATACACAGGCCTGGTGCAAATGCAACGTTGTGTGTGCCGTTGCGTGCATGCGGGTCCTTCGCGTTCCTGAAAGAGGGGGGGATAAAAGGGCAAGAGAGAAATAGAGAAACGGAGAGGATCTACATCACGGACCGCTGCGCAGATGTTTAGCCTAGTCGTCGTGCTTTTTCTTGTCCTTCTCGCCCCGCTTGTTTGTTTGTCGTCTGTTCTTTTTTTTTTTTTGACACTTCGCGATTTCGACAGCGCCCTCTACACGCCTACAGCGGCACAACCCCCCCCCCCTTTTTTTTTTCTTGAGCCACGCGAGCATACGCCGCCTTCTGAGCCGCATTTTCATTTTTTATTTCTCCTCTGGTGTCGTGATTACGTTTAAAGACGACAGAGTCACGCCCTGGCACTGACGCGTATCAAACCAGTCCTTACAACCATTTTGACCCACAAGAAGAAGAAGCGGGCCCTGATGCGGATTTACCGGTTGGTTGCCTTCAACGCGCCGCCTGCCTCCGAGCGCTTCTGTCAGCGTCGCTGTGAAGTTCGGCCGATTGTTGGCACCCAGCGGGCAAGATGCTCTAGAAACGGGTTCCGCCGACTACACCCCGGGAACGCTAGATTCATCGCGAAATTTGCATCTATTCTCGAGACACGGCCGATATAGGCGTCGCTCTTGAATTGAAACACTGCTCCCTGCAGGAATATACACAGTAACGCTGGAAAAAACGGCCGGGGGATTGGTGACTTCAGAATAGAAACAAGAATGAAGAGGACTTTACTTTTCGCAGTATCCTCTATGGGCCAATGCATAATAAAATAAGCATAAAGGCGATTGCACCACTACCTTGTTTCAAAGGAAACGTTGATAAAACGAAGTGCTGGTTGCGCAGAGCTATACAGAGAAAACGCAATGAAGGGTAACTTCGCCTTTTATATTCATTTAACTTAGTGTAAAATAAAATATATAGTTAAACGATTTGATAGCTTGCTACAGTGACAGAAAGAAGTAGAAATGTGAATGTAACGAGTTGGGTGGCGACTGACGTATCCGGTTCCAAAGAGAGTGCCCACGGAATGTGCTCATCAATCCATCCACGCAAAGCCTTCACGATTAAATAAACAATCTATAGTGTAACGAGTATATTGCCTTCTTGAAACACGAGCATCCATCCAGAGTTAAACGGTGCTACATTTTGGGGACTCTGTTCTAAAGTAAAGCAGAGGAAAAACTGAACATACTGTGTTAATAAGAAAACCATTTAACCTACAAAAATGGTACATCAAGATGGATAAAGCGCCGTCTGTATATACAATATCATAATCAGTGGTTTTATAATGGAAAACGGAGTCTGCTAAACAATAAATTCAACGCCACTGCGTATCGGTGTCATGACTGGTGTTGGACTGTGCACAGAGAGGTAGTCTCGCTGTAATATCCGTAAGACGCTTAGTATGGTTAAATATAATCGCGCAGGCTAACCGAGTCGCGCACCGTGTCCAGTAGTAATATCTATCGATCCAGTAACACCATTCAGCAACCATAGAGTTTCGTATAATAATTATTGTGGGAAGCTCTATGGCAACAACTATACAGGGCGAGCGAAGTCAGCGTTCACCAATCAAACAATGCCCATGGCACACGTTTCAGTGACGTCATATCATTTCATTCATTTGACCCCTAGGCACGAGGCCTCATTGCTAACATTTCGCTAACCGCATCAAGTTTACAGCTTAGAATAAAGAACCAACTACACCTGTGCTATCAAAGCAGACATCAATTAGGGTTAGGATGGATAGTTGGGCATGTTGGGTAAGCATGATCTGAATTTAAGGCGCTAAAATGACGGAGGACAATGAAGAAACACACACACACAGGGCGCCAAAGCAGGTATTTTTATACATTACACCTGGCTACGAAATATCGTTCTAATTTGCGAATAGGGCATTTGACATAGAGAGAGAGAGGGGGGGGGGGGGGATTAATGGAAGCCGAAAATGTCGGCGTTGCTATATGCAAGGCTTGTTACTTCAGATGAGATGTTCGAGACTAGATGAAGACGAAAAGAAAACAAGAGAAGACAAAAGCGAAAGACAGTAAACTAGGAATAAATAAGCTAACCAAAGCTCAAACAGTTTTTGCAAAGCTCATGTAAACAGTGCGACGATCTCAAGTAAGCTGTAAATTAATGCACAATGCTTCAGACTTCAGAGTTAAGTGGTTGTAAACTTTGTGCATTTATTATTATTTTTTTCCGAATTTTCGGTCATTTTGCTGTTGATGCTGGCGTCATCGCTGTCGTCCTTGTGGCTGCTGTTTATAATCTGGGCCGCAAGTCAAAATTTTGCTTCGAACAGCAGGTAGAATATAACTTTCTCCTTTGAACGCAACAAGGTTAATTCAATTCAATTCGGTTCATAAGAGCATTCCTGTGTTTCACAATTATAAAAATAGTTATATCTGCATAGTTTATTTGTCATCACAGCTTCTCACTAAGCACTTTCTTATGCGCTTTATTCCACACGAACAACGAAGGAAGCAGTAACACCTCGTCTGATACGAGCCAGGGAGCAAGCACGTCTTTTTCTATGTGAACAACGAACAAATCTAACTATCCGGTCCACACCGAAGAAATCCAAAATCGATCGCCGCCACGCTGGCAGCTGAATGCGGGCCATAGAATGGTGGCGCCATCTACGGTTAGCGAAGCGAGACGCCCGCCAAGTTCGAACAGAAGAGCGGGAAGTTCACCGCCATTTGAAATCGCACTAACGTCAGCCGTAATAATATTTGGGGTTTTACGTGCCAAAACCACTTTCTGATAATGAGGCACGCCGTAGTGGAGGACTCCGGAAATTTTGACCACCTGGGGTTCTTTAACGTGCACCTAAATCTAAGCACACGGGTGTTTTCGCATTTCGCCCCCATCGAAATGCGGCCGCCGTGGCCAGGATTCGATCCCGCGACCTCGTGCTCAGCAGCCCAACACCATAGCCACTGAGCAACCACGGCGGGTAACGTCAGCCGTTCGCTCGTATCTGCGGTACGGCTGCTAGTAATATTGTATAACGTCGAAATGAAAACACAGTACAGAATTTCATTTCCTAAGGAAGGAAGGAAGGAAAAAGTGGAGAAGGAAAGGCAGGGAGGTTAACCAGCTTCAGCTTGAAGTCATTTCCCAAAGAAGCAGTCCGACTACTGGATACGCCGCTGAGGGAAGCAACGGTCTAACGTTTACCAAACTCATGTTTTCTTTAATGTTCACCCAAATCTCGGTACACAAGGAGTTTTCGTATTCCGTGCTCATCGAAATGCGTTCGGCACAGCCCGGAATCGAAGCCACCACCTCCCGCTCAGTAGCAGAAGCACTTGTGCATGTTCAAGGCTTTCGGCACTGTGTGTTCAGGTGGTGCGCTAAAAGTCACTAATTATGGATTAGTGATTAGCCCGAGCCGTTGGACTACCAAAGCGTCAGACGAAAATTCGTACACGCGATCTCTCTGAAACCAAAGCAACGACCAAAGCAAGACGCCATTCGCGGTTGTTCGCAATGACGACAGCTGCCCATCCGATCTCTCGCACCGCACGCATATATTTTTCTATGGCAGGCGCAGACAGGCCGTCATAGGAAGAACCGGAGGGGGGGGGGGGGGGGGGGGGGGGGGTATTGCGGCATATAGCGTCGAAGCTCCACCGTAGTCAATCGTGTAAGACAACACTGGAAAGTGGATGCCCGCAGGAAAAGCCGCTGCGCAGACGTGGGAACGTGACGGTGCTCTCACCCGCCGCCGTCTACAATGACGTCAGAGGCGCAGGGGCTCGTAAAACACTGCCACAAATAGCACTGCGCTCACGCAGCGGCCAGGCGGCGTCCGGTGTGCAAAAGCGATGGAAGCGCGCCTCCATTTTAATACGAAGCTCGCGTGTAGCTCGACGCAGGCTCCCGTCCATGCATGTGCCCTTTCGCTAGCGCATTTCGGCCTCCATCTCTGCAAGACCAATCGGCTATGTCACCCTCGCTGATTGATGAATTACTGCCCGTCGCAAGGGGGAAAGAAAGAGCTGTGAAAGACGCCTTAGCTCAGGAATAAATGTTGATTTTGAGCATAAAGGGCGATCGCGGTTAGCCTTTCTGAACTTCGCCCCTCCATCGGAATACGGCCGCGGCTGGCGGAATTCGAACGCGCGACCTCCTGCTCGCCAGCCGAACGTCGACAGCTGCCAGCAAGCTGGTCACCGCGACCGAATGAGCCGATTCTCGCCACAGCATCGAAAGCGCCCATTCTTTGAGAGGGAGACCGATTGGGAACTTCGAATGCCGATATCCTCTGGCGCGGAATGCAGTCGAACACACGTATAATAAATCCCGCATGTTACGAACTACCGGTTATTACAGGCTGAAACGCCGTGCCCGTCAAGCACTGGCACCGTGTCAGGGAACAGAAATAAAGGTTTTGAAGCGGGTAAGCCGGAAGGGATGCATTGCAAGCAGCGCGCAAGCGGACGATTATACGAATAAGGAAAAACGCAGGACAATCGTTGCCCTGTGCCCTTCCTCAATCGTGCTCGCCTGTCTTGTCTGCATGCACTGCTTGAAATGGATCCGCGGAAGTGCTCGGCCTTTGGTGCCGTGTAGCAGACAAAACAAGGATGTGCGTACCCAAATACCCGTTATAACTAACGCCACAAGCGCGTCTTTTGCATTTCCCGATCTGCGAGTATACCTAAGTTGCAACTTGCAATTGCTTACACACCATATGCTTAAAGGAGCGCTTCTTTAAGCATGCTTAAGCGAGAGCGTTCCCTATAAAGGGTATTTTTATACGCACAAATTTTTGCTTTATTTTGGGTCTTCTTCGTATACGTTCTCGGTGATGAGTATAGGAACAAAAGCAAAGCGCTTCAAAATAAATAATGAGCCCACAACACTATATACAGCGCTCATGTTGCGTACTCGTTCACCGTCCTCGCACGTTTAAAGCGATTAAAAATGTTACTGTGTTGTACCAATAAGGCTGAACTACTAGCCTTGTCGGTATTAGCGCATGAACAGCAGCCATCAGAAACTGTATTTATGAAGTACACGCTGCAAGGAGAAACAAATTTCTATTTCGGACTGCTTTTCGACAAAGAACGCAGCTCACAAATGTGCCCAGTGATAGCGTTCTGCCTTTCCTAAAGCAAACGATACAGCCTGCCGGTAGAAAAAAAAAAGAACAATTTTCGACACGCAAGCTCAGTTAGGATAGGATAGGATAGGGATAACTTTAATAAAGTGCCGGCAAACGACGATTTAACGTGTCGTGACGCTGGCCAAGCGTGGACCTGGAGTTATACCCTACTCTGCACTAGCCCAGTTGGGCCCGTTTGTAGTGGGTCATGAGGCTTGTGATACGTCACGGGCGTGACCCATCGAGCGCGCCTCGAGTTCTCGACGGGCACTCAGGGCTCCATGGATCAGTCGAAGCTCCGGAGCTCTAGATGGCAACAGCTGTACTTGGCCTCTTCAAGGATGCCTATACCACGTGTCCCGCGTAACTTGTGCCAAAATGTAAAAATAATGCATGTGCCACGTAGCTGGACAGAACCAGGGTAATGTCTGCCTCGCTTGGAGCAAGTCAGACTTTTTTTATTTTCAGTATTTCGCCTGACTACATAATTATAATACAATCAACTGCTCGAATATTATATTCAGAGCAAAAGTGTCAATGAGAAAAATTTTAGGCCACCCTGAAAAATTCCCGGTTCAACTTTCCGTTACACAAGAGTTGTTCCGAAGTTCGAAAGAAACCCGGCCGCGAAAGCGCGCGAGAAGCAATTTTACGCGTTTTGCGGGCTTTCTCATTCTAACGCTAAAATCCTGCGACCTGATCCCAATTTCTGAGCCGATTTCCACATGCTAGTTCAAATGACCCCCCCCCCCCCCCCCACACACACACACACACCCTTGTCCCCTTTCTTTTACCGCCACTAACACCACCGCCCCCGCGTGATTCGATAACTCCACCAGTCACGTGTGCAATGTGTCCCGCATCTCGTGCACGTTCAACACATAACAGGCAGAAGTGCAGACAACCACAGTGTGACGAGACACACGGACAAAAACAAAAAAAAATGGTATTGCTGGTGCTCAACAACGTGAGTGGGCGGATGGGTATAGGTGGGTGGATGGGTGCGTGTGCGTTTTTTTTTTTTTCCCCGGTGTTTTCGTGTCGCTCGACGGGGCGTGTAATACGTACGCGGTCGTTTCTGGGTGTCCAGTCGCTCGCCGACGTGGAAGCCGTGGCCGCAGGAGTAGTGTTCGTGTTTGCGCGCGATCCGCTTAGGTCAGCGGCCCGCCCCTCGGGCGAACCCTTTTCCCGGTCCTCCTACGCACGGGGCAGACAAGGAACGGCGAACAGATGAGCAGCGTCGCCGAATTGAGCGCCGCACAGTTGTGAACAATGCATGGGGGTATGACAAGTTACATACTTTGCGGGCAAAAAGAAAAAAAATTCTGGCGATCAAGTTGACACACATTCCTATTCTGTCATTCCCTTCCCCCAGCGTATAGGGTAGCCAAGCCAACCAGACGTTTTTCTAGGTAACTTCGCTGCCTTATCCCTTTTTTTTCTCCTCCTCCCTGATTTTGAGAAAATTTTCCCAAGAGTATTTTTAATGAAAATTCCCCTCGCACTATATGACATTGGACGTTCATGCGGAAGGGGAAAAAAATGGCGTTTATAGCTTGCCAAGTTACTATGCCAGCCCATAATTTTTCACGACTGGTACCAGTAAGCTGTAAATCTGGTGCGATTCAGTCCAGTTTCGCGACATCCCAACAAACCAAACTCACAAAACCAGCAAAAGACATCATTATTTGCAGACTGCGTAGAAACATCGCCTCGTTCTGGCATACCGCTACAGCTTCCGACATATAAATACTGTCGGTATCAATTTCCCTGATAGAAAGTGACCGGAGTGAAAATACCGTTTCTACCCGGAATTTTGCCGAACTGACGAATTTCCCGAGAATTCCAGGTTTACAATGTTTTCTATGATAGCAGACGTCCTGCGTACAAAGTAGTGATGCTCATTGTAACACATTATATTCACTTTGCAGCAGTGCGAAGTTAAGCGAGGCAAGAAAAAGGTGGGGGGCGTACATGTTAAGCTCGCCAGAAACAGGTTGAACCATTTAGCTCTAACAAGATGAGCGACATTCCTGCGCAATGTTTAGCATAAACGACTAAGCATGAATCGCCAGGATGATCGGTAGTTCATGTACCATACTACGGCGAGGCTTACTTAAAATGACCAAGTATGGTTTCGCAGATAGCGAAAAGAATAAAGGGATCTGAAAAGCTCGATCTTGCTTTTTATTTACAAACGTCAGAACAATACAGACACTGAAGGCTTACAAATAATATTGAATTGCAAGAATATTCACCAAAATATGCTCTCTAGTTGTATGCCAACCTGACCAACTTTTACATCACAGACAGCGAAAGTGTATAAGCTGCTTCTCAGACTCTTCGGAAGTACTAAACGTCTGCTAGCAACGACTCATTCATCACCGATGCCCTGAGAGTATACGACCGTATTGGGAATTCCATGCAGGCTCCGTTGCTGGACCACGCCGTCAGCTTTCACCGTCGCAGTTACACAAGTTTCTACAACTCCGTCTCACAAGCCGTTCTTAGCACTGTGCAACGATTCCTTAGCCAATCGGAAGGCCGAACTTCCCTCGAGATGCGTCCACCCGCTCCGTGTCGTCTGCTTAGCGGCTGATGAATTCCGCGATATACGAAGTGCGCGCGCAAAGGTCCCAACATGTCACGTATGGCTGTAACGTATCGCGTATACCAAGTAAAAACCAAAACTCTCTAATCCTGCCCCTAATGAGACGGTTACGCATGGAACTATATTCCGTTGCGCAAGGGTATTGCGCCTGTGTACGCCTCGTAGCTTCGGCAGCGCTACGAACTACTTGTGAGGTAGAGTGTTTAGAGTGCTGACCTCCAACGTGTAGTCGGTAAAACGCGAAGCGAGAAACAACTATTATGAATTACAGGCTTTAAAAAACGAGAAAAATAAGAAGGCGCAGTGAATTGGATTGGACAAACCTTTATAAAGGTCCTTCAGGAAGGCGCAGTGAAGTTCTTACGTATTCAAATGAGGTATACGAAATGTAAATTTTACTTTCTGATTATGGGTAATTACGTTTCAAAGCGAGAATTCGGGACTCCGACGCAGGATGTGTTGCTAGCGGTTCTTTGACATTTGATACCGAGCACGCCGCCACACGAATAGCGTCGCGGACGTCCCCTCTTCGTTGTAAAAGAGAAATTAAAGTGGACGAAAATACAAGCTGCTGCAGGTAGGAGTGGAACTTACATCCTCTGCATTACGTGAGCGGTGCTCTGTCATTAACCGCCTTCCCTTCCAACTTTCTTCGGTGTATGTGTACACGATTAGCCAGCGCCTCTCACGACCATGGCGCAGGAACATTGATTTCAATCTGTCATTAGACAACTGTTAAATGTCAGTAGCTGGGATAAAATCGCAAGCATTTGTCGACAAGAAAATTGGGGCTAGACTTGTACAGCACCAGCATCGTTTACAGCACATCGTGCAATTCCGCCATAATGTTTAATTCTACAATGACAGTGTTTTGAGCCAATCAGAGAAGTCGCAGCAGCCTTCTGGGCCAATCAGAACTCGCAAGATGGCAAACTCGACAATACGGCGGAATTTGACAATGTCCCGAATAGAGCCTCTGAAATGCTTTACCGCCATACGCCGAGCCGCGATGCGTTACAGCTTTTCGCTTACTCGTTGAACATTTGAATTAAGGATGAATTGCAATCTTTTCGTACGTGTAGCACTCGCCCGCCGTCTTTTCGAATCACGTTTTCCAGCACTGCCGCCAAGTGGCGCCACATTGCGTTGTCGTGGCGCTACCTTCTGGCGATTAAGAAAAGTAAATAGAACGGCGACAGAAGTTTTTTTTTCTGCGGCACGTAACCATGGAAGCGCGCGCATTTGGCACACGGAATCAATTGCACGGTTTAACGATGCCACCTAACGGCGTTCCCGCATGAGCCATCGGGCGCGCAGACGTAGCGACGAAAGGGAGGAACCGCCCACTGAAGTTGCATTGCGTCTCTCTCCTCACTTTGCAGGCATCGCACTCGACCCCTGCCGCAACGCCGGGAAAGTGCCGGTGACTCGGACCAGGGAGTGACGTCAAACCGCCCAACAGGGATACAAGATCCCCGCCGGCGCAAAAGCAGCCGCCCACGACGTCGCAGCCGTTGGCGAAGCAGACGACGTAGATTGACCGATGGCGATGCTGAAGCGCGGTAAAACGTCGAGCAAAACTAGGATCCCCCCCACCCCCCCATCCTCCCTTCTACCACTTTGGCCTCGCCAATGTATAGCGTACGTAGCGCGGCCAATTTCGATCGAATAACCCACTTTCTATAAATAATGCGTGCGAAGAAAAATAAACACGACGTTAGTTGACGAGGCTGGAGTCGGGCTTCTTTTGAGGACAGCGAGGCATGTCTGTAGAAAGAGGCACTGCCCACGTCCCGTCCGGGCGGCTCAGTCGCGGTAATATATTCACTCTTGCTAGATGACTCCAAACGCTCAGTTGACGGTACAATGAAATCAGCTTACCTCTAACTCTATAATGGAATTATTACGCCGCACTTTATTTGGTGACTTTGAATTTTTTATTGATGTAATGAGCTGGTTATCTTGTTAAGCATTTTGTCTTTATGTTCCCGTTTCTTTTTCCTTGTTCTTCTTCCTTCTTTAAAAGTAACTGGGTTGAACCTCCTGTGCATGCGGGATAGCCGGCCCTTCAGTGTTTTACTTCCAGCGCCAACATTCAATAAACAAAATAAAATTTGAATGTTTAAATCAGTTCTGGAGGCAGCTTCGATAAAAGATCAAACCGATGCCGACACGAATAGACTGGTTGGTAAAAGGTGCTTTAAGTGCTTTAAAGCTTTGTCTCCATTTATTTTGCGGTAAATGGTTCCCGAGAGACACGGCTTTCTTTTTTTTTTTCGCGCCCAATTTCCTACGCCGCTACGTCATCGTGACGTCAAGCAATCCGAAGTATATTCGCGTATGCGGGCCGCCTTTGGACAGAAAAGGTTTTCAAGACTCGCTGTCGCGGAGTCTTCGTTTCTTGAAAAAGCAGCGCAAAACTTTTTTTTATCGTTAAAACTACTAACTAACGTACAATTAACGGTATACTATACTGTGGTATCCCAGCTGACAGCTAGCCGAGCCGTTCAACGAAGGAAAAGGAAAGAAAAATGATTAAGAAAGCACAACGCAAGATACGATTTTAAGACCTACGATGTACAGTCATCGGACCTCTGACAAGTGAATACCGTATATCTTACAGGTGTAACTTGCACCGTGCTTTCTCTATCTTTTTTTTTCTTTTTCGTTGAACAGCTTGGCTAACGATAGCTGGGACACACGGTATACTAGCTATATATAGGCCCGGGCTAACGCTGCTAAAATCAATGCTGACAAGAGGTAGTGCGAAAAGTTCAGTGTGATGTTGCCATCTGGCCTTTCAACTGACGCCTAACTTTTTTGTTTTTAATACCGATACTCTTGTCTCGAAAAGAGTGACAGCTTTTGAAATCCATAAGCGTGGTTAATCGATCCAGCTTAACTCGACATTCAGTTTTGGCGTTCATCTAAGCCTTAAGTCATTAGGGCACGAGAATACGTTATCGTTATAACTTTATCGTTATGCAATTTGATCCAACCTCCACAGCGCTCGTTAGAGCACAAGGAAAACGTTATATAAGTTGGCGCAACCTTCGCAACACCAGCACTGCTGCCGGCAGTCCTAAAGCTTACGCACATTCACAACCTGCGCTGTTACTCAGCGTAACGTTACACCGCTGTTAGTGTGCTATGCAAGGCCTTATACTGCACGCGCTGCATTGCACGGCAACATCTGATGACGCTCGCGGCGTAGCTGGCCTTCAAAATTTTCACGAACTGTGTATAGGAGAGACCGCAAACGTGAAAATGTACCGGAAAACTACTCGGCACGTGTTTTCCCAATCCCCTATAGTTAGCGAAGAAAAAAAAAATAAACTAAGGAATATCATTTAAAAAAGAAAAGGAAAAGAAAAAAAATATCGTGCCCAGGCGCGCATGCCACGGCATGGGTCGCGTGCTTATGCGAACATCCGGGGCCGCTCAACAGGTTTCCCTGGAGTTTTACTTGGCGTTTTCTCATTTTTATTCGATGCCGACCACTCTCGCCACCTTTTGCTCGAGCGAAGGTTATCGCTTTTGTGGCGCGCTTCGCAAACCTACGAGTCCTCTCACTCACTCACTCACTCACTACGTTCGGTAGGAATAGGGCTGTGAACATCACAGACGCGTGCGAATGCTATAGAAGAGACCGTCGACGCTCGTTAAAACGTAGACGAGATATTCCGCCAGCAGCACAGTCCTCTAGAATCAGGCACTTCGCCAGGAATTCCTCGCTCTAGGATGTGGGAGGGCCGAGACGGAGAGATCGAGCGACCACATTGAGGAGCAGCTCTGCGACGGCTGTTTCTGCGACCTAAAATGTGTTTGAATAGGATGTTCGCAGCTATCAATACAGCGCTTTATTCGGTGGTCGGGAAGTCCATCACCGCCACAGCCATCAGGACCATTAAGCGGCTTCACGGCGATATGACCGGTATAAGACCTGCCAACGGCTCAAGTGCGTCCCTCCGGCGATCTCTATTGCGGGAGCGATAATTAGCGCGTTTATAGCAAACGATTACGATCGGGACGTTTCGTCAGGAGTCGCAGGGGCCACAAGAGACCGAAGAATGGAACCGTTAAGGCTAAACAGTTGACGTTCAAAAGATGGCGCCAATGACGTGGTTCCGGTTCCCGCAATCGCCTTCGGCAGTTGCAGCACGCAAAAGTGTGACCTTCGAGGTCCGCTTCGGCTAATCTGAGGGAGCCGCCGCTGAGAGCGAGCTCTGGACACCACCTATTTGGACACCACCTTAACGTCTCATATCCAAGCAAGACAGAGAGAGGCACATAGGAAGATGGAGACGAACACCTGCACAGTGGTCGAACAAGAGATATGTCTCCGGAGGCAACGTTTGGACGAGCGGAGTTTCGTCTTAGCCGGGGTCCTGACGAACAGAGGTTCCCTTCCTTGTCTTAGCCAGAATTAATACTCCCCGCAATAATTACTACCACACAGAGTTACCGCGCGCCGAAAGCACAGTATACGCGAGCGCTTTTGCATTCTGCCCTCATCGAAATGCGGCAGCCGCGGTCGGGAATCCAACCCACGACCTCGTGCTCAGCAGCAGAGCGCCGTACGCATGGCGTGCATCGTTATATCAGAGTCATTGATTACTTTTCAAAAGTATTGAATGACCCTGGTTATACTAACAGAAGACGAAACAGCGTCCCATGGAATGCCGTGCATAACACTATACAGTTTAAGCTGGTTCGTTGTAACGATAGCAAAGTAAAGCTTGAGAAGCGTTAGGCGTTGAGCACGAGTCACGGACGACCTCACGCTCGCACGTCGATATACTATTAGGCAAGATGAGCGCCAAACTTCGCTACAGCGAGAGAAGGTGCGGTACACACTTCGCTACAACGAGTACGGCTCATGGGTGCCGAGTTGCGCTGCATAGTTCTGACAATACACGAAGAACACGCACACGCACAGTGTGAATGCAACGAAAACTCGCATCCATGATCACGAACCGTCTATATACACAACCGTTTATTGAATGCGGCTCGGTGACGAAACCGGACGCTATATGACGACAGAACAAATAAGGGGTCGCCGACGCTTTCTACATTGCATGTCAGCGCAGCGAGCCCGTTTGTTTTTCGTCCCACAAGGCGCCTGGCAGAAAAACAGCGCCGCAAAGCGACGGCGCCTCTCCAGCGTGAGGTAACTCGCCGCCTTGACCAATACACAGCACATACACCACGCAGCGCACGTACGACTGCGTAAAACGTCCGGCTATACGGCCACCGCATCACAACAACGGCTGTGAGAGGGGGAGCCCAAGAAATGCGCATTTCTGCAAACGGCGTCCTCCAATGGACACGACGAGCCAGGGTGTGTGCAGCACGCTTGAAACGCATGGCGTCGAGTCGCGCGCGGCTGCGAGCATATATATATATATATATATATATATATATATATATATATATATATATATATATATATATATATATATATATATATATATATATATATATATATATATAAGTACACAGATTTGCCCAAACGTCATCCCTCTGGCTTCTAGAGGCTTTGTGTAACTTCACAAATTCATCTCTTTCGAGGAAACGTTGCGCTAAAAGCGCAATAATTCGCAACGCTTTTGCATATGCGCAGAAATGTATTGCATTCATGCTGTTTAGGAAAACGTCATTTTTTTTTTAGAAATTTACAAAGATAAATCGTAATAAGCGCAACAAGAACGCCTGAAGCCACAAGCACGTATCAAGACTAGACAAGTCCACGTATACTGTCGATCATTCCCGCGGAGACTCAACGATATTTGTGCCGGATTTTCTTCTAGTAATTTTTGAAGGCGCAACGGTGCGATCTATAGGAGGCCACGGTATATACAGACTTCTTTTGCGATGCCTTCTGCTACTGTCACCTGTGCGCGAGAGAAAGCAGCATCAACCTACTCAGTTCAACGTTACTAATAGGCGATGTGGCGCTCATAGCTGCACGTATGCTACTGTTCCAATAATTCAGCAGCACACCGACTAAGGGCAAGTTGGTGCCCCATCGACTTAAGTGAGCACCAACTACAGACCAGCAACATGTCCTTCTCCACTGGCTTAGTGTACCCCAATATCAAACAAGAGGACAGGGAACGAACCGCACGGGCGACCAGCCCTTTAATTGTGCGCTACACTAATTCAAGATTACCATAAGATGCACGCGCTTATCACAACGATTCGAATAGATCAGCTCAAACGCCAGGCCACGCAGATGTGCTTCGCCACCGCCCCTCAGGCATCGAGAGCACACTAATGAAGAGTGATGTTCGGCCATAATAGGCTACACAGCGGCCGCGACATCATCATCATGTCCACGTGCAAGGCGAAGGCCTCTGCCAGCGATCGCCAATTACACCTGTCTTGCGACAGGCGACTCCATCATACACGTGAGGAAATCTCCTAATCTCGCCGCAACACCCAATTCCGTCGCTGTCATCACGACGGCGTATCCGTTCGCTTGGCGTCCATTATGCGACTCAAACTAGGGCAACGATTATCGGCGCTATGCATAACTATTAGCTCCCGAGGTCTATTTCCCACTATTATTATCAACTAGAACATCAGCTACAACTACTCACGATATATAATGGAAAACACCCCCTTGCTATCACTTAACGTTACGCTTATACAATTTTCCGTTCCATCGCGCGTTGCGCCGTCCTCCGTTTCTTACCAAGTTTCTTTGTTATGACAGTGACAAGAACTTTCTTAGAGTGTCCTGAGGAACTCGATTGGGGGGACCCTCCAAGTTTCTTTGTTATCCTCCAAGTTTCACCCGACGAATCTCCATTACGAACCGCGCAATTAACCGAGGCGTAGGAACACTATAATGTCGTGCGTTTTCCAGCACCGTCTGCCCACCGTCGTCAAAAGCAGACGCGTTGTTGACGACGCACAGCAGACGACGCGTTCAGACGCGGAGAAACTAGAGTTCACAACGCATTTGTGCACCTCGATTGGTTGACGCAAGGTACAGCTCCAGAAAGGCTGCGCGGATTTAGCGCGACAGGGTAAAAGGATAATCACGATGAAGAAACGATCAAAAAGGTTTACGAGCTGATGGCGCATATGAGAAAGAAGAGAAAATGGGGAAGGGGCAGAGATCAGTTCAGATCATGAAGGAAAGAAACAAAATAGGATATGCCCTGACGTCACGTTTTTAAAGCCGGAAATGCAGCCATGTTGGTGTGCCATCTCCCTTTGCGCCTAAAACCTGAGGGGGATCTTCTGTAAGTGTATACACTGGTGTACACCTTGTGGACATGTCCATTTCGTCTACTGCTGAAGTGCGGATTAGCCAAGAGCGCCTGTCTCCTTCTGACGTCTACCACAGCCCAGCTAATCAGAACTTCAGCAGCAGACGAAATGGGCATGTACCCTAGGTAGACACTTGCAGAATACACCCCCCCATCCGCCCCCCCACTTCCCCAGCTAGCTGGAGCAGACAGGCTCGAGCTTTGCACTTGCATTGCTGCGACCCTCCGGAAGTGTATGATGCTGACGCGCATCACAACAAAGCCTACGAAACTCATGTAACAGTTTTTGTGAAGTATAGACGCGCTCCTGTGTTTTTCCGTGGCACGATGAAGACGACGACGAAGACACGCGCCGTATTTATTTCAGTGTCACTGCTGCCCGACACACACTCACCGGCCCAAAACCCAACTCTTACACACCACACTTCAAAGTCAGCTTGTCTCGCGAACGGAATGTGCTGCGAGAAAGACACGGGCCGAAAAATATCGCTTTTTAGAGGTCGAGAGCAGCAGGGAGAGCGTCAGGAGCGCGGTTGCTACAGTAACGTTGAAGTTTAGCGCACCAGTCCCAGTCCTCATTTGCGGAAAACACTACGTGACTTCCGCCACACACTCCAACTCATCCGAGCTAGCCGGGGCTTCTCCTACGCTTTCCTTTCTCCATTGTTCACATCGAAAACCAGGAAAGAAAGGCCTATAGCAGGCAGGCACATCCGCTTTTGGAGCCCTAAAGAAGATGACAGTTCCGAAAGAGCCCGGACTAAAGGAAAGACGAAAATAATAAGAGAAGTATCCGCCGTTTGGCGACGCGTTATTGGCGCTTCCAGCGCAAATCGCACCATCTGAAGCAGCCTTGATGGCGGCCTATAGATTCCGTGATCCGAAAGGTCGCCACCGCTTTCTGCGCCTTCTCGCCGCGTGGCGGCAGCCTTGTAGTCAGACGGTCATATCTGCGGAGGGAGGAGAGAAGAGGCTTGATATATGGCTCTCGCCGCAGCTACGCAGACGCGTCTTCAAGGAGACGCGGAAACTCAGCCAGTCCCCCGGCCACGCGTGTACCGTGTCGACGCCGATATAACCATCCGCTACTCGATCGAGACAACGCAGTAGTCCGTGCGAACAAGGCCAAGAAGAGCGCGCCGTTGGGCCTTCAACACGACTGGCGACGATAAAACGCACACAAAACGAAAACTAACAGAAGGAAAACGCACCACAAATTTGTGTAGTTGTGCTTCCTTCCCTTGTTTGTCTTCGTTTTCGGCGCCGTTTACCGTCATGGCCAAGTTTCATCGCGAAAACCGTCTACCCGTTGCCTATACCGATGTCACACGGTCTCTTTCGATCACGGCCTCGATTCATTTTTCGACCGTGATTGGATTCCTTGCGCAGCTTGCGCAAATGAGCCAATCGAGCGACCGAGTATTTCGATTCGTATTGGGCTCGATCGCGACCGAAAGTGCACCGTGTGACACCCGGCCGCATGAAGTGAGGTTGCGTATCAAAGTCGCCCACCGGACCACAAATGGTGGCTTTAAGGTCCGCACCACAGATCTCTGCTGGACATTATTGAAAGCTACCATCTATATACATGGAAGATGATTCAGTCGATTCACGCCAAATGGGGAAACTGTCGAAATCTGTCTTTTTTTTTTTCTTGAGGAGCTCAAGTAAATGGCAACATAAATTCAAGATGTTCTGGGGAGAGAGGGGAAGAATACATTTATTTAAAAAAGGGTGGGCGAAATGGCCTGCATATAGATGAAGCAGTTAATTAAGGTTTACAAGTGACCCTATCGAGACATCGCGTATGTAATATACGTGTACATACTCCTTAAACTACAGTAGGTCAAGGCAGGCTCTATTTATAATGCTCTGCTATAACGCTGGTTCATTGACACGGCACTTGTCTATAACAATAACTCACGGTATCGATCAAAATCGGTGCGCCGACATTGATCTATCTATAGTCGGCAACGTAATTAGATTCATGGCGCGCATGCATATCTGCCTGCTACCGTTTTCCTTTTTTTTTTTCCTATGCTCTCTGTCCGTATATACTTACGCCGAGGCTTTTATTCCTGTTATTTTACTCCCCAGAATAACGAATATCTGTATATTAAACTGCAGGCTCCAGCTTAGATTATATTTTTGCCGTAATGGAACCTATAGACACGTTGGAGACGTTTGTCATGCAGTAACAGTAATACGTACCCATCGCCTCAATCTATGGGCTCGTGTATTGCAGCGCTTTCTCGCCATTGATTATCTACTGTTCCTATCACACATCGCGCCGACTGGCTGATCCCACGGCGATAACAGCGACGTGCGAGCCAATCACGAAGGGCGCGAACAGTGTGGAACAAGAAAACTGAATTGTTAAAAAGTTCGGGTCCTGGCAATACTTAAATTTCTTGCACGGTCAAAGTAAGAGACAAGCGCAGAAAAATGTATGTCATAGAGATGCCATATACATTGGCCATTAAAATAAATTGCAGGAATGGAGTCCCACCGCAACTGCACGAGTAACGTATAGAGGTATCCTTCGTTTTTACAGCGAAGCTGTATATGGCAAGCCAATTCGTCCGTCCGTCGCCTGTACGCCGAAAACTCCTCCAGTGCAACCTCATGCGCATGCGCGAAAAAAAAAAAAGAGGCGCGCGATCGGCTGCGTTATACTCTCCGTCGCAATCGAGCGCGCGCGCAGTAGTTTCTCTCCAGCTCTGAAATGGGTAGGGCACGCGTCATAAGGGCTCCTGAGGAGCAGGCAGCTCCTCAGGAGTCCTGATCGTTGCTGATCGAAAGATCAGCAACGCCGCGCCGATGCTGCAGCCCGGGCACAAGAACGGGTTCGTGCAGCCGAGCGCAAGCAGCAACTGCGTACCGAGGATCCGGCGGCCTACCAAGCCGTCGTTTAATGAACTGTCGGGGTTATCCCAGTGATAAACACCAGGGCCGCACGTTTTAGCTTCGCTGGTTAATCATCTGTACGGAGTGCTTGGGCGGTGATATTTTTATAGTGTCGTTTACACGAACTGCGCGCGAGCGGGTCGAGTCAGAAGTCGACTCTGACGAGCTGAGCTGAGCCATCCCAATACTGTGTACCTTGAAATTCTATAGCACCAGCTCACTGTGGTGTCGCATGCCGGAGTACACTACTACGTGCTCAGCAATAACAAAGAATTACATTACATTCGAATGCAACCAAGGGCTCTACGCGTCAACAAGAACTCCTCGTGCGCACGAAAACACCCAAATAAGCGAAAATGCCTGCGTCCCACAGAAGGCGCCATAGCAACATGGCTGCGCAATCAACCGCGTGGCAAAACAGGGTGGCACCAACAGCCGTTGTAACATTTTCTCCGAGGAACCAGGCCCCCACTGGACACGTTGTGACGGACTGCGCGTTCCGGATGGGCGAGCTGAGCTCGCCCATTGTGCGTTGCTCATGCTTCCGCTTCCATTCAGTCGACGTCGCACGGGGGGGCGATCACACAGGCGGACCATGGGGGAGCCGTTCTGTTGGTTATCCGCCTTTTCTGGCGCGACCCTCGCCGCACTATCCGTACGCTTCTGCTGTGCTTTTCTATTTTCACAGGACGTGGTCTGGTCTGGTCAACTCCAAAGAAAGTGAAGCTACCGTGTAAATCTACGATGTAGCTAACGTGCATGCGGGGATCGCTTGCACGACGCTGCGCAAAGAGCGTTGCACCTTTAGTTTTTCGAGGCTTCTCCGTCAAATAGAAACTAGAAAGCCCAAACGGTCGTGGCTGTCAACGCTCGATATCGTCACAAACGCAGTAGCGCCCGTAAAAAAAACATCACGTCTGTATCGTCGCGTTGCACGGGCACGTATGAAACGCCCTGCGTTCAGGCAGGGCAAACAAGCGCAGTACCTTTACCACCGTGCGTGGAACGCTTCCCACCGAGTTCGCTTCACGACCGCCTGACGTCAACACACGCGGAAATACCTGCTCGATCACCCTATCACGCATGCGCGTTCGCAGGGGGGGAGGGAAAAAAACAACATTGAATCGTGCGAGTGCATTGTGGCATTCCCGAGTGAACCTTTTTTTTTTTTCTTCACTGCTTGTAGCTGACGTGAGCTACGTGGTTCCTCACGGCTGCGTGTTTTCCGTGTTTTCACGTCAACTCAAAACAAATACTCAGCATACACGTGCTTGACGTTCTCTTCAGAGATTATACTCACTGCTTTCGTGACTATTCTCGTCCGCAGTGCTACGTCGATGTCTTTTCTTTCATTCTGTCTTCTTGCGCACACACCAAGATCGCAAAATAAAGTGCTTTATCGTCTGGGAATTTTTTTTTCCTTTCTTATGTAATATTCATCCATAATAGACTAAGGGGACAGTCGGTCCTTGACAGCTCTAGCAGTCATCAGCCCTTTATCCGACAAAGCGAGAATACAATGTACCATATATGTGAGCACAATCAAAATGATAACCACATGGTAATTTGTACAAACGTCCCGTCACACTTCTTTCTTCATCCGGAGAGATTAAGAACTCTTCATTCACAATACGAATGAGCATATACGTTTTGCGCACACTGCCGCCTAACCAAGTGCAGCGACAGCTGACGGCTCTTTCGTGGTTGTGCATAGCTTTAGCTTGTTCTGTTCATCTGTCTGAAGTGACGGAAGATTAATCTCGAAAAGAGGCTGCAGCGACGGTTCCCTCCATGCAAATATTCGATTTGATATGCGGGAACTACGACGTCCCATATTTGTCACGCAATTACGAGATCGCGAATAACGAAATTCGCTAACAACGAAGCGTTTTGCGCTTTCACTGACGTCAAACGTTAGCTGTAAGATTACCGCCTTCGCTGTGCTGCAAGAGGGAACGTAAGTTCTTGGCGCAGCGTTCCGAGAGGAAATGAGCAATTTATTCTTACAGATAAAGAGAGTATAAGGACCACTGACACAGCCTCCTTTGTTGCCAACCGAATGATCTGGAAAGCAACAGGAGGAGGCGGCCGTCGAAATATATGTCAGGTGACACTACTGACGTTTTATGCCCGACTTACTCTAAGGGAGCGTAATATCAACTCTAGTGGCTGCAGATTCTAACTGCCGTGATTTTTGTGCATTTATAACAATGTCACTGCTGGCAAAAAAAAAATAATAATAATAGAAAGAACGATCATAGCGGCAGTAATAAAACTGTAGCACCTGGCGTACATGTGCCCTTCTAATCACGCAGCTTGCAAAAATAAACATTAATGGAGACAGCATTAAAACAGTAGCAGCGACGTGAATACTACTACCGCTCGAAACCTGGTTGATCTGGTTTGCCGCAGTACAAAAATTTTCTGTCGTGTTCTGGCGACGCCTAGCGCCGGTTGTCGATAACCTCACCCTCATAGAGTTTCCTACAAAAATTTTTGTAGGAAACTCTATGCTCACCCTACGCGAGTGGCGCCCCCAGAGACGGTGGCCGTTGTGTGCTTGCGCAAAAGTCAGTAGACCATGGATGCACGACGTGAACGCGGTCGCCCATATATTCATTTTCCAACCTAAGCCGTCTGCTGCTGAATTCTGTCGTAGGATCGTAAAACCTTCACTTACGGTGGAAGGCCTGTGACAGCTCTCTCCGCTCTACAATAGAGAGCTCCCATGTGCCTCGATATTGCGTAGAGAGGCTCTCTCTCTCTCCTTTCTTCCGCACGTTGTCAGAAACTATCGCTTTACTCTCCCTTCATTGTCTCTATTCTTCGTTCTTTTAAACGATAAATGAGTCCTTGCAGTTCACGGTTCCAGATGAACGCGATCAAGAAAGTTTCTACACTTCTTTATGTTAGCTTCCAACAGGCATCCGTGATACAGCATCAAAGGAAGCCTTACAAAAAAAAAAAAGAATTCACCGTTTCCTTTTACTAGCACATCCTATATATATCACACAGCGGCTTACCCTGAAGTAAGCAAATGAAATTCGAGGTGAATAAAACATCAGGTTTCGAATGACGGCTTCTGCTCTTACTTTCACTGCGTGTGCCACCCACGAGACTGGCGGGAAAAAAAAGGAAGAAAGAAGGATGAAAAAGAAACACTGCTTTCCTTTTCGCCTCCACCGAAGGTGCCACGGTATTTTCGCACTCGTGCTGTAGAGGCACACGCGGTGTGCTTCGCTGCATACTTGCGCATGCGCACTCACTGATACGTAACAAAGCAGTAAGGTGTAGCTTCGGGTGAACTCGTTTTGCGTTATTACAGTCGGCGCGCAACGGGACGACGCACAAAAAACAAGGCGAAGACAGGCGGTGACTTCCAACTGCCTTTCATCACCAATCAAACTCACTCTTACATGCATGCCTCGTGCGCTCACGTCACGCGTAAAGAGACAAGTCGGCAAGCGTTTCCTGTTCCTTCTTGCTGACTTGTTTCTTTGTGCGTGATGTCAGCCTGTGATGCATGCATATAAATATGAATTTGATTGCCAATAAAAGGTAGTTGGAAGTCAGCGCTTGTATTCATCTTTTTTTTTGTGTGTGTGTGTGTGTGCCTTGTGTCGCGCTATGTACTCCTAGCAATAGCGTTACAAAACGGTTCCCGGCATCGTAATCATCAATCTACTTTACTTTCACTGCAGCGATCTCCAATCAACCCTGTCTTGCGTCAGCTGACTCCTTCCAATATGCATGCAAATTCTACGATCTTTCTTATCACAGGCATCACACCGCCCAGTCCTTTGCCATTCCCGACTGCGTTCCCCTTCGCTCGGCACCACTTTGCAGCAAGCCCTCTGTGTACTTTCTAAGTGCACTGCAATGTCACATGACCTGTCCAACTGCATTTCTTTCACCGCATACATTCCGTAACTCTAACAGACCACCGGTGTACTCTGTGCAAGTAATGCAACGTGACGTAAGGCACTCTACGCTGTCCGTCCAAATCCACTTCTTGCTTTGCCTAATTGCCAATGGCGCAAAAAAAAAAAAATGCGTTTCTATTCAATGATCAGCCAAAAGCAATTATCTGATGATGGGAACCCACGCAGGTTCCTTCCTCACAATGCAATAAACATAACGTCGTCGTCACCACTTAGACCTTAAGTTTCACTTGCACCTTATGCTTCACTTGCGCCTCGCTTTGTTTTGTCTAATATGCCACCAGACCGGACGAGTTTTTCGTAGAACTCTTGACTACATGCAGCCTCGTTTAAGAACAGCACTCGCGTAATTAATAGGCAATTAAACCCTCAACCTCGAAAGCAAATATACAAAACAAATTAATTTATTTCGCTCGGCCCCGCATACAGTACCGCGCCTCCGGGGTAATGGCGTTCTGTGGCCGAGCAAAAGGTCGTAGGTTCGACTGACGGCCACATTCTGAAGGGAACGCTATGCAAACACGCTCTCTCTATTTAGGTGCAAATTGATGAACCACACACTGTTTAATTTCAAATTAATCAGGAGACCTCTGCTCAGACATCCCTGATAGCCCACTGTGCAATTGTGAGAAGTTAAATACAATTCGTCATAATTAAATTTTACCCTTGCATGGGCCCAATTTAATAAAGCGACAAGCACAACTTAGATTTATCTAGATGCAGCCGTACATTTATACTTATAGAAATACATCCAAGAGTCTACACGATATATGTAGTTACAATTTGTGAAGACTAAGCGCGCTAACTTATTGAAAATCTAAATCTCTCGCAAAAAAAAAAAAGGAAACAACCGCAATTCGACATTTCACGCAATGTACTGAAATAATTTACCGTGACTGCAGAAAGTGCTTCGAGGCACAGGGATAACGAAATTTAAATGTTTATTTCACCATAAAAATAATATCCATACACAGTAAGAGGTGAAAGGCGCACCTGGATCCATAGCCACTGGCGGTAGTTGCTTACCCATAGAATATATAATTTATACAAAGTAATCCATTGAAGAATACATATATATCTGTACGCACATACTTCAGGTATACGAAAGCTTGCTAATAAAGTTACATGGTATATTGTGTAAACAGAAAGTACGCTTTCAAGCAAGGTACAAACTTCGTCGATGGCAATGTGTTCCCAGTAAATAATTCTAGATTTGGCCGCCGGTGAACGAGATCATTCGGCGACCACAGTTACAAACTCCCGGTAAGCTGAGCTTCTTCCGATGAGCTCCGTCGTGTGTCAGATCAAGGCAACAACGAAAGACGAACAGCGGAAAACCGAATGTTTGTTTTTAAGTATCTTGTGCATTAAAATACCAGTTTTAATGTAGCTAACCGAATCGAACGGCACGATGGCGTTCAGCGTATTAGTGGCGCAAACGGCGTGTTCCTAAGTGCGCCACCACCTGAGAAGGGGGGGGGGAGCAGTCACACGATAAGAAAAAAAAAAGTTACATCACCCTTATGCCTCGTAGCGTTACACAATTTAGCCAACCGATAAGCGCTCACCCTGCAGCTTATCTCAGCAAGTTTGCCGAGGGGCTATCGTTTGTCTATACGATGATCATCTGACGGTTCCTGCCTAACTATATTCAGAGATCAGGAAATATTCGCTACTCTATTCAATACTCGACGGCATTTACTTTTCTCGAATACAGTCGACCTTCATTCAAAACTGACACGAAAATACCTTCCTTATATCTGATATTCGTTATAAACATGCATTCGTTAAATACGCTTTCATTGGCGGGATAAATTTTTATATTTACTTCGTTATGTTCGGGTTCGCGATACCAGCATATTCGATTTGAATCGCCACTCGTACACCCATATTTAGGACGTCACCGTAGCGCAACCAAGATGGACAAAACACACACACACAAGGCGAGACATCACTGCCCAACGTGCTTTTCTACATTCTATTGTTTGTGCTACGGTGTCACCCCTATTGAACTGACGTGGATTCGACTGAGGCTGTCTGTGATGCGTCAATTTCAAAAGACTTGCCACATCAATGGCTCGAACGTTGACAGCTCACACGTTTTAATAAATGCAGCAAGCCTACGTGCGCGCACATTTAAATTTTCTTGAACGCGAAAGGGGCTGTTTTTTTTTTTTTTATGCGGATACCGTCGAAATTCAAGAGCTATACTCAAGAAAACAGGGTATACGGCCCGACAGAATCCGAACATAAGGTAGCCGATGTTTGAAGGGCATTGAATCGACGTTTTACTATCAGAACAACAATAATAAAAATGGTGTGTGTGTGCGTTTGGATGAGAAGCTCTTTGGAGCAATATAAGCACAGCAACTAAACACGCTGGAACTCGAAACACGAGTGTTAAGAGACCCACTGCGTGCAACAGGTTTCACTTTAGGGATCTTTACATATGTACCCAAGCGTCTTTCGAGCACCCAAAACTCCACGCCCCGCCTGCGTTCTACGCCCAGAGGATTGCGCCCCCAACACTCTTAAAGAAGTTTGCACTCTTTTGGAGCTTATCTTGTTCCACAACAATAACGGTCATCTTTCTCGCCTTTCCCTTCAACGCTGCGCGCCTGGTACTTCCACGCCGTAAGCGACAAGCGTGTCATCAGCGTGACATAGTATTCTTCACGGGAAGGTAGCGAGCGCAGAGTTTTCAAGAAAGGAAACGTAAGCAAGGCAGATGGCGATTATCGTTGCGGTGGTGATAAACTTTACTGAAATGCACACCCTTTGCCAAATTGCTTTACATCTTCCTTCTCTCGTCATCGTCGCGCATCATGCGCCTCTTTCTTCCCTCTTCCCCCAACGCCGAGTAGCTGGCTAGAGGAATATACCTCAGGCCGACCTCTCTGCATTTCGTATCATTAAACTTATCTCTCTCTTTGTGTTGTATCTTGCCACAGAGCAATAATCGCCATCTGGCTTGCGTTTCCTTTCTTGAAAACGCTGCGCTCGTTACTTTCCTGTTGAGAATGTTCTGCCATGCTGATAACGCGCATGCCGTTAGTGACTTGGAAGCACCGGGCTCGCAGCGTTAAAGGAAATGCGGACAACACAGGTGACGATTACTGTTGTGTGGCAACATACGACCCAAGGGGTGTAATTTTGCTTAACAGTGCAGGCGGTCGGAACAAAATGCCCTAAAGGGTAGAGACGCCTTTAACTCAACTCTCTCTTGACTCCACTTGGAATGCGCTTTCAAACGAAGCTCAGCTCGCAGAGCATCACTATTTCTGGCCAGAAATGTTTTCTTGCGTCACGTGCTTTCCCAGAATCCTTTCGGATACCGGACGAGAGCTTCTGGAACCTCTGCCATCTTTGTCAGGGGAAACGATGCACTTACACATGGTTTATATAATAAATAAATTTTGTAATTTATTTACAGGGTAAGTTAAGTTGCTGCATCGTCTAATACTTTACTGCCTTTCCTCCGTATGCCAGGATATTTTTTGTTGTGACAAGAACAAGGAAAGTGAATAACGTGAGCTTGTGCCAAGCTCCGGCACCCATCGGCGCGCATTTTAAACGTACGCTACGCAACAGCCTCGGGCATTTGCTGCCCTCGAAGAATTTTTCACAACGAGACAAAACACCGACGATCGTCAATTTGCAATAAAAACGCGCACAAAATGAAAACAAACTCGTAGACAAAACATCAATAAAGCGCTTGATGCGCCCACATTTTTCATACGCCGATCATTCCAGACACACAGAAAAAGAAGAAAAAAGAGGGAAAACGATGCAGACGAACCAGCAGCGCGTACCCGGTGCAGCTAACATTCGACACATCCCACTGTCGTAACATGTCGCACGCGCCGGTAAGTCAAACTTAAAAGCTAAAGCTTTCATGGCGCAAGAGACGGTGTAGAAATAGAAAGCGCAAGAAGCGGGCAGTTTCGGCATAGCCTTTATTGAGTGTCACAAGGTGTCGCAACGTCGCCTGCAGTCGGTGAAATACCCTGCACCCAAACCGACGCGCACAAGCCGCTCGCTCGCGGGTAAAAATATTAAATAAAATTTCCAATGTCTCCGTTACTTAATAATGCTTTGATTTTCTTTCTATCTACGACCACATTATTCCACACTCCTTTCGCACCATTCGAGGAGTCTACGTGCTCTCTCTCTTTTGCGCACGCACACACACACACACATACACGGGTGTACTCGGTTTCAAAGCGGCCGCGACAGACGGCGTCGTGCGAGGCAACACCCGCACACACTGACGTGCTCGGTTTCAAAGTGACCGCAATCAGACAGCAGATGCAATGCAATACACGCTGCCGCGAAGGCGCGTCGAATGGCTCACGGGAACGGCGGCCACGGCAACACCCCGTGTAGTCCGCCAGACCATGTAATACTGAAAATCACCACGCACCGGGCAGGCGCCCAGACACAAAAGTTCGTGAAGATCGTGGGCGCCAGCCACGCTAAAACGGCGGTTGTCATTCATACCGCACGACGGCTTTGACGCATCGCTACGTTGCACGCATCGAAAACGAGGGGGAGACCGCGGCGAAACCACACTGCCGCCCGTCAAAGGAACGCGGGTCGAAGGGGTTGCTCGCCCAGAAACTCAGGCACTGTGAACATCTGACAGACGGTGAAAGGCAAACGCAAACGCACAACACACGCGCACACACACACATTGCCAAGGACCAGCGAGCGAGCGGCGTGCAAGGCTGTTTCACGTCGGCGCGCACGTTGTGTCCGAGTTTTCAACCCTCTCCGAGCAACGATCCGTCGCGGACCAACGGTTGCTTACCCTGAGTTTGCCCGAACCGTCGATGGCCTTACGGTCCCTGATGTAGGGTGAGCCAGCCTGCTTGGAAATCAGGCCGGCCGAATCTTGGAGCTCCACTTCGAAGCGAGTTGACTCCACAACGTCGGCCATGTTGCGTCGGTTTTGCTCCTCCAGACAGTCCGGTCGGCCGGCCAAATAACGGATGCCCCTGGCACGCACGGGACTACGGTCACACGGTGGAGAAAGTGCGAGTTTCGAGCTCAAAGGTTAATGACCGCTTCTGGGGTCCTCACTGGCCTGGTCAAAGCTCGGAACGTCCACCATCGCACTCCGACAACGACCGGTGCTCCGCAAAATGCGCTCGCCTCCGACGCGACGAAAAGGAGAAATAGAAAAAAGGTAGGTCTGCCCCTCTCTCGCTCGCTCATTTCTCCCTCCGTCTCGCACGCCACGCCTCCTCGCCTCTCCTCAAACCTCCTCACCCGCACCGCCACTTTCTCTCCCCAAACCAAGAAACCGCTGCCATCGCATGTGTGTGCGTGCGTTGTTTGCTGGCCTGCTTGAAATTAGCATGCAGTAGAAGAGAAACGCTCGAAAAATTTGCAACCGGAACTCACCTTACGCGCACCGTTAACAGCTGGGAACGCGAGAAAGGTGCTGACGGCTGTCGAGTAGCCGAAAGCCGTTTTCAAACTTGGGCGAGCGGCGATAATGCCCTTTGTTCGGGCCTGAGCGTCACTTCACCATCTGCAACGGTTCGGATGTGTTGCCCCCGAAGGTGTCAGCGGTAAGTACTTCGCACTTCCTGTCACTCGAGCTTAGCTGGGTATTATCTCGAGTTGTTGCGGTGTCTATTAAGCTCAAAACAAGCATAGTGGCGCTTAGCACATGCTTGTTTTAAAACGCCGGCAAGTTTGTGATCCGCCATTAATACCCATAGCATAGTCAAGAGAGCTTGTGTTTGCATCTCATAGCGGCTCACCTGATGCGCTCAGTTGTTGTTAATGTTCCAGTTCCTGTAACGTGGGTGTTGTAGTTAGTTAATGGGACTTTTCGTACTTGTCAGTCGAAGTAGTTTGTATAGCAGTAAACCTCATTACAGTCTGTAAAACGGAACAGTTGGACACACCTGACCACTTCGATTGACAGCCCTGCATAACGAAACGAAATAAAAGAAAAACGTGCTATGGCGCGTCACGGAAGGTCACTTGTGACATAAAAAAACACGAAAGTGAGGGCACAATTTTCTCGCTTCAATATCCACTTCCAAACCACCGTCTACGGGCGACGAAGTTGTGCTGGGGCGCTTGGCATTCGGCGTTCCGAAGCTTTTTGTTCTGGAGACGTCGTTTATTGTGCTTGCGTTCGCTAATATCCGCATTTTGAGGCGTCTGGCTGAGTGGACTTAAGTTGATATATCTTGAATTGATATATCTAGCGAATAAAACGTGATCTCATGCGTCCTGTACGGTTTCTTGTAACCATGGCAACATCATCAGTTTCCTGCTGCTTGGCTTCCTTACTGTCAAGTGGCATCAGTAAACTTCCTCGGTGGGATCAGTTGGGCGATTTCATTGAGTATTTCGCAAATTCGCTTTACCCTATATCAGCTGTCTCATTTTGTTGTTGTATTGCGTTTAAGTTTTTTACTGTGTGGACGTAATTCACCACGAGTATTGACCGTGTGCTTCCGTCAGATGTCGCGCTGCGGCCAAGACTCCAAAAGACTCCTACTCGCCCCTAAGCCTAATAGTCGTGCGAGCAAGAAGCGTTGGATACCCCAATGTACCGCTGTCACCAGCCCCTCCACCCGTTTTATTTTTGTTTTGTTCTGTCGGTAAGGCTGCAAGCTTCAATTGTGTTCACTGATACATTACTTTCAGCGATCTGTTTTTATAGTCGTGCGTCACGCCGCAAAATTATGGCTCGCGCTCGGTAGGCAAATCCGTTATCACACCGATGGTGTCGTCAAAACAGTGCCGACGTCGCGATTTGCACCTCTGCCAGCGCTGTGCGATAGAGCGTCAGTCAACGTAAGCTTGCGAAACTTGTATCGTTTTCTTTTACAGTCGTTTTCAGTCCATGTTAGTGCGGTACAGTTATTGCTCATGATCTTTTGGTTTCGACTTCCGAGTCTTGTTCAGTAAGCAGAGACGTCATTTGGGTTTGTGGCTTTCGTTGCGCTTGCTCATCACTTCAACCCTTTCGCATTCCTGGTTCGCTTCGATGGCAGTCGCTACAAGAAGCGTGCAAGTTCGTTCCAGCGCAAAATGAGACCGATGCGTGCGTCACTCCTCCAAATTGCGGCACTCGGCTTGGGTCGTCCCCGCATCTCACGCCACTGACAGTGGTCGAACATCGCCCGCATGACGTGGAACGGTCTAAGTTTCTAGAGTAGGGTCAAATGGCTCCTCGCGCGGGCTTTGCCAGTGGCAGTGTTATGAACTTTGCTGAAAACGCTCACTGCAGCTACGTAATGCACAAACTTAGGCAGCAGCAAGAGAGAGGGCGCTTTTGCGACATTGTGCTTCACGTGGAAGGCCGCCAGTATCGGGCACACCGCAGCGTGCTGGCTGCCAGCAGCCCTTACTTTGACTCGATCCTGCGAATGCAGAAAGTGGCAGTGGAGCACCTCAGCATCTCCTGCCATAACCAAGCTGCCTTCCAATCATTCCTTCGGTACATGTACTCTGGCTGTGTCAGTGTTCACCGGGGAAATGTCGCAGAGCTCCTGCAGCTGTCAAACCACTTCCTCATCTTCAAGCTCAAGAACTACTGTGCTGAGTACTTGGAGCACAACCTCAATCTGGCCAACTGCCTCGCCGTCAGGGAGATGGCAGAAGCCAACAATGTTCCTACATTGCTCAAGGCCGTGGCAAGTTTCGTAAGCGAGAATGTGGAAGATGTCCTCAGCGACCCAAGGCTACTGCGGCTTGACAAGGAGCGGTTCGTGGCCTTCATCTCTGATCGAAGGCTATGTCTACCACAGGGCGCACCACTGCTGAACGTAGTGACACGCTGGGTCTCACATAACCTGGAAGAGCGAGAAGGTTGGCTCCGTCTCCTGCTCACATTTGTTGACTGGGCCGCCGTCGACCAGAACACACTTTCTCAGTGTCTAAGCCGTGACCCTGTGTTTAAGCTCAGTCGCCGGTGCCTCCATTTTCTCCTCGAGACATTAGACAGTAACATGGTGGAGGCACCCAAGTGCAGTAGTGCAGACAAGCGGGAACAGCTGCGGCTGGAGTTCTCGCACCCGCCAGAGAGCGACATGGAGAGTTTTATGAACCTTGCCGTCTCTGCAGCCATCGAAGCTCTGTGCGCGGAGATGTCGGGGGAGGCACGGGGCTCGCCTGGCGCTGTGAGGTCGGCAGCAGAGGACGACGACGACGAGACGCTGTCGTCAGATGACTGTGGCGAGCTGCTGGACGAAGATGACGGCAGTGAAAGTGTGCTGGGGATGGGTAAGTAATTCCTGTGCTACACAACTGAGGTTGCCTGTGCTCTTTAATCGGTTTTAGCTCTGCTTACATTTAAGCCCGACTTAATGCCAGTGCAGTGCCTCACTGTAGAATTAGGCGTTTTCATCACATGGCTTCTTTCGCCCCTTATGCGAGTGCACCTAACAACTGCAGTGCACTGGTGTGTCATGCTGTACTTTCAGTGACCATTAAAAGCTATAGTGATTCAAATTGTTTGATTCCTGCTTGCGAATGGAAGATCACTACCAACTGCATGAAAGTATTTGCCCTGCAATTTAGGAACAGTCACCTACGTCTGGACGTGGCTGCAACTCCTATTCACCCCCTAATGGAGCTTGGCGACTTCTGCGACATTAGCATCCAGTTTTCATTAAAAACTGCATGCCTGTTAAAGTATCCCACGTTAAAGTATCCCACGTTTGATTCCTTCTGTTGTGCCACCATTATGCCCAAAGAAACTTCTTGGCAAGTTGATGCTTAGACTTCCTGTACATTCTTGTTTTGTCACGTGGTTTAGTATGTGAAAAAAGGGTATAGGAGGGAAAATTAAGACACTGTCTCTCCTCTGTTATTTTTTCACATTACAAACCATGCCCAAAAACGAGCATGTACAGCAAAGTATTGTACTCTTTCAGACAGTTTGCTGAGTTAAAGGGAGCACCAGCACATTTGCTAGGCTCTTTGCTAGTGTACTGTTCGATCATGCCTTTGTGATCGTGGCTTCTACTTGTGAGCCAAGCCTCACAAGTAGAAGTAGCTGCAGGTAATTTTTCCCAAGATGTTCTTACATTGCAGTAAGAACATCAGTAAGTATTCATTGCTGCATAGGTGCAAGTGCAGTGCAACCACACAAAACTGTTCCCATGCTTCAGCTATGGTTACATGTAATTCTGAAGTTTTTCGACAGTCCATGTGGCATTAGTCTTTTCCTTTTGTCCTGCTTTTGTTCTCATTATATACTGGGATCTACAGTATTGCTTCGCGAAAATTGCGCTGATTTCCCTTATCTCTCCATGTCTGCGGCCAGGCAACTTTATACATGCAGTGAAGCTTGTGCACCAAAAATTAGTGCAGTAGCATTCATTAAATTCACTATTTTACACTGCTTATGCATATTCACAGGCAATTTTCTGGGCCTACTTGTTAAACTTGTAACAAGGTGTCCTTGCTAAGGGCAGCAAACTGAACAATGTCAAGTGCCGAGCAATCCTTACTATGCATAATCTCTGGTCGAGAGTCGATTCACAGTACAGAGCCTTGAGCCATTGTCTCGATTTGAAGTTCAAGTAGCGGCTGCACTGTACATCATCGCAAATCAGCACAGGCGTGGCTTCGTTGTAAAATTGCTGCTGCCTTATACAGCGATAGCTTGTTATAATAATCTCACATCTAGCATGGAAATGTCTTTGTTATAGCCTATGTTTGTTGTAAGCACACATGCTGGTACAAGCAAAATATATGTAAATTGTAAATTTCCCTCTTTATATTCCATAATTTGTTATATTGAGATTCATCTTTATTATAACTTCACAGGTCATTAAGGGGTGCATTCAGACTGGGATACATAGCGCAAAAAATTACACAGGGACAAGCAGAACACAGGACGAGCGCTAACTTCCTTAACCACTTGCAACGCAAGTGTTTCTTGCATATTGTTTACAAGGCAATCATTAGTGAACATCTCTTGAGCAAGGATTTTTTGGAACAGGCAATTTGTAGATTTTAAGGCAATTTAATGTAACCGAGCACAGTAGCTCAGCTGCTGCAGCTGCTGGCCAGTGAATACATTCTGAGGGATGCCAGCCTATGTGTGTGCTCACATCAGCAGACCTCCCTTTCTCTCTCCTTCACATGGCTTGCCATATGCACTCGCCACTGCTGACGGCAGAGTTCCTGTCATTGGTGTTCTCATGATGGTGAGCCAGTCAGAACGTAGATGATCTACATGCCATGAAATTGCAGTTTCCTTCACCTTGGCTTTTTAAAGGGACACCAAAGGAAAATATTAAGTCAAGCTAGATTGAGAGATTAGGCTTCTGTAGCAACGAATTCGTCATTCACAGCGAGAAAATGTAAAGTCAGTGTAGCGCCACCTATTTGAACTATGACCCCTCGGGTGGCATTGACCGATTCATAGAGAGCAGTAAGTAGGGGGTTCACATGAAGGTAATGCCAGTCATCCATTTTGGCACAGGCGATTCGAATTCAAGAGCAGCAGAATCTTTCGTGGCAATTTTCTATGGGACAAAATCATATACTGGACACAGGAAATGATGATAGGCTTCTAGGCAAACAATGTATCCATCTAACTCTGCTTAATATTTTCCTTTAGTGTCCCTTTAAGGAGAGAGAGATGCTAGTGTCAGACTGTGCACTTTTGTTTTCTTCCACTGTTTTACTAGCGCAGTCAAGATTGCATTTGACCAGTTGTATTTATTCCTTACACAATTTTCGGTCTGTTAATAGGGTTAGCAGAATGGTGCATGGCTAGCTATTGGAATGGTGGCATGGCTGGCTATATATAGAGCAGGCAACTTAATTGTTTATGGACAGACATACATCATAAACTCACATGAAGAGCGATGTATGAATAATTGTGTAAAGCAGCAATTATTGATGACGCACCCGACTGTCGCACGAAGCTACAAAAATACCCATTCAGATTTCTTTTTCTGAGAAATGCATAAGGGTTCCCTTTGTAGCTTCATGCTACAGTCTGGAGGATGACACTTACCCCCGTATGCAGAAATGCAACTTAAGTCGAAGCACATGCTTGACTTGATTTAGATGACGCCTGGCGTCAACGTGCCCAAAGACGCTCACTGCGTTTCCTTCGGCGCGTTCCTGATAGGCGTCACTCGGATGAAGTCAAGCATGGGCTTCAACTTAAGTTGCATTTTTGCATACGGGGGTTATACTGTAGGATGGGTGACAATTTTCTCTTTCATAAACTTTCGTCCACCTTACTAGCTTCCACAGAACGAATAATCGTGATTGTTTCATTCTTTACAATGTTGATGTAATGTACTGCTGCACATGCATGTTTCCTGTTTTGGTCTTACTATACCCCCCCCCCCCCGTTTTTTTTTTTTTTTTTCACGGCAGGTGAGGACGTGGTGCATCTTCACCAACAGCAGGCAGCTATTGAGGACGAGAACAGCACAGAAGGTGAGAGTGACGAAAAACATCACATACTGCGGAATCTGTTAGTTGGGACTGCAGAGGCAGAAGGCGTGAAGACCTCGGAGCCTGAAGCCACTACAGACGACTCGAGCAATGGACAAACGGGAAAGATACCATCCTCCGTTTGGAAAGAAGGTGTCAAGTGTGAGCACTGCAGCTATGTTAGCTATGGCGCTGCAAGGCTGGAGCAGCACATTGCCAAGGCACATGGCAAAGGTAAAACGTATGACTGCCCCCTGTGCACGTTTACGTGCAAGTGGAACCGCGAGTACTACACCCACATGAAGAACCATTTCAGCAGCGACGGTCAGGGGCCCTTCCAGTGCGACTCTTGTTCATACAAGTGTGAGAGGATACAGCTGTTGCTCCTGCACCGCATGAGGCACACAGACGAGCGGCCATACCAGTGCGGTGCATGTGACTACCGGTGCCGGCAGAAGACCAACCTCGTGGCCCATATGCGCTGTCACACTGGTGAACGTCCGTTTGTGTGCGACTTGTGTGGGCGTGCCTTTGCACTGAAGTGCACCTTGGAACAGCACCTGCAGAGCCACCGCAACGACCGGCCTTACCTCTGTGACGTGTGTGGCTTCACTGCCAAGTACCAGTCTCACCTGCTGTCCCACCGTCGGCTGCACACCGGAAATGTCTTCCGCTGCCAGTTTTCAGGATGCACATATGTTTCTCCAAAACGCAGCCAACTGGAAGCCCACACACGGACCCACACAGCGGTGCGGTCGCATGTGTGTGCTGTGTGTGGCCGTGCCTTCATCGAGCGCAGCCACCTGGTTCGGCATGAGAGGATACACCTCGATGACAAGCCGTTCAAGTGCCTTGAGTGTGACTACACTAGCTCACGCCGAGACAAGCTTAAAGAGCACCACGAGAAGCATCACGGTGAAAATGCCACTGCCAAGGCACCCTACAGGCCACGTAAGACATCTAGTAATGTGGGGCAGATGTTGGTCGACTCGGCACAGCTGAACCTCGATGACCCCTACGTGTCAACAGACTCGCAGCTCGATTCAATGGATCCTGAAAACCGCTATCTCGTAGTTCAGATGCAGGCATCGGGACTCTCACTGTCACAGGTCCAGGCACTTCAGTCACACTCCAGCCTGGACGACTCGTCTAGCATGATGTTTGTGGACCAGCAGAGTTCACTCCTAGATGCACAGCTGGGGGACCTTGGTGTAGACAATACTGAGGAAATCTTATCGGTAGCTTTGAATGAACCTCTGAACTCCTCCTCTGAAATCAGTGCCACCTCCTCAGAACTCAGTAACGTCAATTCGTTAATGCGTTCTTTTAATTTAATTTATGAAAACTGAAACAAACTGGTCATAAGTCATTGGGTTGTTTCATGTGAGTGTGCTGCATGCAGACATGGCTCTTTTCATGTCTAGTGCTTGTAATTAACGTCAGTCTTGGGTAGCATTCAAGTGAGAGATGTGTAATGTGTGTGTTTGTGTGCATTCTTTATCATGTTTGCAAGGTTCACAGCATGAGTTTGAGAAGTGTGAATATATTCTTTCATTTTACACATGTACTAGTTACTGTAAAAGGCAGCGACATTCACTATGACAGCTTTAATATAAACCAGCCTCTCATGTGCCAAGGGATAGTGAGTGGTTAGTGTACACCAGTATAGCTTGTGGAGCCAACAGCCTTGTATAGTTTCCGCAGTTATGCTTGGCACCATAGGCTTTCCAAGGATTGCGAGTTGACTATACAGTGCTTTAATAAATCCAGTGATGCTAGTCCCAACTCTCACCCCCCATTTTCGTAAACACACCTTGACTGCTTCCTCCTTGACTTTGCTGAATAGAGAGCAGTACTGCATCTGTAGATCGTCTAGCCTAGAACCCTTCTCTGCACAATCAGTGTCGCATCTTCAGCAGCATGTGATCTGCTTCAGTTGTGACCATCCTGTATTGTGGGCCATGTGTCTGTAGGAGCAACAAAGCATCACTTTTATTGTATTTAGAGTCGGTGACATGAGTTGTAATTGCTTCCTTGATGTCACTCCACCAGATAGCATGGGTGGATGATCTGCAAGTAACTGCTCAGAGAAACGTAATTGAGCTGCAGGTACTGCAGTCGGCTATGGGTCAAGAATGCGAAAGAGGCTCCTCCCAAATGTGCTCGATGCACCTGCCCATCACACCTCAGCACTTCAGGACATTGTGTGCATACTGATACCACTGGAGCATTGTCCCTACTATTGCCCCAGTTTTTTAGTAACCAGGATCTTGCCAGTCACGTGCCACACATTAAGACAGCCATCGCAAAGTGTGTGGGCAAAGAAAGCTAGGAGCACAAAGAGTCTGTTTAATTAGGAATTGGGAGGAGGGCTGACCTCCTGTGCAAATTGATTCTTCACGTGCCGATTGGCGTGTCAATTTCCGTTTCTTGGTCCACGAGAAATATCCGTATACAACTGGTACATAACACCAGAGCATGCCAAAGTGTCACCATCTAGTGCGCACACATTTGACAAGTGCGCAAGTGTTGCACAGTTTTCATCTACACTGCCTGCCAACCTGCAACTGTGCAGCTGGGATAACTGACCACGTCCACTTTGCAATTTCATGGGTTCTGGTGCGGCAGTTCTTGAGCAACACTTTCAAAGCTTGTGCTTGAACTTTAATCCTGTGCTCTTGCAAACCGCTAGAATAACTCTTGTTCAACTCTGTCATTAACCATAACCTCCTTCCTGCATCTTTACAATGTTTGCCCAATCTCCGAAATGCATGGCAGCCATTGTGCTTGCATTTTGCTTGCAGTTGCTAGAGCAGGACAACGTTCTCGTAACTGCCAACTTTATGATGTTATTGTAAAATGCCCCATTTTTTTAAAACCCGGTTTACTGATTGTTGTATTGACAACAATTATTTAATCTTTATCTGTGTGAAGTTTAGGGCAAGATTAATTTCTCAGCCTTGTTTTTCAGCCTCCAGGATTATTTGTACCTACCCACAGCTGCACCACCTGCTAGTTAAACCAGGCAACTCAATTTTCAGCCCTCATTACATGAATGTCTCGAGAATAAAGTTCTTAAACATATGTATATCTGTGGCACAGGTCACCCTTGCTACGACTATACCAGGTTTGGCGTAGTAGTTTGAAGAAGCCTGCAATGTGGAGAGAAGTAATTCATAAAGGAAGAATTAGACATCCACCCAATTGTAGCAATTGCTACAAATTGCTATGGCAAACTCTTACCTTTGCTTCGAGTTGTTCATAAATTTGACTTCGCCCTGCCGTCTGCTAGCCGCCTGGTTAGCTCGGATGGTAGAGTGGCTGCCCCGGAAAGGCGGTGGTGCCGGGTTCAAGAATTTTTCTTCAACTGCGAGGCTTTTCTTTCGAGGAACTCGTATGGGTTTCCTTTGTAGCAGTTGCTACAATTGGGTGGATGTCTGGTATTCCCTTTATTGACTATACCAGGTGTTTTTTTTTTTATACAGAATATTAAAACTGCCTCTGACAGCACAATTATAATCATTGAACTGGATCAAAGATGCACACATTACTTGCACTAAATCAAAAAAATGCATAATTCGCCAACAAGAAGTTCTTTTAACCAATTACTGTACAGCACGTATTGCAATTTATAAACTAGTCGGCAAGGCATACAGAGTTGGAACTAGTTATGAGGATGGCACTGGTTTTGAGATATGTGCCATCAAACTTGCAGTAAATGTGCGCCATTGTTCCAAATAATGAAAGAAAACATGTTATGCATTCAAGCAAAAAAGTAACTAGATTGCCAGTGTATTTTGTCTCAAACTTCAAGAATTAATATCTCACGACTCGTGTCATCCTGACAATTTGTTCAACATAGATGCGTATGCCTTGTAAACCCACCGACTACCATTTGTAAATTGCAATATGTGCCGTAAATCAATTAGTAAAAATGGAAGTGGCAAATTTTTTAAATTATTGATCATATAGTTCAACTTTTCAAGCAAGTCATATCTGCGTTCCGAGTAATCCAACAAAAACCAGAATTATGCTACCGTGAATTAAGAAATCTTTTTATACTAGTCTAAAGAAACCTGGAGGAGCGGAGTGTAGTTGGGCAGAAAGTGGACACCCTACAGTCTTGCGTCCCGGCGCAGCCAACTTGACCGGCAACATTCGGCGCACTATGACAGTGCCGACATGACAATAGAACATGCCTATCTCACGCCGGGACGACTTGATCAGGATGCACCACGCACTATCTTGGCTATCCAATGGCACTCCGGCCTTCAGTTCAGGTACACCGAGTTTGCACCTTCGCCAAAGAAAAAAAAAAGAAAACTCGTTCGCAAGCCACAATCGCTGCACCATGCTAAACAAGACGCAAATTTCCGCTGCTCCTGGCATTGACGGCATGACATGTTGCCGGCCACTGCCTGGCACATTAGATTATATGTGTGCCTTTAGTGTCGGCAGGTCACCATTCTCCACAGTCTGTTGCAGGTTCACTTTTGCATGAAACTGTAGAGCAGTGGCAACGTGTTCTGAATGGATGTCTCCGTAACCGCATCCCCTAAGCTGCGACTAACAGAAAGTGGTGTAGTGCAAGTGACAATCCTTTCTCTCTCACCCCCATCAAATGCCTCTGGCTATGGTTCATAAAATTGTAGGCCTGAGCTAAGCAAGTGGAAGATTGTGTTGCAGTGCCTGTGGGATGAACACCCACGCACTATGATAACTGGTACTCCTAGCATAATTGCAGCATTCAATCTCAATGGCCAAGGTTCAGTTGCAGGATGCAACAGTTTCATGTTATGTGCCCATACATTAACAGTGGATGCAGACGGTTTCCTAGACAGGTCACTGGAGGAAATTCCGGTGCTAGTATCTATGGGAGCTGCTAGTTCGACAGTTCAGCCAGCACGGGGAATGATGGAAAGTACATGGATTTGCCTAAACTTCATCTTTCTGGCTTCCATTGACTTCGCAAATTGGCCAGTTTATTGTGATAGCAATTATATGGACACTCCAGACACGTTTAACATTACGGTCGTGATGTTACATATAAAGCCCTAAGGCAATAACTCCATCGCCATGCACTGTATGCTGTATGTGTAAGAGAAAGTGTGAGGGTGAGCCAATGATGACGGCTCAATCTCGCGTGCGCAAGGCAGGGAAGCGAGGCATTGTACTTAAGCAGCAACTGCATATGGCGTGATTGCATGAGCTTTATCTTGAAAGCAATCTGCTTTGGTGGCCGAGTCTAGGTGGGCCGACTCAGTTTGCGTTGAAGCAATAGACAGCATGAAGGTCACTTCACTCGCTCATGCCAGCGTTTTGACAATGTCTGCAGCCATTAAGTGTGCACGTTTGCCTGCGTGGGCGGACACCATGCTTGTTAGTTTAGTTTGTAAGTATTTACAAGTTTATATATAAGTCCGACAAAACTACTATCCTTACTTATTATGGCTGTCTACTAATTTGCTATTGTAATCGATGCTTCAACTTGAGAAACTGACTTTTTAAACAAAACATTGCAGCATAAGTGGTGCCTAAAACATGGCCACATGGCTCCAGAATCACTTTCGGTGCATGCAATTAGCTGCAGCATAGCCTTTGGGACCGGCTTGTTACCCATAAAAAGCAATTCGGGCATGGATTTGGACACCACCTATTAATTCACAATGACTATGCATGGGTGCAGGAACTTGATGCATTTACAAAAATATGAGCACTTGGAAATTTGTAACGCGTAATAAACTATGCAACAAGAATGTCTGAAATCACAAGCATGAAGACTGGACATCCATGTACTTGCACATTATTCCCATAGTAACTGAAGGTCAGCATTGTCGGAGTTCCCTCTAGTGTTTAGGGTACGTTTTTGGTACAGAGATACTCTGTTTCACAATTAGCAGAGAAGCCTAGTAAGACTTCTCTCGCTGTTCGCACCTGCAACCAAGGAACAGTGCTTCACTTGTGTTAAGACAGATATGCATCACACAGTTTTACATAACATTGTCTTGTACTTTCGTGTTGCAGAAATTGAGTTTTATACCGAATGAGTGGAGCAATAAGTTTCTATGGCAACAATGCATCACGGCTAAAACATACGTTGTCTACTCGGAAGAACAAAGGTGCACAAATATTCAATTTGATGTAATCTTGCGCCCGCATGTTGCAATGCTACATGAAGTACTTGTACTGTAGAAAGTGTCGCAAATCAAGAACTAACGTACTACCAACCGCACAAAGTGAAACTTGTATGGCTGCACTACTTGTGTAGCACTATCTGCTAACTATGAAATAGAGTATAGCATGTAGCTTGAAAATGGTATGAACTTCTGTCCTTTCACTAGCACATTCATGATTCTACACACGGTTGCAACATACCTCATGCAAATGCTCTGACAGAGCCTATGGATTTGTTGGCCGGCTCTTACATGTGTACCGTCGGGAGCGGTGAAGAATGTCGGGTGGCAACAGCATTTGGGCAGAGTAAATGGTGCTAGTTGTGTGTCTAAGGATTTATACTGGCTGTATGTCGGTCCAACCAGTACTGAGCCAATGGCCTTGCATAGCCTGCCAAGACCATGTGGCACATTTTACTTGGCCCCATTTGCAACACACAACACCAATCGCATGATCACTGAGGAAGGTGCAGAAAATTTCACACCAAGTAGTAAGCAGCAAAGCGATACACGGTCACAATCTTGGCTGTTTTGCTTTGCCACAATGACAGTGAAATTAGGCTTTTCCATTCCACGGAACAATTCGATGTATACGCTTTTTATGAAGATTTATTTGCACTATCAAATTTAATGGTGGCTTGCTTGGAACTGGACTTTCATTTATATGTGCAATTTATAAGAGCTGTCCAGCAAACATCGCCCTCATTCCAGCTATTGCCATGAAATATTCCAATTGCATTGGTCCAATTTTATTGCTGCTTATCTTGTCATTTTGAATGGTTCACTTGTGAATTTAGAATGGCGGTGGTCTCATTCAGCCATGTCAGCATTGCATATATTTGATATGCTAAGAAATGTGCTGCTGAAGAGTTTCTACAGATATGCCCATGCAAAAGTTGCGTGCTGCTGCAAAAGATATCAGTTGGTGTCGTATAGAGAAGGTGCAAGCTTATGATAAGCTTTCACTAGCCATGTACTGAAGCGCACTTGAATGGCCCACGTGCGATAGGAGTGGAAGAATTTCCTTTTGTGCCCGTCAAATGTCTGTTATCTGCCTGTAAACTAGCTCCTAAGGCACTAAATATACAAGCTCCACACGTTACATAATTCATTTTCATACCTACCCCTCAGGTGAAGTTGTGTGTTGGCCATTTGGGTAGTTACTGAAGTCCTGCCATCTGATCTCTCTATAGTGGAACCCCTTTACGAGTTTTTTGATGCTATTTAGTGCCTGGTAAAAACTTGCCACACAACCTCTTAGTCACCTCAATCTTCAACGACTTTATACCTAAGAAAACATCCCGAGGTTCTGCTGTGTGAATTCTATATGGTCTTGTGTTACTTTCATTGCTGTGTGGTTTCCATGTGTCAAGAGTTTTTACATAAGTGTGCAACACGTATTGCAATTCTCTTGTGAAGTTTGTGTTTTGTCAAAGTTCAGATGTGTTTTAGCATGTGAACTGTCATTTCACAAGTGCCAATGGGTAAATTATTTGACAAAGGCTAGACCTGCGCTGCCGCCACTTCAGTGCAGTCAAAGAACAATAAACGGTTAATGACGGGAATGGACAAGCGTTTTGTTTTCACTTCTGGTCTTTATTGACCTCGCAAAATGTATGAATGTCACGAAGGCTGTGTGCAAAACAGTGCACGATACATTATATTACAGACGTAAATGGTACAATATCAAGAATGAGTGTAACGAAATACAACAATGGTACAACTGAGCACTTCATAAAAAAATTGGCATCGCTAACTACACACAAAATTGTTTTAAAAAATGCAAGTGGCATTGAGATCAATTTTCTGGTTTGAACATAGCACAGCCCGACATTGCATCCAGCACTTCTGTCCTAATTTTGCCCACTGCATTCTGCTAAAATGGTAATGCTAAAGCTTGCACATAAGTAGAATGTTGCAACGAATAAAAAGAACTTACTAGCTGGCACTTATTTTCACCACTTGACATGGGACGCAAAAGGTTTGACAACAGCCAAAGCATTCTTTTTCATTGGTAGGGGCGTGCTACACTGCTGTGTATGATTGATATTTTACTGGAAAAGCAGTGGGAACCAAACACACAGTGTGCGTTTTCTTCAGCCTATGATGAAATGCGTTCTTGTGCATTTGTGTTGCACTCGCATATTGCGATTCTCACAAAGTCGGTGCGAAATTGCACAGTCCCATAGGCTGAACCACACTGTCTTACTTCCCAATGAATTTCACTTTCCTCTCAACTACCTTTCATCCCGTGAACACAGATTCACACATGTACGCTTCAGACTTTTAAAAAAATACTAAAACAGTTAACTCTGTGAACAATCACAAAATAGTAAATAAAAGGTACTCAAGCGAGTAATCACGGTATTGAAATAAAATATGACTAGCACTTAATTCACTGACGTGGATGGCGTAAAAATGTATGAGAGCATTTTAAATGTGCAAATAGGCCAGTGTGACATTCCCGAGAATAAGCAGTATGTGGTCAGTTAAGTACACTCAATGGCAAAGGAAATATTGAGGTAGCGGTAGAAGTGGACGTAAAATTGAACTCTTATGCAGAACTAAGCTTTCTACTAACAGTTTCACTTTCAACACTGATGTCAGGTGTTTCTGACCGGACATCTGAAAAAAGCTTACTGCACTCTTGAGTATTTGGTTCACAAAGCTCAGTTTTCCTGTAAACTTTAAAGTGTTTCGAATCACCTATGCAGAACCTCTTACGCAGTGTGCTGCGTCATGGTTTCACATTCAACCCATGGTTGACAGCAGCCTCGCTATCGCGGCACAATGATGACCGAGCTCCTTGTTATGCGCATCAGGCTGGTCTTAAGAAAGTGTGTTATGCCTAGAATACCAACACTCTTGTTCAAACACTGGCAGTCTTGCAAGAACAGACCCCACTGATTAATTCTGCAAATTTTGCTCTATAGACGCTGCGCTATAGACTATGCTAGAGGAGCCTTGGCTGATGCTAATATACAGCTGCTGTGGTGTGAACCAGGGCCGCTATTTTGTAGCGATGCATTACGCCTTATTCTATGCTATTCTTATCATCCACCACACGCGGCCGCCTGATCGTGTTGATAATGTGGGCAGACCGTCGCTCTGACCAGTGGCCAAGCGCGAAAAGCCTGAAAAAGAATAGAAACGGAAAAGGCATCGCTACAAAATACCGACCCAGGTGTCCTGCAATGCATGTCACAACCTAGCAAAGCACTACAGCAAACTTGCACAAGGTATGACACCACCTTTTGAGATATTTGAATCTTTTATTAGAAGTAGCTTTTATAGTTCCAACTCGAAACACTCAAGCCATTAAAAAAAGAAAATTGTATTTCAGACTGTTCAGTTGACAAGTCGGACAATTTTTTAATTGCCAGTGAATGTCTCTGTACAGTGCCCGAACTTTCTGTGCAATTTCTTGTTATTTAAAATCAATAACTTCACTGTATATTTCGATGAAACAGTATACTCCTTTAGACAATAAGTTCTGTTGACCAATAATTAATGAAGGCAATGTTGAAACATTGCTTCATTTGAATATTTCTTTAATGGGGAGGGTCATAATCCCTTTTGCACTTATTTCTTGCATGGCTTCTCTTTAGTTTCTGTTCCGAAAGGTGGCGACATACGTCAAACTTCCCAAGTCAACTTCATTTCTGCAACGCATTCATTCCAGAGTTGATTTTAGCAATCAAGCACTCTAGATAACAGCAACATAGAATCAAACTTTTCAAACTTTTTTTGTTTACACAGGCACTTGTGCCGTCTGTTTATTTTCTTAGAAAAGGTTTTGGCCACGAGGAATACCAGACCCTGCAAAAAGAAAAAGAAAAGCAAGACATTTGTCAAAGCAGCAATACCTGATTGAGATACAATGGCACGTTACCCCTGTATTCAGAAAGGCATCTTTATTTGAAGCCTGCGCTTGAATTTTGCTCGACTGCCAGGCATCGTTTAGATAAATGACACCTGGCATGAACGTGCCCAGGATGCTCATTGTGTTTCTTTCGGCATGGTCACAACAGGCATGATAAAGTCAAGCATCGGCTTCAAGATGCATTTCTGAGTACAGGGGCTACATTACTTGAATATCTGTCTACCGTTTTATTCTGTGGAGTAGCGCTTAGGGCTAGGATGTTGGTGTCTCAAAGCGAATTAGTGAATTATAAGAGTGCATATATCAATCAGCAGCAAGTGACAACACGTGTTGTCACTTGCTGCTGAGTGATATATGCACCCTGTGCCAATGTCAATGGGAACACTTTATTTGGTGTTTAGACAGCTGTTGCTGCAAACTTGTCTTACAGTAATTTGCAACAGTTCTCATGTGATCAATTTATGATACGTTGGTACAGCTTACGCTAATTAGCTGTATGTTAAAATGCGAGGATTCCTGAGCTGATACAAGGGGTTCAGTGGACAGCAGTGTTGATTATCGTGGACTAAATACCTTTGCTCACTGTTACAGACTGCCATAATTCACTAATTTGCTTTGAGATATCAACATCCTAGCCCTAAGCACTACACCACAGAATAAAACGGTAGACAGATAGTCAAGTAATGTAGCCCCTGTACTCAGAAATGCATCTTGAAGCCGATGCTTGACTTTATCATGCCTGTTGTTACCGTGCCAAAAGAAACGCAAGAGGAATAGGAAACGCAAGAGGAAGAAGCGATTTGCCACGTATGTGGCAAATCACTTCGTACGTGGCAAATCACTTCTTCCTCTTGCCCGTGCTGTTGCGAGGTGTGCTCTTGAGCAATGCCATATTATGCGTGCCCTCGGGCTTCTTTGGGCAGTACGATCGCGTGTGGGCGTTATCACCTGTGGCACCACATATCTCGCACCGGTGTTTGCGCAAGATTGGGCACACCACAGCATTCGTTAGCGGGTCACGCAATATGTGCGTACGTGCGAATGATTTAGTTTCACCAAGACGCCGGCAGAACGCACATTCCAACAATGGTGGCTGTTGGTGCTGCGGCTGTTGGTGCTGCGGCTCTTGGTGCTGCGGCTCTTGGTGCTGCGGTTGTGAGCCGCACTTATGTCTGGCCGCACCAATGGGTCCAAAACACTTTCGCTCCTCCCTGGCCCTGCCCAGGTTGGCAGGGTTTTCTGCCTCCAATGCCCCTTCTGGATGCAGCTCCCCTGCAATGCAACAACAATACGTTTTTTGTTGCAAACTGCATATTTTCTTAAAAGAAAGTACCACTCAAAATGTGTTTCCAGTGTGCTCCGAATTGACAATTGTCAGCTTAGGTTCTGCAAAAATGACCCCATGTCTTTGTACACAAGCATTTTTTTTCCTTCAGCTTCAATTGTAATGTGGATTTTAAGACTATACTGTAGCAAACAGTGCACATAACGGGACACAGAAAAGGGGCACATGACCCAGGCAAGCTGAGCGGCTTATGCAGAAGGGTCAGACGAGACAATCCCCCCAAAAAGATTGCGACAAGAAGCATCAGGCATTCCTCGCTAGCTGCATCACTGGAGTCTACGAAATACCCTTGAAGTGTGGGTGCTCCTACATAGGACAAATGGGCTGCTGCTTCAATGAGTGCCTCCAGTAGCATGCCAACAACATAAAACAAAAATACAGCAGATCTTCCTCTGCATTGCAGGTTGTGTAAATGCATCCCTTATTTTAGAAAGGTCACCCTCGTCCAAACGCACGCCAACCAGCGCCCACGTGAAATTGCACCAGTTGACCATCCATCCAGTTATTAGACAAGGAAGTAGCGTATCTGCCAATTTAACACATCTCCGCCCACCTGTAATCTCATGTCATTCTTATGTTTTTCACACTATGTTTTCACTCTTGCTTCTCCACCTATATATTCTGCGCTTGCACGATATTACATAGATAAAACCTTATTCTACAGGCTTTCATGCAAAATGTGATCTCTTACGATTGCTAGCCTATAAGACGACAATACTGTATATGTACTGAGGTTTCATTGCCAACAAGTCCAAAATTGAGAGAGTGCCTCTCTTGGAATGGCAATTTCGCCATTCCCAGGATCTGTCAAGGTTTGAAGTGCTATGGTGCGACACTTCTGACCATTAGCTAGGCTGAGGGCTTGATTTCCAGATGCTCCAGCTACATTTAGATGGGTATGAAATCCAAAAATAATATGCTCAGATTTATGCGTGCATTAAAGAACAGTGCATGCTCAAAATTAATCTGAAAGCCTTATTACAGCATCTGTCACAGCCTCTGTGTTGCTTTAATTGGAATGCTAAACTACATATGCACCAATCAACCAATCCGCTCTTAAGCAAAAGGAAACGAAATAAAAATAGTCATCATTATCAACCTATTTTATGCCCACTGCCAGGACGAAGGCCTCTCCTTGCGATCTCCAATTACCCCTGTCCTGCGCCAACCGATTCCAACTAGCATTCGCAAATTTCCTACTTTCGTCGCACCACCTAGTCTTCTGCCATCCTCTACTACGCCTCCCTTCTCTTGGTACCCACTCTGTCACCCTAATGGTCCAACGGTTATCTAATCTGCGCATACAGTGACCTGCCCAGCGCCATTTCTTTCTCTTAATGTCAATTAGAATATCATCTATACTTGCTTGCTCTGATCCAAACCGCTCTCTTTCTATCTCTTAAAGTTATGCCTAGCATTCTTCATTCCATCGCTCTTTGCGCGGTCCTTAACTTCTTCTCAAGCTTCTTTGTCAGTCCCCAAGTCTCTGCCCCATATGTCAGCACAGGTAAAATGCACAGATTGTATACCTTCCTTTTCAATGATAACGGTAAGCTTCCGTCGGGAGCTCACAATGTCTGCCGTATGCGATCCAACCCATTTTTATTGTGAATTTCCTTCTCATGGTGAGGGTTCCCTGTGATTAGTTGACCTAGGTAAACGTCCTTCACAGACTCTAGAGGCTGACTTGCGATCCTGAACTCTTGTTTCCTTGCCCGGTTGTTCGTCATTATCTGTGTCTTGTGCATATTAATCTTCAACCCCACTCTTACACTCTCTCTGTTAAGGTCCTCAATCAAGTAGGTGTCGACAAAATTTTATTGAGGTCTTTAAAAAGAAATTACCAAAATGCAGGAAAAAAATTCTTGTAGCATCAAATTTACAGCTTCAACTTTGCCATAAAAAATATATCAACTTTGCAAGTACATCTCTTGAGACATTTGCAGCTGACTGGTAAAAGTGTAGAATTGTAAACTATTCTGTCGAAACATACTTTTAATCATTTTATGGAAAAAGGTTGATTATTAACAATGTAAACCTATGCCAAGGTCTCATTTTCTGAAATATAGTCGCACAATCTAAGCACCATTACGTCACAGTGATTTCATGGATACCAAACTGCTTTGTGTTTGACTGTGGCATATCTTAACACCAGGACGAGTCATTGAAAGGCTCACAGGTTAAATACTTGTTCCTTTTAGAATGCAGACTATATATAGCCTTTTTACGTAGACTACCAGAAACTTCTGATGTCGCGTCAAACTGGTGCGGGAACTTCATGGAAGTGCACAGGCTATGCATGTATTTTGTTCTGCTTCTTTTATGGCTTACCAAGCCTCCACTTAGAGAGATTTTACGGAGTGTTTACGGTCTGATCCACTCGGACCACTGTACGCATGTCCAGTGTTCTGCTAAACACACGCAGACAGGTTATTTTGCCAGATGGGAGGTGGTGTAAATGTGAGCGCTGCAGCCACCTTGTGGCGCAGAGCTCGAGACAAATGCACAGCTAATATTTCAGTAACCAAACGTTCTACTCCACTGCTCATGCAAATTTTTCGCATGACGGTTCACCGCTGCCGAAAATTTATGCCGGGAACTCTGACAGAAGTTTCAGTGTGTCCAGTATTCCACTACGTACACGCAAGCAAATTGGACGGAATACAAGGCGAGCCGGGGCGTAAATGCAGACAGCCTGTACCAGTATTTTTCCTTCCTCCATAGCCTGTACGGTGCAGCCATATGGTAACGCAGAGCTATTATGCAGTTACCAAGTCTATTCTACTTCGCTGCTGCCAAAAATTTACAACAGCAACGAAATGGAACGCACTTGTTTACTGTAATATTACCTATGTGTTTCGTTGAGCTCTGCACCACTAGGCGTTTGCACCATCCAGGCCACTCATGTTGCGGGAATGGGAGCTCGAGGTTGCGTCCACTTGGCTTCTTGGTCATTTCGCATCTCGATCACGATGTGATTGTACCCTTCTAGGTCATCAATGGCTTGGAGTAGCATTTTAGTATGCATCGGAGAGAAAACTCTGCCAGCAGAGCCTACCTGCCTAATCTACCCCTCTCGCCACCGAAGCCGTCTTCAAAGCAGTCCTCAACTTCGTGGAGGACACCTTGCTTAGTACAATCCCAACAAAAACACTCTTAGAGAGAGACGGCCTTGGTAAGCCAGAGAAGATGAAAGATGGTTGCCAATGCCGCCTTGAAATTCCCGCACCAGCTGGCCATGACGTATAGTACTTGACGTATTACGTCTGCTCGGGCTAGCTTATTTTTGTCAGTAAAGATGGATGGCATAGTATTCTAAAGAAGCCCAAAGACTATGTGTAATTAGCAGAATTACAGAACGTTGGCTGTTCTGCAACGGCCCAAATAGAATGTATACGTCGAAATCCACGACATCACACTGACCTGCTGGCATTGGGGCATCGGCGCAAGATAAAAAATATCGAAGTTTGTCCCTCATTTTCACTTCTAGTATTTCAACACCTTAATGCGAAATTAACAACAGTAGACATTTCAAGGGATGCTTTATCAGTCTAAGGATGATTTGCTACACATTCCACTGGTCTTCCGAGAACGCTTTCAAAGTTCCCCGATGGCCGTGTAATACAATACAAATTACTTCTATAGCATTATCCTGGATTTGATAACGGTATAGGAGCATGTCTGTTGTCATGATAAAGCTAATAGTACATTCGGCAGGTCGCTTTAGAACGCAGTCGCGGCGCGGTTTACATTCGTCTGGTTAACTAAGGGTGCCCCACTCCCCTCGGAGGCGTTCATACCTTCAACCTGGGAGTGTGACCGAGATACGACACTGGAACTCGGCTACGGGGTAGGCTATAGCTCTGGCTCCAATGTCCAGAGGGCTCCTCATCGCTGCAAACCGCATTGGAGCGCGGTAGGAACCATGCAGTCGAATGTGCCATATCATATACGTTGTTAATAAACGACCTTTGACCAGTTGAATGTTCCACGTGTTAGTGTTTCTCTTTAGTGAGCCTCAGCAGTGTCTCATCACGCGAGTGGTTGCTCACCCGACTCTCCATGTGGCACCCGGCCACCACTGCTGTGGCTGCGGCCCCGTATCTGCCGGCCCTCGGTGCCTTGCCGCGGCAATGGTGCCGCATCGTTGTCCTCCGGCAGCGGCGGTATGACGTATTTGTCACGCTCTTCCGGGGGTACGTCGGCGAAAAATCCTGCAAATAATTTAGAGTGTCAGTTCGGCGGCAAATTTTTCGACGACCGCTTGAGATTTGAACTAAAAGCGCGCAAGCCGCCGTGATCGCGGAATTCTACGATCGGAAATAAATATAACCTTTAAGCAAGTGCGAGCTATTTATAAGCAGCAAAGCCGTACGGCATCCCGCATCTTTAATGACATCGCGCTAGGCGTCCAGCGTACCAGGGGCTCCCGATCGCACAAGAGGGCTTTTGTACGCGCACATGTTACAGGGGCCAGGCTTGAGTACGAATGCTCCCTCGCACTACAGATGGCGATTAGGTCGGCCCGCACTCTCCGCTGTTCACTTCGGTAGTGCACACGCCCTGCCTCTGCTATCTCCGAGGCCTCGTCGTCCACAGACCATATGTGATGATTATATATATAAAGTGAGAATCTGCCGGGGTCCGGTTAGTTGAACAGGCACTTGAAGGTTGATGACGCACGCACGAAAAAAAACAAAAAAAAACGTTTTATTTCCTACGGCGGTCCGGCTGAAACGTAGGAAATAAAGCAGATTCTTTTTTCCCGTACGTCCGGTTTCGACCACGATGGAAGTGGTCTCGACTTACAATTATATATAATTTTAATTTCCTGACGCATGTGCGGCTGGTCCAGTACTACGATAAAATATGAGAGCAGGTCGGCAGATGACTTCTTAATCGTGCATGCAGTTCTGAGTCACGCCGTTTTATTTTCTGCCCCCCCCCCTTTTTTTTTATTACGTGCAACGTTAACTCTTAAAACGGTTGCACCATTTGGGGTATGTATTTGTCCCATAAAGATAATCGTCATCTGCTTGCGTTTCCTTTCTTGAAAACTCGGCGCTCGCTACTTTCCTGTCGAGAATGCTGTGTCACACTCACTGATAACGCGCAAGCCGTTCGTGACGGGAAGGTACTGGGCTCGCAGCGTTAAAGGAAACACGGGCAAGACAGATGACGATATCTGCCACACAACGATAATCGTCATCTGCCTTGCTTGCGTTTCCTTTCTTGAAGACGCCGCGCCCGCTACTTTCCTGTCGGCAATGCTATGTCATGATGATAACGTGCATGCCGTTCGTTACTGGGAAGAACCGGGCTCGCAAAGAAAGAAAATGCGGACAAGACAGATGATGTTTATTGTTGTGTGGCAAGATACGATTCAAAGGGTGTAAACTTTTCTTACACACTCTTACACTCTAAAAACGGTTGCGCCCTTTGGGGTGTATATTTGCCATGGAACAATAATCGTCGTCTGTCTTGCTTGCGTTTCCTTTCTTGAAAACGCTGCGCTCGTTAATTTCCTGTCGGGAATGCTGTGTCATGCTGATAACGTTCTTTACTGGGAAGTACCGGGCTCGCAGCGTTAAAGAAAGAAAATGCATGCAAGATAGATGACGATTATTGTTCCGTGGCAAATATAGACCCCAAAGGGTGCAACTGTTTTTAGAGTGCACTCTTAGAAAATTTTACACCCTTTGGGGTGTATCTTATCCCACAACAATCGTCATGTGTCTTGCCCGCGTTTCCTTTCTTTAACGCTGCGAGCCCGGTACTTCCCAGTCACGAACCGCATGCGCGTTATCAGTGTGACGCAGCATTCTCGACAGTAAAGTAGCTAGCGCCGAGTTTTCAAGAAAGGAAACGCAAGCAAGGCAGATGACGATTATCGTTGTGGGACAAATATACCCCAAAGGGTGCAACCGTTTTAAGAGTGTGTAGAAAATTTTACACCCTTTCTTGTCCCACAACAATAATGGTCATCTGTCTTGCCCGCGTTTCCTTTATTTAACGCGGCGAGCCCAGTACTTGCGGGAGACGCGTATCCCGTCGGGTCCTTAGGCGCGACGTCTTGTACGCTTGAGCTGATAAATCTGGCCGCGTCACGCAAATCGCCTTTACATCTCGGAGAAGGCAGTAGTGATCTCCACGCCGAGTTACAGGGAAGTTAGCAGACACCGCAAATTATCAAAATTGAAGAAGACCTCGTCGCGCCGAGGCGTTCATGCCAGGGTTCATGCCACGCCGTAACTGCTGGTCTTCTGCCGATTTTGCCCTCGACCGGAGACCAACGACGAAATATCCAGAATTATGGTGAAAATCAATTTTACCGCACTTCCTTCAAATTTATGTTGCTTTGGAACAACATAGAACAGAAATTAGCGAAGGTTTGGTAAGCGTTAGGCGTTCGATTGGGAGCCTGCCACCAAAATAATGCCGCTCCACCCTAACTTACTGACAAAATTCCAGTTCGCACACTGTCCTGCATCGCGCAGGACAGTGTGCGGACTGAATCGGAACATCTTGCACGGCACTTTCGATTACAACAATGCGCAAAATTGAAGCGCGAAATGACGACGGGGACGACCAGGTCAGACACGGACAAGCGCATCTTTACAACTACACTCTTAGACAAAGGTACAGTACACCCTTTGGGGTGTATGTCTGCCGCACAACGATAATCGTCATCTGCCTTGCTTGGGGATCCTTTCTCGAAACGGCCGCGCCCGCTACTTTCCTGTCGGGAATGCTAAGTCATGCTGATAACGCATGCCGTTCGTTACTGGGAAGTACCGGGCTCGCCGCGTTAAAGAAAGGAAATTCGGACATGACAGATGGCTATTGTGTGGCAAAGGGGTGTAATTTTGCTTAAGAGCGTACACTCTAAGAACAGTTTACACCCTTTGGCTTGCCCCTTCTGCCACACAAAAATAATCGTCATCTGCCTTGATGCGTTTCCTTTCTTTATCGCTGCGAGCCCTGAACTTTCCAGTAACGAACGGCACGCGCGTTATCAGCATAGAACAGTTTACACCCTTTGGAGTGCCCCTTCTGATAACGCGCGTGCCGATCGTCACTGGAAAGTTCCGGGCTTGCAGCGATAAAGAAAGGAAACGTATCAAGGCAGATGACGATTATTTTTGTGTGGCAGAAGGGGCAAGCCAAAGGGTGTAAACTGTTCTTAGAGTGTACACGCAACAAATGTACACCCTTTGAGGTGTATATCCGCCACAACGATAATCGTCATCTGTCTTTGCTTGCATTTCCTTTCTTGAAAACGCTGCGCTCGCTACTTTCCTGTCGAGAATGCTCTATTATGCTGATAACGCGCACGCTGTTCATGGCTTGGAAGTACCGGGCTCGCAGCGTTAAACAAAGGAAATGCGCACAAGACAGATGACGATCATTGTTGTGAGGCAGGATACGACCCAAAGGCTGTAATTTTGTTTGAGAGTGTACAGTTTACTAAGCGAAACAGTACTATTATACATGACTACACATATAATTATATATTAACATGTACTGCATCATAACTACTCCGCTCCAAACTCTAAGCCTTGTTCGTTATTACAAACAGTGCAGCACAACCAAAACGCAAAGGCGAATCAGAAGAAAGGGCAAGCGCTGACGTCCACGCCACGGCTCCGCTAAAAGCGAAAAAACAATAGGGGCAGCAGAGTAACGAATCGCACGCCGCGGTAGCTTAACAGCTATGGCATTGCGCTGCTGAACCCGAGGACGCGGGTTCGATCCCGACCGCATTTCGATGAAGGCGAAATGCAAGTACGCTCGTGGCTCTTGCGGTGGTCAAAATTAATCCGGAGTTCTCAACTACGGCAGGACTCATAATCATATCGTTGTTTTGACACGCAACACCCACAATGCCAATAAACTTCAAAATATATGTTTTTGTTTTTTAAAAGTATTGATGACTCAGCCACTAACCTTTGCAGCGTAGCCTCGGTGTGTGCAGGAGCCGGGTAACTTCATCTTGAAGAGGTCCGTACGGATTATGTAGTTCCTGCTGCTCCATCGCAGGTCAAAGGCTCGCAACGGTCGGAGAGACGGCGTTTGCTGTTCGACTCCGAGAGTCAGAATGACGTTGGCGCAGAAGGATCGAGATGGACGTTCTACGGCCGCGTATACGTTCGATGGGATCGGAACGCGCATCAAACAATCTGTTCGCAGCTCGGTCACCAGCTGCGGTATGGCTACCAATCTAAACTAAGAGGAGATAAGCGGGCTCCTTTTCGAACGATGTTTCTCCCCAGGCAAAGGGCAGTCTGCCGCGTGGAACGCCTACAAGGACCGCCCCCTTCCTCAAAGTCCCACTGTTCTCAACTCCCCCTCCCCTCTTCCCCATGGCCACACACACACACACCCTCTCCTCTCCCCCTATCGCTTCCCCTTTGTCTGGAAGGTGAGTCGCGCCGGCTGACTCAAGGTCTCCAATTTGCGATACTGGGCAAGCGAGAGTCATCGCCGCCGATACCCTTTGTGCACGCCGCTGACCTCGTGGGGCCGTTCGCTTCCCTTTACATCGGGCTGTTGTGGTGCGTTATGCCCGCTGTAGAAAAAAAAAAAGAGCCTAACCTTGGGAGGGACGCGGCGCCGAGCGCAGTTTGACGCCCACGGTTTCTTTCTGCCGGTCACGAGAGCATCGGAAGAACTCCGGGAGTCCAATGGCCGCGGCAAGCCGCCTTATGAGGCAGAGTCAACTTACGCTAAAGCCGCGGAGCCTCCGGCGTTTGCCGTGTGTTTCCAAGTGCGCGACGAAAGAGGACCAAGAAGAAAATAAATAAAAACGACCCTGGCTGTAGCTACGGGCGTTCTCGTTTCTCTTGATCCACAAGTGCTCGAGAGAGACACGCGTGAACTGAAAAATCATGTTTTTTTTGTTTTTTTTTGCCACGAATCAGCACGATCATTTAGAAATAAGAGACGGCGCGGAGGCCAGAGTTATGCTGTCGAAGGACCCTGGTATAATGCTTCCGTTGTTTCGGGTACGGAACGCACTCGGCACTTGTGAGCAAGGTTCCAAAACAGCGCTTCTCCTGCGTTTTTTGTGTCGCACTATCTTCGATACAGTCGCGCAGCTTTCCAACCGAGTGTGAACCAACTAAGGCGAATAGAGGTTCTACAAAATTATTTCAGTGCGAAGGCACGGACACATAGGCCGATTTGACGACATCCGTGTCCGTCATCTCGAGGAGAGTGGGGCGACACGCCAGTGTTTTGTACGAATAGTCTCCTGGGCCACCTCAAGCTGTTCTCTTGCAGCTTTTAGCCCAGGAGTTCAGCCAGGATATTTTCTGATAAATAGAGACAATTGAATTGAAAAAAAAAATGAATTTTAAAGCGAGGCTTTATTTGCCTCATCCTTAGACTTTTCTCCTTGACCCCGCAAAAGCGTTACAGCGCTTACCTTTCTACTAATGTGCAAGTACGAGTGACAGCCTTGCCACTCTTTGCTCGCAGTGGGGAGGCGGAAAGACGAGAGATTGGGAAAAGGTGACATGAGAAGGCAAGGAAACGCTACTGCTAGAGACACGACTGCCGGTTGCGGGCAAACGTTATAAAGTTTAACGTACGGTACGGTGCGTTTCTCCTATATCTGAAAAAATACACACCACGCAAATTTGTCAAACGAGTAACTCATGCAGGGCGTGCAGAAGCAGATCCGCATTAAAGCGCACCGTAGGGTCTATGCGACACTACGGAAGCGGTCACACGTCAAATCAACACTTCTGTTGTGGCACTGCTCGATGTCACGGGTTTGATTCCGACCGCGGCAGCCGCATTTCTACAGGGGCGAAATAAAAAAAGGCGCTCGTGCACTTAGATTTATGGACACGTTAGAGAACACCACGGTGTCAAAATTAATCCGGAGTCCGCCACTGCGGCATGCCTCATAATCCGATTGTAATTTTGGCACGTACAGCCCCGTAATTTAATTAAAGTTTAATACTTGTGCCCCGATGCGATATGACGTGTGGGGCAATGACATGCCCATCCCTCTCAGAGGTTATGAAGTATGGCGCACGACAACGCCTCAAGCAGACACCTCCTCCTGTGTGTTCTGTGTACCACGCAGACAAACAGCAGTGGTGCACGCAAGGTAGCATTTAACATCAACTCACCACTTTCATGTTGGACTCACAGTTGAAGAAATTAAACGTGCGCCGTCAACATCACGGCTAATTATCGTCAATCAACGCGAACAGCACAGAAAGCTTCGCTTACACCGATTTTCGCAGTGCGTGGGATCCGTATATATTTTCTTTCTTTTTATTCTTGTCGTTCCGCATTCCTTTGCATATTTTCGTGAAGATATGTCTATTTGATTGATGCAAAGCGCTAAACAGACAGACAAGGAAAAGTATATGACCCTTCAGGGTCGACACCTTGCGCATTGTTCGCCACTGATCCTTCCGTGCAGCTTCCATTCAGTCGGCACTGCTGCGCCTATAGGTGGTGTTGGGTACGCGTAGGGTTGTTAAAAAGGCACAATGGGAGAGGCCCTCTTGGCCGATACTGCAAGCGAGGAAAATTTTTTCACAGCAGCGTACTCCCCACCGCATACGCGTGCTTTGTACTGCCAAAGAACTACGTAAGCCCGCAGCTTTCCTTTCCTTTCAAGGCAACTTTCAGGGGAATGTCAAGGACAAATGCACTGTGTGTTTTTCGAACGAACTACTATGAAAGGCTGGGACTGAGTAAAGCAAGCAACGTTTTCTTCTTTTTTTAAGTTTGATCATATTTTGAGGTCTTTTACCCTCATTGTTAAAGGCAGCGTACTTGTAGGCATGTACCAACACCAAAAGACGAGCACGAGCTTGTGTTTGTGCTCGTGTCTACGAGTGCGCTGCCTTTACCCTCATTTCCCTGCCACTTCCTGTAAAGGATTTGGCTGGTTTGTCACGCAATATATACAGGGCGTTCCTCTAACTTTATGCCAAAATTTAAATATATGCGAATGCCCCGCTGTACAGAACCAAGGTAATGTTGTTTGCCGTCGCTTGAAGCAAGTCGGACTATATTTTGCCTAATTAAATTTGTTATTATTAAGTAACTTTTCAAATATAATCAAAGGAAAACTGCCAATCAGAATATTTTAGGCCATCATTAAAAATTACCGATCCATTTTTCTATTGCTCAATACGTGTACATCAGTTCTTTTATTTTATTTTTTTTTTTAGTCGTTAAATGGCCCTTCACCAGGGCACAACAAATTTTGGTTATACGCCATAAGTTCATACGTGCCCTGTAGGGAGCCGGGTACGGGCTTTCAGGCGGGCCCAAAAGCCCGGGCCGGGCTCGGGCCATTTGGAGATTCTCTTACTCGGGCTTGGGCTGGGCCCGGGCCAGGCTTTCTATGTCTCGGACGGACCGGTCGGGCTCCCCGATCTCGACTGCGTACCTTATGCGAAAGTATGCTTGTCGCCTCGCATGTAGGTACAGCAGGAAGTGCAACGTATTTATTCATCAAAAATGGAATCTACAGGGACGGGAGAAAAGTACAAACGCTAACAAAACGCAAACGAAAGCTAGCGGAGGCTCGGAATGCGTTTTCGGTTCTACCAAGTACCGACGCTTTGGAAAAAGCCGCCGCTTGCAGGCGCCTCCCAGTAGAAAAGGCTGAAAGGGGAAGCGTTTGGGAAGCGAAGTCTGTGTACGGCGCACGCGGGGTCGCTTTTGGCACACATACAAATTAGTAGGCCGTGGTGTTGCTTGAAGACTGGTCGTTGACCGAAGTCGACAGGAAGTACACGTCGTCAATGCCCATGCTAGAAAGGTCACTGTTTTCTTTCAGCAGCACATGTGGACAGACGATTTCCGCAAAGTGGCGCACACGACGGCTACGGCGCATTACATTGACAGTGAGTGGCGCCTGCACTCCCACGTTATTTTTTACATGCAATTTTCCTCATGAACGCAAGACTGGGGAAAACATTCGAAAAGAGTCGCAACGGTGTTTCGCTAAACTAGGCATCGACAGGGACGCTCTACAGAAGGCTACGTTTGTGACTGACCAGGGTGCAAATATCATGCGTGCTCTCCAGCCCTACAGCAGAATGAACTGCTGCGCGCATCTCCTGGATACTGTTCTTCGGAATACATTCTCTGAAGATTTTATTGCATCTGAAGCCCCGTCTGTCAGCGAGACACTAGAAAATGTCAAATTACTCGTCAAATTCTTGAAACAAAGCGGCCTAGCTAGCCAAATCACTCATACCGTCTGGCAGGAGGTTCCGACAAGGTGGAACTCAAAACTTTCTATGCTAAAATCTGTATTTGACCGAATTGCAGAAATTGAAGTACTTCTTGAAAAGAGGAACTCTTCTATGATGGACAATGTGGATAAAATAATTTTGAAAGACCTAATTGCATTTTTGGAGCCGTTTTCCGAAGCAACGACCGCTTTGGAGGCGCACAAAAGACCAACGTTGCCTCAAGCCCTATTGCACTTTGCAAAACTTGAAAGGATTCTTCGTGGGCAAGCCGAACCATCAAAGGCCAGAGAAATGGCGAAGCTCCAGCAGCGTGCCCACTGCTTTCTACGGACGAAGGTCATCCTGACCATGGAGCACAAGATGGCCACAATGTTGTGTCCGCGATTTCGACACCTTCGGATGGTTTCCGCCGAAGAGCGTGAGGAGGTATACGATCGCGTAAGAGAGCTTCTCGCGTCGATACCACGGGAGTACTCGTGCACTCTGCAAGAACAACCTCCAGCAAAAAAGCCATGCATGGACTTCTTCAGCGAGTGGAGCGACGCAGCCAGCAACGAGACTGCTGAACAAGACGAGCCGACCGATTAGTTGGCCGCAGAATCGACACCGTGCTCGGAATCTGAACTAGTGCAGTTTTGGAAAAGCAAGGAAGCCACGTACCCAAAGCTTGCTCTTCTTGCTAAGAGGCTGTGAGCCGTTCCGGCCACCAGTTCAAGCAGTGAACGAAACTTCAGCGCTGCCGGATTCATAATGCAGTAGCGCTGCACTTGCCTTAAGCCTTCATCAATGGACAACTTGTTTTTGCACAATAGCTTAGAATAACAATTCTGTGCGCGCGCTGCATCTGTATATATTCACGATTTCGTCATATGGAATGCAAGAGTTCAACATTATAAGGTCATGAGGTCATTGTTTCTTTTTGTGTCGGCGTCGCCTTATTGCAGGTCGGGCCGGGCCCAGGCCGGGCCTTAACCCGGCCTAAGGCCGAGCCGGGCCGGGCCGGGCGAATTCAGGCTTCTTTAGCGTCGGGCCTGACCGGGCCGCCTGTGGTAGTGTGGGGCCCGGGCCGGGCGCGGGCTCAGAATTGCGGCCCGTGCACCGCTCTAAATTAGAGTTACTATAACTCTATGCTTCTGGCTACCCGCGGGCTGCCGGAGCCAGCCAGAGCGCCTTCGTTTTTCTGGGGTTGCTCCGCCCACCGCGCTATACGCACCTCCGCCGGGCGTTCGTTTTGCTCTGGCTGGACGGTTCTGGCTACCCGCGGGCTGCCGGAACCTGCCAGGACGATTTTTGTCTGGCTGCTCTCTGGAAGTTATCTGGCTAGCAGACGACTGAAAGAGGCGATGAGCGCTCGCTGCCATCTTTGTGGGGACCTGACGGATCGCAGCGCGGGCGCTAAGGACCTTTTTACTTCGTTCAGCCAGCTGGCTACGGTCACCTTCGGTTGTTATAACGTTCTAATACATCGTACCGCCTTGCGAGGCGGTGCGATACGAGAGGCGGCGAGCAATGGAAGTTGTGTGTGCACCTGTGTGTGTGTGTGTGTGTGTGTGTGTGTCTCCCGTAAAGCTTCTATCCGTGCAGCGCGACGCGCTCGCGTGTGTGCATGTTATCTTCGCCGTGTTCCACGCAGATTGTAGACGTTCATTCCCGCACATTGCGGTGCCGCAAATTTACCGACATCCTGTTTTTTCTGCGTCTCGTCAAAGTGTATGATGAGGGACCGCGAACATCGTTAACAGTGAGCGACGCGGTCGCAGCCAGCTTTCGGAGATATGATCATTTTCACGTGTAGAGTTTTCTCACTGCGCGCGTATCGTTGTTATCTTCTAAACTGTGTTCCGACTTGTGAGATGGTGCGCTAGCCGAGGCGGCGAACTTTTAACTTGCTAGTCAGCGCTTGTCTCCTTCCGTTTTCGCGTCCTCTGTATACATACATCTGATTTGTGTCTCGCAGGTTGCAGCTATAGGTGGTTCTACGTTGCGGCGCCTTATGCGGTTTCTGTGGTGCACGGTATCTCTTCCTGTTTCTAACGGGTGGTATCCTCCTCTCTTTTTTTCTACAATTAGCGAAGACTTCGCGGTTGCAGCTTCCCATTCCTTGCTCACTTATTCGCTCCGTACGTCGCAGGATGTCTCTACGGGTGCTCCTCGGAGACGAAGAAACCGAAATTTTCCTGGCCCTCAATGATGACGGACTTCCTATCGTAGAATACGGTCACCCTGTCTACATTACCGCAGGGACAGTAAACTATTCCTCTCATGATCGCGCTATTGCTAATTGTGTAGCTTCTCAATCTTAGCACATGCAGCGTGGTTTGGTTGTTGCAGAAGGCGTGCAAGTTCGAGTTCTTACTGAGGTGACAGAAGATGCAGTCCCAGTCCCAGGTCCCTCTCATAGGAGAGGGCAGAGAAGCGGCACGAGGCCAAAATTTTGTTCCCCATTGAAATGTACAAGAAATATCAATACGATTTAAGAAATAGGAAGAAATCGAAACGACATGTATTGGAAATGCTGGCGGACGCAATCAATCAAAGGTTTAATTGCGAAATGGTCTTTTCGCAAATAGAAAATAAATAGAGAGCGCTAGGAAAAAAGTACAGGCTAGCGAAGCAACATAACAGTATGTCTGGCAGCGACAGGAGGACCAGCGACATTGAAGAGAGAAACATTTTTGATACCCTTCCCTCCATGTTAGTTCGACCTACTTCGACATAATGCTCTCGCATGGCTGAGTGTTCGAGCTATATATTCTGCATGGTTAAAATACTGTTTCTCTGTGTTTTTGTAGCCACTTAATTGAAGCTAAAAAATATAAACTACTTCATATATCAGCAAATGGACCAGATTTCAGCTTAATTCCAATGAGTCCACCGTTGTATAGCCGTCAACTTATTATTTTGAAGGTACATGCCGAAAAGCAGTGTGCCAATTAAAAGCTTGCACAAAAGTAACCTTGATTTCGGTTTTTCAGGCAGCTGGCTGAGGTCTTCGAGACTATGCACTCGTTTAATTCTGTCTACGTCGCGGCGGCAGGACGTCGACGAGTATTGAGGCAAGTTACGATTATTTATTTTTAACGTGATAACGTTAAGGAGCTCGTGTCGCAGAAAACCCGGTGTCGTCGGCGGCGTTGCCTTGAGCGAAAAATGGCGGAAGGCAATTCATAAATAAAAGCAGCTTGCAAGATGGGCTGGGTGGGAATCGAACCAGGGTCTCCGGAGTGTGAGACGGAGACGCTACCACTCAGCCGTGCTTTTTTTTTCCTGATGCTTCAAAGCGGGACAAAAGCGCCTCTAGTGAATGCGGTGTTGCCCAACGTGCCGTAGAAAGTTATACTGCGGTGTATATCGGTAATTATGAGCATGTAAATTACAGAAGTCGCAGTTAAACGCGTAGCGAAGTACGTTTCCGCTACATTTCTTCTGCGCTTGGCGCGCACGCAGAGCCATCTTACGGCAAACACAGAAGACCCCCTCCTCGCAATGTACACCACTGCCCTGACAAGTGGCGCGCCACTCGCCCGCGCGACGCGGCTCCTCTTTCCGCTCACAGCGCGATCCCTAGGTGCAGCGTCCGATGCGGGACGCCTCTGACGTGATCGCTGCGCCGTAGCGCGTCTGGTGGGAAAGCGTCCCCTGCGATGTGTGCCGTGCTGCTGACGAGGAGTCGTCCGTCTGCGTGGTGCTCCCAAGCAAGATAGAGGATGATCCCATCGAGGCGTCAGCCCCATGATCGCGTCCGCCTTGATGGCGCGTCGCGGCCCGGCTGTCCATGCCGATCACGACGTTTGGCTCGCGTAGATCGTTTCTCCCTCCGAGACACCGAGTTCGTTGGTTCGCTCAGCCGCACGTTTCGTCTTTGTGTGACTCAAGAGCATGCCGATCGAATGAGTGGGCAGTGCGAACGGGGTGCGATATCGCTATCGCGTTCCACTCTTGAAGGCGAAGCTTAAGCGTCCTCCATTTTTTTTCTTATGGAAATGCATTGTGCGCATACCATCAATAATCACCTAGCTTCCATGCCTAAATAGCACCTCTCCCTTATTGTAATTAATTGACGAGGTAATAAGTAAGATCATTACTGCTTGCTAGTTCAGTGTAGAATGCTCTTTATCTTGTAAAACAGTTGAATTTGGGGCACAATATTTTGCCACCAGTGCCCAGTCAGCTGCCTCGACCAAGCCCCCAGTCGCCAGCTGTCGAGAGTCCCCAGGTAACAAGTAGGGGCAGCAGATCAGAAGACGTGATGGAACTGGACCCAGACTGTCCATCACCACTGCCCAGCAACCACCACAGGGCCCTTCAGGAAGACGACCCCGACAAGACCCAAACCGGGTGCTTATAGAAGACTTTCTGAATTATCTAAAGCAGTTAGAAGAAAACGGAGAACGACGCTACAATGAGCGCATGAGGCTTGACCAGGAGGCCCTGGCTGTATTGAAGCAGGTGGCAGATCTTGTGGAGCAGCATCAGCAGCCTGCTCCTGATGATAGCTAGCTTTTTCGTAACATTTAAATTATAATTTATTTTTATTCCATCATCCGTATAAATATTTTCAATTTGTTACGCATATTGTTCTTTTGTCTAGCCTTTCCTTAATACTTAAATTATAATGTTCATTTTAATTCTTTTATTGCACCTTCTCAATTATATAGATTGTTCTTTTTCATTTATTATATATTGTTCCTTTGCACCCTTTAATTGTTGTGTTGCCTAGCTTTTCCTTCATATTTAAATTATAATGTACATTTTATTTGTTGCATTGTGCTTTTTTATTCATATAAACTGTTCGTTTTCATTTGTTATATATATTTTTGTGCCATTTAACTGTAGTGTTGCACCTTTGTTTTCTGTGAATTATTGTGTTTGTACGAGCTAAATTTATCCAAGGAATAAACATTTCATTGAAAAAAATCTTGGGTCGTTCGTTGATTATTCAAATCCTGGCCATTATGCAACACGTTTACATGTTGCAGTGTGGCTTAGAATGTTGTATAGTGTGGGCGAAATAAATTTAGAGCCCCTGATTTTGAATTGAAATTTTGGCAATATTTATCTAGTCTGGTAGGATTTTGAGTAAAGAAACAATACGCAGTCGGGCCATTGTTCTGAAACTTGTAGTACGAAAATACTAGTCAATATAGTAGTGTCAAACACGTGCTGTATGCACGTGTGTATGCATCACAAAGAATACATGAGTAACAAGTGCAAAAGTATATTTATTGCAGTTACTGACCATCAATCAATACAGGCCTGGTTCGCAAGAGCCATAAAGGTTATTTTTATCATTAAGAGAATAACTGCCTTTCATATTTCTACTACTGCATTTCAAAACGGGAACATCACATGCATGTACTCCGAGATGTAGCATGCAGTAAACAACCCCAGGTTGCAGGCATAATGTGGGCTCGGATGAATAGTTAATCAAATTGCAAATTAGCTGTCAAAAGCAGCAGTCGCCAGCATTCATTGCATCGGGTGCCACCCGGGAGGCTGCGGACCTTACACAAGCCAGTATATCCTAGGCACTATACTTATACATGACGATATAGGGGGCGAGCTCCACCGCTGGAAAAGCTAGCGCCACCATCGGCGTGATGTGGCATGAAGGACCACGTGGACACAGCGGCAGTGTCGGCTGCTTCGGAAGCACCGAAGCGAGCTGAAAACGAAAGTTTAAAGTCCCCCCTGCGCCGCGGTTCTGATTAAGTGGCGAGGCTTTACCGCCTAGGGTGTCTGCCCTTGGAAGCGTGCGGCATGGTAGGCTACTGCTCGGTGCCGCATTGCCGGACGTACGCAGCGGAGCCCGGTGTCAGCCTTATTCACACGTAGCCGCAGGTCAAGGAGCTGCGTGAAGCTTGGCTGGCAAAACTTAGAACCGGCAGGCAGCCATTGGCTACAACTCGGGTATGCAGCAAACACAGACGCGAGGAACATTTCTGCTACGGCGCCGGGACTGCGCGATGTTCGGCGAGTATATCAGAAAACGCGCACTGAGACGCTCGCCCGCGCCCGCTGCCTGGCTAATGTCATGACGGTTTGGTCTATGGACTTGTTGATACTAGATACTGGCAAGTTAACTAGAACGAAAAGAGAGCGGTAAGACGCACATTAAAAAAAGGCACGGCATATGGTCATATTTGTGTTATGGATTAGTGCACTGGATTACGAAAAAGAAGCAGAGGGAAATCGCACGCTGAGAAGACCGATAAACATACAATGCGACGCAGCTTGAGAAATAATATTGAAATGTCCAAGAATTTAGACGAAAAAAAAAAAGATTGAATCGTCGCGACGGCACATAACAGTCGCCGTAGCTAGGCGTCGAAGTCTCTATAACGGAATTATTTTTTGAACAATTCTGATAGCGTCCACGCAACAATGGTTGCTAGTGTACTGTCAAATGCTCATATGCTGCGGCCTAAAGCTCACGGCACGGTGCGAAAACGCGCGCAAAGCGAAAGCAAAACATTGTGAGCGGACATGCATGCAGACGCGCAGTCGGTCGCTCCGAACCCGTGAGATAGTTGCATTGAAGCTTCATTCTGTTATGCCCCATTTGGTTATATAGACAGCCCACTATAAGAACATATTTCACATAATTTACTCTCAGCGTTTGGCTACCTTTCACGCAAGAAGCCGGTTCGGGAGACTCCACTGCGGCGACCGCGCGCAGTGGCGTTCACTGTACGTATTCAGTGAAGAGATAGCGCCTGTAAATGATTCTGTACTTCCAGTTTGCCCAAGATTACTATATCGACAGTCAAAAACTTCCCTCGTTTTGAGAGTACCAACATAAATGTCCAGGAGGGCTGCCGCGTGGTTTTTATTGAGCGCCGTAAGCGCAACCAACGAGGAGCGCGCGCGTGATCCCTCATACGACGCAAGGGAAGCGCTTCCGACAGATGGCGACTCCGTAGCTCCTCGCCGCCAATATTGCAGCATTGTGCGTAAATGGTTCCGCGCCTTTAACGCAAAGCAATAGTCTTTCACGAAGGGCAATTTCCGCTGCAGAGAGTGAAAATAGTGCAGAAGGGTTGCACAACGTCTTGGTTATACATCACTTTTGAAAAGCTCGAGTTGGCAGAATAAATTCTTCTCTAGGGGTATGCACATGCTCAAAAATTTCGAATATGTAACGACTATTCAACTGATTTCGCTATTAAAAACTACAATATTCATTTCCCTTCTCGTATGATGGATTACAACACTTCTTGGAAGCTCAAAGGAGACTAAAATTAGGGCAGTTTCGAATTTTCCTGCCTGCAGATGTCAAACAGACATCAGCAAATGCACAGGGCAGCTAACATCTTGCACATTAAGTTCCAGGCCGTTAAGAATACCTCCATTTTGGCCGCCTGCAAATGTGTAGTCCTCAAATAGGCAAAACAATTTGGTCAGTCTACGCACCACAGCAATGCCATAGAATAAAGAATCATATAACTAAAAAGAACAACGATGCCAGCGATGGCGTAGACGTAGAGTATCCGCCTCGCGTGCAAGAGGACCGTGGTTCGAATGCTCGTGCCGCGCAATTTTCCACTGCATTAAAGAAGAAATCCGCGTGCTGATAAAATTGCATAAACAGGCATGTAGTGGGAGCCTGATCCTGGTGACCAGAACCGGTAACGCACTCCCTCACCACAGCAGGATTGGTCACCCTGTTGCAGTACTTGGCCACAACCTCCTATATGAATACAAAAATCAAATCCCGACCCTCAGTCCCCAGCAGCTGCGAAGCAACTGACCACGACAGCGGTCAGACATGTGACGCAGCAGAGGGTGCCAAGAATCTCCGGCTCCAGACAGGCCACCATTGGAATTTGAACCGGGCAACGTTTAACGCTAGAACATTATCTGGTGAGGTGTTTAGCAGTTCTAGTGGATGAATTAGGGGGCATTAAATGGGATGTAATAGCGCTCAGTGAAGTTAGGACAAATAAAGCATATGGTGCTAAAAAGCGGGCACGTCCTGTGCTACCAGGGCTTCGCGCAGAGACGAGAACTAGGAGTCGGATTCCTAATAATATATGGGGTTTTACGTGCCAAAACCCCTTTCTGATTATGAGGCACGCCGTAGTGGGGGACTCCGGAAATTTTGAAGTACACGGGTGTTTTCGCATTTCGCCGCCATCGAAATGCGGCCGCCGTGGGCGGGATTCGATCCCGCGACCTCGTGCTCAGCAGCCGAACACCATAGCCACTGAGCAACCGCAGCGGGCGAGTCGGATTTCTGATTAATACGATATAGCTGGCAACATACAGGAACTCTATAGCATTAACGAGAGGGTGGCAGCTCTTGTTGTGCAACTTAATAAGAGCTACAAATTGAAGGTCGTACAGGTCTCTACATCCAGTTATGATGACCAGGAAGTCGAAAGCTTCTATGAAGACGTGGAATCGGCGATGGGTCAAAACAAGATACACTATACTGATGGGCGATTTCAATGCCAGGGTAGGCAAGAAGTAGGCTGGAGACAAGTCAGTGGGGGAATATGGCATAGGTTATAGGAATAGCAGGAGAGAGTTACGAGTAGAATTAGCAGAATGGAATAATTTGCGGATATTGACTACGTTCTTGAGGAACCGGGATAACCGAAAGTGGACGTGGAGGAACCCGAATGGCGACACTACAAATGAAATAGACCTCATACTCTGCGCTAACCCTGGCATCATACAAGATGTGGATGTGCTCGGCAAGGTGCACTGCAGTGACCATATGATGGTAAGAACTCGAATTAGCCTAGACTTGAGGAGGGAACTGAAGAAACTGGTACATTAGGAGCCGATTAACGAGTTAGCTGGATCAAGCTACAGAACAGGTACTAGGCCTTAACTGAGGAAGAGGACCTTAGTGTTGAAGCAATGAATGACAATATTATGGGCATCATTTTAAGGAATGTGCAACAGAAGCCGGTGGTAGCTTCGTTAGACAGGATACCGGTAAGCTATCACACAAGACAAAAGATCCGATTAAGAAACACCAATCTATGAAAGCGTCTAACCCTACAGCTAGAATAGAACTGGCAGAACTTTCAAAGTTGATCAACAAGTGTAAGACAGCTGAGATAAGTAAGTATAACATGCAAAGAATTGAGCATGCTCTCAGGAACGGAGGAAGCCTAAAAGCAGTGAAGAAACTAGGAATAGGCAGGAATCGGATGTATGCGTTAAGAGACAAAGCCGGCAATATCATTACTAATATCGATAAGTTAGTTCAAGTGGCTGAGGAGTTCTATAGAGATTTATACAGTACCAGTGGCACCCACAACGATAATGGAAGAGGGCAGTCTAGAGGAATTTGATATCCCACAAGTAACACCGGAAGAAGTAAAGAAAGCCTTGGGAGCTATGCAAAGGGGGAAGGCAGCTGGGGAGGATCAGGTAACAGAAGATTTGTTGAAGGATGGTGGGCAGATTGTTCTATAAAAACTGGCCACCCTGTATACGCAATGCCTCATGACCTCGAGCGTACCATAATCTTGGAAGAATGCCAACATAACTTTAATGCATAAGAAAGGGGACGCCAAAGACTTGAAAAATTATAGACCGATCAGCTTACTCTCCGTTGTCTACAAAGTATTTACTAAGGTATTCGCAAATAGAATCAGGAACACCTTAGACTTCTGTCAACCAAAGGAACAGGCAGGATTTCGTAAAGGCTACTTAACAATAGACCATATTGACACTATTGGTGATAGAGAAATGTGCGGAATACGACCAACCCTTATATATAGCTTTTATTCATTACGAGAAAGCGTTTACTTCAGTGGAAACCTCAGCAGTCATGCAGGCATTACGGAATCGGGGTGTAGATGAGCCCTATGTAAAAATACTGAAAGATATCTATAGCAGCTCCACAGCCACCATAGTCCTCCATAAAGAAAGCAACAAAATCCCCATAAAGAAGGGCGTCAGGTAGGGAGATACAATCTCTGCTATGCTATTTACAGCCTGTTTGCAGAAGGTATTCAGACCTGGATTGGGAAGAATTGGGGATAAGAGTTAATGGTGAATACCTTAGTAACCTGTGATTCACTGACGATGCTGCCTTGCTTAGTAACGCAGGAGACCAATTGCAATGTATGCTCACTGACCTGGACAGGCAAAGCAGTAGGGTGGGTCTAAAAATTAATCTGCAGAAAACTACAGTAATGTTTAACAGTCTCGGAAGAGAACAGCAGTTTACGATAGGTAGTGAGACACTGGAAGTGGTAAGGGAATACTTCTACTTAGGACAGGTAGTGACCGTGGATCCGGATCATGAGATTGAAATAATCAGAATAAGAATGAGCTGGGGTGCGTTTGGCAGGCATTCTCAGATCATGAACAGCAGCTTGCCATTATCCCCCATGAGAAAAGTGTACAACAGCTGTGTCTTACCAGTACTCACGTACGGGGCACAAACCTGGAGGCTTACGAAAAGGGTTCTACTTATATTGAGGAAGACGCAACTAGCTAATGGAAAGAAGAATGATGGGTGTAACGTTAAGGGACAAGAAAAGAGCAGATTGGGTGAGGAACCAAACGCGTGTTAATGAGATCTTAGTTGAAATCAAGAAAATGAAATGGGCATGTGCAGGTCACGTAATGAGGAGGGAAGATAACCGGTAGTCATTAAGGGTTACGGACTGCATTTCAAGAGAAGGGAAGCGTGGCAGGGGGCGGCAGAAAGTTAGGTGGATGGATGAAAGTAGGAAGTTTTCAAGGACAACATGGCCACAATTAGCACATGACCGGGGTAGTGTACTAGACTGGGGCAGTAGAAGTATGGGAGAGGCCTTTGCCCTGCACTGGGCGTAGCCAGGCTGATGATGATGATGAAAAAACCAGAGCTATTGCTTAGTGGCTATGGGGTTGAGCTGTTCAGCAAGATGTCGTGGGCTCGAACCCGGCAGCATGCCACTCGGGTGGAATGCGAAACTGCTTGTGTACCATCGCTTCAGGTGCACATTAATGGACCCCACACAGTTAAAATTAATCCGGAGTCCCCCCTATGGGACCCCTCATAGCCCAGTGTTTTCTGGACGTTAAACCCCACAATTTGATCAGTCTCGAGTTTATTCCCCTTTAAAAAATGTGAAGTGATGCATATTATTGCACTTCCCTTTCATCAAATACAAATGGCAACATGCTATTTCCTTGATTTCGCACTTATTCATTTACAAGTTCTCAAGCTTACTGGACATCTAGATCTGAACGGTCATTACACACACAAATCAAATGTACATATATTTTTTTACCACACAGGCTTCACGCATGCATTTTACTTTGTTTAAGAATGAGAAAACATTCGGTACTCGATTTGAATATTCTGGCGTCATTGCTTTATCCCGTGTTGAACATTTGACCCCTTAATGCCCTATGTATCATGTAAGCTACACCGCTTTTGGTCCATAAAAATTGGTTTAAGCACAAGAAACATAACACGACTTAAGCAGGCTGATATGCTGAAGCAAATTTTCAGTTGTGCCTATAGTACAGCTGTAGCGTGTGGGGATGCGCGACTCGTGCGCGTCTCTTATGTTTTCTCGCATAGCTCTTGTCTCCTGTAATCTGGCTTCGCCACGTGGATTTACTGCAGCGGTCAGTACACTTGCAGGGTAGTACGAGAGATGGCGCGAGTGTTGCTCTGGTAACGCCACCTAACGGCGAGGTTACTTGGGCGCAAAAAGGAGAAGGCTCTTCCTCTTTGGCTCGGGTTCAACAAGCGGCACGGACGTTCTTCGCGTGCGCCGACCCATGCTTCTGCGAGACCGTCTCGCGAAACCTACCCCAGAATGGACGAACACGATCGTTCGAACGCGCCACCGTTTGCATGATTGTACGCGCGAACGACAAGGCGTTGGTGTACAGCATATGGCGAACATATCCGCTCGTTATCCGTTCGCGGCGAGTCGGACTTTTGCGATTTGTCTCATGCCCATTGGCATGTTTTGTGGATAGCAACTCGGCTAGCAGGCATTAGTCTATGAAAGGTACAATAAATGCCCTTGCGATTGTTTGCACTACTATGTTGTCGTTCCTTTGTCCCAAGAGCACAGGTGAGAACGCAAGCGAGACATCCATGTCAATAATGAATTGCTCTACTACTTCTTAACTCAAATAAAATATGATTGCACTCTTCATGGCCAGAAATAAAGGTAAAGAAATTGTTCTAACTTTCCTCAATCTGGAACTATATTTGGGCATTATAGGGTTAAGTTCTCCAAATTCCAAGATTGCTTAGTCCCTTTTAGGATTTTTTTCTTTCTTTCTTGTGCGCCAACTGTCATGCTGCCTGGACATGAAAGGCTGTGGTTAAACCAGTTCTTGAGTCGACCACATGGAGACATTGTGCAGTGGAGGAGGGCATGCAAACTTTCTGCACGTGGCAGGGATGGGACATACTACCTGAATACCACCTGAATCTTGCTGACACTTGTCAAAGAGCCCTCCTCTCTCTATGAAGCTATAAAGAAAGAATCTTTAAACAAAATCAGTGAAAAATATATCTTTATTTTTCCAAACTGCAAACAAAACACACTATAAATCTTATACACACAAACATATGAAACTGGGAACAAAGATTGCACAACATGGAAAAGAAGTGCAAAATGTGATTGGATATACACGAATGTAGGAATGAATGATGGGCCAATAATAATGAAAAAAATATATTTCTGGTTAGCGTGATGAAGCTGAACATGTATTAAATGTGCATTCATAAGCGCACACTTGCCAGAATTCTTCATGAAACAGCTCAAAATTTAAATAATTATATCATAAGGATTTATAAGGTTTATATGCTGGAATAAAACTGAATGCTGAGGATGAAAATAGACAACAAAGAAAGGGCAAAAGGCAAAGCTATAATGTAAGCCCTCTTGGCAGGCACTTTCACAAACTGCCACACACTTGCACTAGCAACCTGTCGATGTCTTAGTCCTCAGTTCACATTCTCGCTGGCGACTTCCAGCAGTTCTGCGTTGGTGCAGGCGCCAGGGATTGGGCAGTCGTCCAGGCTAAGTCGCTTCCTGAAGTGACGTGGTGTAATGGGACTGGACTGTGCCATGGAGCCATTTGGAGCCACTGGTGTTCCATCCCCGCCTGCTCCGATGTTTGAGATGGTGGTTGGTACAGTGGCAGCTGCGCCCATCGCAGAGCTGTCATCCGCGTCCGCTTGTCGTGACGAGGAAAGTGCATCGCTTCCTTTCGGTGTCGGGCCAACTTCCGACACAGCGCTATTGTGGCAGCTATCCGATTCTCTCTCTGGACTCTCCTGCTGCGCCTCCTCACCCCGTGCCTTGGCAACGTGCATATCACCAGACCCTGCCAAGGCAGACTGCTCGTCAGCCACATTGACAGTGGCCAAGCCTGCCGATATTTCGGCTATGGCGTAGTCGGTGATTTCATTTTCTGGCTGCACTGACACACTTATCGGCACAACTGCACTCTGATCGATGTCTGTGGCGATCGTATGTAAAGACCATACACCTTCCTTGGCAGCTTCTGTGTCTGCTTTGTCCTTAGATACTGTGCCTTCGAAGACTGTTGCCTTGCACATGTCTTCCATCAGGGTGCTGTCCTCAGCTAGAACCGACAGATCTTCTTCTCCAAATTCAGGTACTTCTGGAAGCATGTCACCATCAAGAATGGCTGGAGAATCTTCATCACTAACAGTGGCTTCCTTTGGAAGCGCAACGTCTTGAAGTGTTGCTGAACGATCCACTGCCCTGTCCAGAGATGCAGGCACATTGGAGCTTGTGGCACCGTCATGTACTGGCAAGTTTTCTCCATCCAATTTGGCATTATCTGAAACGTTTCCATTAGAATCTACCAGCACACTTGAGCCAGTGCACTCTGGTTTATGAGGTGCATCCTCTTTAAGCAGGTCTTCATAGGCCCCACTGCCCTGAGTATCCTTGTAAGCTACAACATCTGGCATTTCATTTAGTGGGCCTTCCTGCTCCAAAGACTCAGCTCCTATAGCAAGCCCCATGGCCTCCTGGTCTTCTAGAGCTTCTTGGGTGATTTCAACCTCCAAGCACTGGGCAAGTACATTTTGATGTACTGGGATGGCTTCTGCTTCTGAAACTTGTGTCTCCTCGAGAGCCTGCTTAGTTGTACTGCAACTGGTGGCCGCCACTGTGAGAGATGCGTTATCTGAACTGCCTCCTTCAGCAACATGTTCAGCCAAAAGCTCCGTGAGAGCGCCATCGTCCATGTTGTCTGCTCCTTCAATGGCAGAGTCCTCGGGTACATCCTCAGGTACTTCGGTAGGTCCTTCAAAAACAGAGTCATCACCTGCGACATCTCCGCTGCCACCTTCTGAGGCGTCTCGCGCGGCCCTCTGCAACTTCTCCAAGACATCCATGCCCATGTCCAGAAGACGAACAACATAGCAGCCATTCCTCTCTTCCAGGAATTCAGCCAATAGAGAGGAGGCTGGCCCTGCATCAGCCAGAAGCTTTAGCTTCTCAGTTGCTTCCAGGCCCAACTTCCCTTCAGGGATATCAAGGGTGCAATTGATTGCAAAGAGGGGTTCAGCCAGCAGTGCATCAGGAAGCTGGCAAATTCCAGCTTGCTCCACAATGTCAGTGTTTCCATAGTCGACAAACTTGACTAGTGCTTTTGCTGTGCCCCCGGGTTCAGAGTTATTCTTGCCCTCAATAACAGCAATCCTGTATGGAAGATCGTCAATCCAGTAGACCATGCATGGCAGTGACGTATCTGCTGGCATGTTTTCATTTACTGGAACTTCAAGCAGCTGTTTTATCAGAGCCTCCAAGGCATCCAGACGCTCATTGAAGTGAACAAAGAAGTTTGTTGCCGACTCAACGTGGATGATGTGGACATGAACTTTCTGGTGAAGTGGAACTTCCAGGGTCCTGTACCTCCTCTGAAGTGGGAGCTTGGACTGCAGACTGACGCCGTCTAAAGTGAAAAGCCGAACAGTCATCGGCTTTCCTGGCTTCACGGTTTCGACCAAAAGATCCGAGTCTAGGACAAGCTCTTTGAATTTCTGAAGAGCATTGACATCATCACAATCTCTGACGTCAGCGAGCTGACATTCAATGCAGAATGGCTCAACACGCAACTCTTCACAGTCCAGAGACACCACAGACTCCACTATCTCAGCATTTCCATAGTCCACAAAACGAACCTTGAAGCCACCCTCTTCTGCAGGGCCTTCAACCATAGCCCTGTACCAGAGGTTGTCCTCGGAGTAAAGTGCAGCATAGAGAGTGCTATTGTCAGGTGCGTCAATTATGGTGGGAGCATTAGAAGCTAGTACTTCTTGCAGCTTGTCTACTAGGTCGCTGAGAAGGTCAAGCTTGGTTGAGCGCAACATATAGAATGAGCGCAGGCTATCAACGTGGCTCACTGTGCAAGCTTCACGATCCTTAGCATCAGCCGGAGAAGGTTCAGTGGTAGGTGCACTCTCTAAGCAAACAGCAGGCTCCTCTGGAGCATCCACTTTCAATGCTGCAGGTTCTGAAGAGACAAATCGATTCTTGAGCGCTGTAGTGATATCCTGGCCTTCCTTAGAAAGCCTCACAGTGACCTCTGGACCCCAGGTCATCACCTCGAGCTCTAGCTCTGCATCTGCAATCATCTCTTTGAATGCAGAGAATATGCCAGGAACATGAGCAAGGTCTTTTGCCCCATCCAATTTGCATTTGTAGCAAAATGGTGGCACCTCGAGAAACTCTGCAGCAATGGCTCTAACCTCAGGAACTATGTCAGTGTTACCATAGTCAACGAACTGCACACACGGGCCATCTCCTGCAACCTTAGCACGGTACCAGGATTCATCCTGTGGGTAGAAGACCACGCAAGGCAGTTTCGGCAGTGGCTTCACAATGGGCTCGGGAGTTTCGACATAGTAAGTTTCAAGCCGCGTGGCAAGATCTTCCAGGGCATGCTCTTGTTCCTTGCGCATGACGTAGAAGCAGGAGAGATCTTCGGCGTGCATTACATAAGCTGCCATCTTGCCAGATATTTTTGAAAGTGGAGGATAGCATGGCACAATCGTGTGGCTGCTGGGGCCTGCATGAGGGGGTGGCGGTGCCCCGCAGTGAGAGAAGGGAGAGAGAAAAGCACATTCAGAAGCAGACCCACACCACACCACAACAAACATGCAAGCAAGCAAGCAAGCAAGCAAGCCACAGCAAGTCATGGCTAGCTATTAGCTTTCACTTCCCAAGAGCAGATGCATGCAGTGAGCTAGGGTAACCTGCAGCATTTAAAGCCATGGGGAGTAAGTCAATTCCTAGAACTAGTAATTACTTGGTGCCAGCTAAGCAGGAATGCTTAAAGGTGTCGATGAGCCGTGTGCCAACAAAACATGCACCGCCTGTTTAAGCAAGCATGCAATTAAATGTGCCACCATGTCACAATTTTCGGCAGGATATACTACCTGCATTACTAGAATTTAGGCATTCATGTAGCAAAGCATGGAGGATAGCCCTTGATACACCAACTGGAACATTAAAGCTGCAGCGTACATAAATGTCACTAATGCCGTGCCAATCTTCCACACAACAGTGGCCTTACTCTGTTTACACTTACGAGTACAGCTCCAACTATGCTTCCCCTTGTTTGCTCCCTACACCAATGCCAGCACACCACTGCAGTGCGACACAGATGGAAGAGGCTGTGCTTGATTATGTTACATTAAGTGAAAGTTGTTTAGCTACTACTTACTGCCAGCTCCTCACTCCTCATGTGGCCTGTAGCCACTGTCCAAGGCATCAGCATCACTGACGTGCAGTTTGTTAGAATTATCAGTGGCATCACCACCACTAACTTGATCATCAACGACACTCTCATGACAAACATTGCTAACATCAACATTGTCATTTATGCTTTTATAACCATTCTGGCCATCATCATCACTACCGTGCTGGTCATGAGTACCGTGCTGGTCATGAGCATTGCTTTCACCAACAGAATGAACATCATCATTAGCACTATCATGCTCAGCGTCGCCTGTGGTGCCACGACCGCTAACTTGTTGATCACCAGTGACAATTTCATGACCAACATTGTTAACATCAACACTGTCATCGATACTTTTACAACCATCGTGGCCATCATCACTACTTTGCTGGCCATGAATGCTGCTTTCGCCAACAGAATCAACATCATCATTAGCTCTACCATACTCAGCGTCGCCAGTAGTTTCATGACCGCTAACTTGTTGACCATCAGCAACGCTCTCATGACCATCAATAGTGCTTCTACAATCACCATGGCCGTCAACAGCACTGCCCTGCTGGCCACGGACACTGCTTTCGCCAACACAGTCAACATCATCATTAAAGCTACCATACTCGTTGCGAGCATGGTCAGGCTCACCCCGATAGAAAGGTGGGCGAGATGTCATCGTAGGGGGCGATGTCCTAGCTGGAGCTGAACTCCTCTCTGGAGGCAGTCTGGTCACTTCACGCTCAGGAGGTACAGATTTGACAGCAGGAGGGGCTGTATCAGCCACAACAGCACTGTCTTCAAGCACGGGTTGGCTTTCCTGCACCTGCTCTGCTGGGGTAGGAGTTTCTTCCGGGATGGGAATTTCTTCCGGAATGGGCATTTCGTCCTGGATGGGTGTTTCTTCCAGGATGGGAGTTTCCTCTGAAGCTGGGGCACTATCTGGTAGTGGGTGCGCAAAGGTGTCCAAGATATTCACTTCGTTGTCTCCGGAGGTGTCAAACAGGGACCCAATCACCTTCGCAGGTTCCAGCTGCTGTTCAACCTGACAAAAGGCAACACTTGTGAAGAAATAGACATCCTATAACTACCCATGAAGCCCTGTCCTACTTCACCTGACTACCAGCCTGCACAGACAACGTACACATACTGATGCATGATTTTAAAGGATACTAAAGAGAGATACTTGTTCAATTTACATTGAAAAATTATTTTTGAAAAATTATTTTTTTGAAACTATCTTTTGTTAATTTCCCTATAAGGGGTTGATTTCACAAGAAAAAATGAAGACGAAAGCTCGATCTTTCTTTTTATTTTTGCCCTGAAACCCCAGCGCAGGTACACCAGTGTAATATCACGGGTTTCAAACTAGGCTAGAATTTCATTAACAGGAACTTCAAGAGACCTGATAAATGTGTGCTGATTAACCCTTTGAGGGTTTTCGCTGTACATGTACGGCGGCGGTTTTCTGTCCCGCAAGGTCTTTGCCGTACGGGTAAGTCCGACCCTCCGTTTGAAATTTCGCGCCATAATGATGATGCATGCTCACCGGGAGGTGCTGCCACCTCTTAGCACTTACAAGATGCGTTTGAAATTGGTGCTACCTTCTTGGGGAGATAAACAGAACTGATTGCTAGCTTCAGCGCGTCGCTCATAATGCGGCAACACCCCTTTGGCGGTTTCGGTTTCACCGCGTGATCGCAATAGAGGCGCGCGAAACGTCAATTTTTTCTTTGTCGGCACTCTCTTGCAGGGCGGTGGAAGTTGATTTCTATCTTGATTGGCGCTGCTCTTAGCTTGTTTATCAGCGCCGTTCGCAAGGTATTCTCGCTCTCAGTGGCAACGCGCTTTCGCGGTTTCGGTTACGCCGCGTGATCGCAACGGAGGCGCGTGAAACGTGCTTTTTCTCTTTGTCGGCACGCACTCGCAGGGGCGGCGGAAGTTGATTTCTATCTTGATTGGCACTGCTCTTAGCTTGTTTATCACCACCGCTCACGAGGTATTCTCGCTGTCTGCGGCAGCGCGCTTACGCGAGAGGGTGCCTCAGACCTTTGCCCAAGGCAGCTGCACGCAGAGATGTCGTGAGCGCCAACACAACTCCTCGCTCCAAGAGAACAGACACGCATTTTAGGTGTGCAGACTGCGATAAGGCGCTATGCGTAGACCCGTGTATCAAGGAGTACCACGCTCGGAAATACTATTGCACATTTCACAGTTCTGAGTGATGCCGACACCAAAATACTCTCCCTAATTATTTTTTACTATTTATTTCCGATTTTATACATTTTGTACATTCAAGATCTGCAATAAAGTAATTTGACCACCTGGGAAAGTTCTTTTCAAAATAATTCGACCCTCAAAGGGTTTTAAAAGGAGTTCTGTATACTGAGAAAGATGTGCAGAGGTGCAGCACTATATGCGATACACGCTCTTAACACTGTTAGATATGTTAAAGGAGTCCTGAATTACCATTTGGGCTTGGTGGAAAAAAAAAAGAAAGCACTCAGTGGATCGCATACGCTGCTGTGAACATCTCAGCCAAATCTTGTATTCAGGCGTGGAAGATGGGGCTCACAAGCAGAGTGCGAAATCACCTTTTCTCAAACGCTTTCTTTAACAGAGTTCTTACCCTCCCTCTTTTCTAGCTGTTATATTTCGTCATATAGCAGATTCCACTGAACTACTGCTATTGGCTGATAGCTGACATCAATCAAGTAGAGTGTTTGGATCAGTGCACTTCTTCCTAGTGTTATTGTGTATATTAATTGATGCATTTTAATAAACAGGCTGAAGTAAGCAAAAATCTGCATTTCAAATTTTGACAGGAATTACGTACTTCCAAAAGTGCGACTATCATACTATCGTCTGCTAAGGCTCGCCTGCACCAGCCCCCATAGGAATAAAACTTTAGCCACACTGCTTATCACTGTCGTAGCCATCGGTTCTTGCTACTTTCCAACCATGCAAAGTGTAGGTCAGATCAGACGTACGCTTGCCAGCGTGTGCACACTTCTGGTCACTCCTGGCTAGACGCCTTGGCAGACTTAATTTCATGATGAGCTGTCGATGGCACTTCACAATGAGCAATTTGGATGTGGCTACAATCCGTTTGTCAAGCCGGTGTAGGACATAGCTGGTCTGCACGGCAGTACGGCCAGAATGGAGCAAATGAGCAGGAACGTGCACTCCAGCCGTGTTGTAAACATAGTTAGCCACTACAGTTGCACGTAGCTGCGTCTAACATAGCGTAGCATAGATGCTGTGGCCAATGTGAAGTGCTGTAACAAGTGCGCTTGGTGAGCTCCTGCAGCTCACTGAGGAAAACAGCGTGCTCTGATCGGCACCTGTGGGTGGCATGACTCAAGGCCCTAGCGCCAACATCTGACGAATAGGTCGTCTAGTTCCCTAGTTGCACGCGCTCGAGGTGTGTCGCCACCATGGTTGAAGCTCAGTATGTTAGGAATACCTTCAACGTGAATCCAGAGTGTGGCATCCATCGCTTAGCCGATGCGCGCGGCTGACATGCTCTCACAATCAAACACGAAGATCAAGTTTGTTCAACCCTCGGAAATGATGCGATTGTCGTAGAGGTAAGTAGAGCACTTTCCTTAAAGCACTTCTACATTGTTTATAGTGAAGCTATTTCGATATCAGATAGAAAAAAACTCAGATACTGAAAATTCAATTTTCAAAAAATTCAATTTTGTGGACATTTTTTGCAGTGTGAAAGCTGCATTCCCCCTTAAAGGGAAGCTAAAGGCATACATTAAGTCAAGCTAAAGTGTTTAGTGCTCAAGAATATCTAAGACGTCAACACTATCACAAACAAAGCTTTTGTAATGCAGAAATTAAGGTAAATGCACGGCATGTTTGGAGACTCTCGTGGGACATTGAAGTACTAGCTTGAAGATGAAGGCACTACTCATTATAATTATGTCACCAGTACTCAACCACTCGTAATAAAAAGATCATTGTGCTGCATCATGAGATGAAAGGAAATGCTATTTGTCCAGTTCTTGTTGATTTTTTAAAAAAGAACTTATTGGCATTACCCCTGATGACGTCAGCGGTGTTCAAAAGGTTTTGTTTTCTTCACTCAGCGCAGTCCGCGTTTTTCTTTTTCAGTAGTTTTATTACTGCGTATTGCTACGCTGGTTCTGCTGGCTCGCAAAACAAATACAAACTGCAACTAGAAGAGGGTGCCACGTCCATGCCACTTGAGCAAGAGCAGCTTCGGAGGTGAATTTAATGCTCTGTCTTGGCTTAGTTTCTTCATGACCGAACATTTCCATGCGAGTGCGGGTGATTCGAATTGAGCTGATGGCATCAGTTGGTTAGATGGTGCGGGAATGATACAATATTTGGTTTAAGGTAGTTTCATGATGAATTAGGTGCTGATAAGTAGAGGAAAGGTAGTTTATCACATATACAGCCAAAATATGCAGTTTTCTAAAAACAGTGTTATCTGTGAGTTTTTGGTTTTCAAAGGCCGCGTACTCCTGAGGGTCAGCATCAAGCTTGTAAAGGTTTTTATGTTTTTAAGAAGCAAGGAATCTCAAACTCAATGGATGACATGCTGTTAGTCATTAACAGTGACAAAAAGCTCCAACAGTGATGATGACAAACATCAAGCATGAATTCCATTCTGAGAAGGTAAAATTGTGAAAGTAAATTCTTTTTAAATATGCAAGTTGAATGCATACTGCCTTTCCTTAATGTAAACATAGGGTGTCTACTAGATTTAAGAGCACATAATTTATTCACTTTCAATCTGTAAAGGTTGGTGCGTGTTTGATTCAGGGGCTCAATAAAATTGGGTGAATGTGGTGCAAGCACACACACACGACCCTGCCCTAATGTACAAGGACACATTATGACACAGTTGGAGACTTTACAAAGACTCGGCAAATTTTTATGTGGGCAAGGCTTAAAAACTTCACGTTTTTAAAACCCAGGTAAAGATTACAGCAAAGATTTTGCCTCTACACTGGATGGCACAGTAGGCTGGCATGGAGTGCAGCTTAATAATGAACTTGAAGGTTAGCAACAAACGACCGCCATGCAGGCAACAGTGTAGAATGCTGACCTGCAGCACAAGCTCCTTGTACAGTATTTTTGCTGACAGTTCGGAGGCGTCGGCAGGAAAACTGCAGCTGAGGACACACTGGAATGCATAGCCGGGCTGGGTAGTCAACTCTGGTGGTATTTGTTTCACCTGAAGAGAACAGGAATGCAAAAAAAAAAAAAAAATTGTTTATTAGAGGAGGAGAGACAGAGAGAAATCAAACAGGCAAATCCTGCAAGACTTTTGGTCGGTTGTGTAAATTACTTCTATCATCATGCTCCTCAAAAGGCATTGGTCCATCCTGAAATGATCTAGTCAGTCACACTAATGGCCAAGCTCTATAGCTTCGTATCACTACGGTATCACTGTATCACTGTGATGGTAAGCTGGAACATTCATATTAAGGCCCTGACACAGGATCGCGAAAAAAATTATTCTTGTGAAGCATGGGGACATAGGCACAAAATTAAAATCTGCATTACCTTTTGCAACATACATTTGTGGACTAAGTGCTCTTTTGAAAAAATTTGTGGATTTTACCGTGTCTGATGCATTAACTCTGAAATTTTCACGCATCTTGGACCAATATTTTGGTCGTAATGGTGTTTTATTATAGCATGTTGGCAAGTTGTATGTTTACTGATGAATGTGCAAAAATGAGCCTTCTTAAGTGATGTGCAGTTGCCGTTCTAAGTTTCTGATCACAGCCACCTTAGTCTTGTTTGAAAGAGCCACCCTTGTTTAGTTTTTGTGCCCCTGATATTCTGTGCACCGAATGGCTATGAATACCATGCCATTGGCGGATTTTCAGCGGCGTCTGCTTGGGCATGCGAAACTCGGCACGAGAGGATGTCAAATTCGGTTTACTACAAGCCATAAATTCGGCGAACAGAAGAAACCAGGGATATTAGGCGGAGATGCTCCTCGAAACAACTTTTCTTTATTGCTTGTACTAGAGGTTTCAAAATTCAGCCAATTTTAGTTTTCTATGCAGACTTCAAAGATGTCATTACTTTTTGTGTAGCTGTTATACTTTTTGAGTTATGTGATGCACAATGGCAGAATATAGTCATCTCTGAGGGCGCTTCTTTATGTACAAAATTTTCTCAAAAAGCACTGTGCTGTAGCTTCTTTAGCTCCTTGTAGATCATAAAGTGCTGATATCTAGCGAAACAGCATGTACAATTACTGAAACTATGCAAAAAGATTAGAGCATTTCCAATAATTTGTTTTTCTCGATTCTCTGAAATATAACCTTGTCCTTTTGCAACTGCTGCTGTGAGATTTTCAAAGAGAATTTCAAGCAGGTATCAGCACTGTCTAAATCTTCAGGAGTATGTATGCCAAATTTCATTAGCACAAGACAATTATAAATGTTTAAGGTTATTCTCATGTGATTATGGAAAAAATTAGTTGAAGTGTCCAATTTTTTTTTCTTCATAGTTGCAGTTTTGTAGATGCTGTTTGAATAGATATCCGCACTTAGTAGTCTACAAAGAGCTAAATAAGCTATAGCGCAAAATTTTTTATGAAAATTTATTACACAATAAAGTGACCACAAAATCACTACTTTGCCATTGTGTAGGACATAACTCAAGAACTATAGCGGCTACGCAGAAACTAATGGCATTTTTAAAATCTGCGTGTAATGCTCTATAAGTGGGTGGATTTTCAAATCTCTAGTACAAATATTTAAGAAAAGCTTTTTCGAGGAGTGTCTGCCCTGAAACTTTCGAAAAATGCGCAGTGCCTTTGGAAGATGCCGGCAATAGTTTGCTACCCATGCTGAGCACCGCCGAAGCCTCCCCCCGTTACTGTGGAATAGGCTTAGCAGATGAAAGCTTTTCTGGCAGTTCTAGCACAACTACTGCAGCCCAATGATTTGGAGAAAGTGAAGAAGGCTCAAGAAAAACTGCAAAACTGCCTAAATGACGGCTACCAAGCAAAAATTGGATTTTCTTGCTCTTGTTGACGCTGCCGCAGCTGGCTTGGGTGTGATGGAGGCACGCTTTGTCATCGTAAACCTTGATTCTATAAATGCTCTGCTGTTTTACGTAAAGTGCAAGTTAAGGTGCGGCAGTGGGCAAAGGTGAACACGACTGTGGTCTCACCATAGAGATAGTCATCTCGTGTGCAATCTGCGGCGATGCCACGTCAATCAAACATGCAACCCATTCCTCGAGAACAATCTCACTGCGTGCGAAATGCGGAGCAGTGGTAATTGACAAACGACACAATTTTCTTTGTTTCTTTTGTTAATTTCTTTCCTTTTTTTTTTTTTTTTGATAAACGTTTCACACTGTGGCAGGCATTGTGGTGCATACTAGCCTGTTATAAGTGGCAACATGTAAATGCTCCATTATATCCCCGAGTAAATCAAGCTGTCTGTTTTCCTCAATATTATCAAAACAAACTTTTCACTCAGCCTGCTTGTTTGTGGCAACAATATCTCAAGATTTAGGACAGCTACAGCTGTAATTTTCTTGTTTTTGCTACATATAGCTAAATGCATAAAGCTTGCAATGCTGCAAACAGATTACTATGGGGCTTACTAGTCAATTCTGTATGTAATTATATAAAGTTTTTACAGTGTAGCACTGAGTAAAGTTTGTTTCTCCTTGCTCATCTTTCTTAAAACATGGTTTTTGGTCACTTTGCTTATATGCTGCATCAATATCTTTGGGCCTAAGACAGCTACAGATATTATTTTTTTTGCAGCACAAAGCTAAATGTGTTGGGAAGACAACACTTAGAGCAGATTTCTCATTTTCAGCTCCAAAATTATTTACATTTGTATTTGCTCTTATTATTGACACTGTGGACACAGTACTCTAATGGGCTGTAAAATACAAAATAACTGTTCAACTTCGAATCAGTTTCCAGCATTGCTATCTTTATGCACTGTAGTAACCAGCTATATCTTGCAAAAGAATAGAAAGTTGGATAAGTTCGTACGGTAACATGATCTTGGATTGTAGCGCGAAGTGAACACGGACACAGAAAGGAGCAGACAGGACGAGCACTGTTAGCGCTCGTGCTGTCTGCTCCTTTCTGTGTCGATGTTCACTTCGTGCTACAATCCAAGAGCTATATCTTGATTGCAACTTTCCCTAGAGCAGGTAAATTTGAACTGTTTCAGCAAACAATAGAAGGTAATATTAATTATCTCGGTAGCTAGTACAGTTGACTCCCGTTAATACGAAGTTCACGGGGACCGCAAAAACGTCGAATTTAACAAACTTCCAATTAAGCACAAAGCACAAAAACAGCACTTTATTGGTAGCGAAATTGAGTATTTTCTCTAAGAAAACTAGTCGGTGATCTCGCTCCGTTTTTTTTTTGCCGAATCGCGCTGGTGAAAGCAAGTTTTGCAGGCTGTAGATGTGGCGGAACGCTTCTTTCGCGATACCTTTGGCAAAGAAGCGCTTCGTGAAAGCAAGGCCCGCAGCTGCATCGGCAGCCTTAGGTGGCGGCTCGTCTTCAACGTCATTGTCGCTTTCCTGGGTCGCTTCCAGAGCCAAATAATCTCCACAATTTCTTTATCCGTTAGTGCACCGCACGTTTTGACTGCCTTGTCTACGGCGACGTAATCATCAAAATTGACGTCCCCGAGAGCATCACCAAAATCAGTGCTGTCAAGCGCGCTTGTTGACGCTTCCTTCGATGAAATTGCAGAGGCATCCTCCAAAGAAGTTGTCACAAAACCGCAAGCCCTGAAGCAGTTTGCGATTGTTTCTTGCTTCACACGATCCCATGCTCGCACTAACATGTAAATAGCACTGAGCAGGCTCACCTCGTATTTTGCGGAATTATCCATGCACAAAATCATGCGCTCGAGGACGTGCCGCCTGTACAGGAACTTAACATTCTTGATGATGCCTTGGTCCATTGGCTGCAAAACAGCTGCTATGTTTGCAGGCAAAAATGCGAGGCGTATTGCACTTAAGGCTGGCACATTCACATGAGCACTGCAGTGATCCACAAGGAACAACACCTTACGGTTCGAAGAAGCAAACTTGCGGTCCAATTTCGTTATCCAGCTCTTGAAGATTTCGGCCGTCATCCACGCTTTCTTGTTCGACTCATAGTCCACAGGCAGCTTCTTTATGCCTTTAAAACGCCTCGGCTTGGCGGCTTTCCCGATCACAAGTAAGCAACATCGTTCCATGCCAGTCATGTTTGCCGCAATCAGCACCGACACCCTCTCCTTGCTGCATTTGCCCCCAGCACAGTTGTCGTCCTTGAATGTCAGGGTCTTCTCTGGTAGAAGCCGATAGAAAAGTGCAGTCTCATCTGCAGTGAAGATGTCTTCCGGTCTGTATTCGCCGAGATATTCACGCAGCTTTCCGTCCTTCCACATGGCGCATGCTTCCTGGTTAACGGACGCCTTTTCACCACACACGCTCTTAAAGACCAGGTCATGGCGATCTTTAAAGCGCGTCAGCCATCCATCTGACGAAACGAAGTCATCGATCCCCAACGTTGCTGCAAGCGTTCGGGCTTTCATCGCTACAATGTCTCCGCTGAGAGGAAGTCTGTTGCTCTGGGCCTCCGTAATCCAAACCAGCAGAGCCTTCTCCAACTCTGGGTAAGCGCCGGTGCGCATTCGCTTCTGAGACATCTTGAACTTGTCGTTCTCAAATGCATCCATTATTGTGCTCTTGTTCTTGATGTAGTTTGAGAGCGTGTTCGGCTTGATCCCGTACTTCCGCGCTAAATCTTGTTTGGCGGCACCTCCCTTCTCAACTTCCTTCAAAACCTCGACTTTCGCTGCCAGGTCGAGTGTGCGATAAGAGCCACTGTTTGCCATGGCTATTAACGGTGCGACTATGTACAGTCAATTCCAAAGCATAGGATCACCGGCGGAACAACCTAGCCAACGAGCTACACGCCACACGCTGCAAGCCTAATCTCGCACAATCTCACCACTGCCAGTATGCAGCGCTGCGTGCACCTATGGCATCCGCGTGGCCTCCGCGATCAGCTCCGGCGACGCGCAGCAGCCGCTTTGCCGCCGGAGCTGATCACAGAGGCTACGGCAGCCGCAGCAATGAATAATTGGGCCGCTCCAAGAAGGGCGGCATTGCGGACGGCTGCGGTGGCGATGACACCTACGCGGAACACGGAGCTGTTGCAGCACTTGAAAAAATTGCGCATTCTACCAAAGAATGACGGTCACCTCGAGGATCCCGGCTGAAAATTAACTTCCAATTAAATAATATTACTGGATGAGGACTTCGAATTATCGAGCGATTCCTTCCATAGGATTACATGCAAAACTGGCGGGACTAGCACTTCACTTCTAATTAACCAAAAATTCCAATTAGGCGGCTTCGAATCATCGGGAGTCAACTGTATGTATATGCAAAATATAATTGGATATTTAAAATCAACACCGAACACTGAATGAGCATATGCAGTTCTACCAGATTGGATCAAGGAATAACAAGGTTATTTCAATAACCGATGTCCCCCCTCCCATTAGAAGTGCCACACCTCCACAGAGTAGAAAATTCACATTTTCCCTGGGCCCAGCATCCTGTAAACTTTTGTGGCTGACCGTACACTGTGGCTGACTCCCTTTGCTGCAAATGGAACAAGTTAGATTCAGTAACCTGACAACAAAACTTGTACGAGTGTCAAGTAGAGTGTTTATAGCAGTTTATGTCGAGAAAGTTCAGACCTTTATAAGGTGCTGACAAAGCATTTTCATGGTCTAAATCACCATTCTGTAGAGCTCTCACGAGGGCAGAAAAGCGCTAGTCATGCACGCACCTCAGTGTGGTGCACCACCCTGGTGCCTCCCACGTCGACAAAGAACAGCTCCAACTTGGCCGGCGAAGGGCGTGACCTCACCACAGCGCGTGCCCAGGGTGTAAGTACCGCGTCACCTTCAGCACCCTCATTCTTTGCTGGCAGCCGTGCCACACAGGCTTCGCCAGGCACTGGATTACGCAATTTTGGTGCTGCATCACCAGCCTCCTGGAGACCTTTGGCCATGGGTTCCACACATTCCACGAGGCAGCACCACACTTCTGACATGGACATGACGGCTGTCACCTGTAGCGCCACAGGGCAGAAGGACAACACTGGTAAACCAGCACAAAAAGGCGCAACCACCCAATTCCCCCATCTACGAACACGTTATGACTTCGTGCGTGTCTCCTCCTCGAAAGTAGTCACTGTGTCTCTATAATCCCTGCTTTACTATTTTTCAGCTACAACTTCTGTTATCGGGCACACTTAAAACGTGTTTACTGCAGTTGCGATGCGGTAACTCATGGATTGCAGTGTATCAGTATCAAAGGTAGTCCTGTTATTTTAACTCCTTTATGGAGGGGCCCCCTTGGTGCTAGTACATAAAGCACCAGACAAGAAAATAGTATTCAACAACGGAGGTAACATTGTTACAACATGGGTGTGTCAAGTGATTTAAACTCAATACAGTCAACCATTTTTCAGACTTCCTAGAGACTTCGAAAATGTCCGAAAAAATGGTTGCATGTTTTTAACTGCCTTAAGGGGGGACATGGCTCTTTGCAGCGAAAAAATCGCGAAAAAAACGATTTTTTGAAAAATAAATTTTCGAATTCTACAGCTAATATTGCTTTAATTCACCAAGTTTCGAATCTCAGGGAAGAGTATTTCGTCCACAATATCAATTTATAACATCACTGTGAGCTGAATTCCGCGCAGAAACAGCCCTTTTTATCGCGGTGCGTAGCTCTTTTTCTACGCGCGCGATCGCAGCCATCTTGGTCTCGTTGGAAAGAGGAGCCTTCCTTCTTTAATTTCCCGCCATAAGTGACTCCGTCGGTACGCCAGTGACGTTGAAATCCGGGGAGTAAAAAAGCCCGAACGCGCGATCCGATTCGTTCACTAGCGCACGTGACCAAACACGCGTGCTGTGGTTGGCTGCGTGAGGTTCCCATCGTCTGCTCCACTCCGCAGGCGACGCGACTGCGCGTCTCGTAGGTTTGAGGGCACCATGCCCAACGATGTCCGATCCACCGGGAAAGTTCGCCACGAGGCACAATTTCGGCAAAAAGAAGAAGCGATCAGCTTATAACTTTCAAAAGCGCTCCATTCCTTCTGAAAGCATCGAGAGTAGCTCGCCGCCAACCGCAAATGATGCCGAAACCGCGGACGATGCCGAAGTAGGCCTAGCCAGCTCACAAATGAGTGAGATCGTTACGGACAGCTGCCGCGTTCGGCGTGACACTGCAATGTTGCAGCGTGCGGATTTGTTGCAGAGGGAGATGAATGCTCCAAAAAACTTCGAGTTCTTGCGTCAACGTCAGCAACAAAGCGGGTGCTGGATTTGCTCACTCGCGCCGACGGCGTTGCAGCCGCGCCAGTCGACGCCGAGGCAGGCTTCGCTATCCTCAGTAGGACTCCGTGAACGCACTGATGTCTTTCGTCAAGTGCAAGGTGTGCCGCGGCAGCGTCGCAGGAGGCAAAAGCGAACGGTAATCTGGCCTCGCCATAAAGATCGTTATCACGTGCGCGTGTTGCGGCGATATCGCGTCGGGGTGGAGCTCGACCCGCGTGCACGACAACCTTGCCGCGCGCGCGATGCAAGCCACCGGGAATCGGCGAACGGCGCTAAACGATGTTTTTGCCGCATTTGGGTAGCCGTGGTCAGAGCGACTACATTCCTGGTGGCTTTTGGCCACTTTCACTGCAAAATAATGCGAAATTATTTCTGTACTTTTGATTAGAAGTGAATGTAATCCTTTTTTCTCGTTTTCTCGAAACACCGACTTTTCACTTGTACACAATGTAGGTTCAGATTTTGGAATTTATGCTTTAAAAATTTCCAATTCTGCTTTAGATCAGACAGTAGGGTAGCCACAATTCGAACAGTAAAGATTGAATTGCTATAAAATTACTAATATATGATATATCAAAATAGTATTCCTACCATTATGTTCCTTATGTTTTCTAGTACCCAGGCATGTGCCAATACGAATTCCGTAGCGCATTTTTTCCCCATATTGTTTCTACAAAATATGAACAATTAATTTATCTTCGGAACTAAATTGCCTATTGGAAAAATAATGAGATATTTGAAATCAGCACAAGTCTTAACAAGAATGGAAAGTTTCATGAATATTGATGGAAAACATCATGAACATTCTTTGAATTAATGTCCCCCCTTAAAGAAGCGAAAGTTTCATTCTTGCCTGGTTGGACCCCTGTATCATCCTCGATCAATTTAGTATTCAAGCATTTGCCGTAATCACCATGAACATGTCCTGAAATGTTTTTTCTCGTTTTCTCAAAACAACATTTTTGATGGTAGTATAGTTTTGGAGTGACGATATCTCTAGTTCTACTCATCTTATTGCAATAATTCTTTTTTCGTCAGAAAGGTGGACAAATTGGGAGTGCAGTAGGCCTAAAATGTGAACAAATATCATTACAGAAATTTTGCAAAAGTAATAGTTTCTCCAGGGTTTCACAAATGCCTTCTGCTTACAAAAGTTTGACATGCTGTAACTTTGGCATAAGTCAGTTTAGAACATTCATTCTTGTAGCACTGCAACCTCTGATCACTCAACATCATTTTGATGCGCCAGTCTCCTTCATTAACAGCCAGCATTGTAGAGAGAACTTGCCTCCAAATTAGTCCATACAAAAAAGTATGAATTGCTTATATTTTGAAAAGTACTTGTTGCATGGGAAAACCAATTGAATATTTGAAATCAGCATGTCAAAATACATAAGTGATGGAAGTTTTATCAAATTGTGGCCACAAATAAAAAAAGAAAATTTAAGTGGGGTGTCCCCCCTTAAGGGCTCAAATTGCCACAGCCATGTCCTAAATAGCTTTAAGTCCTGCCAGTACAATTATTAGGTGTCTCGGTGCTCGTACTGTAACAGGAGACTGCACTCTTGGTATGTTTCACCGTATAACATTGTATATGCTTGATCGCGTAAAACCACTGCATCGCGGCGAAGCTGACTTTCGGGAACCAGCATTATGAAACGCTTTCAACCCTTGCCATGCTTTATGCGCTTTGGTGTCATCGGCAAGGATTTAGTCGGCACTAGATCTTTTAAATGAAGAACATGGTACTGAGGATGCAAGAAGCTAGATAGCAAATGTTGAAGCTGTTAAGCCTAACGACGGCACAAATCGACTACAACGGCTACCATCAGATGGGCACGTGACAGCGCTGGTTTAAGGCTGCAGGATAGACAAAATGGCAGCGGAGATGGTTTCAGTTAATGCCGTTATGAACCAGCAGCCACTGCAAAAAAAGAGGAAGGCAAAGAATTTCAGCGTCCGAAGTTTCAGATGTCCTTATACATTGTCTCCATGGGGTAAGTGGTAGTGCCACGTAGGTGTTTGAATTTTCAGGCATGTCCAAAAAATCTGTCGTTGAATGAACAATTTTGAAGCTTTTGCATTCATGCCAGCCTAGAAACAAAACCAGCAAAGCGGGAATATTCTACTGGGTCCGCTGGCAGGTATGAAAATGCACACGTTTACGTCTCGCGGGAAGATTATGAAGATATGCAACTAACTAGTCCTTGAGAAAACACGTGTTTGCTGCTTGCATGAAATATGGTCGTGTATTACAGCACTTGAATGCAACAAAACGCAGGTTGGAATTGTGTGATACTCGGTGGAGCGATACTCGACGACTAAGGCATCTACGAATATTTTGAGGATGAAGTTAACAAAACCCAGGCTGTTTATCTAGCTGCCACTTCCCTCTAAAACTGGCCTGAACACAACCCCTTCGTGGTCACACTTGGTGCTTTGGAGCAGCTCGGGCATAATTCAAGCATTTTTGCGGTTTTGGAGCAGCAAGTTACAAATGTAGCATTTTGGCATAATTAGAACAGCTGTACTATCCCTGCACAATGAGCTCACAACTGAATGCTTTACAGATCATCCACAATATTGACACGCATAGCTTGGTACTGTCTGGTTCTTCACTGTCACTACAATGTGACAATCTCTATATGACTCAATAACAGGCATCTACGCATGTGAAAATTGTATTACAGTCTAGCCTGCTTATAACAAATCTGAGCATCATGCGGCATTCATTTGTTATATGCTGAAGTTCGTAGTAAATGGAGCGCAGCTAAAGAAGGAAAGTTGCTAATCAAAACACAACATTTATTTCTTTGCAAAAAAGCCCATGATGCTAGTCTGTTTCTGCAGTGCAGATCCGATGAGGGCGGTATCCAGTTTATTTAAAGCAGAAGCCTGCTCTTTGCCGAGACCCTTGGCATAGACAAGTTGCCCGAGGCTCTCTATGTAGCCCATTGGTACAGGCACGCTTACAGTTGCTGGCTCTGAAGTTTCACCGTCATCCAATCCCTCTGTATTGCTCTCGGCATGCACTTCACAAACAATGCCCACGTCCCTGCGCGGTACTGCAATATCAGCGTCATCAGCTTAATTAAAATCATCCCAACCAATGTCATGGCCCCTCACGTTGGAGTCAACGCGCTGCCACAACTCGCCGCCTGACCCTCCTCTTCGGAGAAGGCTTGCATCAGGTACTGCGCTGACAGAGCCGGCCTTGGGGAAACAGTTCCGTATGCAAGCTGCCGTCGCCTTTGCCCAGGCCGCCTTCACTATCTCAACAGCAGAATACAATGAACTCGAAGCAGCAAGTTAGCGGCCGGGCAGTCAAGAGCGACGAGCAAGTGCTCCCCAATGCAGCACCTATATGATGCCTTCAAGGCGTGCATTATGCCGAAATCAAGCGGCTGCACTTTAGCAGTGGTATTGGGTGGCAGGAAAAGTAGAGTCACTGCCACCAGAGAATTTCGCATGTCGTGCACTGAGCAGCTGTCGAGCACAAGCGACACACACCTCTCTCGCCTCTGCATGTAGCAGTCAAGCTTGCCCATCCACTCAGCGAATAAATCGCACGTCATCCACACATTAGTATTGTGCTTGTAGTGCACGGGTACACAGCCCTGAAAGCAACGCGGCTTCATTGATTTTGTGATTTCAAAGGGCACGCGCCGGTCACTGCCATACATATTAGTGCACACAAATACTGTAACGCATACTTCACTGTGTTTGCAACCAGCACATGAGCCGCCTTTCATGGCGTGCGTTTTATCTGGCAGCATATGATAAAATAATGCAGTTTCATTTGCATTATGCATGTCCTGCTCTGTATAGGTTGCAATAGTGGCTTGGTTTGTTACAAGTCAAGTGGCAACATCTTGGTCACTTGCTGAAGCTGTCTCGCCAACAATCGATATAAAACCAATCCAATGCCGCACTTTGAATCGATGTAGCAAGCCACTGCCTAAGCAGAAGCCAGGAAAATCCAGCAGGAATGCAAAGTTTATGGCTTTGCCCAGCATCATTGGTCTGCTTATCAGAATGTTGCGAGCATGTGTGTTGATGAACCACTTAAAGGGACATTAAAGGCAAAAACTAAGCCGACATGGACTGTTCAAATTCCATTCCAGAAACCTCGAAACTTTTTTCATGCCAAGAAAAGGCTTAGTTTACGAGGAAATTGTATCTGAAGGGTCCGAATACCTTTCCTGAAATTCAACCTCGCGACCTAGTGTGATGTGGCTATCGCATTCATTGATTGTCCCTAATGACAAAACAGAGCGGCAGATTTGCTGCTGCAGCTGGTTTTTGGTCAAATGGCGTAGACCATTCAGGCATCCCTTGAAATCACATGGAAACTGAATTCTATGCTACTTGCAGTTTGTGTGAGTTTTGCAAGCCATCAAAACCAGTGGAGCACTATGCAACAACAAAACTATCAAAAGGCGAAAGCCTGGCTGGTGCAGTCAAGTGAAAACGAAACCTTTCGACCGCCCGCATCGTTGGCAAAGGCAATTTCAATGAGTTCCTTTTTTCTAAAAATGAAGTAGAACTAGGCAAGTAGCATTTTATTTAGTCTATAATATCATACAAAGATGTTTTTTGCATGACTGGTTGAGTACTAATGACAAAATTTAACTGAGGAGTGCTTTCGTCGCTGGGCAAGTACTTGAATGCCCTGGGGGAGTCTCTAATCATGTCCTGCATTTACCTCAATTTCTCGATTATTAAGGCTCTATTCGTGATAATGTTTCTGCCTTAGAGATTCTCGCGCACTAATCTATCACTTTAGCTTGACTTAATATTTGTCTGATGTCGCTTCAGCAGCGCATCCTCTACGTTCACATATGTGGCCTTCCACAGGCGCTTTCTGTCCGTAGATTTGGTGATCTTTTCTTTGTTCTTCAGAATCGTCAAGATGGTTGATTTCAACACATTGTACTTCTTCAACAGCTCGCAGTTTTTAGCACCTTGAGACAGTTCTGTCAAAATTGCTTGTTTTGTTGCCGTGTCCAGCAATTTTCGTTTCGTGACTGCTGCAGGCACGGCATTCCCGTTCGCCATCCTGAATAGAACTCATACCCGACTAGAATGAAGCACTCGCACCAACAAACCAAAAGGGAGAACGAAGCACCGCAATTGATGGAGCAGACGAGCACGTGCGACAATCAAGGAAGGAAGCATGGAGACTAATGCAGAGAGGCCTGCTTCTTGGTAACAGCCAGAAAACGATCTGGACTTCAAGCTGGCTGCCGGAGCCGTAGCGTGCCCACTGACATTGAGGAAAGGGGAGTGGAGTTACGAGGACTTGAGGGAGGGCGATCTTGGAAGCCACATGCTGACACTCATGGCCAACGCTTATCTACAGGGAGAGGGGAGCTCACTTGAGAGGGACCTGAAACGTGTAGTATGCCTGTGAAGAGGCTGGGGAGAACAGCTCGCGTGCTTGCAGTCGGAAGCCGTCGTCATCGTGCATCCCGGTGCCCGGTTTACATCGTCTGTTTGGTGTAGCCGATCGGCAGGGCTCAAGGACGTTCATTATACATGCGATTCTGTGCCATTGAAATAATGTATATTTTGACGGTCGCATAAGTCTCGTTTGTTTAAAGCTCAAGTTCGTCTTAAGTGGGCCAGTTACTTGTGGGCTCGAGACTGTACTGCCATTTTAGCATCCCAGTAGGCATGCTTTGCTTAATGCACCTAAATATTTAAAAGAGAAGTCTTACAGGACATCCCCACCAAGCGCGGCAACCCACCTTGACGTCAACATACTGCTTCGGATGAAAGACAAATTCGGCAGGTGAAATCACAGCCCTTAGGGTTTGCTTCTGGTTCTGGCTGGCCTCGGACATGGATCCCAGCTCACGGGGAATGGTGGTCACGTCCGCAGCAAGCCCCCCAGCGACCAAGGTCTCGACGAGCGATGGCCCACCACCTTGGCGTTCGAGGTCGACCAGGTGGACGCCATCTTTCTGCGCGGCTGGTCGGCAGTGGAACACGCCTTCAAAAGCCTGCTCCAGTGGCTTTTGGTCTACCAGCACTGGCCATGTCGAGTGGCCACGTGGAGGAGCCACTGAACGGATCCGACACCGAACGGCCTGTGCTGGCAGCTCTGCAAACTTTGCCAGGATCTGTGCAGCATGTGCAACAGGAGCTCAGTAGAGTACAACTGAAGGGTGTAAGCATTTGCACATATAAAAAAATTTGGCAACTTAGTACATGGTTGCACATTCATATCTGGACTGCTGGTGCTGGTAATTTTCATATGGTTAATTTTAGATGGTAAAGCTACAGCAAGCTGTTCTGGCTACACCACAGAGAAAGTGTTTACTGCTAGTTACTTCAGAGCAGGTCAGCGTTTGTGACCTGATGCTTCATATAAACTTGCTTCACAGTAATCTCTTTTTTTTCACCACTGAAGCTTTCAAAGGAGAATTCAGGAACACATCGTGTTCTCTCAGATGTGATTGACAACTGTCACTATCTGATGCAGAGCATTATGTTTCCCTCTAGAAGATTTGAATCTGAGAAGTACAACCAGATAAAATTTCTCGCTTGGGTGTTCATGTAGCCATTCATAAAGAGCAAAAGTCGGGAAGAGTGACTGGCTATGTTCAACTGGGCTGGTTGCTTTTATCAAGCCACTTGAAAACTTCTTCAGCAACTCGTCATGGTTTCTTGGACTTTCGAAAAACTTCTTTTCTATGCCACCATTGCTTCAAAGATTACAAGTTGTGGCAGTTCTTAGTGAAATGAAGAGCAACTATCGTTTTAAGCACACTGCTTTAACCCTTTGAGGGTCAATGACGTAAATATACGCCGCTGCGAACGAGTCCAAAAATGGTCGATGCTGTATACTTACGGAGCCGTCTGTATGTTTAAAAAGCGCCAATTTCCCAACTTTTTCTTTTCTGTCATGTGCTGCCACTATGTGGAAATACAGGGAATTTTTTTTTTGCGCCTCCCCCTCTTAGTTTTCGTTGCGTGGTTTGTTTTTGAGCTACTTTGCTCCGGTGCGTCTATATACTATCGCTCGCACATTGGCGCACACAGGCGGGCAGGCAGAAGTTTGGGTTTGTTCCGCGAGTGGTTTCGGCTTCTTGCGCTTGCAAAACTGATGGCTATCTCGTTACTAATCGGTCAAAGGGCGATCGTCTCTTTCTTGCTCGTTTAGTGCTCACAGGGGTGCGCATAGGAAATATACCGCTGTGCATGCGTTTCCGTTGCTTTGTTTCTTTTTTCTGACACTCGCGAAAACTAATTGCCGCTGGTTGGCAATAAGATAAAGATTAGCGGAAGTTTGTCACATGTTTTTTTTTTGACGAGCACACAACCACACAGCTTTCTTGAGTGCACGCACCTACGCACTTCGATTACGCTATGGATGTACATATTAGATATCAGTATGAGAGCAGGAACATTCGAATCTTGCGAAACATTCTCATGTGCGCATCTTCAAGGCTTGAACTATGCGTATAAAGATGCATCAAATTTTTCATTCTTATAAGTTTATTTACCTTTTTATCGTTATTCATGAATTAAGAGTACAGTAAAAACTCTCTAAACCGTACCCACTTAAACAGTAGTTTCGTTTTAAAAGTAGTAAAGCCAAATCCCCGACTCAGCGGCCACTGAGCATAATGTGTTTTGTTGCCGCATAAACCGTACCAGCATATTGCATACGTATCAGCTAACATGTAGTGTTTCCACTTTTCGTTGCGCAAACACGGTGGTACGTCGTTTCCATCGGGTGGCCTGGCAGAACAACAAGCCTCAGAGATCAGAACGGCCTCCAAGTGCCCTGTGTGCGAAGCCACATCAACATCAACGTCATTTTGGCGCCTTGCCAGAGAGCGTTGTGGCGTCGTGCAAGCGAGGACTCGCGTTACTGCCAAAGCTCGAATTAAAAAAAAAAAAATGTTAACAGACGCCGGGTGCTCAGCATAGAAGAAAAATTAGACATAGTTCGTGCTATTGAACGTGACACGAAGTCGGTGCTGGCATGCGACATGGGTCTACTGTTGACTACGGTGTGTGGCATTTGAAATGCGAAGTTGCTTGGCAGCGCTGCTCCGACCACAAAGAGATGTCGGCTGCGAGGTTCGACTTTTCGCCATCATTGCCTCTGTTGTTGTCGAAATGTCGCCTGGCAACAGTGAAGAGGACAGCACGGGGGATTTAGGCCCGACAGTCGCAGAAGCTGTGAGTTACGTCAGCCTCATGAATGCAATCGCCGCAACGAGAACAGAACCCCCCAATGAAAAAGGCGCCCCGTGACTTCTGCAACGCTACCACGCCTATGCACGGAGAATATGCAACGCCAACAAGAAATCTGCCATGCGAGTGTTTGCCGAGAAGAGGTGTCTGGCTGAAAAGCTTGCTCGCAGCTTCAGTAAGCTTGAGGCCACAGTGGCATCAAACGAAAATAACACTTGTAACGTGAATTGAATAGATACTGCATGTCTTTTCCCCTTTCACTGCACCCTCTCTGAGTTCCGTTTTTGACAGGTAAGAGGTCGATCTCATGCTATTCAGATTAAGCAGTACTACCATTTAGTATGTACTTTTTCCAAGCGCCAGCCAACTACGGCTTAACAAGGTTTCACTGTACATATATACCAATGCAAAATATTTTTTTCTCATCTTACAGTCACCCTAGAAAAATTACGGTAATTAAAAAAAAATAAGTCCCTAAGAAGAATTGGAATCTGCAATAACATAAAATCGACCCTCAAATGGGTTAACATTCACTTTCCTTACTGTGGCAAATCAGCTTAATAACCAACGGTTATTTCAACATTAATACCTACAATGTTCTTGTGCATTTCTAGGTTATGGCACTAGGAAACAACACATCAACATCAACGCAACAGTTAGCTTCATGAATAAATTCTCCCAGAGTTAATTTCTTCCCCAGAACTATAACCAACTCACTGTTTCAAAGCCACGTCACTTTAACTTATATTGAGTTTTGAATTGATGTAACGATTTTTTGTCTCATTATATTTTGTACCTTTTGAAAAACCTTTGTGTATCCATGCAGCTATAATCGTGGACAACATGGCAACATAAGCAAACAAGCAAGCACACTTGACATAAAGGGGCAGAGAGGGGAGGCTAAAAACATTCTAAATATAAGCAGGGTTCAGGAGGGAGGCACTTTTCACAGAAAGGCAAAAGAGCTCATCACAGATAAGCGAAAAGCACCAGTAAAAAAACAATGTAACCATGGCGAGCACTTACCGTTTATCACAATGATAATGACTTGAATGAAGTCGTGCAGTAAGTGATGAAAAATTATGTCTGCTGTGAAGCCGTCACCAAGCAACACATGCAGGTGTGTATCTCCCACAAGAAAATGAGCACAACGCCAGAAGCCAGAGTAGATGTGCTCCCCAGCTGGCAATCTAAATGAAGTGCTGGCTAGAGTGATGCTTAAATGCACGTATACAGTCGAACACACTTATAACGATACTGATGCACTGCCAACTTTTGTATGTGTTCTACAGCGAAATAAACTTCTTACTACAATGCTCCCATGCTACATTATCAGTTATAGCAATTAAATGTGGCTAATGGGTGTGTGCTACGAAAGACGAAGGAATGGAAAATCTTTGAAGGAGAAACAAAAAATGTGAGCTGCTGCATCCACCTGCTTGCTGCATGTTACCCCTTCACAGCAACACCAACACACTGCCTGCCTCCCATGCCTCTGGCCTGCCTCCCTTCCACCCCTCCAAATCATGGAGGCACGATCATGGAGGCACAATCATGGAGGAAGGAAAAGTTAGGAGAGAGTGTCACCTCACACAATTGAAGCAAAACATACAGGCCCAACTTGTGATTGTTGCGTCAAGAGCGCATGGCAGGTTCTGGTGCTACCACTGAGGGCAGAGCTATGACAGTGCAGCCAAACAAGTGAGCCTCACGGAGAGTTTGCTTGCCAAGGCTGCTTGCATGCCGCAATGCTCTCTCCTAATTCATTTACTTCCTCCATGGGTGCAGTTGACTCGTGTATCAGAGGGGTGCAAGGGAAACAGGAGAGGCGCATGAGAGACTGGCGATGCGACACAGGCAAGCCGTGTGGGGTGCATGGCACAAAGGCATATCTTACTTCCTCAATACTGATGCACACCTTTTTAAATAAAAATAGGCACCAAAATCGCATGTGCGTTATAATCAAGTACAAACGGAAACCCACCCCATAACTTCCCATCACCATTACAAGGCAGTGGCAGTACACTTTTTGCTGGCAACCATGGTAGCCCATTTCCCCATGGTTTTCTACAGCCGCAGCGATCATATTCTATAGGCTGGAGTGCTGCCTTTGTTACAGTGAGCTATACCTGTGTGATTTACTCGCATATTCACTCCGCAGACTATCGTGCCCGATAAATGGATTCAGCGGCCATGAAGGCGTGCCATTTACACTGTGACAATGGCTTTAAGTGTAAAGTAATTCTGCGCACAGAGGTGAGTGGGAACCAAGCTGTGAGACACGATTTCGGCGTACTGGAGACTTACGTTTGCAAATGGCAAAAACTGAAGTCCACTTTTGACAGTAAAGCTTCAAGTAAAGACCACCACAGTCTGTGAACAGTAGGGTTCCCGAACCTTGAAGACGATATGGCCGACTTTGTCCTGAAGCTTTGAGTGGACCACATGTTCGTGACCACGGAGGCACTGCAGGTAAAGGCCCTTGAACTTCAGGACTCGAGGCCTTTCGAGAAGCCAATTTAAAGCAAGCTGTAACTGGATTAGCAGGTTTACGACGCTAAGATTTTCTTTGTGAAGACGGACTGGCGCCTGCCGAAAGCTGCCACAGGAATTCAAATAAAAGCCGTTTTCTTTTCAGCGGTATGTCTTATGGTTGAGATATTGCAACGCATATCAACTAGGCCACATCAGCAATGCCGACCAGACCCCGGTGTACTTTGATATGCCTGCCTACACAACAGAGGAGTCAATGGGGGCCAAACAAGTTTACATGCTTTCATCCTGCAATGAGAAGATGCAGGTCTCGCCATGCAGGTCTTGCCACGCAGACCTTGTGGTAATAACAGACAGCATGACTTTCCAGCTGCAGCCATTAGACTTGTGTAACAAGCCTGTCAAGGCCGGCATTTGGGCACTTTTAGTGAGTGGATGATGAATGGATGCCACACATTCACAGCCAGCAACAGGCTAAAGCGTGCCTCTATCGAGCAAGCGGCAAAGTGGGTGGTAGAAACTTGCTATGGGATCCCATTGGCTATGTTTGGCACTGAAGACTAGATGCTATGGTCCAAAAGTGAAAGGGGGGCTATCGGAGAGTGATAATAAATGAAGTACAGGCCTAATAAAGAGGTTGTTCACTGGTGAAAAGAAAAAAATTATTAAAGTTTCCTTTTCTTTTGGTCACAGAAGTCATGTGTGTGTTAAAATTGGGGTTTGAAACGTTCTTTCTTTTTGCAGAAATCGGGTGCGTGTTAGAATCAGGGGCGCATTAAGACTAGTAAATACGATATGTGCAGAAGGTGTGCGGTAGCTCGCATTTTTGTTCTTGTTTCAGATTTCGTGTGCCTTTTCTTTTCGGCGTAGACACCTAGTAGCCAGATTTTATTGTTACAGCTAATAATTCAGCATGGGAACCTTGTAGTAAGTGGTTTATTTGATCATCGTACACACCGAGAAGTCCACGGTAGGGTAGCTGCTCATTGTTACACACAAGTATCGTTAAAACTGGTAATGCTACAAGCAGTTTCGACAATAGTACTTCTTTATGCCTAAGTAAACTGATTGCCTGTTTGTCCTTGCTGCTTTTTTTCGTGAAGCGCAGTTACAACAACTACCGGTTACAGATCCCACAACCTTGGCTAAGCGGCACTACTGCGTCCCTTGAGAAGCGCCCCCAATGTTAAAAAGTGCCTTATCGTGGTCGCACAGCTGCGCCACTGTGTGTTGCCCTTACAGCAGTGCGCATGCTCTTGTTGCTCACAGTGCTTACGCTGTGTTTGCTCCTCTTTTGTTTGCACACATGCGGCACTCAGTCGCGCTACACATGCTCTCAGTGCTCATGGCGGTCGCACTGTGCCTGCTCTCTCTTGCTGCTCGTGGCACTTGCGCTGCGTTTGCTGGTCCTTCATTGCACAACAGGCGCTCTCTAAGTGCTTGATGATAAACAATGCACATCACATCACAGGCTCACAAAATATGGGAAGAATTGCCGGAAAGCTCCCACGATATTTGCACTTTAAGCTGCTGCCCAAAATGTGCTATTGCATTTACTCCATTTCCACACTGCCCCTTAACCACGACTATGCTTCTCCCCCTATTAGCTCGTCCTGCAGGATGAGTCTTTTCGATGGGGCCCAGTACAGAGTGAACATGCCCGGGTGTATGAAGCTTACTAAACTTTACTGCTGTGTATGTAAGGGGGCAACTTGAGCAGGAAAATGCGCTATTTGACTGTGTACAGTGCAGTGCTTGTCTCACCTGTGAATTTCTCAGAAAAAAAGCAATTTCACGGCTTGGTCATAGTGTTTAGTCTTTTCGAGGCTGTTGTGTCCCTGAGCGACATAAAAATACTGTGTACCAAGGTTATGGGATGACGAAGCCAAACTTACCAAAGTGTAAGCATAAAAAGTGATAGCACACACTCCAACACAAATGGGTGTGCTTGCTATAATGGGAAACAGGCGTTCGGCAACAGAGGAATCTGTCTGCAAGGGGATCAATTAGTGCTATTGTCGCAGGCAGAAAGTTAAGTTGTCTCATCTATAACAATGGCATTTTCTTGGCACTCGAATACTGTTATAAGTGCATTCGACTGTAACAGAAAGAGATAATGCCACTCATGGAGAACAATAAAATATAGCAGGAAAAATCAAGGGACAATTCTGAAACTAGGTCGATAAAGCTACTGTACAAGACCCATCCAAGGCCCCTCTACAAAACAAATTTCATATATGTGGCCACTTTTGGTTATTGTCATTCAGTGGCTAGAAAGAAACTAGCATGTATCAAAGCGGCTGGGCTATGCCTGAAATGTCAAATGTCAAGTCTAGCGTTGAAATGAGCGTTGGGCCTAGAGTATACTATTTTGCTTGCAACAACAGATGGACTTCTCCATGAGTGAAGAGCTTGCAGAACCTAACCGTAACTAATTTCAAAATGACAATGAATGATAATGATGAGTGCAAAAGGACCAAAACCTGCGTGACAGAAAGAGCATTGGTGATTGCAAACAAAGAAAAGCTTCAGCATACAGCAACCGTACTGCCGCTAACCATAAAGCAGCCAAAGTATAGTCACCGACGAGTTCTTCAAGCCTGCTTGATCATTCAGACTTCCCCGCACCACTGTTGACAACACAACAAAACCAATGTAGCACAGTGATTGAAACTTCGGACTCTGTACAGTGCTATGTTCGATTTCTCAGACAGATCCGTGTGCGCATCAAGTCAAAAACATGATGATTGCAAACTACACTGACACTATTCAAGTGTAGCACATGCCACATGTGTCCGCATTATTTTATATTTTTGTGTTTAATTTGTGGGCACCATCTGATCATGGCTGCGGGCACTAAGTGTGGTCAGCCATGCCATCCAAAATTTGTTCTGTCAATTTGCATTTACTTCTAGTTTCTTCATGTAATGGTCGTATGTCAATACATTCTTAAAAATAAATAAAGAATTTAGGGTGCGATAGTTGTATGCCAAAGCTTTCCTGAAATAAATTTCACTCAAGTTGGCTCAATGGTTGCCTAAACAGAGCACCAGCATTCTTGCATGCACTTAACAGGCAGGAAAGAACCGAAGCCAGCTCTTTAAAAATAAAAAAAATTCACACACCAATGGCGATAGCAAGAGCAAAAATAATGAGCAGATGCGAGCGTGCATGCACAACCATGAAGATGAGGATGAAAGCAGGCAGGTGCGCTTACCTTCTTTGCACGGCGATCCTGCGTGGAAGTAGTAAGGGCAATAAATTTAGCAATCTTGAACCTAACGCCCACAATGAGGTACGTCCCACATCTTTCCAAGGCATCCTCCCTTGTGTCTGGGAGCTTACCTGACGCACAGAGCCCTCGGGGATTTCTTCGCAGTTTCCGTAGTCGACGTACTGAACGCCCAGCAATCCGCCCTTCGCGTGCACCACGCGGGCACGGTACCACTTCCCGTCTTCCTGGTACTGGGCTACGCATGCCTGGCCTGGGCGAATGTCACTGCTGACCACGTCGCCAAGACTGGCATAGTATGCCTGCCACAAAGCAGAGACGATGCAGACGGCACAACATATGTACAAGATAATAGCACAGCCACAGGCCAATATGAAAAAAAAAAGCAATACATTAAACAGAGATTAAAGGGGCCCTCGCCAGGTCTGGTCATTTTGAGCTGACAAGCGCAGTGCATACATTGTGCACTCATAATCGTGTCTGCTAAGAATTACATCGCTATGCACCACAGAAAGAGCTGATATTTCGAACTATATGCGTTTACCCTTTTCCTTGCAGGCACCCCACTCTAACACGGAGGGCATGACGTACATTAGCAAGTGCACCTACGTACACGTATACAACCCAACCTTGATATAACGAAGTTGTACTTGCAGCAAAAGGCTTCGTTAAATTGCGAATTTTGTCCCGTCTTTTAATCGCGCTACCGTACACCCCTTGAAGATGAAATCTAGTGTCGCAAAATGGGTAAGTGCAAAGCCATGCCATAACGCTTCGGAAGCGGTACGTCAATATGATATATAATGAAGCATACTCGTAGGAGGCCGCAAGCGTCTCAGCTAGCACTACAGCAAATGTACTTGAAGACGTTCAGCTGACAGCCGACAGTGACAGCCGATGCAGCCTTTCGAAAGAGCGAGAGAGTTTGCAAGTGCCTGTCGTCTGCGAGAAAAGTCTTGCGTTCGCAGTGAGTATGCGTCGTCGCAGACGACACTTGTAGCATTCCTCTCAAGGGCGCAACACTCTCACAATACAAAATATTTATTTCCATAAATATTTGATGAGTATTTTTATATAAGTACATGAATGGTTGTTATTGCTACTGTAAAAATAAATCATTATTCTCTGGCGTTAAATCGGGAACAGAATCGCACGAGAATGCATACCTTGGTGTGCCCTGGTAATAAACCATAGTCACACAAAGTCAAAGTCTCAATGTCACACAAAGTTTATATAACGTGTTGTACATTATATGCAATATGCATTATATGCATTTATGCAATATAAAATATTGCATAAATAAAATTAGATTTTATGTGATAATATTTTCTTATAGCTTTGTTTACTGTGCCACAAGCAAACGCCACTAGCCTAAAGATCGAAGTCAATCTGAAGCCTGTACTTCCCATCATTCCCACGTAGGTTGAGGCAACGCTCAGGAGAGCCCCCTTAGACACTAGAGCCACATTTCCCTCTAAGGTATTTATTTAGAAACTCTATGGTTGAGCCCGTGCGGCACGTCAACTTGCTCACAACTGACTCTGTGCTTCGCAACACTACCAAAAGTCCCGTTACAACAGCCGACACGGAAGTGTGCACATCACGCCTGGCTCTCTGGTCCACCTATAATTGCCATGCCGCCGCATTGGCCTACTAGAGAAGCTCTTCCCACTTTACATCGAGCCATACAAGGTGCTGCGTCAACTTGGTGATGTCGATTACGAGATTATACCCCTGGGCCTTGCTAATTCGAACTCCTTGCTACCAACTGAGGTTTCCAGAGAACGGTGATATCAGGTGAAAAAATGAGCCCATCATCAACTGTATTTGGACGATTCTAATGAATGAATGCGTGTTGTTTAGTGGCACAAGGGCCAGTCTGGCTGAAGCCCTATTGCCCTTCTAGCTCTGCACTGTCGTAGCAAGTGCCAGGATGGCACTTCCGCCACCAGAGGCTGATATTAAGGAGTGATTGATACATTAATGAACGCGAGATTTGGCAAAGCGATGAAGACGACAATGAGTTCGCTTGCACGTGGACCGGATCAGGCATCGTCTCTTGCACCAGATTTCCTTGTAAATATTTCGTAAATATATTTTTCACCTACATCTTGCCTCCGTCAAAATATTTCTACCTTGGCTATTAATGAAGCAATTTGAAAAATTATTGCAGCAGAATGCAACAACTTTCAGCGTATAACCTATATTTGCTACGTGGCCTGGTGAGGAGCCCTTTAAAGAGAGAATTTCACCTGCATTAGTAACTAACCCTTCTGCAACACCAAAGAGCCATTTTTATAGGGTAGCAACGTTGCCTTCAAGTTTTTACAGCAGTGCGCCATGATGTATTAGATCTTGCGATCTGCTGATTAAAGATGCTACACTGTACAGTGAAATCTCGGTACAACGAACTTCAGGGGACCGCGGGAAAATGTTCGTTATTCTGAAAGGTCGTTATAGTGAAAGCCCAAAAATTAGCCATAACAATAGCATTTCAGTAACGCAAGCGTCCTACCTTTGAAACGGTACCTGCTTGAACTCGTTTCTCACACAATGCACACGTGATCGTCAGACAAGGCACATTTATTTGAAATAGTCCGTGATCGTCTTCTGACGGGTGCAGCACAGACTCTGCAGCACGAACGATTCCAGACCGTCCGCATTCTTATGCACGCCTTCGGTCGCTGTGCCGCTTTTGGCTATAAATATGCGGAGTTTTCGCAAGCAGTCCAACGCATCTGTGGCCGACACGGACTCGTCGCGGTCTTCGGGTGCTGCCGTAATGAGCAGCAAGATTCTTGCTGGTGCTTAAAGATTTTCTCCTTATCTTTGAGAATCGTGGCGATCGTCGACCGCGCCACTCCACGTTCTTTAGCCACGACGGATTGTTTCTTACCGTCTTCTATCTCGCGAAGAATCTCTACTCTCTCGCTCAAAGAAAACTGCTTTCACTTCTTCGCCGTGGTTAGAGTTGTTGAGCTCATGGCAACGCGAACGCCGGCACGCACTTCTAACACAATAATATAACCAGAAGAAAAACAAGATGGACAGGCCCGATACGGGTGACAGCACGCGAACAACTGAGAAAACAAGCAAGAAAAACGTGATGCGTCGTCACCTCCGCAACAGGAAAGAAAGAAAAAAAAAAAGGCCCACTTCAGCGTTAATTACAACTTTTTTTTTTCTTCTGCCGCACCGTCTCAGGTTTTACGAGCCCATGCTCCCCGCCTCTCCACTCACAAAACCTGGTGCGTCGTTGCCTCCACAACGGAGAAGGAAAAAAAAAAAAGTCTCCGCCCGCATCTTTCTCCTTCCGCGCCATCTCAGGTTTTTGCGGGAAGCAAGTTGCAAGGCGGCCCGCTCTTCGCGCTGCGTCGTCTGCTAGCTTAGAGCTCCGACTGCCATGACGGATACACTGAAATCTAAGAATCCTCGCATTTCGGGATATGAGTTCGTAGTACTGAGGTGTTGTTAAGATGACACGGAAATTAAATAACGATCGTTATTCTGAAATGTTCGTTATTCTGAAGTTCGTAGTAGTGAAATATTTTTACATTGAAGCTATAAGCAGTCGGCACGGGATTTCATAAAAGTTCGTTAATCTGAAATGTTCGTTAATGTGGTGTTCGTTGTAACGGGGTTTGACTGTATTCTAAAGGAGCCAAGGATTAAACATAGCAAGTTTAAAGCAACTGACAAGAAATTTTCATGGTACCTAATTTTTTTATTGCAATGGAAAGCTTACCAATAAGAGTGTCTAATCGTGGAGTGGTAATGTGGCAAACACCGTGGAACATTTTTTTGTCAGAACTTTTGATCTGCAGTGAGGATGTACTCCTTCACTGGATGGATGCTGAAAACGGTGATACGTGAGCGCAACAGCGATTATACACTGGCATTAGTGGGATGCACACGACAAGTGCGGCCATAACTGTGAGAAAGTACTATTTTGTCTACGACTGCGAGGTTCCTGCGATTCATGTTTTCCGAAGTGTTAAAGTATCTCTGCGATAATAGCTACATGTTTTTATGGATTCCTGTCGACCTGCTTTACTATTTAACCAGTCAAAATAAAACCAACCGGATCGAAAATGAAACTAAATTTTTTGCATGTGATACGCGGTTCAGCGTGTTGCGGTGGCCATGTGTGTGCTTTTGATTTCCAAAGCGTAGAGTAACGTGCAAGTGTCTAATAACATAGCAAATGCAATTTTAAACATTAATTATGTTGTACTTAATAACAGCAAACTGACGTACAGTAATCTCATAGACAACATCTAAAGTACCAAGATTTCAGTGCCAGGCCTCGCCACTTACTAGTTTTTAAGACGTTCTTTGCTAATTTAAAATTACAATTTTTACTTCAATCGCAAACAGCGTGCTCGATTCTATTACTGTAAATCATGGTCATCTCATTTGCACTGCTGTCTCAGGACACATTCTGGTCAGTTGTCAGTCCCTTTAAAGAAACTTTACAAAGCCAACACAGCCAAAATACAAAACTTAGAAAGCATTAACATCACTCTTACGTACCAGAGCTAGACTGCAGCAAAAAAAATTTTTTTAATGGAACTGCGGCAATTTCACTTAAAATATTCATTTTACAGTGAAATTAATGAAAATTCAGTTTTATAAGAACAGTTGAACAACCAAGCTATGTTTCACCTTAATCTTCACCCTCTTTTGTGGCCTGAGCATGTGTGCGGCGGCGTGCAAAGACTACGAGAAGTGACAGTTGAGATGGTTTGAAGGGCTCGCTAAGCCCAAACCCATGGTGGTCGGTACTCTCGCGAGATATGAGACTCCCACTACATGAACAATTAACCTGAAGCTCTCCACTACGCCATACCTCACAACACACGACACAGGTTACCTGCATTTCACTCATGAGTTGCTCAAGGGCACCCTGCGTCTCTGCAAGCTGAACGAAGACTTCACCAGGCGACAACACCCAGCAAACTTCAACGGGCACTGGAACACCTTCCATCAGAGCCGGGTATTGGAAGCCGCCCACGTGGTACAGCTGTAGAAAAAGGTTGAGTTCAGGTGAACCTCAGTCCATAAAAATGATACAACCAACAGAGATTGTGACGGGGGTAAAAAGCGTGCAGATATTTAGTTTCGTATAGGAATAATTAGCTTTAAATATTGCATAATAATAAGCACATGCATTTGTTAGCAAGTTAGCTGATACGCATGCCACACGGGCACAGTAAATGACATTAACTTGCTAATGTCTTAAACTTTAATGCAATTTGCGGGTCACCACACGGACATGCTTAGTGTCATTAAAGCTTAACGCCATTCGCGACGTAGTGCGTTCTCGTAACTCACTTGGCCACCAAATGCATACTCTCGTTCCCAGTGTTTCCACATTCCGATGAGACTAAATAAATTCTTAGTTAAGAACAATTAATATATTCTTCACTTTCCTTTAAAAGGCAAGTCTTTTTTTCATGGCATAGGGCATTCTTACAAGTAATACAGCTCACTTGACCATCGAATGTATACTCTCGTTTCCAATGTCCCCACCGTGGCCGTGGTGACCACATTCTGCAATATTAAACTTGTAGATAAAAACAACTATATCCTTCACTTTTTTTTACACAGGAGCTCTTCATTTTCATAGAGATCGGCAGGCAATCTTGCCAGTAGGCACGGCTACAGTACTAATCATGAGCGCGTTAGCCCCGAGAAACTGTTCGATTGCATGTTGGCAACTCCTTGCCTTGTTGGTCTTATACTGAAGCCTTCTAATTTTTTTCTCGACGATGTTTGGCTCAAAGAAGCACATATGCCACAACAAACTGGAGCAAACAATCTAAGTTTTCAGGGTTGCTGCTTGAAAGCTTTAAAGCTGTGAGCGCCATTTTTCCCATTTTTATGCTTTGGCTACGATATGGATTGGCCGTTCAGCTAGCTTCGGCGTCAAACAGTTTATGGCTGGATGTAACAATGACATTCCTGAATAAACTAGATAAAATACATCTATTAATGTTTCTCATGCCATTTCTTCAGCATTTGCTCTCTAAATAACTGTTTTTATTGTATTACGATTGGCAAGCAAACTTCATCGTTTCATTGCTGCTATCATCATCGCAACGTTTATAGTTATTAAGTATGCACGTGTAGCAGCAATAAAAATATAATGGCATGAACCTCACCCATGTGGCACGAGTATTATTTTAACATGTTGAATCATTGCAATTACATTGTCAACGGTAAAAAAATAGACTAGTAAACCGTTACACTAAAACATTGTGTATTTCACTCATGCAAGCTTCGTACAGAATATTCTATTCAAAATTCAAGGAGGGGGAAAATAAGCCTTATTCGTACGCTTACAATAAAAGATAGTAAAATCTCCTTCTTAGCTGCAATTTCTTGCAGCTGAGCAGCTGCTGAGTCGTACACATGCCTAAACCTCTTTAGGGGGCTTTTCAAAGTTGAGTTTTCCATTGCAATGATTTCAATTGCCTCCCAGCCTGAGGGTTAGTTAGTGTCCAGCTTCAGCCAAAGAGACTCATTGCATTAAAGCCAAACGGCTGAAACTTACTTTATATGATGGCTGCAGTGTGAACTAGAAAAATAACAAAGTTAGTGGCACGGCTTGGTTGCTTCACCTGGCTTCATCTAGGTCCACAACGGCAATGTCAATTTAAACAAGCCTGTTGTTGGATGCTGATGCACACAGAACATTACACTGCTTAGCAACACTGAAAAGAAAATACTTAGGATAATCTTCCAATAGGCATTGTCAATGGCATAGCCCATATGCAGTGTTTGTAGGTTTAAAAGTTGCCTACCACCCTCATTTTCAAGGAATTCAAGAAGTACATTTATATTCAAGAAGTTTCAAGGGTTCTCGAATCACTTTTTCCAAATTCAAGGCTTTAGCAGGATTTTGAAGAGGTCTAGGAACACTGCTCATGTTAACTTAGAAAGTTGAGGAATTCACATTAGCTGTCTGTTCTATCCAATGTGTGCTTTATCAAATGCTCTAAGACTCAGAGGCATTTGACCTTGTGCCAGCCATCACTCATTGCATTTGCAGTCAAGCAAATACAATAAGTAATCTCATGAATGGGGGTGGCATTTCAAAAGTAACAAATGAGCATGGTAAAAGCTACACTCAGACCCAACCCAAATGGTGCTGCGCTGTTTGCTATGGCCGTAGCTTAGACAAGAACTACTGAAGAACATTGTCTTTTCTTTTTCCTAATCTTTGTGCCACATGCTAGCAGGACTTCATCAGCACAGCTTGAGCAGCAAGCGTCTTCTGTTTTCCTTCATGCGAGACATCTGACCGACTTACTGTTGTCAATGTACTGCATTCACAAGAATATAACGCAACCACTCATATAATGCGACATATACAGTCGCCGACTGATTTTTCAGACTCCAAAAATTCGGACATGCTCGATTATTCGGTCTGCTTCGCGGCACCGCCATTCTCCCCATAGACCATAATGTATAACAACTGCCGAAAGTTAGGACACCTTGCAACCTCTCATCTGATTTTTCGGACACTCCTTGAGCCAACTTGATCGAGAGCACCATGCATCGACTCTGACCGGTGCATAGTTCGACTTGCTGAACGCCATTTTTTATTTGAACGGAGCCTCCCTGCTGCCCCACGAAGTGGCGCTCCTGCAAATCCCCACTCATCATCATCGTTTCTGCCCGTTTCGTAGCTACAGCAGTACCAGTCTCAGCTTAGTAAGCCATGTCAAGACAATCCAGCTGCTGATTTGTTTCTTTCTTCGTGCACGACGCTGCGAGTAGGCCAAGTTTTTTATTTGTACGACTGGTGTCGGCGTGACGGCGTGGTGATGTTTGCTTTGTGTGCTATGTCAAGGTTGCGGTGATGCAACGTGGCATACGGAAATATCGTGGCAAGTGTCTAATGGCGCCGACAGTGCCTGTGCAGACTCGAATGGGGAATGCCGGCAAGCGGGTGCCGAGAGGCCTAGGATTTGTTGCCTTTCGGTGTGCTCCCTACTTATGCCGAAAATGTTCTGCCGAGACCTGCGCAGTGGTTGCATTGCAATTCTGGACACCGTCTCATTTGACAGTTTCACAGGTGCTGATACTGCTGTACTGAAATGCGCAGAACTCCACGACGGCGAGATCATTCGTCATTCTGCTGCGCCGCCGGATGATGACTCAGAGTCGGAAGATGACGCTCCATATGCTATGCTGCTGTCGTATGCGGAGCGTGTACAAGCAATGACTGTGCTTTCAGCTGCCTATAGTGACCGCACGACCTTCTCCGAGATTCAGGCTTATCTGATTGCGCGTAAATGGAACAGCGTGCAATGGCGCATTCACGATTTCTTCAAGCCCACTGCCGAGTCCGAGTAAGTACGTGGAAATAAAGGATTTCCTTTATTTTTATATCTGCGTTTTCGGACACTTGTTTATTTGGACATTTCCGCAGTCCCCGTGAGGTCCGAATAAACGGTCGGCGACTGTACTGCATTACAGTAGAATCTCGGTGATACGAATCTCAAGGGATGGCGAAAATATTCGTATCACCCGAAATTTCGTATCACCAAAAACGAGCGAAATCCGTCCCGAAACCATGAGACACGCACAAACACATTTATTTACGTGCAAAGAAGTCACGGATGTCCTTCTGCGTCTTCTTCTCTGCGAGGTCGGCCAGCAGAGAATTTTGGAAGCTGAAAAACTGGGCGGTAGTGCTCTCACGCACAGTCTCGGACGTCACAGCACGCCGCAGAATATTGAGAGCGTGCATAGTTTCGGCTGCCGACGGTAGTTGATCGTCACCATTTTGGCACTCGTTCTACTAACTTCTTCTAACTTTACATGGTGAGCAGTCTTCGCTTCTTTGGAGTTTACGCCAAAGTGCTGCACATTCTGCATAATTTGGTCGCGCTGACCGACGATGGTAGACAGCGTAGAAATTGGCAGGCCGAATTCCTTGGCCATGTCAATGCGCCTTTTCTTGGGCTCTTCGTCCACCTTCTTCAAAATATCCAGTTTGTCCTTCAAGGACAGAGCCTTCCGCTTTCGCGACATCGTACTGTTTGCAGTACCTTTCGGGCTGACGCGATCAATGTTAAACAACACGCTGCACTTCCGTAGTCGTCGCGCACGAGGAAACAAAGAAGCGGGAGCTGCTGCTAGCGTGACGACCTGCTTGCTGACTGTAGCGGAAAGACCGGCGGAGCGGGCGCGCAGGGCCGGGAGAAATGTGGGGGAGGACAAATCACGCTTGACCGGTTGGGTTGGCTGGTTCGCAGGGCGAACGGACCAATAAGCAGCGGCGCTAGCCTCCGGCAACAACAAACTAAAAAGAAAAAGACGAAGCGACCGCTCCCAAAACTAGAGAGAGAGAAAGCTTCCCTTGCCTCGTTTTACCCTCCCTGCTGCCGCGGAATCCCAAACTGGCACTGACGCACGCTGCGCCGTTTCTTTTTTTTTTTTTTCGTTGGTGGCGGCTCGACAGTTGCGGTACCGAAGTTCGTATCACCCGGCGCGACGCGGAAAAGTGTTCGGAACATCCGAATTTCGGCCCATTGTACACAATGCTGTTGGGCGGGGGAATTTTGCGAATTCGTATCACACCGAATTTCGTATCAGCCGGGTTCGTATCATCGAGATTTTACTGTATACAGTTAAACTTTGATATAACAAATTCACGCTACAACAAAGTATTTAACTTTTCTTAACCTCTTGTCTATAGAATACCATGTAATTAGAACTTTACTATTAAGAAGTGTGTTTGTAGGCAATTTCAATGTAACAAAATTTCACTTCCGCAGCAAGGAAACACCAAGAAAATAAATGGAAACTCCTGCGGACGCAGATGGTCAAATGATTGAATTACAAGTGGCTGCTTGCAAACTCATCTGTAAAATCGAGCGCAGCACGACAAGAGCGACCTCCAAAGTTGCATAATGTTCCATATTAACTCAAAGTGCGAAAAGATCCTGTCGTGGCCCACGCACTATGTGCTTTAAGTGCAAGTCAAAGTATGCGAAGGCGAGAGAGAAAGACGGCGGCTTCACGCACAAATGCCACCTTCCCACATGAGCAAATAGAAAGAGGGGGAGGGGAGCGAACTCGCAGTAATGCGATCAAGCGCACGCGAGAGTCGGGGCGGGTAAGTTGGCGTGCCTTGCAATTTCTGCCGCATGTCTCGGCCATGGCTGTGCATGGCCGTAAGCACGGCTGGGCCCATATGCACCCGCGCACCCTGCTTTAGAGGTAACCTGCTGCGTGTGCAAAGAGTGGGCGTGCCGAGACAGTATGGTATCATGTAAGCTGTCTTCCCACGCATTTAGTATTGGAGGTTGCGTAATCTCGAGTTTCGGTGACCCATTGGAGCAAGAGACAGACGAAGTATTCGCTCCCTGCTGCAGGCGCTTTTCATGATAGCGTCATGCCAGTGCGGGTGACGCCATTGGCTGCGGGTGTGTAGTGCATGCGAAAGCGTGGCTGGTTTCACTTAATTTGCACCACCGACTTGAAGATGCCATTGACATGGCATGAAACAGTGTCATTTGTCGCCAACTTCCAAATTCTTCAAAATTACTTGTTTTCTCATTCAAATCAGCTTCTTTTGATTGCCCAATAACTCCGAAAATTCTGCGGCCCCTCTTTGTGTAAGAAAAATATATCAGCTACTATACTCATTCGCATACAAGGTCGAATTTCAATACAACGAAATTTAGATATAACAAGGTTTAACTGTACTACAGGAAGAAGGGAGAGGGCCTCTTCGACTGCATGAAAAAGAACGTCCTAACTTCAAGTAATCGCTTGTAATGAATTTGTATTTGCTTAGAATAGTGCCTTTTAACGTACCACAATGCACTCCAGCATTTTGGCAAAGCCCATCATGGAACATCCATTGCCTGTGAGGTCTGTATTAAATGTCCCATATCTTGCTTGGGCGCATATTGCAGTAGCGGAGTGGCCATCGCTCTATTATGAAATGTTGGATCAGGCATGTGGTACACTGCACCGAGGTGCGGCATGTGCATGTGGCAGTGAGCTGGCATATTTGCATAGTGAGGCTACGTGAACAGGCAGTGTGCTGAGTACTGGCCCATTGAACCTACACTCCCAGAAAGAGCATTCTTGTTGCAAATATGTTCTTTTGCACATTGGCCCCCATTACGCTTTGTTATGCTTTAAGAGCAACCTCATTGTCCACAATCCCATGCCCTTGCTATTGAGAGGCTGGCTCTCTTGCAAGGCTTAGACGTCTAATGGCCGAGCGTGCTTTTACATCCTAAATTTACCCAGCAGCATGTAGTCATAAAAAAATTCCACACAAAAAAGACATATTTTTCAATTTAGAAACAGACGCTGAGAACTGTGTTTGCTTTTGCACAGCAAGCAATATATTCGATTTGTTTCGAATACAAATATCAAAAATGTTATATTTGATGACATTAGAGATTTTCTAATACAGTAGAACCTAGTTGATATGATCTCTTTTTGTTTGATTTCCCAGCATCAACATATGCAGTCGAGTTCCCTAAAGTGACCCAACACAGCAACGCTTCTTTTTTGCTGGTTAATATGCTCCCGGTAAACACAATCTTTCAGCACCAACGTTCAGTATGCTACCGCACTGTGATTGTATGTTTTCCAGCCCCTAGACACTGTGTGAACAAGAAAATGCATGAGGCAAGCTTGATAAAGATTAGTAGATGCCCACGACAGTAGTTTCGCCACAGTACTCACCTGCCAAGATGCCAAAAAAAAAGAAAGAAAAAAGCGATCTGCGTTTTTCTGGCTTTGGCAAGCATAAGCCGCAAAAATAAAAAGGGACGTTGGCACCTTGTTCTGCAACGATTTGCGTAACATTTCAAATTATGTAGATCAACTACAGTCCAACCTGCCAAATATTTAAAGCGAAGCTTCCTTTTTCTGCCATCCTATGATTTTGCCTGGGTCAGTGAGTCGGTCGCTAGTTGGGTTGTTATTTTTAAGTAGATAAAAAAAAGCTAAGTAAAACAAGCATGCATATGGTGGCCAGATACTAAACTCTGCTTGCCAGTGCAGCAGTCCGATGCTCTAACCATAATAATGATGAAGACTACATATAATGACACATATCCAAGAAGCGGGTGGTACAATGGCACATGCCCACAATAGAGGATTGGACAAGAAGTGGACGGCACATATAGTGCCAATGCCTACTATCTCTGACATGATCGCGATGTGTCGATTATGATTTCCCACCATGGCACAGACTGACAACGGGGGATCAGCCAAGAAGTGTTTCTGCACGTTAATCATGACGATGATGATCACTGCTATAGAACCCTACATACCCAAGTAGCGGGTAGTACAATGGCACATTGTGAATAAAACCGCTACAGACACGGCGCGGAGGAAGACGACAACACAGGGCGGTTGTTTTCGTGTGTTCCAGTCTCCCTCCGTCCCGTGTCGGCAGCGGTTTTATTCACAATGTCTAACCGACTGGCCTACAACTTTACCCTGCTAAACAATGGCACATACCCACAGCGGGGGATTGGAAAAGAAGCGGGAGGTAGACATTGTGCCTCCAAGTAGTTCTTTGAGATGAAGAAGTGTGTTGATGATGATTATATGATTTTCTACTATGGCACATACCCACAACAGGGGATTAGCCAAGAAGCATGCCTTCATATTGATATTGATGATGACGATTTCCACACAATCATGCATACCCAAGTAGCGGGTAGTACAATGGCAGATACCCAAAGCGGGGGATTGGCAAAGAAGCGGGAGGTACATGTCGTGCTTCCAAGTAGCTCTTCGTGAGCTGATCGCAGCATGTTGATGATTACGATTTCCTACTATGGCACATACCCACAATGGGGATTGGACAAGAAGCATGTCCACCTGTTGATAATGATGATGACGATTTCCATACAATGGCACATACCCAAGACGAGGGTGGTACGATGGCACATTGGCAGTGATGACAGCAGCGGAGCAGAAGGCTCAGTTTCCAACTGTTGCACATGGCAGATTTGCACTTACTTCAAGGTGTCACTGCGACAGCTTTATCCGATGGGCAGGTAGGACGGCACAGGAAGACAGCGCGAGCCTACAGAAAAGAGTGGCAGCGCACAGGCTGGATGGATGGAGGGGTGGATGGATGCTATGAGCGTCCTCTTTGGAACGTGACACTGGGTTGCCCCACCAAGCTCTTATTATATTGCCTAATGTCCTAACTATGTTAGAGAGAGAGAGAGAGCAGAAAGAATTCCTATAACCAAACTTCCTCAACCTTTATCATGAACTTCGTTTTTGCATGCCTCCGTTATTTGTTGTTTCCCTACTTTTCTTCCAACAATCGCCCAATTGGCGCTTACTAATCTTTACTGTGGACATATTTACTTTCTCCCTGTTCTTGCTGAACCCAAGGACTTCAAGGACAGATATGACTAAATTGACCGCTGGGCAGATATCTTCACATTCTAATAAAACATGCGCTATTGTTTTCCATAGCTTTACTGCAGCAAGTACATGAGTCTTCTTTCTTATATCTCGCTTTATAGGTGCGTGTTCTAAGGGATCCTGCTGTCCCTTCGAAAAGTAATGAGCTCCTCTTTGAATTATTTTAAACTGTTTCTTTCCTGATCTCGTTTTTTCCTCTTAAGTAGTTACTTATAGCAGCTTTCTTTTCCATTGCCACCACCCAACAGATTATTTCAGCCTCTCCGACTTTCCGCTTGACATTTTTCGTTGCTGTGTTTCTCACTTGACACGCCTCATACTTGCTGGGAAGCTTCCTGGTTCTTTTCCTCCACTGTGAATCAATGTTTTTCCTGTACAAATACCTCAACGCTCTGCCAGCCTATTTACTCTCTTCCATATTCCTCAGTCGTTCTTCATAATCAATTTTACTGTGAGCTTCCGTCACTTCAAAACTTGATCAGCCCGTTACCTTGCACAGCTTCATTTGTAGTCTTCCCACGAGTGCCCAATGTGAGGCGTCCCATTGACCTTTGGTTGTCATCAAGTCTTGATTGAACACCTGATTTCAAGCACACAACCACTTTTCCAAAAGGAAGTCCTGAAACCTTTACACCTTTCCACATACCCTGGAGCACTTCGTACCTATATATTGTATCCCCATAGCGCTCTGTTCTTCATTATGGCTGCATTTCTCTTTCCTTCACTGTTATTGTTCTTTTCTGTGTTTCCATACATCTATTGCCTTCGTTTATCCATATACCAAGGTATTTATATTCTTTTACTTGAGGTAGTTCCTGGCCCTGTCTGTTCTCTGTTTTCATTGAATACCATAACATCCGATTTTCTCATGCTAAATTTCAAACCTAAATTCTCGCCTTCCTGTCCACAGATATTAGCCAGCTGTTGCAAATCGCCCTGCTTCTTAGCTAGCAACACAATGTCGTCCGCATAAAGTAAACTTGGAAGCTGCTGCTCTACTACTATACCCGCCCGTTTGTATAAGAGATTAAACCCGATATAACTTCCTTCTGGCGCCCTCTCCATCCTCACCATATACATCATAAACAGCAGCGGGAATAAAGGGCACCCCTGCCTTAGTCCCTCGTTGATATCAACTTTCTCCTCACTCCTCAACCCTTCCCATTCAACGCAAACAGTACTTCTTAGGTAAATCTCTCCCAAAAGCTGAAGACAATCATTATTTAAGCCTTCCCCTTCCAGAATATCGCACAATACATTGTGGTCTACTGTATTTACACAATTGTAAGTCGACTTCTTTAAAATTTGAAAATCTGAAGTATGGGGGGTTGACTTATACCCCTGACACACGGGCAAAAGTAAAGTCCTTTCCAGTAAACCCCTTTTGCTACTCTGAAGGACCCTTTGCAGAAAGGAGTTGCGCCGATGACACACGGCACCGCACTGAACTTCTTCAGGAAGTTCCTCAGATGAACGCCGCAAGAAAAATAGCGCTGGCTGTTAAAGCCACAAGAGAGAAAACATTCTTAAAAAGCTGCGTATTTAATTACACTTAGCTACTGTAGAACCTAAAAATATATATTTTTTCGTTTTTGATGGCTAATAATGCTTATAGTCGTTTATTTTATTCGTGTTTTTGCGTTGTTAGCAGCCATTTAACTTGGTCTAGCAACTATGTGCAGCCGGTGTTTTGCTCTGCGTGCTGTTTATTGTGGTGGTGCCCGCGTTTCTGTCGTCCTTTTTCACGTCTTTGTCGTCCCTTCCTTTGTGCGCGCAGGCGTAATGCGTTTTATTCAATATGTCATTCCAACAACTGTGGTTTCTTCTGGGTATTTCTTGCGGGCGCTGATTGTGCAGTCGCCATCTCGCGACGTAAACACACCACATGCGCGCAGCAAACGAGGGCGACACTGTCGGAATTCAGCATGGCGGCACTTGCGACGTTATGCGAGCGTTTGAGAGTATAGCTAGAGGAAATCTTCACTATTCAACAAATTGTATTACCGCTAACAATTAAAACGTTTTCACAAGGTACAAAAAATACCTATGGGCACCGTAGTTGTGTGGCAGGTTTCCTTCTATTGACGAGTTCTGCACGCTGTGTGCGAGAGTAACTCCTTTTCCGCTCGAAAAGTAGTTGCGCGATCTCCTTTCCCGAAAAGGAACTTTGACGTAAAGGAGATACTCCTTTGTCGTGTGTCACTGCACTCGAACGCCTTTCCGGTAATGTCCCCTTACCTAAAGGACTTTAGAGTGCCCGTGTGTCAGGGGTATTACACTCTAAACCAAAACCTAGCAACGCAAAAAAACAAGTGAGACCAACGAATATCATGGGAGCTACAATGTAGTTCCCAATTTTATGTTTGCTCTACGGCCCCGCCTGTAGCTTGCCGCTATACCATTTGTTCGCTTTTTGGAAGAGTTTTTAAACATTTTTGAGAGTATTACAGTGCACACAGCACTCATGTGGGGGTGTCGATAGTTCATGGAAGTGCCGCTGTTCCATTTGCAGCGGCACACTCAGAACAGCGGCGCTGACGGGAAGTATCGATAGTTCATGGAAGAGCAGACACTGCTCGCGGCTCGTGCGTTTCTCTTTCCCTGTAGCTCTTTTCCCTGTTTCATGCATTGAATTTGACAGCCGACTACGTGCTAGTTCCATGCTTCCTAGGTCGTCATAAGTGCTCAGAGTCCACTAAACATTCGGCACTCATTCACAGCGGCGTTGAAGAGGGCTTCCATCCTTTACGCTGAAGAAGCAAATAACTGCGCAGTGGGCCGCAAGTTTGATGTTTCTTAATGCGTGGTGCGAGAGTGGCGACGGCAGCGAAGCAAAATTTTTACCACTGACAGCAAGTGAAGAAGCTTTTGCGGGCCAAAGTCGGGAGACTTTCCGAAGCTGAAGGCCAAGCTTGCGGCGTACGTCACCGAAATGCATGATCGGTCCCTGCCAATGATGTGCCGCATGGTCATGAGACAAGCCTGGATCTTCGCCTTTTAAGGACCTGCTGCCATGAGTACAAGTGGCTGGCGGCAGAAGACCGCGAACTTACGCCAACCTGACAAGTCAAAAGAGCCTCCCTGACGGCTCTGTGTGGTTGGGTGCTTTCGGCGTGGACTTGTGCATGTATGCGAATGCAGAATTTCGCAGGACGGCGACGCGCTTCGGGACCGTAACAGCAATTATGATGGCAGCACTAGTGAGGAGTAGCAGCCCAGTGACCATGTCAGCTACTAATAAATTTTCGTTATGGAATGCGCCCGCAGGTATGCTCTTTTATTTTTCCCCGCTGTCACACGCGATAAGGGGGTTCGACTTACATTCGCGTAAATACGGTATGTTGTCATATGTTAATGTAATGTCTAAAGAGGCCACATACAACGGTCTGCTTTCTGCCCTGGATACCGTATTTACTCGCATAATGATCGCACTTTTTTTGTCAGAAAAAGTGACGCAAATTCAGGGGTGCGATCATTACGCAAGTTAAATTTTCCACGAAAATTTTTTTTTTTTTTTTTGCGTCCCGCGTTTGCTGCGGGATGAGAGATAGCGGGTGCGGGACACCAAAACAAAAATGGCGGCTGGCGGAGCAAGCCGAACGCGCCAACCGCGATTTTTTTTTTCTTCTCGTGAGTACATTACGTGCATTGAAACAGTTTCTTCCGTATCAGTGATGAATATTACCGTTAATATCGGCAAGTTTGCGGCAATAACGTAGCCATGTCCACTTTGAGGGGACAGAAACAGGTGGGCGCGCTTAGCTGCCAGTGACATAGAAACACATGACGGGCATGCTGCGGAAACTGCGGCATCTGTCTTCACTACTATCCTAATACGGCACGTTTCCGCTAAGGGTGGGCGAATATCTTAGCTGTGTTACAAGCGTCGGCGTATGAATAGGGTACACTTTAACGTATCAGAGTAAACGTGGCTACTGTCATTGCTGCGCGCGATTTGTTGCATGCTCACGAGTGCAAAAGCAGATGAAAAGAATCGAAATGCGCCTTTATTGTTTTTGTTGACATCAGCCATTATAAAGGCAACCCATAATAAAGGCAAGTTTGGTTGTACCTCATTTTGTCATGGAAGTGCGGAAAGTGATGAAAGTAATGAAATGAGGCATCTACTTAAGAATGTTTAGTGCGTGCAGGCCGCTTGGCTTGTCTTAAAGAGTCGTTCGCGTAGCATTCGACAGGTGGTAAGCGCGATCATTATTCGCTAGACTTAGCACACGACGTATCGCTGCTGCAAGTTCGGGGTGCGATCATTACGGGGGAAATAATAAAAATCGAATTTTGACGACAAAATTTAGGGGTGCGATCATTACGCGAGTGCGATCATTATGCGAGTAAATACGGTATTTCAATAGACTGAGCAAGGACAAATAAGTTATCATCCAGACACTTACCTATTCTGAAGTTCTCCCAATATGCCATTATTCTCTGCCCATGTTTGCAGCTTCAATTTAATTGCGTCCATTGCTAACCTGTATATCACCAATGTAATGGTCAACGGTCTATATGAGTATCTTTCTCCCCCTTACCTGGACAACATAACACATGGCCATCCCCTGTTAACTATAAAGCTACCGCTGTTTCACGGATGCATCAACTGGCAGCGATGACGGCAATGGAGCAGAAGGCGTAATTCCCGACTGCTGCACATTGCAGGTTAGCGAGGTTTTCAGATGTGTGTGACACTTTCGTTCGTTGCAGCAGTCATTATAAATGAGCAGGAATCTTTCAAAACAATAAGCGTTTAAAGATGAGTTACGGAATGAATTCAAAAGAAAAATGCATGCAAAGGAAAGAGGGCTTCAGGCTGATATGGATGAGATGAATCAGAGCATAAACTTCATTAGTGAAAGGCTTAATGATGCTACCTTGAATGAGAACAATTCTCATAAGGAAGAAAATGATGTGCTCCAACAGCAAGTGTGGTCATTGAAGAGGGATCTGGCTGAATGTCAAATCAGTCTTATGAAACTGGAGTAGTACTCGTGCAATAGAAACCTTGACATTAAGGGCATTGTGAAAACTCAGAATAAGTGTTTAACTGATATCCTTGCTAAAACTGGTGCAGCCATCAGTGAAACCATTTTCGCCAGCGATATAGATGCAATTCATAGGGTGGCAAACAAAGACAAAACAAAGAAGAATGCCGTTGTATAGATCACGCAGCGTGAAAAGCGCGACAAAGTCTTAGAGAAGGCAAAGAAAACAAACCTTACGAACAGAAACCTGGGTCTGTCCCTGGAAGCATGCGAAGCAGAGGCAAATTTTCTTGCCTTTGTAAATGAGAATCTGTGCCAATTTCTGAACCAATTGTTTGATATGGCAGTCGCGTGCAAGTACGAACACGGCTGGAAATTTGCTCAAGTCAAGAAAGCTGGCATTTTTGCCAGGCGCGATGAAACAGCCGTTTTGGCAATAAAACGCAAGAGTGATCTGGACAAGATTAGCGCAACAGAATAAGAGTGCGCACGCTTGGCACAAACATTAAGATTTTCCAGTAGCCATGTGCAAACATGGTTACTGATTGCATGCTGCTTCAGGAAATACGTGGTGTCATATCTGAGAATCCAGAAAAAGCTTTCATTGAAACACTAGATCCATACAGTATAAATATGACTAAATTATCACCCTTTTAATATCACGGAATATTAGATTTGATGTACTCATATTCACCGAGACTTCGTATGGTGAAAATTCAGATTACTTTATTTTAGCATGTTACAATCATTTCTTTTTAGATCAGGAAAATAGCAGAGGCAGCGAAGTGTCTATTCAGGTTGCTGTACGAGGTTTTTAAATGCTACACAAATTTTGCCCTGTTACTAGTGATATTGGAGTCATTTTTATTAAGCAAAATAATGTGTTTGCCATTCCGTACAGACTACCAAGTGGCGATCTTGTGAGAGTTTTAAACTTCCTTGATTCTTTACTTTCTTGTCCCAATGAAAATAGATGTTTGCTGACAATAGGTGGTGATATGCATATTGATGTTCAGAAGGTCTCGAGTCCAGCGAATGAACTTTTGTTTGTGCTACAGAGTAATGTTTTCAGAATGTTATAGCAACACCAACACGCGTTACCTCGCAACTCTGCTAGATTTGTTCATTACTAACTTTTAAATGGCAAAATTTTCTCTGGTGTTATAAACAGTGACATTAGTGATCACTCAGCTACTTTTTGTGTGCTTCAGTGAAACAGTGCATTGAAACAAAACGAGTAGCCTGAACTCTCGTACTGGGTAATATCGTCTCTCACTTAACCCTTTGAGGGTAGATTTTTTTCGCCATATGCGACCGCCCAGGGTGAATTTTTTTTATTGCAGATTCCAATTCTTCTCAGGGACTTATTTCGATAAAAATTTACCACACTTTTTCTAGGGTGACCGTAAAGTGAGGAAAAAAGCTTTTGCATTGGCATATACGCACTCTTCATTCATGAATAACAACAATAAGAAAGGAAATAAACTTATCAGAATTAAAAATTTGATGCATTTTTATGCAGCTAGTTCGAGGCTTTGAAAATCCGCACACGAGAACATTTCACAAGTCTCAAATGTTCCTGCTCTTACACTAATATGTACGTCCATAGCGTAATCGAACTGCGTAGGTGCGCACACTCAAGAAAACTGTTTGGTTGTGTGTCTATCAAAAAAAGCAACACGTGTGACAAACTTCCATTAATCTTCATCTTATCGCCAACCAGCTAGGGCAATTAGTTTTCGCGTATTTAAAAAAAGAAAAAAGAAACGGAAACACATGCACGGCGGCATCCTTCCTATGTGCACCCCTGTGAGCACTAAAAGAGCGAGAAACAAGCGGTCGCCCTTTGAGTGATTAGTAACGAGATACCCATCAATTTTGCAAGCGCAAGAAGTCGAAACTGCCCGGGAAACAAAATCCAAATGGCCGCCCGCACATGTGCGCGCCAGTGCTCGAGCGGTAGTATATAGACGCGCGGGAGCAAACTAGCGCTAAAACAAAACAAACCATGCAACAAAAACCAAGAGAGGGAGGCGCACGAAAAAGTTCTCTGTATCCCCACATAGTGGCAGAACATGACAGAAAAGAAAAAGTTAGGAAATTGGCATGCTTTTTAAACGTACAGACGGCGCCATAAATATACGGCATCGACCATTTTCGGACTTGTTCGCGGCGCCGTATATTTACGTCATTGACCATCAAAGGGGTCAGAAAATTTTAGGGATAAGATAGCTCAAACTGACTGGAAGGAAATACTTACTCTTGGAGACAGCAACAAGTGCTATAACTCATTTCTAAAAATCCAAGACATACCGTAAACAAAGAAGGCTGCGTAAGCCATGGATCACACATGAACATATCAAGCTTATTAAATTTAAGAACTACCGTATTTACTCGCATAATGATCGCACTTTTTTGTCAGAAAAAATTGACGCAAATTCAGGGGTGCGATCATTACGCGGGTTAAATTTCCCGCGGAAAAAAAAAATTTTTTTTCGTCCCGCGTTTGCTGCGGGATGCGGGTGCGGGACACCAAAACAAAAATGGCGACCGGCGGAGCAAGCCGAACGCGCCGAACGCGATCTTTTTTTTTCTTCTCGTGAGTACATTACGTGCATTGAAACAGTTTCTTCCATGTCAATGATGAATAATATCGTTAATATCGGCAAGTTTGCGGCAATAACGTAGCCATGTCCACTTTGAGGGGACAGAAACAGATGGGCGCGCTTAGGTGCCAGTGACAGAAACCCATGGCCGGCGTGCTGCGGAAACTGCGGCACCTGTTTTCACTACTATCCTAACACGGCACGTTTCCGCTAAGGGTGGGCGAATATCTTAGCTGTGTAACAAGCGTTGGCGTATGAACAGGGTACACTTTTAACGTATCAGTGTAAACGTGGCTACTATCATTGCCGCGCGCGATTTGTTGCGTGCTCACGAGTGCAGATGAAAAGAATCGAAAGGCGCCTTTATTGTTTTTGTTGACTACAACCATTATAAAGCCTACCCATAATAAAGGCAAGTTTGGTTGTGCGGAAAGTGATGAAAGTAATGAAATGAGGCATCTACTTAAGCATGTTTGGTGCGTGCAGACGAGTCGTTCGCGTAGCACTCGACAGATGGTAAGCGCGATCATTATTAGCTAGACTTGGCACACGACATATCGCTGCGGCAAGTTCAGGGTGCGATCATTATACGGGAAATAAAAAAAATCGAATTTTGACGACAAAATTCAGGGGTGCGATCATTACGCGAGTGCGATCATTATGCGAGCAAATACGGTAACTTTTTGAAAATTTTTTAAATCACGAAACATGGAAAAATGAAAAGGATTTAGAACGTTTAGAAATAGGTTGAATAAAGAGATAAAAAGATCAAAAAGCAAATATTATAAGCGAGTATTTGACAATTGCTTCTGTGATAGTGGCAAAGTGTGGAGGATAACAAGTTCAGGGTGTCTACCAAGTTGACATTCCCAAATTCCCCGAGTTTTCCAGATTTTCCGACTGCCCATGCAAAATTCCCCGAGTAAGACAGAACTTTCCTTTACGTCAACACAGGCTGACACTATGTCGCCCGATGCTGTCACTTTCTAGTAAGCATGCTAAAATATGACAATCCAGTTTGAATAGTAGGGAGTATCATTCATTTTATTTTTAAGAAATCTGTAGCGAGGGGTTAGTAAAATGCACAGCGAATAAAATATATTTGAAAAAAAAATTGTGAACCTCATTGCAAATCGAGTGGAACATTCTCAAATACAAATAAATACGAGATGCATACATAAACAAATGTTTTTGAATATCTACTTCAGTCACGAATTATAATCGACTGTCGATACAAGTGTAAGTCATGCTACATTTCTTCATAAAAAGGATTAAATCCCCTGCTCAAATGATATGCACAAGTTATTCATTAGCCTCAAGCATTTCAAAAAAGAAAAAAAATATATATATTTCAAGGTTGCTACTGACATGCCCCACATCAAGCATCACGTAAAACATGGTAGTGCCTTCACCAAAGCGATGTAAATTCTAACGATACAAATCACTTTCTTACGATACAAATCACTCAGAAGCAAAATGGAAGTAATTTAGATAATCAGAACCTTCCCTTTGCCATAAGCTTAATGTTCATGCTCTATTCCTAGCCATTATCACTGCACAAAAATGGCAAAAACAGGTCGCGTCTACAGATGTGGACGCCACGAGTGAAAATGATATGAGCTAATTTTATGAATTTATAGCAAGCTCATTGGTGTGTGGCCCGAACTTTGTCACAAATGAGATTCTCAACAGCTGGTGTGTCAACCTCAACTCTCCTGACATACTCTGAGCCCGCACACAATGCCTCAGTGTTGCGTTTCACTGCTTTAAAGAGTTTATTTCAGTTCGGATGAGGGACACCTGCATCCCGGCGTCAGCCAACACTGTTTTTTGAGCTCGAGCTTCTTGAAGAAAACGGGGGTAGGCTTCTTTTCTCATTCATTCTTCAATGCATAGGTCCTTTCTGTCCTCGGCCACCGTGCGTTCGCCCCACAGACCATTTGAAGCGTTCTATTCATCAGCTGTACAGTCAACGTACGATTTTTCAGACTCCCTAAGGGCCGCGAAAACGTCCATAAAACCGGGATGTCCGAAAAAATGAATGCATGTCTTTTACTGCTATTAAAGGCTGAAATCACCACAGGCACATCCGAAAAGGCCTACCAGCACGCTTATTAGGTATATCGGTGCCTGTACTGTGAAAGGAGATGGCGGATGGACACGTGCATAATTAAGGACTAGATACTGTGTCCCATGACAATTGCCCCTTGTTATGCTTCACCACATAACACTTTTGTATTGAGGCAAAGCTGACTTTTGGGAAACGGCATTATGCAACGCGTCATACATTCCGAGCTTCGAAGCCAATCGCGAGCCACAAAGACGGAGTCAGCGCCATTGCTTACAGCGGTGAATGGTGTCTAGGAAAAACATGGTGCTGAACTGCAAGAAGCTTAATAATGAACGTTGAAGCAGCTAGGCCTAGCGTTTACCACGGCAGCGAGCTAATCAAAACGGCGGCAGTGGTGGCTTTAATCAATGCGGTTTCAGACATGTGCTCACGGCAAAAGTCCAGAAAATCCGACGGCGAAGGGCACTTGCGTCCGAAATTTCAGACGTTCTTAGACACCGACTCTATGGGGTACATAACGGTGCCGCGTAGTCGTTGGGCACCCAGAAAGTCGGCCATTGACTGTACACTGGCAATTCTCCAGCCGACGACACAGCATCAAAAGACGATTCGTTATGACCCCTCTCTGTTACGCGAGCCAGCATTACTGCGACTTTCGTTCCCTTTCAATAAAATTACAGCTAATTTTCCCTGATAGAAGCACAAATTCCCCGAGTTTTCCCTGGGTATTTCCAGACTATTCAAAATCCCTGCGAATTCCTGGTTGGTAGACACCCTGAAGTTATTAAACAAGAGCACTATGCATACCAACTGACAACCTTGTTATAAATGACAAAAGGGTTGATGGGGCCGAACTATCTAACCTTTTTAATGTTTTTCGCAGAAATTGGCACTAGTACTTTCTGTCATGGATTATCCCCTACAATGTACTTACCCCCTTATTCAGAAATGCATCCTAACTTGAAGCCCATGCTTGACTTGATTTAAATGATGCCTTTCGTGAATGCAGCGTAAGAACACAATGAGCGTCTAGGGCCCGTTTGCACCAGGCGTCATTTATATCAAACCAAGCATGAGCTTCAAGTCAAATGCATTTCTGAATACAACGGTTAATGTCAACCTCTATCCCTGAAGTAACAATATTGTATCGGAAGCTTAAAAATAGTCAAAGCCGTGATGTAGATGACTTAGAAATAAAACCAATCAAATATGTTATAGATTTAACTGCACCAGCACTCACACACATATATAACATTTATCTTTCGACTGGGATTTTTTAAAACATACAGGTAGCAAGCGTTTCACTAATTTTGAAGAATGAAGATAAAAACAGTTTAGGTAATTATCGCCCTGTGTCAATCTTGCCTGTCTTCTGAAAGAGACTCGAGAAAGTGATTAATTCTCGTACTATTGAGAAATTTACCAGAAAATTTAACATCTTAACATACTGCCAATTTGGTTTCATAAAGGGCCGCTGCACTGAAACAGCGCTTTTAGCACAGAAGGAAGAAATGTTAAAAAATTTCCAGAATAAGGTAACGACATTAGGTATACTAGTATTAGATTTAAGCAATCCTTCCGTCATGTCAACCATCCAATATTATTGGAGAAGTTAGCGCATTATAGGTTTATTAAATCCTAACTGAGCGTGCACCATCGATATGTCGAATTAAACACGGAAAAATCTCACCTACGGTCTATTGAAATTGGAGTTCCCCACGGTAGCATACTTGGACCAATTCTCTTTCTTTTCTATATTAATGATATTCTAAAAATGTATGAGGATTGTAGATATACATGCCAATGATTGCTCAGTACTTGTTAAGGGAACAGACATTGATACTTTAACATGAAAGGGAACAGACATTGATACTTTAACATGAAAGGGGAGTGCATTCGGTAACAACTTGCAGATTTGGTGCCAGTACAATAGGCTCACTCTAACTGAGTCAAAAACTAATGTTGAATTCCAATGGCGCAGTCGGAGCAGCCGACGGACTCCGCGAGCGACCACTCGACTCTGGCGCAGAGCAACGCTTCCAGATCCGCGAGTGGAACATAACTTGCGCCGCCGGAGCAATGCGAAAGCGGAAGTTCTATCACAGAATTACCCAGGATACCTTGCGTGTTGTCATTTCCTTCCGCTGTTTGCTCCCAGCACCACCGCACCGGTCACTTGTCTCTTCAGCGCCGTTCACCTGTGGTTTTTTTAAAAGTGCGGAATGGATATCTCGCCAAACGTGCAGCAGCTTTTGCTTCCTCGCGAGTCGTGACTTGTGGCGCCTCCCAGCAGACAAACGTGGTAAAGGAAATACGTCACGCAGAGTTCCGGTCCACTCCGCCGATTTTGGCGGAGCATCTTTTTCTGCTCCACAGAGTGACTCCTGCTCTGAATCCCCTCCTTAATCCCGCCCTCACTCTGCCATTGGAACAAACTTGCTCCGAAACGAGCAGAAAAACTTGCTCCGACTCCGCCATTGGAATTCAACATAAGTGTGTGTTGTTTCGCATCCAAGGCATTTTATATAAAATATTTTAGGTGTAATATTTTTTCAGAAACCATGTCTCGGAACGAACACGTAAGAACTTTGTTACCAAAATTAAGTAAAGCTATCCGTGTATTAAGCCAGAACTGTCACGCATTTTCTGTCAGCATTAAAAAGACGTTATATTTTGCACTCTATAATTCTCACTTATATTACTGCACGATAATGCGGGGAAACACAACGGCATCGAGCTTTTAGAAACTCTTCCTCATTCAGAAAAAAGCACTAGCAACTACACTAAATGAGCTAGACCGGAAAAACGATGTTCTAGCCCTTAGTAACGAAAGCCTATGTGACCAATTTGTGTAACTATTGGAACTGTAATGTGTCTAATGGTTCACTGAAATATGCATGCTGTTTAATTATTCTTGTAACTGCCAATATGTCATGGTACTGTATGATTGTTTCTTTATTTGCCTATATGTTTGTACAACTGAACCATATAACAAATGTTCGTGTGTCTGCTGCTGTATGGGTGGCTAGAGCTTAGTCAAGCTGCGCAGACGCACTTTTTCCTCTGGCCCCTATTTTCGCATCAACAATGTTATGGCGAAAATAAAATTTGTGACTGATTGATACGCCTACAAGGAGTGATTAGCCAAAAAGTGGCCAGTACATATAGTGCCAACGCCTACTATCTCTTCGCAATGGTCACATGTTCATAATGATTTCCTACCATGGCACATAACCACAACAGGGGATTGGCCAAGGAGCGTGCTGGCATATTGATAATGATAATTTCCGTACAATGGCACATAACCAAGGAGCGAGTGGTTGAATGGCACATGCCCACATTGGGGGATCGGCAAAGAAGCGCGTCTGCATATTGATAATAAGGATGACTATTTGGTACAACATGCCCACAATGGGAAATTGGCCAAGAAGTGGCCCGTACATGTTGTGCAAATGCCTACTATCTCTTCGAGATGATCACCGCATGTTGATTGTGATTTCCTTAGTATGGCACATACCCACAATGAAGAGTCAGCCAAGAAGTGCGTCTGCATTTTGATTATGATGATGATTTCCATGCCATGGCACATACCCTTAAAGGGGGATTGCCAAAGAAGTGCGTCCTCTTGTTAATTAGAATGTTAATATCCATACTATGGCGCATACCCACAATGAGGGTTCAACAAAGAAGCATGTCCCCACATTAATTAGGATGTCAATTTCCATCTTATGGCACATACCCAACACAGGGGATTGGCAAAGAGTGTCCATATGTTGATTATATGACAATTTCGATATTATGGCACATACCTGCAACGAGGGATCGACAAAGCATGTCTCCATGTTGATTGGGATGTTAATTTCCCTATTATGGCACATATCTGCAACAGGGGATCGGCAAAATTGTCCACCTGTTGATGGCGATGATTATTTCAATACTATGGCACATACCCATAACGAGGGATCGACAAAGCATGGCTCCATGTTGATTAGGATGTTAATTTCCATATTATGGCAAATATCTGCAACAGGGGATTGGCAAAATTGTCCACATGTTGGTTATGATTATTATTTCAGTACTATGGCACATACCCGCAACGAGGGATCGACAAAGCATGTCCCCATGTTGATTAGGATGTTAATTTCCATATTATGGCACATACCTGCAACTGGGGATCGGCAAAATTGCCCACGCATCGGTTATGATGATAACTTCAATACCAAGACATGCCCATAACGGCGGACTGGCCAAGTAGGCGGTACATTTCGTGCCATGAACTAACTTTCCGATACAGTAAAACCTCGATAATTCATACTCGGTTAGAAGAATTTCAGTGGTCCCGCCATTCTCAATGCAAACTCTACAGGATAATTTGAATAGCTTCCGCAGCTCAATCTGAACAAGTCATAGTTTCCGGCCGGCAGCAACACGCGACTCAAGGTTAGGGTGCTACATACAGTTGCCGACCGATTTTCCAGACCATGCGGGGACTGAATAGTCAGCAGAAATCAAACTTATTAGGCTTAGGGTGGCTTAAAGAAAATCTCATAATTGCCTCATACTATGCTTGGAGGCTATCAGACTTGTTTGGATTTGCGGAAGAGTGATGTCTCCGTATACACTCTACAAGAGCATCAATGCGTTGGCGATCTCCGCCAACGGAGTTCGCCATGGAGATCAAAGAAACGAGCTTCGCACCACTTGGCTCCAGCGAACACACAGGAGGTGGCACCAAACACACAAATGCGAAGCGCACACACACCCACAAAGATGTGACGCCTGCTCGGTGAACACACATACAATATAGAAACCCAAACATTAGTATATACTAAAGAACAGATCACGCATAAAGTGATTATGACGATGGTGCTGACTGAAAAAAGGAAAGAAAAAAAAGTGCCGTCAGCCAAAGAAGAGTGGGCATGGCTTCCAAGACTGGAGGATGGCGCTTGCTCTTTACACTAGGTCTGCGCGATTTGCCTGCACCACTCTGAACAAGTTCACGGCGGTTCATGAGAAGTTCAGAAATTGTACAGCTCGATCCCCGAGGTGTAGGCCCAGCGAGACACTCGACATTAATGCAACGGTGCAGACACGGTGCAGGCATTATATAATGTCAGACTAATGTGCATGCAGAGGTCCTGAACTGCAGGTAGGACCGGGCGTAAATACACATCACATCCGCGTAGACACATCACACGTGCGTAAGCGGGGTTTTAAAGCCCAGTATACATGGAGTGGAAAACCGCATCCAGGAGACAAAATACGCCCGGCGGCGAACGCTCGCCCCTTGACGTCCAAAAATTTGACTCCCACTGGCTACCTTGACCAATCGGAAAGCGCTGCCACCAGGCGTCACGACGATCGATCTCCCTACGACTTCCGGCAGCTGGTTGGTTTTTGCGTATTTTTTGCTTTTCTATCGGAGTGCCCATCACGCGGCCGCGCTGAAGCGATGGAATGCGAGTGTTTGGGCTAGTTTGGCGGTGCGCTTTCTGTCTCTCTGCACATGAAAGGGGTCATTACAGCCGTATACTGAATGTTTAAATGTACAAATTTGTGTAAACTTATTTTTTGTCCACAAACTTAAATGAGGTGCTCACGAAACAGATAATAATTATAAGTGCGGTGCAGTTTTCTTACCAATCCGATTGAAGGTTCCATGGCACAAAATAGTGTGTGCATTGTACTGCTTTTCTTATTATTTTCTTTTTTGTGTGTGTGGTGCTGCCCATATGGGTTCAGGTAAGGGGACGAAAACGGTTTCTCGTTCGCGACGCCCGAAGCTGTTTTTCTTTTTTTTTCTTTTTTCTTCGCTGTCGGCACGCGTGCTCGCAAAGCTTGGTTTTGTGCTTCTTCAGTCAGAAACCACCCCCGCTCTACAAAAGTCCCTTCTGGTTGAGTGCCTTGAGGGAAAACAGCGACAACAGGTTACAGTTAGAAACCAACCATGCCTGGTCTTCTGGCCGTTTGCCTCTGTGTGGGCCTAGGAGGCGCACAGAATGCCTAGGGCATTGAGAACGAGAGCCGCTGACAGGCCCATTTCACGCCAAATACCCATAATTCTATACTCTCTGGCTGCAGTAGTAAACGCTTGTTGTTGGAGGAGGCTTTAAAACAGGAACAGAAACTGAAGTTAACATGAACAACTGCAATGTGCATTTACACAAAGTAAACTAAAGTGACAGTTGGAAAACCACCAAACTTTCTGCAACGCCCGCGCTCCGCGGTGTCACCGCTCAACATAGCCAGAAGGCGCAAAGCCAGCCCGCTATAACGCTTACACCTCAATGAAATGTGCGGAAATCGTTTGTAAGCGCCTCTATGAAACTTTTTTTCCAAGTTGTTTAGTCATTAACAACAAATAATACAATAAAAAGCCTACTTAGTATTTTTTTTTCTTATCAAAAAACACATTCTTAGGGCCTGGCAACACTGACAAATACGCGGTGAGCCCACGGCGGCGTCCGCCTGTTTATCGCTGAATGTAAGGTATGCCAGCGAACCATCGGCGTCGTCCCGCCGGGACTATTTGTGCCGAGCGATGTTCGCCGTGAAAGTCCACTCCATGTATCCCAGGCTTAACTGCGCTCGCGCCCGTGTGCTGCATCTGCTGCACCGCTGCTTCTCACTTTTGCGCCAGCAACAAGTTGGCCCCGACAGTCGAGTGGGTGCAGCAAAATCATGAACCAGCTCTGCAACTTTCCTGTATCTTTTGAAACAAATGGCAGGGTGCAGCACCTCGTGAACTGGTTCAGGTGGTACAGGCGAATTGAACATGCCCACTTTGAAACCAATGTACACCCTTGGGTCGTATCTCGACACACAACAGTAATCGTCACCAGTCTCGCTTGCGATTTCTTTCTTGAAAACGCTGCGCTCGCTACTTTCCTGTCGAGAATGCTCTGTCATGCTGATAACGCACATGCCGTTCGTGGCTTGAAAGTACCGGGCTCGTAGCATTAAAGAAAGGAAATCGGACAAGACAAATGACGATTATTGTTGTGTGGCAAGATATGACCCAAAGGGTGTAAATTTGTTTAAGAGAGTATTGAATACCGCGCGCCTCCCAATCTTGGAAGCTATAAGGCAGGCCACTGGAAGTCAAGCCAGCAAAAAATTCAACATGGCAGCCTCCAAGAATGCATAGCGTGGCTCGGAACATGTGATTTAGTCCAGTAAATCTAACTTTGGGACCTCAACTCGTCAGAAAAATTGGTCCCAAATATACATTAGCTCAATGGAAACCTCGACGGTACATTTATGAAATTTGGAATATCCACCAAGACCGAATTTTTTGGAGTGAAGTGCTCTCTTTAGCGGCAGTTATGAATTCCGTGAACGTTGTCCACAGCTTTGTTGAGTGACTGACGGTAATTTTTTCCTATGCCATGTGTTGCGAGCCAGCTGGAGAACATCGCACTTAGGCAAACTACTGCGCCAAACAATCCCACTTCAGTAAACATTTCAAGTAATCATTCTCAGGCATGGAAAATAAAGGCGATTCCTGTTTTGTGGCAAGTTCTTGTTTTCTTTTTTTCTCTTCATTTTGGTTAATTAGAAAATATTGGTTAATTACAAAATATGCTTAACTCAAAGAATTTTCATGGTCTGGCAGCCTGCCAATTATCGAGGTTTTACTGTATTAGGCACAGGAACGAAATGCGCAAGTTTATAGCATTGCATCAGTCGCTTCACAAAAGCTTCACTTCACATGTGTGTTGGATCTACTTAACGTATAAATATTGGCTAATACTTCTTTTTTAAATAATCATATAGCAAACTCTAGGGTCAGCTTTGATTCAGGGACTAAAGAAACGTGCCAACATTGAAATTCATAGATATGGTGCACAGCTAGTGCCATCTAAAAAAAATCTGTTTCACAGCCACAAGCCGTGCCAGTAGCCAAATGAATTACGAGCGATGTCGCAATTTTGACCCGTGTCTTATCAACGTGCGGCATGACGTTAATGTATTGGCACCAAACAGCCGATGCTGTAGTGCTACTTTCAACTTTCAAACAAAAAGTTATGCTAGCCGCAGAGGCATCGTCAAACGTTAAAGCCGGGTGGGACTTCAGCATCGATAAGAAAAATAATAATAATAATAATCAATTTAGTTTCGCCCAAAAGGCAAAGCATCGATTGCAATAGCAAATTAGTGAACAGCTAGCTATACAAAGTAAGGACAGTAGTTTTATTGGCAATATAAGCTTGAAAACATAGGCAGACTACCTAAATCAACAAGCATGGTGTCGCACATGTACAAGCAAACATATCTGACTCGATGAGCGTGGAAACTGTCAAACGCCAGAGTGAGGAAGCAGCAGCGAGCGAATTGACCTTCGTGCTACGCCTCGCATTAACGCGAACTAAGCCGAGAAAACATAGCGCAGCTGTCTTTTCTCTTTCAAAACACAGCGGCATGGCTGGGCATGCGCGGCTGCCCGGAGAAGAACCCGCACCCACTCCCTACCCTCTCCCTGAATCCTGGCATGCGCTGGAGGGTGGCGCACTTCCTCCCTGCTTCTAGCTTGGCATGTTCATATTCAATAAATGCTGTTTTCATTTTGTCAATGCTGTCCTCACTTTTTTTGTTCGGCCTACATTCGAGGTAATCTATATTTTTTTTCTGGCTTCGAACTGTGGCGGGTCTGCTTAAAATTGGAGCCGGCCTAGATTTGCGTAAATACGGTATTTTCTCGCGACTTTGAATCATTCGCATTTCTGGTTAATACCTTTTGTTAGTGTTTTCTTTTCTCCAAAATGTATGAACGAGGTTCTACTGTATTCAAACACCTTTAAAAAAATTGTTACGCAGGCATCAGCAAGAATTTTATTTGAAGAGGTCATACAAATCATTACTAATGCCTAAAGTTATCAATCCAAGCGATGGGAAACTTGATGAGGTTATGCAGCAAAACTTCTGGTACCCAAAAATAACAGTTTCAAGAAGAAAAATAATATGAAAGAAAAATGAATGGAAGAAAAAAGAGCTTGACAAACAAACGACAAACAAACAGACGAGTACACAAGAGAGAAAAAGACAACCACTTTTTCAGTCTTTCATGTCTCCTTAATGCCCCTGGCAACAGTAAGAATGGCTAAAAACGCCTGACCTCCGGAGAAGACATCTGTGGAGGTGGCACGTGCACAGAAGGCGCTGGAGGCTGTGGAGGACAAGCAAAGCCACCCGAACACTGCAGGAGTCCTTCCTGAATCAGCTGATCACGAGCGTTCACTCCGGTAGGAAGGATGACGTCAACATCATGGACCTTGTCAAGGCCACAACCATGCACCTTGATGGTCACCTCCTGTAAAACAGATAGCACAGGCTTGGTAGCATTTGGCAACTGCTTAAAAAGCAGTAGCAGCTAAAGAATTAGAAAGAAACCATCAGAGCATGACTGCCAAAGTCAAACAACAGCTTCCAGGTAGGTCCGCTGAGATACGCTGCTGTGGACACTTATTCGTCAACTTTACTGTTTGAAGGCCAACTACAACAAAATTTTCAACCACATAAAAAGCACAGTTTAAGATAATTTAGTTACGCAGTAGCCTCTGTGCAAATCTTAGGCTTGAAATACAGGTCAATGTGTTGCGAAGAGCTAGCAAAAATCTATGTTTTTCATACCAAAACTAGCAAAAATGCTGCCATTATCGCCTAGCGGAAGTGACGTACAGTGAAGAGTGAAGAACCAGTGCCCGTGCTGTCTGCTTTTCTTGCTTGTACAGTCGCCGACCGATTTTCCGGACTCCAAAAATTCGGACGTGCCCGATTATTCGGTCAGCTTCGCGGCACCGCCATTCTCCCCATAGACCATAATGTATAACAACTGCCGAAAGTTCAGACACCTTGCAACCTCTCGTCTGATTTTTCGGACACTCCTTGAGCCAACTCGGTCGAGAGCACCATGCACCGACTCTAACCGGTGCATGGTTCAACTTGCTGAACGCCATTTTTGTTTTGAACGGAACTTCCTTGCTGCCCCACGAAGTGGCGCTACTGGAAATCCCCGCTCATCATCATCGTGTCTGCCTAGTTCGATAGAGTGGCTCTGCAGCAGTTCCGGTTTCAGCTTAGTAAGCCATGTCAAGACAATCCAGCAGCTGATTTGTTCCTTCGCGCACGACGCTGCGAGCAGGCCGCGTTTTTTCGTTTGTGTGACTGGTGTCAGCACGGTGGTGTTTGCTTTGTGTGCTGTGTCGAGGTTTCGGTGATCCAACGCGGCATACGGAAACATCGCGTCAAGTCTCTAATGGCGCCGACAGTGCCTGCGCAGACTGCGCTGCGGAATACCGGCAAGCGGGTGCCGGGAGGCCTAAGATTTGTCGCCTTCCGATGTGCTACCTACCGACGCGGAAAATGTTCTGCCGAGACTTGCACAGTGGTTGATTTGCGATTCCGGACGCCGTCTCTGACAGTTTCACAGGTGCTGACACTGCTGTACTGACATGCGCAGAACTCGACGACGGCGAGATCATTCGTCAGGTTTTTGCCGCCGGACGATGACCGAATCGGAAGTTGACGCACCATGTGCTACGCTGCCGTCGCATGCGAAGCGTGTACAAGCAGTGACCGTGCTTTCAGCCGCCTATAGTGACTGTACGACCCTCTCCGAGATTCAGGCTTATCTGATTGCGCGTAAACTGAACAGCATGCAACGGCGCATTCACGATTTCTTCAGACCTACTACCGAGCCCGAATAAGTGCGTGGAAATAAAGGATTTCATTTTTTTTTTCTTAATCTGCTTTTTCGGACACCTGTTTATTCGGACATTTCCGCAGTCCCCGTGAGGTCCGAATAAACGGTCGGCGACTGTATTCTGTTCTGGTGCATCAGCAAACAGGTCCCACATGTCTGCTAGCCACAGAGTTGGTACACTTTGTTAGCTGCTTCAAGCGCTGTGACAGCACCGTTGTGCGTCCGCAATGTTCTTCTAATGCAAAGTATTCACAGAGTTGTGGGGATGCGCGACCCTCGCGCCTCCCCCGATGTTTTTCCCGCATAGCGCGTCTCCTCTGGTCCCGCTTCGCCGCGTGGCCTGCGTGACGTCAGCGCGGTCGATGTGGTTGAAGCGCAGTCCGAGAGACGGCGCGAGCGTCGCGCCGCGAGGTTACTTGAGCGCCGAAAGGAAGGCGCTTGCTCTCTTGGGTTCGAGACAACGAGCCGCACGGACGTTCCGCGCGCGCGGCGACCGATGCATCTGCGAGACCGCCTCGCGTGGCCGCCTTCGAACGCGCCACGATTCGCGTGACTATACACGCGAACGACCAGGCGTTGGGATCCAGCATGGAGTGAACATATTCGCTCGCGAGGACGTGGTGAGTCGGACTTCTAGATTTGTCGCGCGCCCATCGGCATGTTTTGTGGATAGCAACTCGGCTAGCAGGTCTTGATGTATGAAAGGTGCAACAAATGCCCTTGTGATTGCTTGCACTACTGTGTTGTCGTTCCTTTGTCCCAAGAGTACGGTGTGAGAATCCCACATCAGACCCCACAGAGTCCAGCCAGTTTTCTCTATCTGGTTGTCTACGTTCAACAGCAGGACCTCGATGCATTCTGCTCCCTCTCGAAGGAGAGTGCACTGGGGTGGCCAAGCTAAAGGTGCGGTGTAGTCCGGCTTAACGCGGACACGATCCATGCGTGGCGCAGTTACGCTACATTGGTGAAAATTGGATGTTCTTTTGTCTTGTGTGGCTGGCGTGGGAGTAGAACATTGTCCTATCACATGCCGGGGCAGCTGGAAAAGGGTGCATTGCGTGCTAGCTTGGCTGACAAGCAGTATGCCGTTTGGGTTTACTGAAGCGAGCATGTTGCGTGTGCGCCTTCAACAAACAAACAAGCGCTCGCTCGCCGCGCACTTGTCCGCTAGCGCTGTGGCAACAACTGATTGCAGTGCTGCTGTGAGTCATCTATAAAGCGCAGGGTAACATTTTAGCGATCTTAGCATCTTATGGCCCAACATATCCGACTTCACCAGCTGCTGCCTGCCACACTGGAAGCGCCGGGTTTGTCGACTGATGAGACCAACCAAACAACTACCGCCATCTGTAGTAAAGGATGATAAGTAGCTGAGGCTGGCAACGCTGGGCTAGAGGGGCTCGGGCTAAGTGTGCATAAACTGACGACCGGACTAGCCAAACTGCGACCGTGATAAAGCATCGCCCATTTTGCTCTGGCGGCATTGCATTCCTGCATGGCTTGCTGCTCCTTCTACACCATGGCCGCCAAGACACCTTCTCCTTCGTGGCAAATACAGCACGCAGTTCCTGTTCGTTTTTGGCGCTGTGTTAGAAAGAATATTGTTCGCCTACTTCGATGCGTCCAATGCAGAGACGCACGAAATATCTTGAAGATGATGCACTAATGGAAATGATCACTTGACGATATCTCCCTTGAATACAACTTACCTTTAAATGTTACCGTTGGTTTCCGTGCGCCATCGCAGCATGCAGTACTTATATACACCCCAAAAAAGCATTTGCCAAGCAGATCTTGATAGGCAAGTGGCTGTGCTAAATGTTTAAATGTAGCTTGTGCAGCTTCATGAACTGCAGTTTATGTGCTTTGTGCACATTGGCTGGTCCGCGTCGCCCATTTGCCTGCTGCAACACAATGCACGCTTTCATTCTGAAAGCTGGAACAGAAAACATGTGTTCAACATTCCTCTACTCAGCGTTCTGTACTGCAAAGCCATTGCTCGTGCTCGAGCACGTATTCGAGCACCTGCCGGCCATGCAACGAATCAGCATTCTTGCAACAGCTCAAATCACGAGTGCCACAGTGATAATGCATTCTGAGAGAGACATCCGTCAACTCGCAAATGATGAGCAAGCAATGCACCTGGCTGCCTAGGCGTACCATGGCGTGAATGAGAGCTCAACAGTTGCGCACGGCTCTTCAATATTTGCCATATCCACATCGCTACCGCTTTGCCGCCAGGTGCACGTGTAGTCTGTATAGGCGCTATTTAATAGCTGCTAATAACAAAACTAGGCAATTACCAGCACTGCTGCTTTGCCACGATTACTTTGACACTATACGCCCAAGTGAAATTTCGTTGCAGTTGGCCTTTAGGAGGGGATGTAGCAACAAAATGATGAATTGGGACAAAATATTTTTAGTTTTCACTAATTCTTTCATGATCCTCCGACATTTTTTTTATCACATTATGAAATGTCACAAGATGAACTGCAGAAATTGAGAAAATCGCACTTTCCTAGTGTGCTGCAATCAAAGACTGGGTTAAAATCTGGCTTCGGGAAGTGCTGTTGCACTATGAATCACGCAGCTTTTTGTTAACCAGTGTCACCATCTTTGTATTCCCGTAAGCGGGAGAGATCGGAGCCTAATATAGCTGCAGAGTCATATTTTTCTGTACAAAAACAAAAGCAAATATAGCGAGTGCAAGAAAGGAAAACCTACACCGCGATTAGCTACTGAAGTCACTTGGTGCACATGGGGCACTCCCATTGGCTGATTTGAAACGCTGGTGCGCTTGTTTCGCATGCAATCCAGCAGAGGCGAGCCGTGCATTTCACATGTTTCCGAGAATGACATTTTAAGATCTGCCCGATTATCGTATGCTTCTTTATTGTTGCTCCATCCTAGCAGCTGCCTGATGGTGACTGGGACATGAAATCTATCTACTTTTGCTAAAAAAATATCGCAAAGAATTGGAGCAACGCAGGACCCAATGCAGATACCGTTGCGCTGCAAAAAAGGCAGGTTGTCATAAACAATAAAAGCAGATTTGAGGTAAAACTGCAATAACGATATAAAATTATCTACTGACAAGCCTGTTGAATTCCGGAATGACACTTCGCCGTTTGCTTAAGTCTTAAGAAGGTAGCCAACAGGCATGGTGTTTCCGTTGTTTTTTCGGCACCCAACAAGCTGGCACAGTTATGCCCACGCATCTGCAACTCTAAAAAAAGAGGTTGCCAGCTAAAACATGAGAAGCCGTTCATCAAGTGTTCCACAGGAGTGGTCTACGCCATTCCCTTGAAGTGTGGAAAGGCTTATGTTGGCCAAACCGGCCGCTGCGTTAATGAACGCTTGGGGGAACATGCCCGAAATTTAAGCAACTTAAGGACAAGTACGCAAATTTGGTCGCGCACGTAATTGGATGCACAGGATGCGAGGCTCGTTTGGGAGAGACGAAGATTCTCGGCAAGAGTGCCGACGAGACGGCGCGCATCAGTTTGGAAGCGTTCCACATACACAAATATGGCAGCAAGTGCGTAAGCACCCCATCTGTATCGCTTTTTGCGGCAGAGCTTCATTTTTTGGAAGCGGCTGCTTACTGATTTCATTGTATCTTAGTATCCCTCGCCTTTTGCTAGTGTTTGTCTAGTTTTTTCGTGTTCTTGTTTCTTCACGCCTGAATGCGTTGACTGCTGGCACGTTCGTTCATCGATGCGCATCGTCATTTTCCCCGATTGTATCACTCCCTTCCCCCTTCACTTCTGCCTTTCCCCTTATATAAGGTACCCGTCTTCCGTTAATAAAAGTTAGTTGACAGTCAGCGCTTGTGTCCTGTCCCTTATACTTTGTGGTTGCATGTGTTTGCGCTGCAAACAGTTTTTATGTCAAGTATGCACCAACTCGCCCAGAAAGAAGTTTTAATGCTGAACCATGTGCGCACATAGTGCCACCTGCTTCTCGGCAGCAAGTGCAGCTGCGGGTGCCAACTTCCTTTTCAAATACCTCTGCCACTTTTGGTGTGAAGGCCACGGTGGGAGATGTTCATGGTGGCAAAAACATCGTTTAGCACCGTTCACCAATTCCCAGTGGCTTGCATCGCGCATGAGGCTCTCCTTCCAAGCTTTATAACTTGGGTCATTATCCTTTGGTTCACACTCGCAACCAGCGCAGAAGTTGATGAGCACCACATAGTCGATGACTATGTGATGACTACGTGGACGTTCGCAACGAACGGGTTGCACTTCTGGTTACCGTTCCCGCGGGGCGAGCTCCACGCTGATGCGATACCACCACAGCACACACAGGTGATCATAATCGCTTTTGCCTACTGTGACGCTACCACCACACACCTCGCACTTCATAAACGACATCAGTTCGTTCATGGAGTCCAAACTAACAATAGTGAAGCCTACCTCCACGTCGACTGGTGCAGCCGCAACGTTGTCGGTGTGAGTGAGGGAATCCAACTTCCGTTTTGCTGCTGGTGTTAAAGCAAGAATTTGAAGTTTTTTGGGGGGCATTCATCTCCCTCTATAGAAAATCCGCACGTTGCAACGCTGCAGTGTCACGCCGAACGCTGCCGCTGTCCGTAATGATTTCACTCGGTGAGCTGGCTAGGCCTACTTCAGCATCGTCCGCAGCTTCGGCATCATTTGCGGTTCGTGGCGGGCTATTCTCAATGATTTCTGAAGGAATACAGCATTTCTGAAAGTTATAGGCTGATAACTTTTTTTTGCCAACTTAGTGCCTCGTTGCGAACTTCCCCGGTGGTCAGACATAGTTCCGCACTTGTGACAAACCTATGACTGAGAACAATGAGACATGCAGTCGCATCCCCTGCGGAGTGGAGCAGACGATGAGAACCTCGCACAACACGCGTTTTTGCTCACGTGCGCTAGTCATTTAATCGGATCACACGTTCGGACCTTTTTTTCTCCCCGGATTTCAACGTAACTGGCGAACCGACGGAGTCACTTTTGGTGGGAATTTAAAGAAGGAAGGCTCCTCTTTCCAACGAGACCAAGATGGCTGCGATTGCGCACATAGAAAAAGAGCTATGCGCTGCGATAAAAAGGGCTGTTCTTGCGCGGAATTCAGCTCACAGTGATGTTATGAATTGATATTGCAGGTGAAATACACTTCTGTGAGATTTGAAACTTGGTGAATTAAAGGAATATTAGCTTTAGATATTAAAAATTTCATTTTAAAAAAAATCCTTTTTTTTCGTGATTTTTTTTTCGCCGTAATGAGCCGTGTCCCCCCCTTAAGTGGCATCTACGAGTCAGTCCAGTGAACGTGCGCTGTCACATGCCTTTGTGGAAGCTAACCGCCATTCCTTGCGAGGTGCACCACTGAGGAGGAGTCAGTGCTGCGAATCCAATGCGTCATTGACGTTGTCGAACTGGCCTAGCTACCGCGTGCATACGCTGCTACGTTATAATGGCACCCTCACGGCAATCATGTGTGCAGCTATAGTGCACAGCAATCTGGAACGCCCACTGCGCCACGCTACCTTCGAGGTTGTTGCAGGAAAACCCGCCGACTGTCAACAGAGTGCACATGGTCTGGGGTGGCGGAGTTCAATATACAGTCTACGCTCGTCACAACGGACCCGCGTACAACAGACTTTCGAATAAAACGTACCATATTTCAGCCTTAGTTTGTTCTACCTATTTTATTAATGCATCGTAGTTCACTTTTAACGGACCACGCTACAACGGACTATCGGCTACAGTAGACGAAATTAGTGGCAATTTTTCAAAATATCGGCTGTATAGAATGCACTTTTGCTGTGTCAACACAGGCTGAAAACTGACTTGCAAGGGTGAGCTGACGATCGCGGCTCAATATCTGGCGTGCTAGGGACGAAGGCGGGGCGGAAATGCACCTTCTGTGCGCTAGAAGGGGGGGAGGGGGAGGCGAGAGAGAGGGGTTTCTACTCTAGCAGCTGCTGCTTACGGCGTGGCCACCATATCTTGAAAGCAATCTGCGATGCGGACAAAGTGCACAAATGCACAGGCACCATATCTAAAATCCGAGATGTGGACAAAGTGTGCGCAGTATCTTGAAAGCGATCTGCAACGTGAACAAAGTGCACCCAGAGCCAGTAGCTTCTTATATGCTGTGCTTTCGACGTTTAGTTCGCGCTGCACAATAGATGGCACGAAGGTCAATTCACTCACTGCTGCTGCCGTACTTTATTTGCTTAATTTGCTATCGCAATCGATGCTTTGCCTTTCAGACGAAACTGCGACATTTTTGTTTGTTTTTACTTTGGACATTCGTCACTCACTCTTTGCAATAAAGTTGTTAGGCATTGCGACGAAAACTTAGGATGTGAGGTGCCTCAAATATTACGGACTTCAGATAAAACGGACATTTTTTTTTTGTCGGATTATCAGGGTCCGCTGTAACGACAGTCGACTGTATCCATTTTATGTTCGATTCTGTTCGAAATAAAGAATAAAAGATGCGATTTTCCAGATGATATATAATTCAATATATCCATGTTCGATCTATTGAAGTTGACTGTATTTGCAGACCTCTACTTTTATACTATTTCTTTTCTCGCTTTTCGTGCTTCGTCAGTGGCCAGAGGGACGCTCCCCACACAATACCAACAGGATCAGCCAGCCATAAACAGCTGATAAGAGTAGCATGAAATTGAGCGTAAGGCATGGCTACAAAATAGTGGCCCACATCTCATCCATTTTCCTGCTGTCACTACAGATCACTATGTGCACAGAATTCTCATTGGAGACTACTAGATAACTAGGCTTCACTACTTTGTTTCACAGAGCACTGCCGCTCAGTTGACGACCATGCTGGTGACGTCTCAAAACGAAAACATTGAGATTTCTGTTTGACTCTTAGCACATGGTCGTGTGTATTAAGGGGGGAGGCTACACTTGAAATACTACTTTTTTATTTGTGGACAGACCTGAACGAAATTTTCACATTTGGTGTATTTTAATATGCAGATTTTAAAAATATAATTAATTTTGCCATAGGATAAGTAGTTTCTGATATACTCTAAAAGCATTGTATAAGCTGGGTCCTTTGTTTGGAGGAAAATTAGCATCTAAACAGAAAACCCTAACACAGTAATTTGAGTATAACGACTATCTAGAATGTTCAGGGAGTATAAGGTATTAATCAATATTCTAGGCTATCTGAGCAAGAGTTAGAGCTTATCAAAGTTGTGAGAAAAAATACCATCTTGACATGTCAAGCATGTGACCCATTTCGAAAACTTTTTTAGAACAGTACTGCTTTGAAAAGGTGCGTGTTGTTTACTGCATACATTCCTCTTTTTGGCAAAAAGAAAATTATGCCAATAGCTTAAATGGGACAGAAGTTATTTTACCTCCAAATTGGAAGTCTGTCAGAATTGTTTTGAGAAATCAAGGAAAAACATTCTGCAACATCTTTATTGAGAACACACCAATAAAATCTCAAGGAAATTCATCAGGGGCATAAACTGGATGCATCCTATCTTTATGCCACTTTTGGCCAGCTTCCTTGCGCTCAAAGAGGCTTCCTGTTGGCGTTAGCACTTCGATGGCCGTCTTTCTCCTTTGCTCGCTGAGATGCAGTGCCAGGAATATTCTTGTGTAACTGCTGTAGAATTGCAGTGGACGCAAGCAGGTTCCCAGTGTTGAAGCGTAGGACAGGTTCCCCAATGGCAGCTTGCACGGCAAAGAAAGATGCATGCTGTTCCTTTGAGACACTCCAAATCACTGAGTGAAGGCTCTCATTCTAATTCTGTGTCTTGCCTCGCTGGCATCTCTGGAGGAGGTTTTTTTTTTTCAGATAGCCGCGTATATACAGGCAGCATTGCTTCTGCCACATGTTCTGGCAAGTTGTAGTGGTGCCTAGGTTCAGGCTCTCCCTTTGCTCTCGCAGCATTGTGACGACAGAACATTGTCAGAACATTGCTGAGCCCGTACTCCTTGGCGGGGTCCTTGAAAGCATCACCACTTTCTAGCCGCACCCAGGACACAGCACGAGTCCAAGGAACTCTTGTACAACGAATAAATCCACGACTGCAAATTCACTTCCGCTGTCGTTGACGTCCTCTCTCGTGTCGACACCCAGCAGCTTGAACTTTTGTTCCATTGCAGACTGCGACGCCAGGCACGTTTTCCGGCGCTCGCTGCGTGCTCGCTACTTTCTTCAGTCGTGAAGCAAACGGTGCCTGCATGATCTGTGCCAACACACGTGGCGTGGGCGGACGAAGTGTTGACGCTAGACGTGCCGGTTTGCAGCTCGGAACTCTATCCGGTAGACTGTCCAGGCAGACCAGCAACCGGCAACTCCGCGAGTATGACAGGCCTAGCCGCCTTCCGTCGCTCATTCCACAGCCGCTTGACGCGCAGTAGCCTTGAGACGACGATCTTTTCCAGCCATCCGGGCAGCGAAATGAACACCTTATCAAACGTCGTCGCGAAGCAATCGGCCGAACAAATGTAGACAACATGGACAGCGGCGCAATGAAACCAGAGATAAACAAACGTAGCGAAACGCGAGATGTGCGCCAGAGAGCGCCAGACCAATAGGAGCGAGGCACGCGGGGGGTGTGCGCGCTTTGGCCAATCGGCGGCACGGACGCATCCTTCAGAAATGACGCGATAGCGCCGGTTTCCCTTCACCGACGCCATTTTGAACTGGTGCAAAATGCGCACAAAGAAAACAGCTTCAAAACAAGTGCAAGATGGCGGCCACTGGCCACCGCGTTCGCAAATGGCGACGGCACGTAGTTTGAATATTTTTTACCAAATTTTGCCAATTTTGCGTTCACCCTGGCCCCTTTAAGCGCGATTTTTTATTATTTTCCGATTAGATTTAGCTTCTAGATTTCGCAGAGGGATTCTTGAATGTATAAAGGCAGCGAAAATGCACTTTTCCGAAAATAGACTTTTTTGTGATTTTTTTTGGCATTTGAAGACCTGCGTCCCCCCTTAAGAGTCCAAATTATTGTGACGTGCTGTAAGGTGTCCAAAATTTTGGTTGTCCTTATACAAGAAGTCTACAGAGCTAGCGATAGTGCCGTGAGGCTGTCCGAAAAACTAAGCCTGTCCAAATTATCAGTGTATGAATAATATGTACAGACTTTTTCACAGTACCAGGGGTGTCTGCATTCGGCACTGTAGAAGCCCTTTTCTGGAAACCCATGCACAAGCTCATTTCAGCTTACTTCAAAACTACCACTGCAATTTGGATGTACAGTAAAACCTCGTTAAACCGTACCTGCTTAAACAGTAGTTTCGGTTTAAAAGTAGTAAAGTCAATTCCCCGACTCAGTAGCCATTGAACATAATGTATTTTGTATCTGCATAAACCGTACCAGCTTATTGCGTACGCATCGGTTAAAACGTAGCGTTTCCACTTTTCGTCGAGCAAACACGGCGGTGCGTCGTCTCCATCAGGCGGCCCGGCAGAACAACAAGCCTCAGACATCGGTACAACGGCCTCCAAGCACCCTGTGCATTTGCACATAAAGCCGCATCAACATCAACATCATTCCGACGTTGCATGGACGCCGTGCCAGAGAGCGTTGTGGCATTGTGCAAGCGAGGACTTGCGTCATGCCGAAGCTCGGATAAAAAAGACGCCGGGTGGTCAGCATAGAAGAAAAATTAGACATCGTCCGTGCTACCGAACGTGACACGAAGTCGGCGCTGGCCCGCGACAGGGATCTGCTGTTGACTACAGTGTGTGGCATTTGGAATGTGAAGTTGCTCGGCAGCGCTGCTGCGACCTCGAAGAGATGTCCGCTACGAGGTTCGACTTTTCACCATCGTTGCCGCTGTTGTTGCCGAAGTGTCAACTAGCGACAGTGATGACCATGCGGAAAGCGACAGCACGGGCTATTCAGGCCCAACAGTGGCAGAAGCTGCGCGTTACGCCAGCCTCATGAATGCAATCGTCGCAAGAACAGGGGCGCGATAACGTAACTACTCCAAACAAAAAGTTTTCCTAACTCTGGCACTTGGCAATGAAAAAGGCGCCCCGGGACTTATGCAGCACTACTGCGTGCATGCACGGAGAATACGTAACGCCAACGAGGAATCTACCGTGCGAGTGTTTGCCGAGAGGAGGGGGGCTGGCTGAGAAGCTGGCACGCAGCTTCAGCAAGTTTGAGGCCGCTGTCGTCGTGCTAGGCCGCCGCGGCATCAAACGAAAATAACACTTACGTCGCGCGCAGTGAATAAATACTGCATGTTTTTTCCCCTTTCATCGCACTCTCTCCGATTCCGTTTTCGACAGGTAAGTGGGCGATCTCATGCTATTTCGCTTAAACAGTACTACCGTTTAGTACGTACTTTTTCCGGGCTCCGGCCGACTGCGGTTTAACGAGGCTTCACTGTAATTAACCAGTGCTAAAAAAGAGATGAGGAACCAGAACGAGAAGCCCAGAGGACATGGCACCAGTGAGATGCTCTTGAAAAGGTATATTGGTGAGCTAGTTCACCTCGTCTGAATGAAGTCTACATCATACATCTGAGCAGGGTTCCCCACAAATTTTTGAAGGGTAGGCATTGTGTGAACAAAGTGAAGTGAGTGGGGGGGGGGGGGGGTACACATGCGACTAAGCCTTTTTATTCTTCGATACGACAATTCCACCATTTGTAAGCTCACCAGTTCACACATTAATGAAACTCACATGAGCCAGTGATGCATCCTACCACACTACCAAAGTTTGTCACAACAATGAAATGCAGCACTTGCTGCTGTCAAAATGCATGAAAAACATGCACTGGGCGATTCAAATATGCATCAGCCAAACGAGCACTTCCCGTGTAACGAGTGGCGACGCTAGTTTGGAAATTTTTCATTCACTCCTTTTGCTTTATTTCTGCATGGCGAAATATGATGCTATGGCTATTTGAAGGTCAGCTCTCTTGTTTTTACGATGATCTAAATATTGTGGCATTGCATCAACGAAAAGTTCTGTGATACGTACCGTATAGTGCGAAATATAGGTAGAGGTTTTTTCCAAGAAATATTACTAAAAAGTCACCCCTCGACTTATATACCGGCCCTTGGCACAACATGAATAGTCGTCTGGCAACATGTAGGAGTGCAGACCTTTCGGCATCCGCATCGTTATCGCCTCCTTGCTGACCGACACGGCCTACGCAGTTAGACCGACGCCATCTTCCATTTTGTGCAGCGATTGTTCCTGGCATACCTAAATTTCCTGACAACCCGCAAAATGAGTACGAGTACTCGACGTCAGTTCACCGTGGCGTTCATGAAGAAGGTTATCGAATATGCTGAAATGCATGGGAACATGTCTGCCCAGTGGCAATTCGGCGTGTCGGAAAAAAGCGTCCGGTACTGGCGAACGCAGAAAGTCAAGCTGTCTGCCTGCAACGCGCGGAAAACGTCCTTTCGCGGGCGCCGCGTGGTGCACCCGGAGCTCAAAGACAAGGTGGCGGATTTCGTCCGCGAGCATCGTGCCAGATCATTGCCAGTGACAGCGGAACTCATCCGCATCAAAGCTATTGAAATCACCCGAGAATCCGGACTGCCCAAGGACCAATTCAAGGGCTCCATTTATTGGGTTTGTCGCTTCATGCGACGCATGGGATTTGTACTTTGACGGCGGACATCAATCTGCCAGAAGCTGCCAGAGGCATACGAGGACAAGCTGGTCGAATTCCAGCGCTATGTTATCCGTCTCCGGCAGCAGCATGGCTACATGTTGGGACAGATCGGCAACGCTGATGAAACGCCGGTGTGGTTCGACATGCCGTCGCCCACCACAGTGTGCGAACGCGGCGCAAAAGAAGTCAAGCTTCTTTCTACGGGGAACGAGCATTCGCACTTCACAGTGATGCTCGCGTGTACTGCAGACGGCAGAACGCTGCCTCCATACATAATATTCAAGAGGAAGACGCTGCTGAAAGAGGTTTTCCCGCGGGATGTTGTCATTCGCATGAATGAAAAGGGCTATATGGACGAGGCCCTCATGCTCAATTGGATTAAGACCATCTGGAATCGGCGACCCGGCACACTCCTGCGGTGTCCGAGCATGCTCGTCTTGGATGCCTTTCGCGGGCACTTGACAGCAGGTGTAAAGCATGCACTCCGCGACAGGAGGACGGAACTCGCCGTCATTCCAGGAGACATGACCTCAACCCTTCAGCCACTGGACGTCGTGCTCAACAAGCCCTTTAAAGACCGTGTCCGTGAACAATATAATCAGTGGATGGCCGGCGACAACCCGACGACTCCAACAGGCCGGCTGCGCAGGCCGCCTCTGTGTCACAGGCTTGGCGCTCGCTGCCCGACGATATGGTGGTGTGGGCATTCAAGAAGTGTTGCATTAGCAACTCCTTGGACGGCACCAAGGATGACATGTTGTGGGACACAGCCAGAAAAAAGCAGTCGTCTTCGGACGAGAGTTCAGACAGCTCAGACGAATGAGCAGGTGACGACTCTGGCGGCACCACTAAATAAAACAAAGTATTGTGCCTTATAATTTTTATGTTGACTTCTTTGCTTCAATGTAATGAGGTCGACCTATATTCCGCCTCAACCTATTCTGCATTATACGGTAGTACAATGGCACTTCCCAACACCCAATCTTTGTCATCCTAATTTTGACAGCGCACTAGAAAGGAAGATTTTCTTAATCAAATGATATTGCGCGCGCGCACACACACACGCACGCACACACACACATGCACACAAAAATCACGGACGTAAAAGAGGACGACACACCAAGCGCTTGGTGTGTCGTCCTCTCTTACGTCCGTGTAGTTCTTTTGTTGCACAATATCATTTGAGTAATGGATTACCAACTTGCCCGGAATGCTGCTCTCATTAAGATTTTGTTAACTTATATGTCTTTTTTTTTTCATATGTATTTCCCCACATGAAAGGAGTGCCAAAGGATTGTGAAAAATGACTTGGGAAATTTTGACTGGTCAACTAGGAGGTGGGTGGCATTTCCACCACCGCCCACTATAGGCAGCGCCCTGCACCTTAGCAATTTTTTTTTATTTCGGACATGCTGAATGTGAGGCAACTTGGCCAAGGTCATGCAGTTGCATCACTGGTTGGCAGGTGGGGCAGTTCAGAACGCACATCATTTTCTCCTGCAGGGGCAGGCTACAGAATATTAAATCCAGCATCCAATTAACAATGTTCAGCAGTTCAGCAATTTTGCATACACGGCATGTTAAGGATTGAAAATACTTAAAAAGGGCATAAGTAAAAGCTGTATAAAAATGTGAGAAACCATCATGCAAGAACATCACAAGGCAAAGAAAGGTTACACACAGGCCTTTCCTTGCCTTGTCCTGTTTTTGCAAGTCGTCATGAGCAATACAAGGTAATGAACTCTGCAACCACTGACGCAAAGCACTGGCATAGGAGGCGAACCTGATCAGCGAGAATCTCATCCAGCCTGGCCGTTGCCGCAGCAGCGTCCATGGCAATGGCACCACTCAGCCTGAAAGCCACCGCCTGGCATGGGATAGACCTCAGGCTGTCCGGCAGTTGCTTGACAAAAGAGTCCTCCACGTTCTCACTGTTACCATAGTCGGCAAAGAACACGGTAACACTTCCAAGGTGCAGCTCCCGGATGATTCCTCTATACCAGCAGCCATCCTCAGAATAGAGGGCGCAACAGGCAGTGCCCACCTGAAATGCCACAAGGGAGCAACTTAGCCTTTCACAGGCAAGTGAGAGAAAGTCGAAACCTAGCAACATTTTTGTCTCCTTCCGCTGCAGTGTTAATTCGCTACCATTTATGCATTACCTTTGTTAGCACTTGCTGTTTGCATCTAGCTTTTGTTGTCTTAAACGGTTCCTGAACCAATTTTATCGAAGTCGAGAAATGCATCCGACATTAAAACAGACTACAGTTGACTTCCATTAGTCTCTCAGAAGACCAATGAAATTGATCGAATTATCTGGTAGGCTGAATTAAACAAGATGCAGAAAAACTGCCATAACACACTACCGATTCATTTGGCAGTATTTCCCAAATTTTTAACATGCCCTGGAATCAAATGCGTGCCCACTTCTTGTGTCCAAAGTAGAAATCTAATGCACAGCCAATGTTTTAGTAAAGAAAATTAGCAATAGTCTAATGTGTGCTGCGTAATGACGGCCGGTTTTCTTTACAGCTGTGTTATGCGCTGAAGCATATAAACATCGAGAACAGAGTTTTGGTTTCATATCCATTGCACTGTGCAAAAAGTTTTCTATGTAATCTTTAAAAAAAAAAAGGAGACACTCGTTAGAACAAACCAAATACTATATTTGTATATTGTGAGCTACCATTATTGCTTGGAAATCTTCCTAGGATAAGCGGAAATTGGGCATTTTTGAAGGGCTATTCGCTGTCCACTAAGCTCTGCCAAGTCAGACGCTGCTAACAAAAGCGTTGCTGTTGGGGTCACCTTAGTGGTCAGGTGCATGCATGCTGACCAGTTGAGCTTTAATTATTCAGTGAAGGCCAATTTTAGGATCGAAATAACGAAAGCTTGGACACATAGTAATTAACGGGCACCAGCCAAGACCTTAATAGAACTAACCTAAAAATTGAAAACGAAATTCTACTGTACTTCAAAAATACCTCCCAACAAAAAGTACTTTGATGCGTTCCGCAGAAGCATATTTATTGGCAAAGACCACCTGTGATCCCTATGCAGTGTTCCCACTCCTTCTTCAATGCCTTGCATTGTGAAGGCTACAACAGAGCAGGGTGGTGCCCACAACACTCCACTTCCTGAACATCACTATGGTGAGCAGTTCAAATTTGGTTAGAACTTGGTTATGGACGTTAGCATAGATACCACTAATTTTGCTTTTTGCATCTACAATGCACCAAACCCTGAGGATGTCCCTCAGCTTACGGTTAACGGTGTTGCATTACATCGCTGTGCTACAGTGTACTAGACAGCTGCGCTTGGCTATTCTTGCACTGAGTGAGATGAGCAACACATTTTCTGTTGTATTTATCTCTACGACAATCACACAATTTCCGAATGTCAAACAAACTCTTTATATTCACTCGTGCGAGTAAGTCGGCAACGCACACATCTGCTAAGCAATGGATGCCATGCTCCGGACTCGCGTTGAAAGGATTCCTAACATAACGAGTTTCGACCATGAAGCAGACAACCTGTTTGTCAGATGTTGGTGCTCGGACCTTGAGTCACGTCCCCCAAAGATACCAATGAGGGCATGCTGCTGTTCTCAATTTTACCCAATAGCTAAATATGTAGCAAAGTCTGCCAAGGCATCTAGCCAAGAGTGAGTGTACGCTGGCAAGCGTACATCTGGTCTGACCAGATGTACGTAATATCTGAAGTTTCGCATGTTTCAAGGCTACTTTGAGTGCTCAAAACTAATAGAAATTAGCGAGACCCAATCGCTACGGCACTAAGCAGTGTGGCCAAAGTTTCATTTCTACGTGGGCAGGTGCAGCTGAGCGTCAGCTGATGATAGGCAGCAATAGTCGTACTTCCGGAAGTATGCAATTCCTATGGAAATTCTAAACGCAGATTTTCGCTTAACTCGGGCTGTTCATTAAACTGCATCAATAGATATACACAGTAACGTAGGAAGAAGCACACCGATTCAAACACCCTTCTCGATTGATGTCAACTATTGGCCAATAACAACCACACATTAGAATCTGCTATATGAAGAAATATGGCAGCCCGAAAATAGTGAGGAGGAGGCTTTTGTTGAAAAGAGTGTGAGAAAAAGGTGACTGTGCTCCAGTTGCGAGCTCCATGCGACACACACTATGGCAAAATTTGGCTGAGGTGTTTACAGCAGTGCACGCTATCTATGGACTGTTTTTTCGATAAGCCTGAGGGGGTGGTACATCACCCCTTTAAGTCTGCTGCAGCTCAGAATACAAACCTATATCAATTTGTCCACTACTACTACTTTCAGGTATGGTAGTGCTAGAGCGCAGACCCCTGCATCTAATGCTGAATGAATGATTTAGCTTTTCATTAACGTGACCTGGCCTATAAAAGTGCCATAGATGCAAAAAGAAAGTTTTTTTGCAATAAGATCTTCATAAAAAATCTTATTTCTCCTGCAATACATCTTGCACTAATACTCATGCACAGTGTGCGCAAACCTCGTCTTTCCTCGAACTGTAGCAATGCACCAGCGCTGTTTGTATTTGGCATAACATTACAGTGCTGCTCATGCACTTACAATTAAATAAAAATAATTCTTTCACAATTCAGAAAATAGAAGTTTACACACTGTTTTGGAGACTCAACTATTGTGATAGACAACAATGTTTGTCAAATATGTCTTCAAAATTTGGAAGACCCTTCAGCTTCACCTTTAAGAGTGGAACGCGATAGCATTCACTCGCACGCTTCCCGGCAACTGCAGCTTATGTAACCGTAATGTTGTCCTGGAAACACTGATGGCGAACGCTAGGCATGAAGACGAGCTTTCTGGGGCACGCCATTAGTGCTAAGACAGACCTCAAACAGCAGCTGGAAAAGTGGTTTGTGCTTCTGCATAACAGAATTACGTTTTCTCGTTTATTCCAATTACAGTCCGATGCTATCATATCTGGAGGTTGTGTTTAAGTTGTACTTTACAAATTTTGTGGTGCATTTTACTTTCAGAAATTCAATTAATTGAATAACGCTTATGCGCCATGTGGAGGGCCTGCGTGGATCGGGATGATTTTTCTCGTATGGATAACGTCACTGCTGCCAACACCGGATTTTCCGCAACACGGGGCCCTTAACGCTATCGTGTTAAAATGCACTCGTAAAGCATCAAGAAAGACACCAACCCTGCATTCCCATACATACAGCAGCAATGTAGCACTACTTTTCGTCAAGGTTCTTGCCTGAAGCTCTGTGGTCCACAGCATTTCTTACAAGAATTACTATAGGGAACTCTGGCACTGTGATCATTCAGTCAACACAAGAATGATGGTTAGTACATGTATTTGTCTGATCTTTGTGCTTGTGGCTTTATTACACTTCTATATACCATCACTGGTCTAAATTTGAAAGCAATCTACACTTCGTTGAATGCAGAAGGCAATAAATCTCTGTGACCATGCACAATTGCAAATAACTGCAGCTGTTCTGCCTGCCCATGCGTCTGTGGCATGATGGTTTCACCATTGGACTCCTGAGCTCGAGGTCTTGTGTTCGAATTGCAAGCGCTGGACAATTTTAATGTTTAATTACTCATAACGCACAAATTTGTTTAAAATAATCAGCCACAAAGTCATGACACCATTCAAAGCCAGAAGGATGAAGTTTAGGCAAATCCACGAACTAGCCATTTCAATGCCGGCTGTACCGCCCCGATTGCAGCTCCCGTAAACACTAGTGCCGCATTTCTCTCTAGCAACTGTATGAAACTCTATGCTGTTGTATAACCAGGGTTGTTAGCTGAGGGGGAGGATAAAGACAACTTGCTTTGCGCATAGCTGGTGAAAGGCCAGGCTGTCCACTGGCGACACTGGACAGCACAGTGTCCACGTTGCTGAGCTGGGCATCATTTCTGGTCAGCTGGCCATAGAACTCCGACAGTGACTTCACCACGACCACTGTGACCTGCTCTTGCTTGCCGGGCCCAAGCTGGAGCTGTAAAAGGCCTTGTTGAGCAGGAGCCTCCCCTCCACCAAATGTATTCATGTTGGCCGGAGCTGATCCCTGAGCAGGCGCCACCACTGCTGGGGGACCTGAGCAGATGAGCATCAAAGAGATTTAACACTTTATGAATGAGTGTTGCGTACAGGCAACAAACCAGCAAACTTTTTATTTCTTGAAGAGTTTGTTATGAGTATGAAATTCTTGGCAAATGCCTATGGCTAACACTTGAACGATGGGCAGCAAGCTCATTTGATGAATCAGAGCAGGAAGAGGGGACACAGAAATAGTAGTTTGTCGCACAGCTTTCTTTCTTATGATAGCATGCAAGACCAATGCAAGATCCCCGGCTGCAGAAGTATCACACAGGTAATGTGGAGGAAGTACAATGTACACCTCCTGTTCTACATCCCAATGAGAAATGTGGGTAAAATTTCCACACAAAGCAATAGGTGGCTTGAGGTACAGCTTGCTTTTAGTGTCCTGCCTGGTGTTGCCTACGGGCAATAAACCTATTGCCGAACAAGTCACCGAAATGTTTTTGTCTTTTTGTTGAATATCCATATTCTCAGTGTATTGTGTATTTTATTTCTTGCCGTTAAAGGCCAACTTGAACTTATAGCTGGCTTAACAACAATTCGGCTTGGCAACTTCCTTCAATGTGCAAGAGAACACTCTCTCATATGTGTGCACTAACACAAACACTCCCCCGCGCCCCCTTTTCACAGTGCACTGTGAAGAAGTAGGGAGGGTGTCCTTTCTTGGGGCGTGTGTGTGCAAAAGCGTGAGTGCATGTATGTATGTGTGTGTTCTCTTGCACTCTGAAGCAAGTTACCATGATAAAGGCAAACAGTGATACAATCTTGGACTGCGTAAAAGCCGATCTTCAAATAGTGCAGCTATAGGAACGTAAGCCAAGGGTGAAATTGCGCAAAATTGTATGTGCCATGAAAAGCTTAAACGTTTCTGATGTTGACCCAGTAAAGCGCCCCCTACCAACAAGATTAGGTAGTGCCCACAGAGCGCCGAAAATCTTGAAGGCTATGTGCTGGGATCCGTGCCACCACCACTAACCACCATATGCACGTTTGCCTTCCACTCGAGAGATAAGACTCTCTTAAATGAAATCTAGAGACGAATGTTCCTGCTGCAATAGGAGGAATGTCAGTCTTACCATACACATAACCTTAGTAGTCATGAAAAAATGCAAAAACAAGACAGACTTGAAGTTCATGTGCTAACTCCTCATGCCATCATAAGATTTGCGCAGGATCTGCTAAGTAGAGTTGCTTAATGTCACAAAGCACCAGGAAGTAAAGGCAAAGTAAAGGCTTAAGCTTAGAAAACAAACAACAAACAGCAGACACAGAACTAAAGGAACAAGGTGACACCATGTCACAGAGGCCATCTCTGCCTCTGTCCCTGTTCTGTCATATGCCCAGCTCATTCAACCAATACAAGATGTGAGAGGCAATATTCTTGAACATTCCTGATTCATTTTGACCATACTGTGCTCCAACATCTTGGTGCACAGGAGTTTTTTGTGTTCTGCAAGAATGCCCCTGTAATGCCCAATGGAAACCCATCACGAGCTTCAATGAGCTGCAGTCAGAAAACCCGCATTTGTTTTATAGCTGCCACTGTGACAACCAAGAAAGACTGTGATGTCAAGGTTACGTCTTGGCTAGGCTACACAAGAGACTAGCAGATGAATATGTGTTAATCTTGAAATGCCTTTCCTGGTGCGAGAATATTTCTACACTCCACGTCTTTCAGGGAGTGGTTGCTTTGGCCTGTCTTAAAATAAATGCCGGGTGGTACACATTTCACAAGACCAGCGCTGTACCAGTACAGTAGTGAAACACTTGGCCCTGCACTGCCGGCAGTCTTAGCTAATGCAGACGAATCGAAATTATTCACAGATAAGATTTCCCTATTGTTCATTGCACTGCCATCATTTGTCACTGCTGTCACCTGTCCACAGCTTAAGGCGAGTCTTTCTAGGCTCATGGTGAAGTTTGTGTCAGCAGAACTGACCGCTGGAGTGTCTGCAAAGCATCATCATGCCATATGAGACAGATTAAAGATAGATTAAATAATGAAAAATGATAGATAGTACTGCTAGTGAATGATAACGTTATAATAGATATTGGTAGAGGTTAATGACTTGTAATGACTACTAAAGACTCCAAAATGACCAATATGTCTAACTTGTAATGACTACAAATGATTAGAAATTACTAAAAATGCTTAGTAATGAATGACAAGTAATTACTAAAATGACTTGTAATTAATACTGATGACTACGAAATGACCCATGTCTAACGACAACTTGATATGACTACAATTCATTAGAAATGACTAAAAACGGTTAGTAATGTCCAGTAATGACTAATAATGATTGAAATGACTTGTAATGACTACTAATGACTGATATGTCCAACATGTCTAATAATGGCTTGTAATGACCACAATTGATTACAAATGACAAAAACGCTTAGTAGTGAGCAGTAATGGCTAAAAGAAAGAAGAGGCAAAGAGAAAGAGGCGAATGATAAGAGGAAGAGTAGGCTCTTGCCATTCACCTCTAAAGAGAGATCTCAAGAGACCCTGTAATTTTTTCTTCCTGGGCTGTGCAGTCTTTCAATAGAGCTCCAATAAGCCTAAGATGCCAGCCATATTGGTGCCATATTTGAAGTCTCAACTAAACGGCTGGAGATCAGCTAAATACAGGCATCAGCATGCAACGGCACAAAGGCTAGACTTCCCTCACTACTTGCATTTACGACCAAAAAATAGTGTCACATATGAAATAGAGGTAAATGTTCTGTAATCTGATGCTACACTAAGCCTCATATTGATGTTGAAAAATATTCCATTGTTACATGGAAGGCGTCGCAGACCTGAAACTTAACAAACAGGCGGAGTCGCATGTTTCTGCGACCACTCACCACACAGCATTGCTCATGACAACGTAGTACGTTCCATACTAGAAGCATGGAGGGGCACAAATACAAGCTTAGTCAAAACCTTGTACTTACAAGTTGTAATGTATGAAGTAGTTATTCCACAGAAGGCGTTGCAAATAAAAAACTGTACTACGAAAAGTGCCGAGACTTTTACAACTGCACTACAAGCTTCTGTAGCATTTTTAAATTCCAAAGTTTTACGTGCCAAAACCACCATGATTGTGAGGCATGCTGTAGTGGGGGATTCCAGATTCATTTTGACCACCACAGGTTTTTTTAATGTGCACCTAATGCATGGTACACACATGTTTTTGTATTTTGCCCCCATCGATCACTGCAGCTGGGATTTGATCCCATGCCCACAGGCTTAGCAGCGCACCGCCAAAGCCACTACACCACCACAGCAGGTGCTTCCATAGTGTTGCCTGCTAAGTATGAAACGCAGTACAGTGGTTTTAGTAAAAGTGACAACACCAGAGCTATTTACCGCTACTAAGTAGCTTCCACAAACACAAACAAACCTTTGGATGGAAGACTCTGCCCAGAGCTGGTAAATGCCACACTGTGGACATCCCCATGGCATGCCAGAAAGCGTACCTCCACTTCTGTGTCGATCATGTCATCCGAGACCTGCCCCGACTGCAGCTGGCAAGGTATGCCAAACAAAGTAGGAATGGCAAACTGTGGTTCCAGAGGGCGCACATCCTGCAGCATCACGGTCTCCTCATTGCCATAGTCCAAGTACAAAACATCACACTGTGAACCATCGGCTGAAACTTTTTCAACTTTCGCTCTGTAGAACTGCCCATCCTCAGAGAATCGACAACAGATGTGATCACCAGGCTGTGGTAGGAAGGCCGGGTTTGGCGACGATGCAGAGTAATAGTCTCCGAGTCCTTTCTGCAGGACGTCCAGCTCACCCTCTGGGATCTTCATGAACTGGCCAAAGAACTTCTGTGGGGGAGCAACATTAGTGACCAAGAGTTTCTCCACAGGACACACAATGGGAGATTGTGCCTTTGCTGAGCCCACTTGACGAGTGCTTGCCAATGCAGCGTTCAATTCCTTGATGAGTGATTTTGGAGGGTCCCCAACGAATATTTGAACAGAGTGGGTGCCATCAGGAAGGACATCAACAATTGAAACATTTGCTTCAATGTCCAGAAGCCATTGTTCCAGCAACAGCCCTATCTCTTCTGAAGCCTGTGGCAAACACGTAAATCCATCCAAAGTGAGCTTCGTAGCATATGCAGGCTGCAGAGTGTACTTGAGGTCTAGCTGTCGGAGTTCAGAGATATCCAGTGTTGCAGTGTCTCCATAATCAGCCATCCAGACCTGCACTTGCGGGCCTGGCTTGATCACTTCAGCCCTGTACCACGCTCCTTCATATCTGCATGCCACAGCCAAGCCGGGCATGATATCTGCAGGTGAAAGCATTGCAAGTGAAGGGGACTCTGCTTTCAGCTGCGTCGAAATCTGATCAATTTCATCTGCCATTTCTTTCAGCTGTGCATAGAGAATTTCGGTAGACTCAATAAATGTGATGTACATGACATGCCGACAGCCTGGGTCAAGCCTCAATCGTTGAATCTGAGTGTGAAGGGCAGTCACTGGCAGTAAATTTCCTGCCAGCCCATTACACGGAGCATAATTTACTGCCGGAGGTGCTTTGTTGCCATTCAGACCCTCAAACTTAACGGTATATACGCCAGGTATTACTCCCTGCGAAAATGTGCATGTCAGCTCTTGGTCTGCAGTGACTTCAAGGAAGGTATCCTTGTCTAGCCCTGTGCTAGACGCATTGCAATGGATTGCAAAGACAGGCTCTTGGAGCAGTTCAGGAGGGATGACCAACAAGTCTGACGTTGACTTGACTTCACGATTTCCGTAGTCGACAAAGGCCACCCTACAGCTACCGTGGAAGCAGTCGACAACAAGGGAGCGGTAGAGTAAGGAATCCTCTGTGAAACGTGCAAGGCAGACCGTTTCACTCCGTACCAGCGCAGGGTCGAGTGGGACAGCGTCCGCGTACGTGTCCTGAATCATGTCAGAAAACGCCGCTGGATCCCTGGTCGCTAGATGCAAGAACACATCGCATATGGCTTCAACGTGCGCGACGTATACCCTGTAAGGTACGCCTAGTTTGATGTCGGGTATGGTGAAGGCGGGCTTCGCGCTAGCCGGCACCATGGCGTTCGTAAACGCCGCCGAACGCGCAAGCATGTCAGCTAGGCTCCTCCCATCAGGCATGGTGACGGACACGACGGGCCTCACGCAGTTCACCTGCACCTGCTCGTACCTGTGGACTGTGACGGTAACCTCCACGCTCAAAAGCTTGGCCTTTGACAATACGACAACTTTCTCTGCGCCATCCGGCGTGGCAAGGCTCAAGTCGAGTTCGTCAAGAAAGCACTCGTAAACTCCGTGCGGTGTCCTGAAAATAGGGTCTGGGCTCTGGCGTACGTCATCAACGCATACCTCTTCACAGTTCCCGTAGTCTATGAATGTCACTTCCACTAGGGTCTCGTTGTGGCGCGGCCAGGATGACACCACGGCACGGTACCACTTCTTGTTCGAGCAGCGCGCGAAACACGGCGTTCCTAACGCTATCTGACTCTGATGCATAAAGCCAGGCTTAGACGACAGCGCCGGCTCGAGGCCCTCGAGGTAAGCTTCAATATGCCTCATCATTTCTTGGTTCCTCTGCACAAACAGTTTAAGCCATCGGTGTTCGGGCGCCACGTGCGTTACAATAGCTTGGAATGTATCAGCCGCGGCACCGGCCGCGTTCCCCACGATCGTCGGATGCTCCATTGTTTAAACACGTTCCCGCTCGTTACCTGCAAGTCATTATTGCCGGTGCTGTCGAGGAATGGTTGCTGCTGCCTGCCACCAAGGAACGAACAAAATGAGCACGCGAAACCAAACGCAGCCCACAAACTGTCAAGCAGCAGCTCACTTCACAACCGCTCTGTCCTCCAATTCTTTCGCGTGCATTCGCGAGCGCCGCCGCGATATGTCAGACGGTACTCTCGAAGTGGGTGCCAGAGTCCGGTTGGGCACGAGGACAAACGGAAAGCGTAGCTGTCGCGCAATTCACAATTCTTAACACCACAAAACGCGAGCGCAAACGCAGCAAAGCTTGCGCTGCGGTATCGTCAGTATGGCGATAGGTATTGTTCCGAAATGCCGAGCACAAGAAAAGAAAAAAAAAACCCCTAGACGGCGCTAACTGCGCCACCTCCGAGAAATCGAGCTATCATCATTAACTGTGCCGCGGTCCCTGCGTCGCTGTCTCCCTCATCGAAAGAAAGGTCGCCAGTCAAGGAAACACTCGATATCAAACATTCGCGCGAAGCTTGTTTCAAGAGATGTCTCTTCTTTTTGGAAGAGCTCGATGCCTCACGGGGCTGGGCAAGATTATCAGGCAGACTACGCCATTGGCGTCCGCAGCAGCGCGGCGTTACGAGAGCAAAGACTCCGCCGCGGCGCCGACCCAAGAAACCAGACCATCGGTCCGTAAGCCCCTGTATGTACAGCGCTCCAAACTTGAAGACTTCGGAAGGTACGTGGCCGAGTGCATGCCCAAATACGTCCAGAAGGTCCAAATAACGCCTGGTGACGAGCTTGAGATTATGATCGCCCCCGAAGGAGTCGTGCCTGTGCTCACTTTTCTCAAGGAACATCAAAACGCTCAGTACACGAACATAGTCGATATTTGCGGCGTCGACGTACCATCGAGGCAGTACCGTTTTGAAGTAGTCTACAACCTTCTGTCTGTGCACTTCAACTCGAGGATTCGTGTCAAGACGTACACGGACGAACTGACGCCTTTGGACTCCGCCACAGCCGTGTTCAAGGGCGCCAACTGGTACGAACGCGAAGTGTGGGACATGTATGGTGTCTTTTTCGGCAACCATCCGGACCTGAGAAGGATACTGACGGACTACGGCTTCGAAGGGCACCCGTTTCGCAAGGACTTCCCGCTTTCGGGCTATGTGGAGGTCCGCTACGACGACGAAGTCGAAAGGGTCGTTGTCGAACCCCTCGAGCTGACGCAGGAGTTTCGGAAGTTCGATTTGTCCACGCCGTGGGAAACATTTCCAAAGTTTCGTTCGGGAGACGCTGCACAAGAAGTCGCCCTGCCCAGCGGTCAGGAAGAGCCCAAAAGCATAAAATAGATCGGTCTGTTGGTTTGGTCACGAAAAAAAAAAGGGGGGGGGGGACCTGCAGTTTCGACGGTTTCAATAAAGACATCGCCAGTGAAGTAAACCATCGCCGTCTCAACGTCTCTGATTATGCATGGAACCAGACTATTCCTAAACTTAAAAACCGTGGTAGAAAATAGCTCCCCGCCAAATAATGTTTCGCATGCAACATATTAGAACGCGTGGCACTTGCCTGTCAGATATGCGTCGAGACTGTCTAGAGAGAGGAAATGCAGAGTCAGTACACACGGAAGTAAGCTGCTAGCACGCGTTGCGAGGGCAAGATGTTGCTTGGCCTCGACACAAGCGCTGGAGGTGTTCGCCGAAAGTCTGTACAGCTGTCAAAAGGTAAACTAATCTCAAAGCGCAGTCAGCGTTGTCGCCGAGGTTACGAGACGCCAGTTAGCAATTCACATGGCGCGCACTGTGGGGTTTGAAGACGTGCTTGCCGGTACAACACACTCGCCATGCAAAAGTTCACACGTGCCGCAGTCCAGCGCAAAAACAACCAAGCGCGTTTGATAAGAGCTTTGAATTGTATGGACTACACATACACGGCGATTGTAATTCTTTCATAAGACAGCCACGCCGCGTTGAACTTACTTGGGTGCGATGTCACAGCGACGAATTCCGTACAAGACAGTCGTATTACGTTCCCTAGCTATTTAAAGCCGTTAAAGAAAAGAAATAGTTACATAACCCTTCTTCGAATGGCCTCGCGTTCGCACTGTTCGCAGTGCACAATTTTTTTCTCAATAGCGCTCCCCAGATAGTTCCCTAGAAAACTCCCTAGTGGGAGAGAGATATAAAATTTGAGAGAGAGAGAGATGTGCACATGGACGCAGATCGTGCGGAGCGTATTGCGGAGTGAGCCGTAACGTAGTCTTGTGGAGCAATAATTTTTTCCTAACAGTGCGTTAACGGATAGAGTTTTCAAAACAACATAGGATGTACTAATAGCTCCTCAAAATTCACAGTCTTTAGGTGACCTAGAAATTTACAGTCAGTCCCCGCCCGTCACCGGATAATTGAGGTGAGAAACTCCGTGTACTCTACATGTGGTTATGTGCCAATAGTTGTATACAATGATATCAGTCGCGAGTGCTCACCCAGGCCGCGACTGTATAGATCATTATTTCTGGGCGCGGCTTGGCGACGAGTCGCGATTATGCGATTTTTTTTAACCCCCTCATATCAATGTCACTGCAGAGGCGTAGTAGTACGTCGGCGTGAAAGCGAATTCGCGGCTTGGAGTTGAATTATATGCGGTGTATGAGGGTCGATCATCAGTCATATCCATCCGCAGTTTTAACAGAATCGTGCAAATTCCTATTTCGGCTTAGACGTGTGTGTGACGACGGTGTTGGTGCGCGCGCGTTTTGGTTTAGGATTGCAAGCGTAGCGTATGTGCGGCTGCATTCAAAACGATATGCACGTGTTTCTTACAGCACCGAAGATCCATTGCGTAAGTCTTGCAGTGTATTGAAAAATGCCTGGAGATGGTCAGGGCAGTATGAGATCGGGAATGTGGTTCCTGGTCAGCATTCCAAAGGAAGACACTGAAAATGCGGCACGCTCTTGCGCGGACAGCCGTGCGACTTTATCAGAAGGTATGCAATGCTCGTGCGCTTGTACCACCAGCTTTTATCGCTGCATTGCTTGTGCATCAATGGCCAAGACATAACACAGTAAATTGATGCGTGCATCTCTGTGCATGCATGCTGCTGAAACGTGGCTTACACAAACAAAAAAAAAATTAATAGAAAGCATTTACAATTAAGCAGTAATAATAATAACAACTAACCTCACAGTTGCGTGCCTACAGCTTTTATTCATTATTTTTATTATTCTTTTTTTTTGTTCATTTGTAGATGACGACCGTGAGAATTTTCGCGATAGCAAGGAACATCTTACTTTGAAGCAGGTATATACAAGCCTTGATTTTTGTTCATTTCCATGCAGTATCAAGTAATCACGGTGTACCTTCTCTACTCTAGGCACTGGAAGATTGCCTAGAGTCATACGGAATTCGAAATGCCATCTGGAATGCAACAGCCCAAGATAAATTCTATCAGGTAATGTGTACACACGCACAAGCAAGCCCCAATATGCTCCAACACCCTACCTCGCTAGTCCTCCTAATTTCAAGTGTAATTTAGGTGTCCTTTCCGTATGAAAGCGGAAAACCAACGGACTGCATCCTTAGTGACCTGACATCTCGGGGCATTGGTTCGAACTATGACTCAACTATTGGGTGAGGTTGCTTTCTGTTCTTTTAATGAGTGATGTATATTTTTATTTTGGCTGCCTTACTCCAAGTTTGCATGTTGTAGCAGTGTTATATATATATATATATGCTCTGATTCCACAAACTGCCGTTGATGTGCTTGCCACAGTGCAATGTGTTCAATGACTTAAATTATGTTTTTTACATCTGCATGCACCTTGCAGACTCAAGAGCTCCTATAAAATCTGCTCTAAATTTATGTGGAAGCTTCTTTAAGCTGTGCCATGCACTTGAGCCTTGGAGCATTGCTGGTGCTTTGTGTGCAAAGAAGACGCTCTTAGCCTTTCTTAAACACACTGGCCATGACCAGACACCCTAGCAGTTCCTTATTTGTTAGTGTCTGCTCTTCTATGTTGTGTATGTGTGTACTTTGTATGAACGCATCATCACTTTAAATGTCACCCTTGTCATCTTAAGTATCGTGTTAGGTGTATGGCCATAGCAAATCATTTATTAAAGAATATTTCTTCCTCTTTAATTAATGTTATGCTATAGATACTCTTCAAGTGCCATAACAACATCTATAATGTTGACAGGCCTTGTGTTAGACATTACTCACAGATTGACATTGTTCCTGCCTCTGCCCTTTTTATCCACAGTGTATTTCCATGTCCAATATTCTACAGAGCTGTTGAACCAGAAAGTGATGATGAGGAACAAAACACGATAGCTGATGTTAACTATGAATCAGGGTGAGTGGGTACTGTGATGTTGCAAAACCATGTGCATGAATAGTGTGCCATTCTGGCTTAATACTGCCATGTAATGCATAGCAATGGGCATGGCACAATGTTCTTCATGTCAAGCCTTGCTCATTGAAGACACTTTTTGCTGCAGTTATGACAGCCATGTAATATCATGCCAGAATTAACTACTAGCTCCTCGATCACAAATAGCTCCTTTGTGCAGGCTGCAGAAGGGCGTCACTCGCAGTCTAGAAATTCGATCCTGATTGGGCTAGATTGCAATCGAAACTAGTTGATTGGACAGGTGTAATGTTTAAAATTGTGATGTGTGATTGTTGTGGAGCCTTGTGCAGTTTGTGCTCTGGCCCTAAAATTAAGCATCTGTAAACTAATCACCAGTGTCACATACACAGGTGAATACGAAAAGGAAAATGTGCCCTCTACTTTGTTTGCTCATGTTTGCCTTTCATTTAATACCTTGGAAGCAAATGTCAGTCATGTTCTCATAAATTCAAATTATTTGCAGGCCACGTCAAAATTATTAGGATGCACAAAATATGAAACGTAGTGAGCTTGCAGCAATTGTAAGTCTATGTAGTAAAACCATGGTGATACATCTTGTATTTGGTGCTATATTATACCGAGCCATGCATTCTGTTACCACATGTGTGCTCTGATGTGTAAAATGCTGCCTTTCCCAAATCAACAGGACTGCCTGTAAATTGTGGGCACACCTAACCATGAAAATACTGAGTGCACAAAAGCTGTTGTTGCTAGATACGTATTCAATAAGAACTGTCAAAGTTATGACTATAAATTCAGTTTCACTCATAGAATCATGTTAGATAGAAAAACATACGTAATTATTAGCTTCAATGCATTTCTTGCTCTAGAAAACAACTATGCTCTGAGCATGGTACCCAAAGAGATGACATGCATTGTACCTAATTTCTTTTTAAGTCATTGTAGTAAAATATTTTTCACACGAAGCAAAAATGATTAGTGGTTTGCTTTGCATAAAAAATTGTAAAAGAATGTTGTGTAAGAAATTGAAAAAGGAGGCACCGTTGCTAGTAGGCAAGACTATCAGATGCTAAATGCTAGGGATGTGCTTTGAGAAGATAAAGCAAAGAGTACAGTCATTGCTTTGTTGTGACAGTACACATATCTGGACCACCAACTTGAAACAAAAAGTGCATCTATTTATGCTGAGATGTATAGGACTTCCCCTTTTGGTAAGGAAATGTTTCATAAGAGCTACTACAAGTCTGCACTTTAGACACTATGTCAGACAAACCTAACATTTTCTTGGAAACATAAGAGTGAGTGGCTGTAAAGGCAGAAAAAGCGGCCTTACATAAATCAGGACCTTACATAAATCAGGACCTTAGTTTACATAGTCAAATCAGTTAGCAAAGCAAATATGAACTGATCCCATTTTGTTGAGCTAGCTAGCTTTGTTTGGCATATGAAGAGTACTAATAATCAAAGCACCACAATGTCTTTGGCTTTACCCAGTTTGTGGTATTGACACCTGTTTTCTTTTAGCGATGAAGCAAAAAAGGAAAAAGAGAAGGAGAGTGGATTTCGATCAATGCAGAAGAAGTTTCTGAAGTCCGTTAAGGCACGCCTTACGGTTGCTCAGGTGTGTAGCTTGGTGATCAGGTGATTACTGTGCCTTGGATTGATGAAGGTGCTTCTCAATTTGACAAAACTAGTGTGTCTTTATTATGATGACTTTGCTTTTTGTTGTCTGGGACACATTTGGGAGTATTCGTAGCATTATAGGCAAACATATATATATCTCTTATCATCTCTTAGATCTTGCAGCACTGCTTGCTTCTTTTGAAAACCCTATGCCTTTAGTGTGGCAGGAGTTGTCCTTGAAGAATTATTTTGAAGTTCAGCATTCCAGGAGTAATGATAATACCAACTTTTGAAACATATTGCCTACATCTTGGGACACTTCTGTTATGCCTGTGCTACAAAAGTGGCAAACGTGCACAACATATTTTTAAATATTGCTTGATGATAGTTGTCGGGATGGTTGCTGGTCATAGCAGTACATACATTGTCTCTTTTTTTCATTGCTTTTTGTTGGAATGACCCATATCAGGCAAATTTTTAATTGCACAGATTACATTTGCTTTTATTCCCATAGATAAAATATTTTCAATATACAGGATTGTGAAGTCCTGAGAAATCCAGTGAAGAATTGTAAATTTTTTATTCCTTCCTCTGCTGTCCATTGTTAATTGATGCTGCATGTGGTAGAAATATTTTAAAGCAAAATTTTCTCAAGATAGAGTTATTGGCATTGAAGGGAATAATCATTAATTAGTCCAACATTGCTGCTTAGCTATGATAGGTCCTTCTTTCATATGATCAAATTCTTACTGAACTTAGTGACTGAAATGGTTGTGCATACTACATTATTTAACACAGTGCAGTGTCTGTTTGAAAGGTTCTGAAATAATAAAAAATTATCAATACTTGTTGTTTTCCCCAAATGCTGCTCATAAAAGGGTATACTATATTCAAGAGCAGTCCTAATTTTTATAAAATGCTGTGCATGAATATGAAAGTGTAGTGTATATAATTTTATAAGGGCAGAAGAAAGCCTCAAACTCATAAGACTGGGCTGTAAGACGATTGGTCAGTACATACATCAGAAGAAAGAAAATGCTACAAATTTTCATGAAAAGATAATTCACTGTGGAAAGGTAAAACTGCAGGCAACAAAAGCAGCTGCAAGGTCTGAAGCAGAAATTGAATTTTGATGGCCCAAAGAAAAAAAGCCACACTTTATGTTTTACAGCTTGAAACAAAGTGGCCATTATCTCTTTGTCTGCCCTATTCTTAAATGCTGTTTAGAGATCGCCAGTTCTTATATTTCTGCATCTGAAAACTCAGCACTATTTTTGCAGGTTTAATCCGTGAATTGAGCTTTTGTTGTTTTTTCTTGTCTGTATAATGAATATTATTTTTTCGGTCACTGTATTTTTCATGTGACAGACAAACAGTTTTCCTAGTGACTGTTTGCATCGCACTATGCCTCGTTTTGTGACATTTAGGGTACACATTGAAATAGCATAATGTGGTACCGTTTGCTTCTTTTCACTAATATATTATTTGCTACAAACATAATATATTCATGCGACAGCTGTATGTTTTAGTGACTGCATGCTTGCTTCTTTTTGTTTCTGAGAAATTGCTGTGGACATTGATGGTCACTGCATGATTCTGTAGTGAGGTGAATGCAACCTACATACATTCATTAATATAGCTAAGTAAATTTACTCAGAAAGCTGTCTGCAGCTATGGTGCAGTGACCAAAAAGGCAGCAATAATAAGGGGAATATGAAATTCTAATAATACACATGCGCAAAACCCCAAAAGCTAGGTTGAATCCTGAGTCTTTCTACCACATCCTTTGCTTCAGAAATTCTTTAATTTTGTCGTACATTCATGACACTTTAGTAATGATCAATCCCAATTTATTATTGTTATCAGAATAATTATGGCTTTTTAGGAGCTTCATCAGTTTTTATTCTATATTGCGAAATATGTGCTGCTTGTATGTGAATGCAATGGATTACCAGAACTTACTGAGTGTTAGACTGCCTTTCTCTCTCTCTCATCTCAGACCACTGCTTGTTTTATCTTATGACGATGTACATAAATATGTACTCTGTATAACTTGAACCATGATGCATTTCTGTATGCTGCCAATGTGAGAGTTCTTAAGGACCACGGTCGGTTCTTTATTCTATGAGGACCATGTAAAGGTGCTCAAAGCGGCTTTTGTGTCTGGAAACCTCCCAGTTATCACTGGAAAAATAAATTTACATTTGAATTGCAGAATTTTTTAGAGATATTACATGCATATTTTATTTTTCCCGTATCATAGTGCCTTAGATTGACCTCTTTAATCATTAAGCATATGTTAATGAACTTGGCAGTGCCTCTCCAATGTTTTTTTACTTTAAAAGGAAGCTTTAGCTCGGGGGCTCCCATCTAAATACTTGAGGGCGGAGAAATTGTTTTTCTTGACAAACACCGCACCAAATTTAATAATGTTTGTTACCCTTAAAAGTAAAAGTTAAGATCTAGTGACTGTAGAAAGCCAATCTTTAGTTAGGTCATCATTTCTTTTTAGAAAAATTGCAGAAAATTGGGGAAGAAGCAACACAGAAAGAAGTCACCTATCAAGTTTATTACTTTGTAACTTAGCAGTGAAAAATATTTCACGATTCTGTAAACTGCACCTAATAACACAGCTAAAATAGATCAAATCGATGTATGATACATCACTTTGAAATATACAACTAATTTGCAAGTAATACTTTCATATAGCTCTCATAAACATTGCAACAGTTTTGTTTAAGCTATATATTAATATATTGAATTTTTCTGCTTTAGAGTCTAAAAAATGCAGCTTACAGAACTGTAATATCTGCTTTTGGTGCACAGTTAGGATTTGTAAACTTTGTGCATCAGTGTTTTCTTAAGTTTACTAATTTTAAGGAATTTTTTAAAGAATTTACTGGCCCCAAATCAAAGTTCTGCTTCCTACTCATTAGAAATTTACTTCCTCAAATGCAACAAATTTCATTCAAATTGTTCTACTGGTTGTCTCATAAAAGCATCTGTGCATTTTATTTGTATTTGAATAGGAAAATTGGATTTGGCCCTGAGCTAAAGCATTTTCTTAACAGAATGTGTCAAACCTTTGCTGTTTCAGCACCAATCCTAGTAACGCTTTTGTGCATTTGAAAACAACATCTTGTACATTTCTTGAATGATTTTTTCTTTAAACAATATCCAAAATGAAGGGAACAGTTACTGTATTTCATATGCCGAAGGTCCCACTCAAGAAGTTTTTTGCTTTCATTGACAGTAATTAGGTGAAACTGGTTGTCATTGCTGAAACCATTTCCACATGCATGATTGTGACCATGCCATTAATGTGTTTTGCATGAAGGTGGAACACCTTCTTTGAGGCTGTCACTGATAAGTCATCCTTTCTTACCTAGGTTGTTGCAGGTGTCAAGGCTCAGGGAGAGCTCACATTTGATTTTGTTGCGCTCATAATTCTTGCAGGGTGAGTAAGTCCTTTGGCTGAACTGCTTCTGACAAGCAGTACAATCTCTCCTTAAATTCTTTCTTTATGATAGCCCAAATGGTCACTCGTAGCACGTGTCTATACATTGGACACAACCTGTCATACAAAGAAAGAATGAGAATGCTATTCAACAAACTTATGTAATCTCAGATTGCACACATATAGTGTGAGTAAATGCACGACAACGCACACTTATTGCTAATTAACGATATTGTTTTCAATTCTTTTTGTGTTCTCTGTCTTGAAAGGGTAAACATTTATTGAGAGTAATGTCTTCGTGGGCTTGATTTCATTTTCAGCATGATTGCTGCCCTTGGCCTGATGGACAACAATGTGGTCTCAATAATTGCTGCAATGTTGGTATCACCTCTTATGGTGAGTCACAGCACAACTGATTGTTTTAATGTTGTCTTATTGCGCCAGCTATGAGCTGCTAAATGCTTTTTCTAGTGTTTTCCACTTTGCCAGTTATTGATCTGTGGGCGCTCATGTGACTTCCAAGCAAGTGCCCATTTTTGTTATTTTGTTTTGTTCATTGCGCAGCAAGAAAGGTGCAATTGTACTAACTTGAGATGTGTACACGAACATGTTGCTTCAAAATATGTGATATCTGCATGTTATCTCATGTAATGCCTCAGTAGCTGTGTTGTTCTGCTGCTACTTTCAAAGTTGCTGATTTAATAGGAAGCATTGCTTCGGGTCTAACTCCAATATTCTTGTTCAAATATGTGATATGCATAAATGTTCTTGTTAGGCAGCCGATCAACTGATTTCGATGAAATTTTGTTGCATTTCAGGGAGAAACTTAAATTCTCCTGATCGTAGGAAGTAGATTTTATATTTAAGGCCTGAAATTTTTTACTAATATTGCCAAAAATCAGCAAGTCAAAAATTAAAAAGAAATTGACCACAATGTTTACAAAACCATAACCTTGCACTGATACCAGATATTGCAGTTCTGTAAACTACATCTGTTAAAACATATGAAGCTACAGCTGGCTACAGCAGCCACATTGGCATGGGGCCAGAATGAAAAAGTGCTCATGTCGCACATAAGCACACAGGCACACATTATAAAGAGGCCCGTATCCTCAAAGCGTCTGTGTTGCCTTGGCATGTTAATTGAGAAATCGAAAAACAAACTCGCTTACCGATTGTTCAATCGATCATCTGCATGCAGCTGATCACAAAACATTCTGTAGCCACCAAGTTCATTGTCCAAAAAGGAATCACGCTCATGTCACAAATATTGATGAACGAGGAGCCATAAATATGCATTTTTAATTTTTCTTGTTTGAGTTTAATTCTGGCCTTGTAGTATGCATATGCTTTAGCTGAGGCATTATTACCAGATGCTTCCTTCTTTGTGTGGAGCCATACTGATTTGGAATATTTTATGCCATATGTGTTCTATTTCCGTGTTAAAAAGGGTGATCAACGTAATTTCTATAGTTCATGAAATATTTTTTTGTTTTAGTTAACCTTGTCTTGACACATTCTTTTCATTCTTTTGCCTCCATATTCACAAGCATACCACAACTTGAAGCTCATCCTTGACCCTGCCACTCTTCACTTGAGTTCAGCAATCACTATGCTTCATTAAGGCTGCTTGGTGAATCAAAGCTGAAGTTGAGTCATCATGCACTTGGAATGCCTACTTCAAGATACTAGAATTGGGGGAAAGTTTTGATGTCTGTTGGGGAAGTCATCATTGCTGTAATCCCTGAGTAGCATTATTTAAGTGCAGTGACTATTAAGAAGAGTGCAGTGGCTACTTCAAGTAAGGTTTGCTGCTTCCCTTTACTCCACAAGGTCTGGAAGGGATTTCAAGTCTAGGTGTGCTTGTAAATACAGGGACCAGTGCATCAAGAAAGTGCCTCACTCAATTTTACTCTTACTTTATGTTTTCATGTACATTTCATAATCTCTCCAAGGGTCCCATAATGGCAATCACATTTGGCATCATAGTTCGTGACACAGCTCTGACAAAACTTGGCTTGAAGACAGAGCTAATTGGTCTCCTCATCTGCCTGCTCTTTGGTGAGTTCATGTAACAGTGTGACCTTCATAACTTCTTCAAGCCAGGGTCCCAGAACTAGGTTTGCAGAATTCACCTCACTTTTCTGACATTATCATTCTGCCATAAATTGTATTTATCAAACACTTTTTCTTTAATAGGGGGCTGTGCATCTGCTGTAATTTACTTGATTACTTTAGTCCAATGACTAAATCAGGCTGAGTTGGTGAAATAACTGGGAAAACTAGCAGACGGATATGCTTGTATGCTTTCCATTAACATTGTGTTCAAACCTGGGGTTTCCTTTCAGGGCCTTTAAATGAATAACTAAGTAAAGAAATTAGGAGTTTATTGATCCTTTCATGATGGATATTATACACAAATGTATATGCAGTTAGGACCTGAGAACTCAAGTATGATTTTTGAAGGCATTACAGTGATGAGTACTTGCAATTCAGTGAAACATTGACAAACACTATATAGAAGTCATAGTTACAACATATGCACAGGTAGGGTCAAGAAATTTATAGAATAAATGCTCATTTAACACAGTACAGGGAGAATACTTCCTTGGTGCTTTTTAACTCATCCTAAGGCTTTAACTGATATCCAAGTCATTGAATAATTTTTGAAAATTAAGGAACATGATTTTAAATTATTAATTGAGATATAGTGCAAAAATGATTAGTAAGAGAGACAGCTGGTAGTAACACAAAGTTGTTTTCATTAGTCTAGAGCCTTCTGTTATATTTTAGTAGTGTGAACATTTAGTTAATATGATCTGCACAAAGGTATGAAGGTACGCAATTATATCTGATTGTCATGAAAAAAACTACTGCTCTTCATGTTCACAGGCTTCTTCTTTGGCCTTCTGAATGCCTTCTGGGGTGATATACCACCTTACGAAGGTTCCAGTTGGAGTCCATCACGATGGCCCAACCCTGAAATGAGCTCTAGGTATGAGAATATGTGTATTTTATGATAACGTGTGGTCAGCAGTAGCCTAAGCATGTGGTTGCTTTCTCTTTCCAAGACAACGACACCTTTGTCTTGGAAAGAGATTTTGAGATGTTGACATGTTGGAGAGGTGTAAGCATAGAATTGAAGCCTGCCAGTAGATGAAACGTAACCATTCCCTGCACCTAGAAGCACTTTAGAAAAATACGTAGTCAACCTGCACTGTTAGATCCACTGCTGTTTCATTAGCAATGTGTTGTCCTGCATTTTTCTGAAATGCAGAAACATTATTTTGTCTCGAGTCCCATATTTTTAATAATAATAAAACATAATTGTTGCTGGAGCACCTGCCATACAAATAACATAGAAGGGATTACATAACCATGGCTAAAATTCTCGAGGGCTGTCATGGTGGATCAGACAGCCTAGCAGTCAAACAGAGGTTGCCACTATTGCTTACATATTTACTGTTGTGAAGGGCATATTTACTATTTTCATATTTAGTATTTACAGTTTTTACTGTTTACTGCTATTTTAGCACTAACTTTTTCACGCAGGGGTCACTGGCGAAGCCTCTGGGTGGGGTCCCTGGTGGCCCTGCCATCAGGTGGGGGCGTTGCCATGGCGATTCTAGGCGGGAATTCTGCGTGCTTGGTGGGCGTAGCTATCTCTGCCTCTCTCCTGCCACCGATCATCAATAGTGTCAGTATTTGCTCTGTCTGGTACTGGCTGAAAATTTTACCGACCGAACACGCATTTCTCTAGTTTGGTGACATGAATGCAGTTTGTCATGTTCTAATTTTTTGCCAATGACAGCTTTATCCAAGCTTTTCTAAACTTTACATGTGAATTTCCCACACAACAAATCTAAATTTGTTTTCCTTTGGTCAGGATCATTTTCTTCTTAACCGTTCTTGTGTTTTGCTTTAGGGAATCCTGTGGTCACTGTCTCTGGTGAAGGTGTTCAAGTCAATGACCCAAGACCCAATTGAGGTAAACAATATCATTACATTTATTTCGATGCTATTATCTGCTAGCCACGTTTTCTGAGGGCCATGCAGCTTGTTTGGTAACCATGGTTCAATCCTAATGATGTACAGTTGGCGTCACCCTTGTGTAGAGCTTGTGAACGGCGGCCGCCGGGGTGCTCCAGCCAGTGACAACTAATGGTAATGGCTGGACCTGAGATTAGATGTGTTGGCCACGTGTGCCCAGACACTTCTTATCTCGAGCCCAGCACTACCGTTAGACGTCGCTGGTTGTCACCAGTGTGCCCCGGTGGCCACCACTCCTGCACTCTACGCAAGGTTGACACCGACTATGCATGCATAGTGTAGTGGTACAGCTATGTGTTTTGTAGAGCATGCCAAACTGTATCTTATGTACCTCAGAAGTGGCTGCGTCGCCTAATTTCAGGTTTGACGTGTCCTAATTTGGTGCATAATTGTTTTGGCACGATGCAAGAATATTGATTATTGGTAGAGCTGTATATGGCCCTCCTCTTATGCCATTATATAGTGTCAGACTGGCATGTACATTTTGTGGCAGAAAGGCAGACCTGTAACCGCAGTGTCCTAGAACATAGGCATTGACAACAGGCATTCCTAAGAAGCAACATTGACTTGCTAAATTATCCACAATGGCATATGAGTAAGACTTCCTGGCGTTGCATTGCAAGGACCGAGGAAGCATTGTAGGCGGCCTGTGTAAGACTGGTGAAGAGGGTTAGAAGCCCGCATGACCAGCAAGTCGGCAAGCAGGCAATACTTGTTTGCTTGCATTCAAACACAACTTTTTCATCATGCTTCATGACCTCTACTTTTCACAATCCCAAGTTGGAACCAACACTGTTCTGTATAGAGAGGAAATGAAGTCGGCACTGTGCTCGAACCAGGAAGCAAGCTTACTACACTGCACATCTGCCTGTGACTCCTGTTATTTGCATTCTTGCTACACTATGCTGTGTACACTGTGGAAAATGGTCACATTGCAGGGGTTTGGCTTACATATATGTATCACCATTACAGTGGTTGATGGAAACAGGAACTCTGGTGGTGAGACTTAGAGACGCTTTGTGCAGCCAAAGCTCACAGAACTCCCATTGCAATTTGCTGCTATTCCCTGCTAACCTGCTGGCATAGACACACTAGCAGTGAAGAGCCTTGCAAATTGTTTCATTTCTGGTGAATTACGATCGAATACAACTGAACACAATGTTGCCAGAAGTGTTGCTGTTTTTACCTCCATCTCAAGTATTGTGTCTACATCAGATTAGAAATTTCTGTAGCCTCAAACTGTTTTTCACTGTATCAGGGGGCCACGTTTGTTTCAGGTCAACGTAACGGGGACTACCCTGACAGTGTCCCCGGCCTTCATAGCGCCCATGGGCTACAGCCCTTACTACTTCGACAAGTACAACATGCACAAGGAGTGCGCACTGCTGGGAGTCATCTCCTTCTGCCTCACAGTGGTCAACATCCTCTGCATCATTCTCGCAGGCACACTTGTCCTTAAGGTAGCTACTCTGTCTTAATTCAATTAAAGCACTTGGCCAGTTGGTGCAGATGCACGTCGACACCAACTCGGTGCTCAAAGCAGTGCTGCCAACCTCCAAAGCCAGTTTCTGCTTAAGTTACAAAAAATTCCCTGGATTTGTGCGAAACTTGGTTGTTAATCAGTTTGTTGATATGATTTCTGTAAAGATAAATTTTTGTTTGTAATATGAGAATACACTAAAAGCTTTATAGTTTAAGTTTATTTCTAAGCTTGTTTCAAAATATTCAAATACTGAAGTCGCTGCACTCACGCTGAAGTGATGTCGCAGTGCAAAGTATTGTGCTAACAATAATGCCTCCTGCTTAAACCAATGTGCACTGAAGAAGACATCAACACGTTTAAAATTTGTTGTCCAAAGTTGTCTGGCACGTAGAGCAAAGTGCCAAGATTACATAGAACCTCATTCAAATTGTTGGGTGCCAGGACTGCCTTAAAGAATGTAACAGTGTCAGAACAATGTTCTACTTTATGACACCAAATGCAAAAAAATTCAAATTATTATTATTATTCTTTTTTGCATGCCGTGACCTAAGGTAGCACCACCACACATACTCACTTACACATCATTAGCAGCGAAGCAATTAGATACGCAGCCAATTTTTATGTTTCCTCTAAAGCAAAACTAGCCCAAACACATGACCACTGGGATTCTGTGCAACATTACTCTGCCTATGAGCGGTTCCTGGTAAATTTCAATATACATGTGCCTAGTCAGCTGCTTTGCATTACAACCGATTGTCATGCTCGACACTAGCTATATGTGTCTATGCCCAGATTTGCCTGAGCTGCTTTGTTTGGTGTTGCAGCATACGTTTGTTTTGCTAGCTACAGATAAATACAGTCGAACCCGGATATTTCGAATCCATATAGTATAATGAATTATTGTGTATAATGAACAGCAGTAAAAGCCCCTTGAAAATTTTTGTATGAAATTCTTATTTTATATATCGAATTACCTATATATCAAAAATTTTTGTGATCCTTTCAGATTCTATATGTATCCGAGTTCAACTGTATTTCATTCAGAGTGCACAGACATCAACAGCACAGCTAGATCCACTAGCGACAATATCGCAGAGGCAGTACTTCCTTGAAGGGGCCCTGAAACACTTTTTGAGCATAGTAAGAGAATGTTGCCAATCTGTCGCAGAGGCTGGTGTGAACATATGAGCCAAATATTAATGCACTACATGCAGCAGGGAATTTACAATCTTGTTTCAAAAACGGCGAAAGATCTCTTGCTTTTGCTTCTGCAATGCCATCATGCAGCATCGTGGAAAGCAGCTGGACCCACCAATGCTATTGGCTGATTTCATGATCGGAAGACCCTTCTCAATAATTCATAATTGCTGACTTTGAGTTAAATAAATGAAACATATGTATGTCTGTGATCTCAATAAAACAGAAAGATCATTTCATTTTTGCACTGCGCGTAGCTACATCAGCTGTGCATCGCCTGCGAGACAGCAGCAGCATACTGAGTAGCGTGGTCTACCATGACCGCCACAGAGTGCCGTGACGAGCCCCTTCACTGCTGCGACGCTTTCGGCTGAGGCTTTGGTCTCTTGTCTTCTTCGCTGTGTAGCTGCCAGCACAGTAGTGGAGATGAAAAAAGAGAGAAAGCTGGGTATAGGTGCACTTATGGTTGAAGGATTAGAAAAATTTTACACCATGAGATTTGTGAGATGACATCCTTTAATAGTGAGGCCATTCTATGATTAGTTGGAAAAGTGTTTCAGGGCCCCTTTAAAGAGACCAGCACATCTGCACCCTGTTGTTAACTTAGCGAGATGCATTCACTGTGCTGCAGTATGATCAAAAGTCGTACTTTGCTTGCTAATGCAAAAGTATGACTTCGCACCCGTGCTTTGCAGTGCAAAAATTCGGAAAACAAATCTCACCAGGTGCCATGTGCCTATACTACTCACGTGCTGGTTGATCCCTGCGAGCCACTACAAGATGGCACTAGTCTGTGCCCCCCAAAATTGGTTTGTGACTGTAAATGTATTCGTAGCCAGCTGCCAGTGGTTGCATTTATTTGTATAGCAGTCTGATCACATTTCGAGGCTTCAGGGAGTAGTCATAAGCCTGCCTCGTGTAATGCCCACATCAGTAAAAATTCAGAAAAAAAAGGGTGTGGGCATTATACAGTATTCCATATCATGTTTTGTCGATGAATATCTCTAAAATTGTAATTTGTGCTAAGCAGACATGACTTCACTACTTCTTGGCTTCCATTTCAGAATTCAAACATGTGTCCTAAAAATTAAAAAAATCTAATTAGTTGAAGATTGTTAATCAATATGCTAAACATTATGATTGGTAATGCAACTAATGTTTCCCTCAGTAAATAATCCACCTGAACTGGCCGAATTATGCGATATGCCCCATGCAATTCCTTTAAAATATCTGTTCTAACTAAATAAAATATGTTGTGTATGTTGTCTGTTGCAAGTTCTAGAGCAATAAAGCTGAACTTCGTCATGCCCTTTGTTTGTTTAGATCAAGGAGATTGCACCATCTAAAAGCCTACAAGGTACAAGAAGATTCTGGAAGCATGACATTAGGGTGAGTAGACCATTCTATGCCGAACAACTTGCTTTGTACATCTCGGTGTGATAAACTTGTTAGAAGGTGTTGCTAATCTCTGACAGCCCAGGCCATTAAAGCTGGTTCATGTGCATTATATTTTGTTTGTCACTGTAACCAAAAGCCTGTAGTCAGTGCAGCTTTTGGCGTTTTTGTGTTAGCAAGGATGATGACTCTCTATTGTTAGCATTGCTGGCGTCGAGGAGGTGAGGACTTGGAAGTTGAAAAATGAACTCTAAATTTCATGTGTTGATACATTTAATAGCGCCACTGTTAAAACCGTGAAAGCTTTGTATGGAACTGATTCTCATATTTTCTACAGGTTGCAAGAGACTACAACAAGACCCTGGGTGGGGCAGCAGCAAGCAACATGGGCAAACTCCTTGAAGAGTGGAGGGTGCGTTTTGATATCATTGCTTTTAACTGTTTTTGTCTGTATACTAGGATGATCATGCCTTTTATATGAGCTTGGAGGAATGTAAATGCGAGCTGTATTGTCTCCTGTTTTGCTCATCCGTCTTCTTACTTAACGCTGAAATTGTGGCTTAACAATCAGTTAAATAACAGGAAGGAAGTACGAGTCTAGTCAGACTTTCAGTCTTGTTTGTTTATAGCGTTTATGTTTGACATGCCATTATGTCAAAGAACCACATCACAAAATAATGTACCTATACAAGTTGTGAGCAGAAACACATTTTTTCTTTCATGTTGTGAAAGTATGGGGTCTTAGGGTCTCACGGGAGTACCAACCACTGCTGGTTCGAGCTTAGCAAGCCACAGGGCTATGTCAGCCTCGCCTCTAGCGTGAGCTCAGGTCGCAAGGAGCTACCGAGCAACACATACAAGAATACAGTATTACCTTGAGTTAACGGAAACCATTTATTGCCTCCGGTGGCACCCAACACTGTACAAACACCCAGTCCCAACACCCGGTCCCAACACCCGGTCCCAGGGCGGCGTGGAAACCAAAAAGGTCCCGCACCAGGAGCAAAAATACACAAAGGGCACCTGTAACACATTGCTGCGAGAGCGCAGGCTCCACCTGGGACATGGCGCTAGGAAAAGTTATGGCAGCTATGCTACTTGCTCTCGTTGTGACCAATGGGCCAGCTCGCGAGAGCTCGGGCAAACTCCTTCAGCTTGGGCCTCCGGTAAGTGTGGCCTGGCGTGGTACAACCTCGCGCGACCACTAGGCACCCGTTCTTTGGCTTAGCATCCAAAAAGGATCAACACAAAGTACACGCATGGACAAAGGCACCGTGGGCAAGCTCAAGTCCTAGTCATAAAGGTGTCGGCAGATGAGAGGGCAGCGTCTACACACCTAATTCTGTCCCTGACGTAAGAGCCCCATGAATCTCCGAGAGAAGCCGACAGCGGCCACGTCATGACGTCAGTGCCCCGCCCCCACCGCAAACCATCGGGAGTGGAGCGCCACCACCGACAACTGGTCGCGAGTGGAAAGGGGTGAGGCGTAGGGATGGCAGAACAGGTGAATGCCCACGTAATGGCACCGACGCATTCCTCAATCCCCACAAAAGAAATGTGTTTTGTGCAGTTATCGATTTTCTTTAATGCTTTTAGTTTTTCTGTAACTGAAGAGTTACGCCAAGATAATAAAGCTTGCTTAATGACTCTAGTGTCAGTAAGAGGTCAGCGAAATGAATCCGTGCTTGTATCACAGTCATTGGTTTTGCAAGTTTTTGTGCTCTGCCATATGAAAATGACTAGTTGACGATAACTTAAGAGTGCGGTGGCTGATACACCACTGTCCAACTCCTAAAGAATTTGTATAGGTGCACCAGCCAGGTACATTTACTCGTTTTTATGCCATCACAATGGAGGTAATCTCATTTTACTGTCGACGTTCGTCAAGAACTTCGTTTTGGAGCATAGAAGTACAGGTAGCTGGTGCAGTGTAGTTCTGTGGGCGCAGCTTGTACTGAATTTTTTGATGTCTTGGGATGTAACAGGGGTTAACACACATTAAATAGTGTTAAATCACCTTTAGATATTTATGGTGCACGGGTGCAATGAGAAAACTGAATTTCTGTTTTTGAGTCTGTAGCTTGTTGTGAAAACAGGAACTGAGAAATTTACTGTTTTGCTTGCATGCACAAGCATAGAGTGTGCCTTTTATTTACCGTATTTACACAAATATAATGTGACTATGACTTACAGTTAAAGGAGGAGCTTTCAAAAAAGAAGAAAGTAAAAAAACAACATTATAAACACGATTTATAATGTGAACTAACAAATCGTAATGCAACTGTAGCTCTACAGCAGTGCACACCTACCGATGCACCTCATCATTACAGGTTGTGCATTGTGCTATTTTAACAGGACTGTGATGCACATTTGTGTATACTTCGTTTCACACATAGCAGGCAATGCTACAAGTCTTTCACTGCTTGCATGTATGAGCAAAAGGTAGTACGTCGCATATGAGAGAAAGATATAAGTGTGCGTCATGTTATTAGATGTTACACTAGGTCTCATCCCTTTTATTTCTCAAAATATGATGTATATAGGACACGGAAGATGTCGAAGATCCGAATTATGTTAATGCGTGGAGTGATACATTTGTGTCACCGGCGACCACAGTGCACCGCTTGCATTTGCAGCCAGAACATAGTACATCACATGCAGGAAGCACAGAGGTGTACAGATAATGTGTAGTTTGACGTAACCTTACGTCCACAAGTTCTAGATGTAGTATGCAAAGTAGTTATTCTCGAGAAAGAGTCACAGATCAAAAACTGTGCTGTAAAATGATTGGAGTTAGACTTTCATGACAGAACTACTTTGGTAGCTTCTGCTGTGTTTCCTGCTAAGTATGAAACAGAATATGAAGCTTGGAACAAAAGTGCCCAAAATATGCCCAAGCCTTTTTAAGAAAGCGAGCTTAGTCAGACCTTGTGTGCCGTCACCTTGTTTTCTCTCATTGTGATTTTACTTCCTCACCGACTGGTGTCTCCAAATATTTAAATATTATGAATGTATTCTTCAAAATGAATCAATAAAAATGATTGATTGATTGAAATCTGCACTTTTTTTCTGGCACACCGACAGGTCTGTATTCTAGTGAAGCCCTGTCTCAGGGCAGTTGAAAAGGGGGAGCTTACCTTGGAGTATACGAGAACATATAGTTCCAAGTATAATGTGAGGCACTTTCTCATATTCACAAATATGCAAGGAAAAACAGTAAAAGAATTAAGATTTTTCGCTGATGCTATATACTGTAGACTTTGTCCGATGGCATGTGAAAGAGACTGTGCAGCCGACGTCAGTAACATGAAGATTTAGTACTGTAAAGCCTAAGCTGCTCTGACTTCACTTCCTAAGTGCTTCATGGTACTATTACCTGGTGATGTACATATTGTTAGGCTGGTATAAAATGTGAACTAGAAGATGAACTAGGTTGAAGATGTTCATTTCAACTTTTGCTGATCTGTATGAAAGTGATGTGGTTCATTCACATATTCTGCATTTATAAGCTAGACCATATATTGATAATACTCACCATGGTTGCTCTGTGGCTAGGGTGTTGGGCTGCTAAGCACGAGGTCGCAGGATCGAATGCTGGCCTCACATTTTGATGGGAGCGAAAAGCGAAGACACCCGTGTACTTAGATTTAGGTGTACGTTAAAGGGCCCCACTACGACATGTCTGATAATCAGATCGTGTTTTGGGCACGTAAAACCCCATAACTTTTTCATGTATTGATGATGATTATGCATACGTTCAATTGTGTGATTACGCATAGGATGTGTAGTACTTTGTGTCTTTTGTTCAGGTTTTATTCACACCTGGTAGTACAATTTTGGAATCAAGTTCCTGTACATGCTTTGCAGAAGCTGGACGATAAGAATGGAGACCCAGCCTCGGCAAGCAGAAATCTCCAAGACCTTCAGAACATGATAGAGGTTTGTGCCAACTGGTTTGTCTATTCCGTCACTCCTTCTAGCTTACCACAAGAGAACTAGCTCAAATTGTTCTCATTGTTGTAAGCAATCTGCATTTTTGTGTGAAAGCAGCCCAACATACATTTCCAATAGTTAGAAGCACTAAGCATCCTTCCATGAGTGTACATTACCCTATTTAGTTGTGAATTGTATTGGACAGCCCATGAGTATATCATAGTTACATAAATATATTCTAAAGAACTGCATACTCTATTGAAAGAATGTCCAGGGGCAGTAAATGTATATTCTAAGGAACGCAAGTTTTTCCAAAAGAATGTCCAGGTGGTAGGGTGATATTTCATGCACTTTCTAGCTAGTCCTCTCAATTACAGGATAATTAAATCTTGATTTAGTGCATAGTCAGTCATGTTACACTTCTTCGCAAAGAACATTGAATCTCTGGCCCAAAGTACATGCACAACTTAATTATTGACTGCAGGTGTTATGAAGAAGGAAAAAATACTTCGACATTGCTGACAGAATGCAGCACATTGAACATTCTGTGAAACATGGCAGTGGGTGAATTAAAGTCGTCGTGTGTTGCAATACCTGTCAGACTAAAGTGAAATAGAGCTACATTGAATGAGAGGCTTCGATTTAGCTACAGCTTAATGTTTGTGGCTTTATCTTTGTCACTAATGGACATAACTGGTATTAACGAATCACCTACACCAGTGTGTCCACTGTGACTTACTGGGTTAAAAATGCTGTCGGCATTGTTATGTCATGGTCCGAAAGAAATATAGACGCATTCTTGTGCTTCATGCATCTGCTAAGTGTTAATGAGCATCTGAGAGGTAATGGCATGAGTAGTTGAAAAGAACACACATGGTCTCACACATGGCATATCTAGAAGTCTGTGAGACCACTGCTGAAATCCAGCCCTGTAGAAAATTATACACAAACCTGCTTGTTTTCACTAGTACAAGTTTGGGTAAACCTTGCCTGTTCTTTTGTGACAACAGGAGGCAGAGGATGATGATGTGTACCAGACAGTTGTGCAGCAGCTGGCCAATCATCCTCCACCAATGGTAAGGCAGGACTCCGTGATGCTTCATAGACACAGGCTTCTCTGTAAAAGCGTCAAGTTTTACAGTGAACTGCACACGGTGGCAGTACTGTCAGCTTTTCACCCGTGCTTTGGAATCCCTCACTCCCTGTCAACCTTGCATTGCTGAATGGGGTGCCAAGGTGTGAGACTTTCACATTCCTTATTGAAGGTTAAGATGTGCAGTTCAGCTGTCGCTGCTCGCTTTGTCATTGCACACGAGGTGTTTTCAAGCCAGTAATGTCATTAAAGAGAGAGAGGGACTCTATAAGAAAAAAAGAAAATTTTTCTGGTCACTATATAACTGCTGGCATGGTACTCTGTATAGGGATGGGGAATGGGATTAAAAGGTTCCAAAGGAGAGTGGGAGAAAAAGAGAGTAAATATGAAATGTCCAAGTGGACCTGATACTAATATTTACAAGAGACATGGCGGGTAAATTTAGGCTTTTGTATATGAAGTATGCAATCTTTAAAGCTTTCCTACTAGACCAATTTCTGACAGGTATTTGAACAATAAATCCAAACCCGCCGCTGTTTTGAAGGGCCGGGCATTGGACCTAAGATGCTCGGTAATGTTAACGGTTCGTGGCAAATAATGTGCATTTGTTGCTAAAAAAATTGTCTCTCATCACGGTACACAGGGCATTCTAGTAATATGTGCTACATTGTCTCTAAGTTGCGACAGTTATCACAGTATGAGTTAGTGGTAAGCCCTATGCGGTACAGATAATTGTTCGTGTATGCCATGTTCAGTCAAAGACGATGGTACAATGTCTCTAAGTGTTGAGGAAGTGGTCGTGGAATTTTCAGTCTCATTTCTGGGTCAATATAACGCAGGAAGTTATCTGGGTGAAGCGGAAGATTCTAGATGCGGTCTTTTTCTTGATAGGCATATTTTTTTTGCCATGTTTGAAGCGTCAGTTTTTGTAAAAAATGTTCTTTTGAAATTGCGGTATTGGAGTACATTTCTGGCAGCTTCATCTGCTCTTTCATTTCCCAAAATGCTGGCATGGCCAGGTATCTACTGGAACTTGATGCAATGCCCAGCAATCTTAGCCCTGTGGTGAAGATAAGCAATGTCAAATGCTGCAGGTTGATTATTGAAACGCTTGTGCCTGTTCCACATACTTTGTAGGGCTGCTTTTGAATCCGTGAAAATCACCCATGTCTTTGGTGGCTGCTGTCAAAGTACATGCACAAGGGCCTCCTCAATGCCATATAGCTCTGCTGAAGTAGGTGATGTTGCTTGCTCAAGACGAAACGAGAACCGTTGCCCTGTAGAGGGAACAAAAAGTCCACACGATGAGTGATGTGGAGTTAATTGTAGAGCCATCTGTGAAAATGTACGTTGCGGCTGCGTATTCTTTGTGCATATATTCCAAAGCTGTCTGATAAGTCACTGCTTGAAGCATTTTCTTTTTTTTTCACTGATTTCAGGGATATATGGCACGATTTCCAGTGGAGACATTAAAGGACCTATGCAGTACTGGCATAATTGTGTATGATTTGTAGGTTCCAAAGTTGGGCAGACACCCTATCAACAGCTGAAAGGCTCAAGAGCCAATACTTGTGAGAGAGAGAGTAAACCTTGGTTACAAACAGACTTATCTCAAGAAATCTACAGTCTTTGTCAAAAGTTTGAATGCCACTGTATGATTTACAAGACCTGTCACTGGGCCCCATTGTAGTGCTGCTGTAGTATATCCAGCACCCTGAAGGTGCTTTGCGATAACAAAAGTCCTGCACCAGCCATGGTATTATGCTGCCTGGTGGCAGGTCTGGCAATGAGTGCAGTTGCATTGAAACTTTTGACAAAAGCTGTACGCCGCTTTTCATTGGCATTGTGTGTATGCAGAACATGGTGCGCTACCTGTCAAGAGCACTGTCCACACCTGAGCAAAAGGAGCACCCTGGTGAAGGCCGCATGAGTGTCTGGGAACTGGAGAGCCTGCTTGGCGGGGAGCCGTCATCTTCGCAGACAAAGCCCAGGGTCACTTTTAAGCTCAAGCGTAGCAAGTCAGAAACCACGGTACGCTGAAGTTGTTTTGCTGCTGAGGATTTGTGTGGTGTTTAAGCATTTTAGTGAAGAGCATGCAATAAAAGATTTAAGTCTGTATGTTTTCTTATCAAGTCCTTTTAAAGGAACCTTAAATTAGAATACACATGTTAGGTAAAGCTAAATAGAACTTGTTGCCGGCTAGTGAGTTGTCCCTGCCCTCTTGTCCCTGTCTGTTTTGCACATTGTTTTCTCCTTTAACATGTTAGGTAAATTTGTAGATTGCACTTCTGAAAGAGCAAATAATTGCACACAGCATAACACATGTTTCAAAGACATGTTGCACTGTTAAACAGTGACTTCAAAAACAGCTTTACATGCTGTAAGGTTACAGAACTTGCAAATTTATGTGATGTGTTCATGCATGGGCCGTCACTCTACTTATTAGTTTCACAGTGGCAGTGGAGCACTACATGTGTTTGCTTTTGTAATGGTGCACATTTGATGCATAGAATGAGCAAAACAGCATTTTATTTTCCGGTCAAATGCATTGACATGATATCTTTCTCTGATCACTGAATTGATTTCATCTGTAAATTGAAGTGTGACGATGCAAATAGGGGCTGAAGTGCAGAGGCTTGCAGTGCTATGCTTGCTCAGCGATGAAACTTGGATAAGCCGAGAAATCCTCTGAAGTGCTAGAAATGCCTCAGATGTCTAAGATGTCTAAGAGTGCATGATGTGGACCTTCAAACCCTGCATCTTGACTGTGCATGTTTGCTTCTGGTCAGCACAAGATCTGTAGAGGGCTATGTTCACTGCTGTTAGCTTTTTATTTGAGTGCGCTAGAATCAAAAGTGTAACACATTAGTTCAAGTAACCTTGTCATTTTTAACTTGTGCAGGAAGCAGATTCTTCGCCAAGCCGTGGAAAGCAGCCAGGTCGCAAGAGGCCGGGTTTCTTTCCATTTCGTCGTGTGTCACGCTTCCAAGTGTCGAGAGTTCCAAGTGATGAAGCTTCCACGCGGCAAGAACCCTTGCTGAGCAAGATTAGAAAGCTCTACCACAGTGCAGAATCGCCTTCGTGATCACAATCACACAAACACATTGTCAACCTTTAGAGCTGCGCGCACTAAGTGAGCCTAATGGAGGTTGTCTCAGCCGAGTCAGCACTAGTTTCCATTGTATTCGTGGCCGTGTGTTGTCTGCTGTAGTGGTCACCGAAATCTTAGAGCTTTTGTGTTGTCATGCTATGTTGCCCTGATAATGATCTCTGCACAAGGTTCTTACAGTACTGTGTCACTCTTATTTTTTTACATTGGGTAAAGTGCATGTGAACAGTGATGTGTGTTGCATCTTGCAGAAAGATGGACGAGTTGGAACTTAGGCATCTGAGGCATTTCCAGCACTTCAGCGGAATAAAACAAACACCATAGAACAGAGAAAAGATGACAGTACAGGAAGGGTGCTGGTCTTCAATTGGCTTTACGGCATTGGAAACTATGCTCTAAAATCTCATCTGGAAATGTATTCAAATGCTCAAAACACGGCACATACATCAGGCCAGTTGTCGCACACGAGTAGTACACATTTGTTGGCATAGATAGTCATTCCTTGATAGATAGCCAGTGTCCTTCCCTTTCTGTGATTTTTTTCTCTGTTCTATGATGTTTCATCTTTAATGCAATAAGCATTCTTTGGGAACTCCACCCAATTTGTGATATGTCGGTCTGTCTGCATGTCTATCTCCATCTAACCTTATTTATGCAAACTTGAATCACTGGGTAGTGCATGGTCTAATAGGTAGAGCACGAGCAGCTATGCTGAGTAAACCAAGTTTTAATCCAACAATAGGACCAACTTGGGTTACTGGATGGATATGTGGCATTGGTTATTTGCCGGTCTTCAATTATAAAAAAGAGAATCTTTTAATATTTCTCCGGTGCTGCGCGGAATCGAACATGCGTCATGTGATAATCAGACAATCTTGTCTGGATAAAGATAGGCACCATGCGCAGACTTAACGGTGGTGCCGCTAGATGGCGCAGCATTTTCTAGAGAGGAAGCGCGAGAGAGGAGCCCAGCTGAATACACGCCTCATACATGACGTGTTTCAGTGGTAGCAATACAGTGTGTCACTACATTGCTTCACAGCTAATTGCATTAACGTCGGCATTCATCATGAGACGGGTCCTGATGGATTTCTTTTTTGCCCCTAGGTGCTGAAGTGTCTTGATTGTATTTCTTACGTTCTGGGTGTTATGTTTTGTTGAAACACCAGCTGCAGATAAACAGGGGTCAAACAAAAAATGTTGCCAAGAAGTCTTAGCTTTACCAAGGATGAAGACAAGTCTCCTTGTCGAAATGTTGGCTACAGCCTGGGACATTCTTTGCTCAGCCGCCGTTAATAACTTCAAGTCTCCATCATCCTGTGGAGCCCTTGGCATTGATGTAACTTGCCTTCATACAGTTGAAACTCAATATGAAATATCTGAATTTAATGAAATTTATTATTTCAATGTTTTTAATAATTTCCCAATTTTAGCTTGCTTAACATTGTGAGCTAAAGAAGTGAATTTGCAGCACAGTTCTTATCCAAGTCCTCAGTAAGCTCATTTGCATGCGCTGAACGTAGTCGAAGCTTAATAACCACACTTCTTTAAACAAAATTTTTGTCTAGTAGTAATGTCTCACTATACTGAGGTTTAATCTCTAGTATACCCACGGACATAAATTATTTTAGTGAAACGTCAAGCATTTGACAAGAAACTTTGTTGCTCTTTGAAGAGTTAACCTGAAATTCCTAGTCGTGCTAATTTTATAGAATTCTGATGTAGGTAATAGTGAGATTTAGCTTGTCCGTAAGCTTCTTACTGTTTGCAGATTACCAGTTTACCGGAGCTGTGGACAGTAGTAGCAAAGCTGGTAGCAACAACTTGTTAGGATATGTGCATCTACATAGCAATGAAAATTTTTTTTTTCTGCATGAATGTTTTCACTAAAGGAAAATTATAAATAGACTTCACGTTAAGGATTATGTTGCTACCAACCCTTTATACCAGCAGTTAAGTAGGATATGGTAGGTCACTGCAGTACTATCTGTCAAGTACAGTCTCTGGTTAAGCCGTGCATCACAAGGTGCCACTAACAGTGTTGTTGCTGCCATACACCTCTCTTGTAACGCAGTAGTCCACAAACGCTGATATGTTTACGGATAAGCTAGAACTCTCTAATAGCTTGAGCAGATGCTGATGCCATGCATCCATTATGCAGGCTGTTATGTAGCACAAGTGCCTGCATTGTGCGCACACCTCTACATTGTTTGTTCTGATTGTAAAACTATTTGAATTTTCACCATGGTAGCATGCTTTTCTTCTTTCAATGTATTTGCCTCAACATACTGGTTCTTTTTAATACTACCTGGTTAGTCTACAGGGTGTGTGCTTTATGATTTGTCCAGTCTGTTCAAAGAGCTGCTGCAAGAACCGATGAAAGTGCACATTCTGTAGTTCATTGCTGAAGTGGGCAAAGTACTGCTAGAATATGCATACCATGGCATGCCAGATTTGTACATATTACTATATGGTGTGATTGGGAAGATAGTGTGCGAGACAACTTTTTTAGGTTTGATTAAGAAGAAAAAACATTTTATCACGATTTCAGTGTGGGCTGATGACACTGCGCACAATAACCGCAATTTATGTCTTAAAAACAGCAATGACATGCATGAGTACCTTTCAAACAGGCATCCGTAAGAAATTAATTTCTGTCAATAATTTCCTCTGATCAGCCTTTTAGGGTCTATAACTGATGCTAGCTAACAAAGATCGCGGGCCCTTGTTAACTTTGATCTTCTGTGCTTTCGTTACACCGAACTGCATCACTTTTTATTTCAGCTGCGTGGGGTCATGCTTGAGGCATGAATAAGTTTTACAGGCTCTGAGGGGGTAGCATTGGAAATACTGGGATTCAGTTTTACAGGAAACGAGTTGTCTTTTCCGAAACTGGTACTGATCTTTGCCTCCTGTCTGTGCCTCAAAACTGCCGTGTGAATTCCTTGCCAAGGTATTGAGTACAGCTTCCACTCCTCACTGCACTGCTTTACACAAGGCAATTTAAACCACAGACATTTTGATTGATCAAAAAAGTTGTGCACTGTAGCTGTAGAAGTCGAATTAAATGTAGGCTTGAAGAACTCTGCTTGCAGCTTCTCATGATAGTAATTCAAGGATTGTTGCCAGCCCATCATAACATCTCAGTTTCAATGTAACCACTGATGCCTTGTCACTGCAGTCTACAGCATAACTGCTGTTTGCTTTATATGATGCGTAGTTGCCAAAGCTTACTCAGATTTCCTTAATGTTTTTTTCTTTGCTTTTCTTATGAACTTGTTTTTGAAAAAATCATGCAGCTGGTTACTTGCTGGACAGATCTTATACAGTAGCTACAGAATACAGATGCCATCAGTCCCTGCACCACAGTTGTCGGTTGAGATGCTTAAGTTGCAGAGATGAAGTACACGAGCTTGTGCCTGAGCTATTCATGCCATTGATAGTGCCATTAAAGGCACTAGCATCAGCGTATTTGCGTCATCTCCTGTCATACCTGCGCAATTATGGCGCCGACTCCGTCCATCATGCATGTGTCATGCACAAAGCCAAATTTCAGGAGATTCTAGAATCTGTAGTCATGCTGGGGAGATGAAAGGGGGAAGGGAGTTGAGTGTCCCTTCAAAGTCCAAATCTACTTTTTTTTTCATTCTTTATTGACAAGATACTTATCGCATTTATTTTTGTCTTGTTTGCAGACAATTTTAACCTGGAGAAAGTTGCTGTCAGCACACATGAAGCATTTGTATAATGACATTTAGTATTCTTTATGAATGCTTTTTCATGTGACTGGGTACTTCATTTTTTTAAAGTTACTAGCTAATATTGGAAGGGAATTGATTAGTAGTGTGTTACTCATATTTTCATTGTATACGTTTTCTTCTAAATTTATTATTCATGGCAGTTTCCGGTTGTACTTATATTTCTGCTAGTCTGTCACGTTTTGGTGAAGATGCTTTAATTTTACAAAAACTGCCATGCTGAAAAGGCTGTGGGAGGGTCTTACGAAAATATGTTTGAAGAACTGGCATGCTTGATTCGCTGCTGTTAAGACTTGTGCTTTAAGATGTTATGATAATATGATATACTTGAAGCAGTGTTCCTACATTATCATGGCATTTTCAGGACTGTAGATAGCACTGTAGTACTTATGTGTTTGTACTATGTGGGCAAATTGCACATAATGGGTGGCATTTTCATCTGTTCTGCGCATCACCTCATGCCTTATTTTAGCAGTGAACAGCTTTGTTTTGCAGTCATTCTATATGTACGATTGTGCAATTTTTATTTGCAGACTGGTCTGCGGCATTTGTTGACAAACTTTGGGATTTAATGCCTCTAGAATAATCTGGCGTTACTTGCTTTTCCATAGAAATGCCGAGATCTGTCTTGTCTTCCATATGCCTGACTGTTCGGTTTTGTTTTGTAGATTCTTGACTGTTATCTTATTGAATAATGTTGAGATTTGCTTTTGGAACACTTCCCATCATTGTTAAAAACTTAATACAACACTATGAGGTAGGTTGTTTCCCTATGAAAACATAGTATGGAATAGGCAGTACCATGTTTGTATCACCAAGGTCGCTCATTGTATGTTTGGGTACTGGTATTGCATGCTGTCTTGAATACACCAATTCGAGACAGCATATCGGCCCCTTGTAACCTTTTGTGGGCAGCTTATGTGCTCAGGCTCACACAGTAGCAACGTTAACCAAAGCTGCCATTGCTAGACTTGCTTTTGTGGTGTTACAGACAAAAGATAAAATTCTTTGCAGAGTGTCTAGAGAAAACACCACAGATTGGCTTGGATATAACCGATTTAACAGCCATTTCACTGTACCTATCTGGAAGGGCCATCAAATGCATAATAAAGATACTCGGGGGGGGGGGGGGGGGGGGGACTTTATTATGCGTGTCTCTCCCATCATGCAACATATTACAGGTCCCTCCTGCATGAAGTTGTCACTTCTGTGTAATAGTCTTTGAACAGCAAAATGACTTGTTTAATTTGTCCATGCACTATGCTCGTTACAGTGGCTATGCATGGTCACATATCACATTTCCTAATGGGCTATGCTCTATTACTGCTTGAAATTGCTCTTGTGTGATTGCTCTGTGGCCATGGCTTCACTGTATATTGTGCCTGCAGTGAAGGTACTGAAAGGCAATAAATGTAGGCATGGGGGAAGTGCCACGGGTATTTTTATGTTTTCTAGAAGTGAACATTGCCTCGGCATTTGAATGGTAATGCGATGGGTGCCCATCATGTACGACGCAGATGCCAGCAGAAATTTAAGGCTGCATCTACTTGCACCTTTGCGGCATTTGTGTACACATGCATGCACATGCACACAGGCACATAGCTTAACAGAGCATGTGGACAGATGCAGCGAGGTATAAAACGATAGAATATGACTCGTCTATAGTATTGTGGATGGTGCATGTACTGCACTGGGTGTGATGTAGTGCTTTTGTGGAGACTAGGAGAGAGGCAATCCAAAGAAACAGCTGCATCTGTGTGAGCCATTACAGCGCCTCTATAGTACTACTTGACTAGTCAAACAACCATATAATAGACACAGATATAACAAATTTTTGTGTATAAAAGGTAAATTAAATAGTGTTTCTTGCTGATATTAGTATGCAACAAATATATGCTTATAATGAATATCAGCTAGAACGAAGGTACTTTTGCCTCGCACGCAACTTGATTATGAGGTTTGAGTGTAAGTGGACAGGCAGCCCGCACAAATGTCAGTGAAAGATATGGTAGCATTTGTGTGCAGCTGTTGCCTATATAACAAACAAATATCAGGGGTGCTATGACATGATCTGAACTTGGCTGTAGCGGTATGTATGTGTAATGCTAACACGATGATGACATATTTACGGTGTGGCACAAGGTGATAGTAATATGTGTGTGTTATGTGTAGTAGAGTTAGTAGCTGCAGATCCTCCATGCAAAAACTGATGTTCTTGCAGCCAACATCCCAGTACACCATTGTTCAATTTGTGATAGATTGGCGCTGTTGTATGTGAGGATCGATGCGATGCATTCAGTCTGTGTATGTCAAATATTTCTTTGCCATCTTAGACTTATGCATAACGCATTTAGGTTGTAGTTTAACAAGCACATGAATTTACTGATGTGCTCTGTGATGGTGCTCGTGCCTTATACACTTGCCTTAGAGCTGCCTTTTTTTGTTTCCTTATGTGTGAGGCCTTAATGTCATTATAATTTTAGGGATATTTTTGTTGCTTTGTTTTAAAAGTGAGACATGCATGCATGCTTGGCAAATCCTTGTTGTTCCCGGTGAACATTAGAAATAGAAAACACAGAAGGTTTGCCTATTCTATATTAGTGCACCCAAAAGGGACATTAGTGCACATAGAAGGAATATTACTGTGTCCAAAAATTTACTGCTGGCTTAGCATTTGTGGTGAACCCAAACTCTCTTGCACATAGAGCATATAAAGCGTCTAGCTTTAGGATTTGCTATCTCAAAATGCTCTTTTATTTATTGCAATAAAATTTGACATTTTTGCCATTGCAGAATTTGGGCCTAACATGAATAAACATTGAAATCTTCCGAGTCTTGGAGCCTGTGTTTATTTTAGATTACTTCTCCGTACTATGGAGAGATTACTTCCCCGTACTATGGAGGAGTTTTCTCTCTGCACTGTGCAGTTTGTTTTCCACTGGTTTATTGATTTGCCACAGGTTTATGTTGTCCGCTGGCTGTTTTGGATGAACTCGGTGAGTTACTTATTCCTTTTGCTGGGTAATTAAGTACATTTCCCCCTTCCTCTCCGTTAATTTCTGTGCAACCAGGATACCTGGCATACGCATAAAACGACGTGCGACAATTGACACCCTCCTGCCACACTTTCTCTGAAAAAGAAACAAAACAAAAAATCCTGGCGACGCCACGGCTTGTTGGGTGTGTTCTGCATAGAAGTCTCAGGGAAGGGGTACACAAGAACGCCTCCCCCGTCGAAATTTCTGTGTGTTAAGGTGCGTTCTGCCATAGAGTTAGTAGTAACTCTATGCCTTCTGCCGACCCCAGCCAAGTTGCTCAAGTCCCCATAGAATAAAGAAAAGTCCCCAGATATTTTCTGTACCTAGAAACGTTAGGCAAAGCGAGTTGTCTCGCACACCTCCCTCCCTCCCTACCCCCCTCACGAAAAAATTCCTGGCGACCCCTCTGCAACAGTGCTATGATCGAATTGTGACAGCGTTTATGGCCCTTGACTAGCCACAGCACTAGAGGCTTTAGAGCAAAATATTATGGGAGCTTCAAGAGAGTTGTAAAAATATTTGGGAAATGGGGAAATAGCAAAGTGAGCGCTCTTCTGCTGAAGTGGCTCGATCACCATCGACATCACAAAAATCGTCTGGCCGCCGTGGTTTGCCATGAGCCGTGCTGCCGGCTTTTTGTTTACTGTCAACTGTTGCGCATTTGTGGCTCACATTTCAAGCATGCGAGCTGACTCGAGCGCACAGACTGCGAAATAGCTAAAATACAACTGTGTAGACAACGATCACCAGCGATGGCAACGGTGGAAGTGCAGGTATCGCGCTACATCGACAATGTTTTGGTGAGTACCAAGCGTTTGTATAGCTGCGTCGTCGACCGTTTCAGCTACCAGCGGCTGAAAACAGTCTTGATGAAGTCTGCGCATTTCCACCCCTCAAATTGCTGCACAAAATGTGACACGAGTTGTTTACCGTTCACGGAATCGCTAGCATAGTGCGTTAGAACCAGATTGCCTTTATGCAAATTCTGCTGTCGTGCGATCACATTCAGTCTTCGTTGAATTTTGCGAGCGCGCTTGAGATGAGCTTCTAATATTGGTCGGTATCAAACTGCACTGTGTACTTGTTCAACGCGCGATGAAAGGCGCCCGTGTGGTAGCAAAACTCGGGAGGCCATTAGACGCGCAGTACGTGCTTAATGCCCCTGTCACGCGAAAAACATCCAGCGCGTTATTAGTCTATGCTAGTGGATCTCATGGCTGGCCGAGCAAGACTACACAAACTCACTTTCAAGCATACTTGACTTCAATGCTGATTGGCGCTGCATGCTTCGATCGAGTTGGAAAAGTTCAGTCGAATTTGATCCGAAGGTACCCAGGATCGAAACATAAATTTGCCGGCTTTATCATTTCACGGGAAAACGTGTGCGAACCAAAGCCGCGATGATGTATGCAGCAAACGGAATAACGATGTTGTTTACGAATCGCGGCGAGAAGTTTGTGTTGCGTTTTTTTTTTAATCGCCAGGAGAGCTAGTTATAATCAACATTACATATTGTGAAACGATATTTACCTTGCTAGTTTCTTGTTTTTTTCAGCAAAATGATACGCTGGAGGAGGTGTTCAACTGCTTCATTATCCACTCTCAAGAAATGCAAGAATTTAAGGAGAGGACATACCAGGAGGACATCAAGACCCTGTTTTCTGGTATTGCACAGGCGAGTGTCTGCAGGCTATAATGTTGATGCAACGAACCACTTTGGCCTATGTTTGAGACCAAAATAATAGGAACAGAAAACGAAAAATGCCTTTTGTTGTGCGTACCTCAGGCATAAGATCACTTTTCCATGACATGTATACCACTTGTTAGTAAACTTATGACAGTCGGGCAAGCCAGATAATGTATTTGTCATGATATGATTTGAAATCCCCATTGTGCTGCCATTTCCGCTAAACTAAGGTTTGAAGTTTAAGGTCATGTCGTCAGAGTAAGCTGAGATGACATCCTAGTGCTGCTCCATTCCTGTTAAATCTTGAAATTGAGGGGGTTTACATTCTAAGCCATGCAGTGGGCTGCGAGGGTGAATGTTGTGGTGCGCTCTGGAGTAATATTGAGCATCTGGGGTTAGTTAAAGGCCAACTGCAGTGAAGTTTAACTTTGGCTAAATTGGATGTAAATAGGTATTATATACTATAGATGCGGTAGGCACTGGTAATTGCCAATTTTCCTACTACTATGGGCATTTAAACACTTTACCTGGCACCTAAGCAGATGACGTGAGCACATATAATGGTTAGTGCATATGTGCAGATCCTTGAAATTGGAATCTGAGATTTCCAACGTGCCATGTGTACCGCCTGATCTCAAATATTAAGCCCAAGTGCTGCATTGTGTCTTAGCATTCTGTGTTCTGCTTCATTTCCAGTAAGTGATAATACCAGTGTTTCTTTGAGCCTTGGTATCAAAAATGATGTTTCGTTAAGTTTTTTGTGATGCATCAACTTTTATTTCAAACGCAATAAAATAATTTACGGGTACGTTCCTCTATATCTACACTATCTGAAACTAGAATTCTTATGCAGCCCAAAATTTTATTTCAGTTGGTCTTTAATAGAGAGTTCTAGCACATCCGAAAACTTTTTACCATTTGTGGTGTACTGGGGTGGTGTACAGCAGCAACAACACTGGTAGCAACATCTTCTGCCACTTTGTCTAACCACAATGCCTTAGACATGTTTTCATGTTACATCAGTGTTCTTGCAGAAAAAAAAAATTAAAAGGCAGTGTGTTCATAATTATGCTGCTGCCTAAAATTTACACCAGCAGTATAGTTGCATACACTTCACTACTGCAATAATAGCTCCGTGTCTGTCTCATTGAACTCTGTGCCACTTGAACTGGCCACTTGTGGAACAGCTCAAGCTTTTTTATGTGCTCCTAAATCCTGAGCTGTCTCTGCTGCATGGCAGCTGGTCACAAAACTCGCATCCTCGTGCACAGCAGCAGGACACCTTAGTCATTTGTTGTATGGACTGTTTCTTCTCTCTAGGAATCACTAGATGCTGCACTGAAGCAGTATGTTTCAGTGGTTTCCAGTTTGAGCAATCACCGCCAGATGCAGACCTTGTTGTCTCTTCTCCACCATGCGGTCAATGCTGCTGTTGTTCAGCCAAAGTGAGTGCACACAAACTTGTTCTGAACATGTGTGAAATTCCTTGTGAATACAAGCATTAACTGCAATTTTTATCACCAAAACGCAATTTGCAAAGTTATCTCATGCACGTGCCACATAGGCAAGGTTAGTGCCATTAAATGTCCAGGACCTTAAGTTTCTTTATGTCATTGTGTCCAAGTCTAGTGCTACACTTGCATTTTTAACTGCACGAACTGCTGCAGTGATTACTGTAACTTACAGTTTGTTATCTTAATAACATAAAGAAGTTTCTTGTGTGTAAACATCTAAGAAGTGCTAATAAAACATTGATGGACATATTAGCTGTAGAGTAATTATAATTTAGTTTACAAAATGTTTTTTCAAATATTTTGTTTAGTGAAGTTGTACCTGTTAACGTCAGCAGTGTGAGCACAATGCTGTATGCATTCAGTGGTTGAATGAGTTGTAAGAGTGCAGTACACTGCGAGTGACATTAACTTGTTGTTAAGAATGTCCATGTGGCATTGCATGAAGGGCATTAAACTTTTAAAGCATTAAGCTGTTATTGTAATTTCTTTCTGTCCTTGGGACCTGGGTTTTCTGCCCTGTAAAACACCATTCTAGCCAAGCCGTATGCTTTCGCCCAAGACTACAGAAAGCACTGTCAAACTCTGCTGGACTACTTCATGCAATAATGCATATTCAGGGGCTCTGGACCTATACCTATCCCTTCATTACAGAAGGTTTTTTGGGAGTATATTATTGCTGTGAATAATTTTTTGCCTTCAGAACATGCCGTGACCGTTCACACATCAACACATGTAAGGAGAATGAGGTTATATTGGCCAGGTCACATTGCCACTTCGTTTTACATAAATGCGTGAGTGTTGATATGTTAAGGGGAGTGTTTGAATGGAAAACAGTTTTACAGGACAGCTGACCTCATGCAATTTTGCAAATTGTATGCAGCAGCTATGTGCAAGACATTATATTGTCTTAGGGATGTGGATATCAGTGCTCACTGCAGCACATGCAAAAATCAGTATGCTGTTTGGGTCTTGCTCATATTCTCCTTTTTGCACTGCTATCATTTGGTGTAATTTGTAAATAAAAAGTGCAGTCAACATAAAAGAGGCGGTTATGTTGTTTAACTGAAATGCACTTCTGCTGCTTCATTTCATGCTTACATATTTAAAGCATAAAAAAGTAGGCTTTTTGTTCTTTTGTTGGAAAAGAAAAAAAATTACCGACGATTACGTTGCTTCCTAATGCGAAATTTGAGCGCAGCAAATAAGCTGTTTCACCTTTTCGATAGATTGAGGCAAAGAAATCGAGCAATACATGTATGCGCTATCACAGAATTTTTTTTTTTATTTTTCACACGTATTCCTTTAACAAAGACTCCACTAACAGTTCTTGACAGCCATGAAGGAAGCTTTGTGGTCGGAGAAATAGACTGATATATGTTCGACTTGGTACACCAATGCTTGATTCTCAAAGACGAGATCTATACAAGTGCCTCGCGAGGTTGTCACAGCCGTGGGATGCGTTACGAGCGAGAGGAACGGGATGTTCTCCCGCATAAGTGTTAAGAAATTGCTGTTTGTCTAACGGCAGCGGCAATTTCGGCTCGGGCGGTGCACATATATAGATCCGCCGCCACCGATCTGGTTCTCTGATTGCCACCGCACAGGGCGAACGGCAGCGGCAATTTCGGCTCGGGCGGTGCACATATACAGATCCGCCGCCACCGATCTGGCTCTCTGATTGCCACCGCACAGGGGTTGCATTGGAGGAGGAGCGAAGAAAGGAATTAAGTTCGAGCCGGCGCTTTGACAACCGGAGACTCGCAGGAAGAGGGGGCAGGGGGGCGGCATGTACACCCAGCGGCAAACGATGGGGGCAGAAGCGCGCGCAGCAAGCGGACAACACGATAAAGGGAGGAGGGAAGAGATAGCAGTGACTGACTGATGCCGCTGACGCCGATAGTGAGTCAACCCCAGCTGCGGAGTTGGTTTCAGGGACAACGCCGCCGATGCCGACACAAACAATATGATACCCTCGCTTCTGCAGCGCTAAGAACCAGGTCTAGCCGTGGGAAGGTGGTCACGTATTCGTCGACGTGCCGGGGCCTACGTGAAATAACCGGCGCGTCGGCAACTGAAGAGCACCCTATCCGCCACACAAGAACAAGGGGGGGGGGACCCTTTCCTCCTCTTTCTGCATAGTGGCGACGGTGTTCTATGCAGTCACGTTATCTTGACTCTCTAGCGGCGTCAGCGGCATCCAGCGGTGTCAGTCGGTCGCTGCTAGCGCTGGGGGGATGAAAGGGGGGCGGAGCTGGTTACGAGGCCGACGACAACGCCGACGACGACGCGAAACCCAGGAACGGACGCCAAAGAGCTGCGCTCTAAAAAATTGAGAAGGTAATGCTCCATTTCATTAGTGATGCTAGCTGCTTTAGTGTGCTGGTAGCAGTAATTTATGTGGCAGAGGTTTGACATTTTGACGGATTAAGTATGTGAACAATCTTAATTTGAAATTATATGTAGAAAGGGCAGAAATTCCTGCTTTCCTAGTAACTTATGGCACTGAGAACTTGAGTTTATTGATTGCAATACCTAACTATGAGACTAACGTATACCACACGTATGTTAGACTTTGGGAACTGAAACAAAATGTTGTAATTAGAAAGGCTTATTAGTTGCTCTCTTTAGGTCATACTTGAACTGTGCCTTTTAGCATGACACTTATCTTATTACAGACCTGTGTGTGATGCACTTTTGGCTACTGACAAATTTCACTACACGGCTGAGGAGTATTGGTGCCAGTCATTGTGTCTCATTCAGAAGATTGTGGCTGGAATTGACTATAAGGTTTGTCCTTCATCACTCATCTGAGCTTGTCCAGGTACATTTGACTTGAAAGTTGCTAAATAAATTCTACATCTTCCAGGGTGTTCGTGACCTCTTGAAGGCAATATTCGACAAGGCACTTTCAATTCCTCCTACGGTAAACATATCCATGATGAGGCAACTAAACACAATCAGCAGTGTGAGTTTTCAATTTCTTGCTTTTATCTGTCTTAATGGGTTGTACCTTAAAGTTTCGTACACTTAAATGCCAATATGGAGCCTAGCATTACTATGAAACGCAATTTCAATGCAAGAACGTCTATGTTGTTTAATTCACATGGATTACAACAGCACTTTCATTTTTGTGTAAAAAATTGCTGCAATTAAATTTTTTTTTTTTACGAGTGTGACGACAGAAGTGTTTAACTGCTGCCTATCATCTGGCACCCGTCAGGTATTGGAGCACATTTTTGACCGCAACGCTGCTCTCCTGCCGAGTTACCTTATCTTTGATGACGTCCAGAAGCGATTGGCTTCCAAGACAAACTGGCCACACTGGGTATGTATGTTAGTGCCAAAGTTCCTGGATAAACTTTTTTAAAAAGCCAAGTTGCAATAACCATTGAAGAACCACTGTCCACTATGTACTTCTTAATGCGGTCTGCTAACTGACCTTAGCGATGGGAGTGGACAAAGATATTGACCGTGCTTTTCATGCTTCACCTAGTTTCTTGTTCGTTTTTGTTGTATTTTATGACTGTTCACATGAAACACCACTATTGCGATTGAATGAGTGAGAAAGGGTATATGACAGCTGCTTTCACTACTCAGCAAAAGTTGCTCATCACAATGAGCGTCCTCTGGTGCTGATGATGAGTTAACTTATTGTGAACTTTCTGCAAATTTCGCTTGTTACACATGTGCAGTTTCTTGCAATTTTGACAAATTAATGATTTTAAATTAATGATAAATTAATGACTTCTGCTACTTTATTTCAACAAGACAAGTAAAAATGCAGTAAGCATTTCCGCGGAGGGGGAGAGGGGGGGGGGTCCGTAAATGTCCAGCTAGTGATCATGTCCATTTTGTCTGCTGCTGAAGTTCTGATTGACTGGGCTGGGGTACGCTTCAGCAGGAGACAGTTGCCCCCAGCCAATCAGCACTTCAGCAGCAGATGAAATGGACAGGTCCACTAGGTGGACACTTGCAGAATACCCCCTTCGTATCCTATTTTTAGAAAAGATTGTAACAGAATATGCAGGTTTAAAAGGAAGTCTGCACTTTTAACATTTTTCTAAATTTGTCACTGCACTTAAGGGGTTAATAAAGAACTTTGGAGTAAGAGCATAAAATATTAATCAACAGTTTAGTGTATATCTAAACCAGTGGTGACTAAATTGAGCTTGTGAATGCATACATTCCTGTGATTATGTGGATGCACACTTGGAGTTTATATAATAAAGGCAGTTGAAATTTGAGAAGTGTCTCTGTGCTGATGCAGTGTTACCACTAGTGAGCGGTGGCAGTGTATTAAGAGTACATGACAATAAAACATAATGGTTAAAATTATAACTGAACATTATGCCTACATTTCAGGGAATGCTCCATATTATCGTTCTGTCATGAAGACTCTGCCATAAGGCTTCTGTAATCAAGTTGTCATTTCATATTGCTTTTCTGTTTCTTTTTCTCCCTTCTTGTGGCAACCCTAGAAATTTGCCAAACTTGTCTCTGACTTTGTGGACAGCTTCCAGCCCTGTGCCCAAATGGTGACCATTGTAGGTGAGTCAACTCTCTGTTGCCACGAAACACATTTAGAGTTTGTGTTATGAACGTGCTAGACTATGAGTTTGCAAGCAAATGTTTTTTGCCTGTGGTTTTATAAAAAGCTAGTGATTGGTGCCTCTGGCGTTGCGTAGTTATAGCAGACTGTTTCCAATATATTCTATTCAGATGTGTTTGTCTTGACCTGCAGTACTCAGAATGAAGGCAGGAAAAGGAATTAATTCGTTTATTTACTCTACATGGTGGTCATCATACAGATGTGGTAGAAAATGTAACTGATGAAAAATATGATTCTAAATTAAGAGGCATCAAGTAGTCAGCATGGGTGAAAACTAACAGAGGGAAACTGTTTTATTTAGCTATTGCTTGTATAATACGGAATAGTATAGCACTGCAAATATGCTGATGTCAAAGTTGCGCTCATCAAGGAAGTTGTGTATCATCTGTCCCAGTTGTATGTAGGATCATTGGGGAAGGATTGGAATGAATATAACTATGGGAATCTTAGGCGGCAAATAGGTTTATAAAACTGACAGCACTGTGCAGTGAGCTAGCATCTAGTGTCTCATGCTGCAGTTTAAGAGGCAGTGCTTCTTAGTTCTGTCTTCAGCCAAATAGAGTGTGAAGAAAAAGAAAGCTTTAGCCACAGCCATGCCCCCTTGCCATCTCCCCTATGTAGCTTCCAGTGCGCTAGTGCAGACGAAAGGAAAGAGAAAGCCACATATAGGTGCGATAACTACATTTAACTCAGCTTATACTTGAAGGATTACTCTCGGGGGGCCCCTGATTATGAGAAGAGAATTTATAGAACGATAAAAATATTTCAGAGTGCATACGGCATGTAACACCAATCCCTGACTGGGAGCTTACCGCTGTCATTTAAAAGAAAAGGGTAGAATTATTGCATTCTACCAGTGCTAACACACGGAGCAGAAACTTGGATGTTAACAGAGAAGATCGAGAACAAGTTAAGGAACACACAGAGTGATGGAACAAAAAAATGTTAGGCATAACATTAAGAGACAGAAATACAGCGGTGTGACTCAGAGAGCGAATGGGAATAGCCAATATTGTAGGTGACATTAAAAGAAAACAAATGGAGCTGAGCAGACCATGTAATGTGTAGGTTAGATAACTGGTGGACCATTAGGGTTACAGAATGGGTGTCAAGCGAAGGGAAACAAAGTCGAGGACGGCAGGAAATTCGGTGGGGTGATGAAATTAGGAAATCTGTAGACAAGCTGGAATCAGCTAGTGCAAGACAGGAGTAATTGGAGATCCCCGGGAGAGCCGTTCGCTCTACAGCGGACATGAAAAAATAGCCTGATAGTGATGATGATAATACTTGAAGGATTCGAAAAATTTTTGTGGCAAGAGATTCATGAGCCGACGTCCTTTAATAGTGATGCCACTCTATGATTAGCTAGAAAGGTGTGTTAGGGACGAGCTCAGTTCGTCAACGAACCACTTGTGCCAATGAGAAGTGCTTAGATATTGCATAGCAAAGAGATAAAATGAGGTGTTCATGCTTATATTGTGAAGCAAATTTGTAGAACGAGCTTCAGAAGGGTTTTTGATGGAATGAAGTTTGAAGATAAGCCATCTAATAAAAGGAAATGTCACTTTTGATCAAAATAATAAAACACTTAAGGGCTTAAGGTAGCAGGTATAGGCTGTAATACTACACGCTCCCTCAGTCAGCAGTAAGCATAGTGCATGCTTAACACGTACAGGATGAGGATCCGTGAACACTGTCCTGGCTTCTAACATCCATTGCTGGAGTAATTTAGTTGGTATACCAGCTGCCCGATGCCATACATATTGGTATGCCATATACTGCCATCTTTCGTACTGTGCTTACTGTCACTGCAAACCGCCAACTGTCCTGAGCTTTCTGAGAGTGGTGGGTGAACGCTCAGAGACTCCTGTGCCTTCTAGTGAGCAAACTTGAAGTCCTGTTACTTTCTGTGTCAGAGACTTGCCATGTACGTGCCATATGTATTAAAAAAGCTTGGAATCTCAGTTTTTCTCTGCCTACTACTCAGGTCGTTCCAAGCTTCGGCCAGTTGTCGGCCATTCAGGAACCTGCTGCACCGTCTGGAAGCTTGACCCCAACACAGCCAAGTTTACGATGAAAGGGCAGCTACCCTACAGTGCGGTGAGTTCTCAGCCTATCTTATACACTTAGTGATGCTGAAAAGAGCATTTTAAGTGCAGCATTACCCAGTGTGGAGTTAAACCCGATTATATTGAACCCTGTTTAACTGAATTGTCTAATTAGCATTATCAAATTGGAATTAGCATAAAAATTATGCATCTGTCAGGTAGCTTAGCCTGTATATGTGGGCCAGTGTGAACCAGTCGGTGTACACAAGAGTTCATGATGTTAATTCAACAGCCAACCACTGTGTCCTGGTGGGATTCCTTCCAAAAATGAATTTTTGAATGAACTTTGATGCATTCTTTAGTTGTCAAATTTTATAATACTTATCAAATTGCACGCTATATTAAACTCACAGGGACTTCTTTTATGTGTTCAATGTAAACGAGTGTAACTGTGCGTTCGCCGTCTTAACCAAATTCCTGCAGGAAGTTCAGCAGCCCCAGACAGAGCTCCTCAGATACGTGCTGGAACAGCCATATTCGAGGGAGATGGTGTGCAGCATGTTGGGTCTCACAAAGCAGGTGAGCTCTTTCTTGATGTTATGTTGGCAGCATTGGCTTGCAGGCCAATCTTGTGGCTTAGCTAGAGGGAGAAACACATGCACAGCTTTGTCATCAAGCCGAAGAAGTATGCAAACAAAGAGATGGGATGTCTGAGAGTTTGTACACGCATTTTATGCTCTTTAGTACATGTGTTTGGTTTGCTCTTGGCAATAAGAGACATGACAGCACAGTACTAGTGCAAACATGAAAGGAGGGCATTCACTGCTCCTTCTATCAAGAATGTCAGCTAGCTGGTATATGTGAAAGGAAAGCTTTCTCAATCCGACACACGAGGAATCAAGGCCATTTGACTCGCCATACAAGGATGGTGAGCTAATCTTTACCTATGGCATAAACCAAAGCCTAAGTTGTTTGTGGGTGCAGTGCCACACTGGGAAGCCGAATCCGAAGCCTTTCATGGGAAATTCTACATTTTCGTTTCAATGCCATTTCATTTATTACCCTGTGGGGTCGATATTTGGGTGTACTACCAGGCATAGGAGATTTTGAGTTATATGGATCCCCTCTGTTAGAGATGAACTTCTGCAAAGACAAACAAGTTTTCTGGTCCCTTTGAGTTTGTCTGAAGTAGTTCACTGTAAATGACATACTCCATGCACGACAGGCTTGCAGCTTCCGTTGTTCAAGAGGCCCTGTGTGCAAGTTGCATGGTCCTTCGCACCCTTTGCAGCAGAAGCAGCGCTGCCCAGTGCTGGAGCAAGAACTGGTGGCCCTTGTTGTCCGAGCCATGGAGAAGTCAGAGCAGGAAGGTCCGGAGGAGCCCATTGAGCTCTTCTGGCAGAACCTGTCCAGCCAGCTCATCTACTTCGTGCTCTTTCAGTACGCCAACTTCCCGCACATGGTGCTGGCATTGCATGACCAGGCAAGTGTCTTGTTAACTGTATGCTGGCTTGGGGCATGCGTTGACTACTAGTTGAAAAGCATTCTAGTACCAGGCTCGTACTGGCATGTACAACTTATTCTTGTAGCTTTATCCGTTTTGCTGTTGCTATGCCATCAGTATTATCGTGTTCACCTTGTCTCCACTGCTTGTGTTTAGTTTCAGCAGTTGAGCTAGACAGACCGATTGACCTCTAGTAATTGCTTGTCGATATAGAACGCACTATAATGTGCTATAAATAGGGGGCAGGTTGTATCCACACCATCCACTTATGCCGACTGTGCTGTAGCTTTCACTGTTGCGCTGTAGTTCTCTTTGCTGACACTGGCTCACAAAGTAATGCATTCAGGTTTACTCAGTTTATTGTTACTGCGTGCCTTACCGCCAGTGTGCTGCCATGGCCACATTGCTGTATTGTCATGTGCATTGTGCTTGCAACACTTCCTATTCGTATTTTTCTGGCTTCATAATGTTGTGATGATTCCATCTTCAGTCAAAATAATTTATCAAAGATTACATGACCAAGTTCCTCCAATATGCATCTTATACTGCCATTAAGAAAGCAATGCTTGACACTCTGCTGATCTGTGCTTGTAGCTTTGCATTTAGCTTTTGTATGCTCAGCCTAAAGCAAAATTTATTGCTCTCATGAATGCTTTGCACGAATGCTTTGCAAGGTGTGGTTTATTTGTTCATTAGACTGTCTTTATGCTCCAATCAACATTTGTTATAGACTCTTTTTGAATCGGACAAAAATGAACCAACCTATTGGCCATCTTGACCTACATTCACCTACAAAATGAGCTCTCGTATACAACATCCTGTTTTTTTTTTTGATCTGGCAATTAAAAATTTGTTCTCAAATTACTGTGCTAAATACAGAGATTACAAAATGTGTCTGATCCAACTTGAAGGAGATGCTGAAGAAACGAGGCTGTGTGGCATAGCAGCTTTTGTTGAACTGAGCTTCAGTCTCTTTTCTTTTTGAAAAATCTAATTTGCCGTATCTTATTTCACATGTACCATTGAGTGCAGCTGGTTGGCAGGAACCTGCGCAAGGGTAGAGACCATCTGATGTGGGTTCTGCTGCAGTTCATCTCTGGAAGCATCACCAAGAACCCGGTGAGTAGTTGCTGGTTGGCTTTTTTTCAGGTAACCAGCATAGAGGGAAAGTTTTGTTGAGCTACACAATCATGGAGTGAAATGCAACAATAGAACTTCCCATATGTGCATTTACTTGAGAGTGCAGTGTTGAGCTGTTATGCATGTGATCACTAGAGGTAGCAGGGATGCTAATTTAAGCGAACAAACCACAACTATGTCAATTCACATGAACATTAAAATGTTGGAAGCTAAAGTGCGCATATTAGTTAGCCCTAAATTGGCACATTTCATTTGGCGCTAGCTGTACCTAATTGCGACATATTGCTGAATTATGAAATTTTGTAGCAGAAGCTGTTATCGTCATCACTGTCGTCATCATCATTATGCTAATTTATTTCTACAGCAGGATGAAGGCCTCTCCCAGGTATCGTTAATTACCTTTCTCTTGCATCAACTGATCCTATCCTATGCCAGCGAATTTCTCTATATCCTCTCTTTGCTGTCTTCAGTTATGTTTTCTTGCCATTGGCAACCATTCTGTTTCTTCCTTATAACCTCAACTAGAATATTGGCTAACCCAGCTTCCTCTCTAATCCACATCGCTGTCTGCCTGTCTGTTATTGTTAATGTTACATGTGTCACTTTTTGTCCCGTCACTCACTGTGCAGTTCTCAGCTTCTTCTCAAGCTTTCGTGTTAACCTCCTAGTTCATGCTTTATTGGTTAGTAGTGGTATAAAGGCAGTAAGCACACTCATTTCGTGCTCCAGGCTGTTGATAATTTGAACATACCAACATCACCCTTATGAGACTGATGTCAGTGCCATTTCATGCCAGAATAGCAGTGCAGTGTGTTTCCCTCCTAGCCTAATTCAACATTGGAAATTCACAGGATGACTACAGTTGCTATAACTTTCATGCTTGATTGCAGGAAACTGTTTGCGGTAACTGATAGGCCTTTATTGATTGCTTGCAGTGGTCGGGCCTGAAACGGGACATTTAGTTCAATGAAACATAATTTCGTTGTCTGTCAACTAAGTATTTATTTGTGGCGTGCATTTGTGTTACTGATAGTTCGTTTCATATATTATATTCAGGTGTAAAAAACTCCTTATTTATCTATTTGACGTGATCACACTGGCAATTTAATGATTGCCTTCTCCATTTTGCCTTGAAGAAATGAGAAATTTTTAGTTTTGTTCTTACTTCATGAACTTTGCTTTTTTCGTTCTTGAAAAGGAGCATTATTCACTTTCATGTTACAGCAAGAGGCACATAATTACTCTTTTAATATTAATGTTATAATGAAGAGGTTAAAACCTTTTTGATCCTTCTCTTTCACTTGCAATTTTGTGCTTTCGTTTATATCGTGGACATTGTTGTAATGGGCATCATTCTACATTTGTCCTTTTCCTTCAAACAGCCTCTATCACCATTTCAAACACTGTGCATCCTACTGCAAAACCTTGCGTCTTGCTCATGTTTACCATCACATGCAGCTCAATGACTTCCTGCCGGTAATGAAGCTGTATGACCTGCTGTACCCGGAGAAGGAACCACTGCCATTCCCAGACGTAACCAAGCCGCACTGCACTCGGGCTCTGGCCATCACGTCCATCTGGGTGCACTTGACCCGCAAGGCCCAGTTGGAGAAAGTGCGGCTTCAGAGGCCCCTGCCACATGCCTTGTCCAATCACCTCGAGTGAGCTTCTCTGTTTGTTGTTTTCAATATAAGTGTAAAAAAAGTACTAGATGCAGCAAAACAAAGTTAAAGGGTTGCTACTAGGCTTGTGGAAATATCAATTCTTTAGTTCAAATTCATAGGAAGCAGCATTATGGTAATAATTGTAAGGGGAATAATTAAAATAGTTGTGGGATTTTCATGAAGCCTCTATCCATAAGTTGACAAATCAGAAAAATAAGGGGTCTTTCATTTGTAAATGTGTAAACAGTTTCATCTCAGGAATTAGTGTATTTTCAACGTTCTGCTATTTAGACATCTAAAAAAAAGAAAGCTTTCGCATATTATGTCGGTTTAGTAGATAAGGTGGCGGTGCTTCAGAGACATTTAAATAATCAAACAGGGGCTGCGAAAAATTGGTTGGTGGGTGCGAACAAATTCATTATCTTTGGTTTCTCTTGACTACAAATTGTGCCAAAGGAAATTGACTTGCTTACCAAAACCAAAACTGTTGATTGCTCATGTATTCAAATGTATAGTTGTTCGTTCCAAATGCTTATAACGTTCTGAATACTGAAATTCAAACCTAAGCAAATACTGAATACCATAATATTCTATTGATTTTTCAACATATCAAATTTTGTTGTGGTATGGCAGAGCCCACTTATCACATATGATGTTGTGTCATTTCTGGCTGTTAGCTGATTCAGTGTGACATGCTTGCTTATTAGTTCTGCATGAGTAAGTTGTATATGACAGTTCAGTTAATGTCCACAAAAGTGTGGGAGGAAACTAAAATAGCTTTTATGTTTGTTGTTAAAACTGATTCGGTTTCTTTGTCTTCATTCACATTGTGCTATAGTCGAACCATTTAGGGAGTTGATAGGTCAGCCTGACAGTTTCATCCGAGTTAAAAGACTTTCTCCTAAAGAAGTGTTTTTATAGTTTCAGAGCAGGTACCCAATGTGGTCTACACAACTGTGCCGCGAGTCAAGCACGGGATGTTCTTTTTTAGACCATACTAGAGTTTTGACGAGAAAGCGTCAAATGGCTCATTGAGTAAAAAAGCCGGCGTCTCGCGTCTGTAGCAGCACCTAAATTCCCATTGGCTGCGACGCCTTGGCACGAATGCACCTCGACGAAGCAGAGTGGGTGAAAGGGAAGACCTACTGCTGTGATAGCATGCCAGGTATCGCGTAAGGGGAGAAGGTACCACCACGACGCAAGTCGCCTTTGCTCTCAGAAGCTTGTTATTCGCGCGGTCCTTGTCCGCGCAAGGCCTCGGTAAGGCGAAATCAAAACACGCCAAGCATGTCAACACGCTTGCTTGCCTGCGAGGAATTCATAACTCGAAGGATCGCTCAGCAGCATGCAGTTGGACATTGATGCTCTCACATTCACACCTCATAAGAAGTGCTTAGGTGTTCTCAGATTTTTAAAGGCTGGCTGTGGCAAATAGCCTGATTATAGTCCTTCAGCTGGATTACTTGAATCGGTGGAAATTACTTGTACGAGAAATTGAAATGCATAATTGACAAACTAATGCGAACTCACTGATTAACTTACTAATTAATTACATTATGGTGCATATTGCGATTCGTGAATTGTGGCTGGTAAGTTTGCAAGGCATATCCACTTGGAGTGAATACTGAGGATGGCACCTATTTTGAGAGAGGTGTCGTCAAACATGTGCTAAGAATGCATTGTCATTCCAGTTACTTTTTTCAGAAAAGAACATTTTAGGCATTGAAGTTGTAGAGCAGCTGAATAAAACAATGTATTTCATTGCCAACTTTGGGAATTAATATAAACTGTGTCATTCTATAAATGAATTGCAAGTGCATATGACTTATGAACTCACTGACGACAATTAGTAAATTGCAATATGTGCTGTAAAGAAATTAATGAAAAAGTTGATTAGTGATTTCTTGTTAACTTATAAAAGTTTGGCCACGAAGTATTGCAATCAGTTTTTTGTTCGGTATTTACCGAAGACGATCGTCGCAAACGAAGCTTTAACCTTCCACTTGATTGCCCGCCAGTTGAAGATATCTCAGTGACTGAAGAAGGTATTTTATCTCTCGTGTTAAATTTAAATACTAAGAAATTGCATGGGTTGGTTGACATACCTACTGCTTTTCTCGTGAGATATGCTGAGTGATGCTCAAAATATCTGTGCATTCTATTTAACAAGTCTTCATTGTGTGGAAAATTTCCAGGTGACTGGAAGTACGCAAAGGTTACCCCTATACCCGAATCAGAAAACAGGTCGCTTATCACTTCATACAGACCGGTTTCATTGTTGCCCACATGTGCATAAACTCTTGAGCATATTATATTAAAACATATTTCGGCCTTCCTTAATGACAACAATATAATTGATTCCAGGCAGCATGCGTTTCGGAAGAGACTGTCTACAACAACACAGCTACTCGAAACTATCAAAAACCGTAGCAATTCTAGACATACAGGGCCAGATTGAGATGATATTCATAGATTTTGAAAAAGAATTAGACTTCTAAAGCTACAAACAATACTTAAAAGTAATTAACTGATTTCATTAATTTTTGCATGTCTGTCTTTAAGGTGGCAAAGTGTGTTTATCAACGGCATGCATTCTGGCTCAGCACCGGTTTGGTTGGGCATTCCACAGAGCTCGGTCCTTGAGCCCCTGTTCTTTCTAATCATTGTCAATGACCTAATAAAAGAACTGAACTTGAAAATACGATTATCTTCAGATGACTGTATATTATATCAACAAGTTATTAGTGTAAATGACCAGGCCTGTTTGAATTCTTCACTAGCCAAGGTAAAAGCATGGTGTGCCACATGGCAAATGAATGTTAATGCAAAGAAAATGGTTTCTATGTCAGTAACACGAAAACAGCGCCCTTTAAAATTTTTTTACAGTTTCAGTGGTTATGATCTATCTATGGTTAGCAGCTACAAATACTTAGGCCTCGTAATTTCATCTGACCTTAGATGGAACGAATGCATATCCTATATTACAAAAAGCAATGCACAAGGTTGGTTACTTGAGAAGGGCGCTACAACAGTCCACGACAGTCCAAGAAATCCGTCTTTTAGTGTACACAATGTATATTATACCAATTCTTGAATACGCCTCAATAGCATGAGACCTGTACACCCTGAAGAACATTACACAATTAAAAAGAATTCAAAGAAAATGTGTTAGATTCATATTTAACTGTTATTTTTGGCAAGTGTCTCCGACTATTCTTATTAGTAAAGCATACCTGGAGATGTTAAAATTAAGGCAATATAGGGACTGTCTGGAATACATGTATTTACTTTATCATGATAGGCTGGGGATAGATAAGGATATGTGTATTACTTTTAGTTACTTGGTGTGTAGCACGATCTAATCATCTGAAAAAATTAAAGGAATTTTCTTGCAGAACAGATTTATTTAAAAGCTAGTTTTTTTCTTGAACGATAGGCGAGTCGAATGGGCTCACCGCCAGTACATAGGGATGCCGGACCGTCCAGTCATTCTGCAACATGCTGAATAACGTTTAGACGAAATAGTGTTGTTTTTTGTGACATTATACTTAAGTCCTTTGTTCGCTTCCTCGTCATTATTTTTTGTAGATTTTTGCTGCTCAACTGCCCGAGCATCCGTGATGCCTTTCAGCATACCAGTATGAATGCAATTCTTTTTCTACTCCTTGTTATCAATATCCCGTTGTTATCAATATGCTCTGTCAGGGAATATCTGTCTCCTACAATATTTTGAATTCTTGTAATGCTTTTTTGTTGGAATGCTCTGTACAGCTCGTGCGGTTCAAGGACTATCTGTCTAGTGCAATGTACTGAATTCTTGTAATGCTTTTTCTTGCTGTTCATTTTTTTTTTCATTTTTACATTGCACTGCCCAAGGCCTAAGACTAAGGCCGGCAGTATATTGTAATTAAGTAAATAAGTAACTAACTTAAGTAAGTAGGCAAAAACTGATTGATTATGCATTTTGATTTCTCTTGTAGGTAATATCCACTTTTAAGTAATCCAGTTTAATGACTAAAATTATGCCATCTGCCACAAGCGATTTTTAAAAAAATTCTGTATAATCTCAAGCAAGGACGCCTAGTATAGTAAGTGAATAAAATTGGCGACTAGTTAGTAAGAAGAGCGTTTAAAACCTTTGTCTTGCTGCAGGTACCTGCAACAACCCTTTGTGTCAAATACGACTCTCAGCTTTGGAAATGATTACTGGATCTCGCTTCTCTGCAATGCATGTAAGTATGGTTCATTCATTCATGCGGGTCAGTGTTTCTAAGCAAGTCTGTGGCTATGAGGGAAGCCATGTAGTGCAGGCCTTGAGATTAATTTTGACCACCTTGGTTTCTTAACTGTGTACCTACGTGCGAGAAAGTTTTTTGCATTTCACCTCCATTAAAATGAGGCCGCCGTGGCTGAGAATCAAACCCACGACTTTGTGCTGACCAGCAGAGCGCCATAGCCACTGTGCCAACACGATGGGTGCACGTAAGTCGTGCTACTGTCTGCGATGTCAGGTTATGCGGAGCAATCTTTCAGGGCTGCAGTGAAACTTGGATAAGCAGAACATCGTCAAATGAAACTTTCAGCTACATACAACTGTTTGCGGCATTTTAGCCACTTTTTTACTGCTTGTCGTTATAGAGTGCCATCCTTTCCTACTACAAGGCCTTAAGCAGAAGCTTGTGCAAGTTAGCTTTTGACTTGAGACTTCGAATGCAACGTAATTTTCAGTTCCTTAATTTTTATAGAGCACTTAGTTATTAGTTAGCAGTGAAATGCCTGTTTCTGAAGCGATATTTCACTGCCGTAGACACATGTATTTATGATAAATTTTGTATGTGTTTCATGTGCGTATTCAAAACTGAGAGATGAATTTGTGCACTGAATGTGAAAATGGGGTTTTGTGTAGATAATAAAATGGAAGTTTGGGTTGTGTTGATAATACATTGTAGCCAGCTAGCATGCTAGAGACAAGGAAAGATAAAATGTAGAGACATTTGTCTCTGTCTTTTCATCTGTCTGTCCTTGGGTTTATTTGCGCACTAGAGGTGTGTTATTTGCACACAGTGTAAATAACATCACATGAAGAGGAAAATGTGTGAAAAGGATGCGATATAGAGGATCCTGTTGTCATGTTTGCAACTGGAGGAATGGAATGAACCACCCTCTGAAATTGTATCCTTTAACAACAATGAAAAATTTTAAAAATCATTGGCTAATATTCTGTAATAGGAAGTATACATACAAATGATTGTTGGTTGATTTTATGCTATTTATATTACACTCTCTTGTTATGCTGTATTCAACGAACTCTCAGCTAGCATTGTATATTTAGCAAATAATGTGTATAATCTTGCATTTTACTTCCGCCCTGTGGTTTCATCTTTAACCCGCTCCCCTCTCGTGTTGAAATGCCCTGAAGGTAAAATAAACAAAGTGTATCAGCTAGACCAACGGGTGTGTAACCAACAGATAGTGAAAGTGCAAGAGTGTATGCCGGCAACTACAAGCCGCAGGTAATAAGGCAAAGTACAGAAAACATTGCAGTTTTATACCGCACATTGAGTGCACAACATTGATGGACTCTTCACCCAAATGAATTAACAGAAAAATTCGACTGTCATAGGAGAGGTTTGAGCATTTCGAGTGCAATCTGTGTCTTGCTGACAAAAAAGGTAGCTACGTTTTTCATTAAGTAGAAGTTCTAGAGCTCTGGGCATATGTTGCGTTTGTGTTCTGAGTGGAGGGGCTTGCTTTCTCATTCAATTGGTAGTTTGTGCCTATTTGCGTTGTCCTTGCCATTGCAGTATAAGAAGTTTTGAGTCATGTTTAACTAGGGGAACCACTTTCAAGTTCTTGTTTGTGCTGAAACAATTGGCGAGCCTGGGAGAACAAGTTCACCTGTAACGATGACACATGGTGTTTGCATGTTGTGTAATGCTTGGCTGCGGTCTTTTGCAGACAGCACGAATCAGGAGTACTTTATACGCCCCATGGGCGTCCTGGCCGAGGCCATCCAATGTAGCCAACGCAACCAGGGCTCCATGTCGTCGTCAAATTCCAACACGCCTAACCCAACACACCCGCTGGGCATGAATGTGCTCGATTCACTAACAGTTCACACCAAAATGAGGTGGGTATTCCCTTGCTCGGAGCACCTTCAACGTTGCTAGCTTACTTGATCAATTTTCAAACTCCTGCTTGGAACATAGTTAAAACTTTACTACTTTTAGTGTCCTGGCGTGCCTGCAGGGCACATTTTGTAGTATGCGCTATCACGTGACAGATTACAAGGAGTAGCTATATGTGACCTAGGGTCTGAGATTGGAAGGGCATACAATCTTAAGGGTCCTTGTCATATGTGACTGTGTAGTCTATGGTGTAGTGCTCTCATACCAAAATGTCTGGCATGAGCTGTGTGGTAGTGCAAACTTTGCTTGCCAGTCATTGAAGGCACTGAAACGGGGTCACACATGGCATGCCAGTTGAACAACAGGCACAGTAGATCTGGAAATATTGGTGCACTTATGGTAATTGAACTACTGAGAGGCAACAGTGCTTCGTTTTAATTGCCCAAAATCGAACGAAGCCATCCAAGACAGAAGCATCACTGAAAGTATAAACGAATATACAGAGCACACTTTCTCTTTATCCTAGGTGATCAGAAAAAAAATCGAGTGTGCATACATAAAGCTAGTGAGAACACTGCTATACAAGCTTGTCAAATCAGTAACCACCTCATGTTCTTAAATGACCTGCTTTATCAACACTTCATATTTCAAGCTGTAACTGCTGACTGGGCTGAAATGTACAGTAATGATTGTACATAGTCACAGCAGCATTTGATTGATTGTTGACTGATTTCGTTTCTAATTTTTGCTACTACTGAACTGATTACTTGTTATTCAAATAAATGCTTATCAACTATGCATTTGCTTCAGGGTCCTTAAACTTCTTTGAAACATAATTAATGGAGGACTTGAAACAAGTTATGTGACAGGGCCAGCCATAGTGTTCCGCTGTAAAGCACAAATATTAGGCAATGAACAGCTTAAGATCTATAATTTAGCTACTGTGCCACCACTGGAGTACAACAAAGTCGAAACTCTAAAGCTTTGTTGAAAATTTTTTTGCGGTTAGAATATAAGACATTGTTATTATTTCTTGCGTATTTTGCCTTTTTAGCCTGATCCACAATGTGGTGACTCATGTGATGAAGATCTCGCAAGCCAAGTCGACAGTCTCCCTTGCGCCAGCACTCATAGAAACCTACAGTCGTCTGCTGGTGTACAGCGAGATCGAATCACTTGGGATCAAGGGGTTCATCAGTGAGTGCAACGCCAGTACTTGTTCTTTCTTTTTTGATATAATGCACAAAGTTAAGTGTGCACATCGTGCATGAGTGGGCATCATGCCCACGAAAGTGGAAATCAGTGTTCAGAAGGCCAGGTCACTGTGCAGTGAGACATGTTCGCTCTAATGTCTTCTTGGTTCAATAAGTGTTAAAAGCTGAAAGTTGTGTTAACTGGCACAGATCAGGTAACCTTAGCATTAAGTGGAGTGTTACATATAATCCTTGAAAGCTCACATTTCAGTATGAAATTACATGGTGAAATTCGAAGAGGTCAAAAATAAGTCTGAATAAGCTCAAGAACAAAAGCCAACTGTTTCTGTATGTCAAGCTCATGCAGAAACATTTAATAGTGCCTCATTCATACTTGATGGAAATGTACCTGCCAGTCAGTTCCTACTAAATTGTGTGCAAGTGTGCTTCCATCTAAAAGATCATGTTCCCATTTTCATGTGTATGTGTGTAGAAGTGTGTTTTGACTATGAGCAGTGAGACATTGATGTGCACCCGATCTATGCAGATCACCTGCTGCCGACGGTGTTCCGTCAGCAGGCGTGGGGCATCCTGCACACGCTACTGGAGATGTTCAGCTACCGGCTGCACCACATCCAGCCCCACTACCGCGTCCAGCTGCTGTCGCACCTGCACAGCCTGGCTGCCGTGCCACAGACCAATCAGACTCAGCTGCACCTCTGGTAGGTCGCTTTGCACTGGCGCTCGTCCAGCTAACTGGCAGCCGACTCAAGTTGGCTTCATCTTTGTGTTGAGTAGCACAGGGCAAACACAAGAAGTTTGGTAAGTCAGCACCTTGTTTGTCGTATGTCCTTCTTGTGTCTGCGTTTGTCCTGTGCTACTCAATACGAAAGTAATGTACCAACATGCCCAAATTTCTACCATGTTCAAGTTCGTCATCTCTCAAGCAGAAATGGTGGAAGGTTTTCAGAGATGAAAGTTAGTCTAAACAGCTTGTTGAAGCGCCTGAAACAACCTCACACAGTGGCAGCATATGGGAATATGAAAAAGAAAAGTGTGCGACCGCTCTATGATTAACATGGAAGGAGAAGACACATCCTACTTTCATGAAAGATGTACAGCATTGATGATTGCTTGTTCAATGTGAATTCTATGAGGAAACAGGAGATCTGATTTAGTTGAAATGCCCTCTACCCTTGGGAGTAGAAGTCTTGAAACAATGGCATCAGCAGAAAAATTTTGTTTTTTCAGAAACAGCTGAGGCAGTGTGCAATGTTTCAATGTATTCCAATGGCCAAAAGGTGTGCATAGGCTATACTGCCTAATTTCAGCCTGAATGCTTACTTTGCAAAAAAAAAAAAAATGTTTTTCCGCAGCATGTGTGGTCTCGAGACTTTCGCTCTCAACTGCGCAACAGAGATAAAAAAAGGTGCAAGAAATCCAGTATGCATGCAATAGCACAGCATCAGCTATGAAACCAGCAGAATCCTAACTTGATGTAAAGTAACAAAGTATTGTTTCAGTAGTTTTACTGTAGTGTGAATGAACCGCTGGTATAATATAAATTGTTTGCATTATAAAATAGGATAAGGTTTAACGTTGAAGACTTTGTCGAAGTTTTAAAACATGCACTTGCATTCTTGCATAGTTGCCATATTGTTGCCATAGTGTTTAGTTGTCCACAGCCAATCATTGTGTCCCTATTTCTCCTTCACTTTCCATGCCCAGTGTCGAGAGCACTGCCCTCAAGCTGATCACCGGCCTTGGCAGCGCGGAGGTCCAGCCCCAGCTCTCTCGCTTCCAGACTGAGCCCAAGTCACTGCTCTCCTCCGAGTCGGAGGAACTGAACAAAGCGCTCATTCTGACGCTCGCCAGGGCAATACATATCACTGGTGAGAAGGAGCATTGGGTCATAGTCCATGTCTCCAGGTCCTTGCTAGTGTGGCGACTGCACCATGGTCAATGCAAGCGATACGAGGGTTGATCCAGAAATAAGGTTCCCATCAATTTTAGGAAGAGACAACATTGTTCATTCTCATAGAAATTTACATCATTGTAAAGATTAAACTTTGCTCTATTTTCTACCTAATCGCCATCATTTTCTACACATTTTTGTAGATGGTGCTCCAATTTCTGTATCCCAATGTCATAGAACTCTGCCACCAACCCATTGAGGAAGCGTTTCACCTCTTCTTTGACTTCATCGTTGCTCCGGATGTATTGGCCACTCAAATGTTCCTTTAACTTGGGGAACAAGTGATAATCACCAGGTGCGAGGTCTGGACTACGGTGGGTGGGGCATTGACAGTCCACCCAAAGTTTGTCAAAAGTTCCTAGGTTTGATGGGAGACGTGAGGTTGGGCATTGTTGTGAAGCAGCATTACACCGGTTGCCAGCCATCTTCGCCGCGGTTCTGGATAGCTCACCTGAGTTTTCTTAGTGTTGCACAATAACCGTCTGAGTTGATTGTTGTCCTACATTCCATGAAATTTATCAGCAGTATCCCCTTACGATCCCAAAAAACACTGGCGATGACTTTGCCAGCAGGAGTTTGTTTGAACTTCTTTGCAACTGGTGACTCTGGGTGATGCCACTGTTTATATTTTTGTTTCGTTTTGGAAGTGAAATGAAACACCCACGTTTTGTCTCCTGTAACAATGGAGTACAACAATCCTTCCTTATCTTCTTGACACTTTTGGAGAAACTGGCGAGCACAGTCAAGGCATTTTTCATGGTGGTCTGATGTCAATAGCTGGGTACCCATTGAGCACAACACTTGTGATACCCCAATTGTTTCTGTCAAAGCTCTTCTCACTGTACTGTAAGAACTCCCTGGAATCTGAGCTACAAGTTCACGGATGGCGATCCTCCTGTATTGAAGCGCTTTGCATATGGACTTTATAACCGCCTCCAAAACTGATAGTCTTCCACTTCGTTCTTCATCGTGGACTTCCTTCCGACCGGCACTAAACTTTCTGCACCACTTTCGGACGTGTTGAACGGACATACACTTATCGCCATACACCTCTGTCAACTGACGATCAATATCCACGGGTGGAGTTCATCCAGCATGCAAAAAAGTGAATTACGGAACGAATTTCGCACTTGGCTGGATCAACAATGAGAACCTCCATATCGGACGGCTGCTGAGCCAAGAATGAGCGGCGCAGCGAAGCGCGGCCAGGGGGAATCGAGAGCGAGGGAACAGCCGCGCACAGCAGTGTTGCCGGATTCCGCACCTTCCGTGTGGCTGAAGCTGCTTGGGAACCTTATTTCTGGATCAATCCTCGTTATATACAGGGTGTCCCAACTAACTTTTGCCAGTTTAAAAATATGCGAATCCCATATAGCTGGACAGAACCAAGGTTGTTTGCTGTCGCTTGAAGGTGCTCAAATTATGTGTTTTCATTCTGTCAAATCAGGTAAATAGTCTTAATTAATTAATTATTTACCTTCCCAAATATTATAATTATATCAAAAGTGTCAATGAGAGAATTGCAGAGCAACATGAAAAACGCCTGATACAGCTTTCTGTTGCTCTGCTCTGTCCAAGGCCTTACTCCGCCATTAGCTGTACTTGCAGACAACTTTCTGTGGCAGTAAAAAGAAAGTCACAGGGGCAGAGCTTCTGCGCAAGTGTTACTGTACCAAGTAGTCCTGTATAGCTTGAGAATGCTTTCGGTTCCTTGCGGAAGGTGCTGAATAAACAATAGCTTCCACGTGTGCTTCCACACATGGAACCAACATAGCTTCCACATTTGCCGAAACGTGGAAGAGCAAAGCAGAAAAATAAGTCATATTTAACACTCAGTGGTGTACTTTGTCTTATTTTGCTGTTGTAAAAATGTTTATTTCTTGCCGCTGTTGGAGCCCTGTTCTAATTTTTTGTGTATCTCACCAACGCTGTACGCTCGCTTGTAAATACTCACTTTGGTCGTATCTATTATGTCATGTGTTCTGGTTATTTGTTTTCTCTCACTCTATCTCACATCACATGCACAGCAGCATGAGGAACTGCATACCGCATATTTTTGTTCATTATATTTTCGCAGACGGCCATTTCAGGGTGTTGCTGCCTATAAATGAATGCCCCCCCCCCCCCTACTTGCATGCTGTGCTCAGGGTCCGAGAGTCTGTCCATGGTGTGGTGCAAGGAGCTTTTGACGACAGCGATGCAGCACACACCGCACAGCTGGTCGAGCCTGACGCTGCTTAGCTTCCCCCAGAGCCTGGCCGAGTTCTTCCAGCAGCACCAAGCACAGCGGGAGAACAAGGCCCAGCTCAAGCGTTCTGTTGAGGAGGAGTACCGCAAGTGGAAGAGTATGGCTACCTTTTGAAGGCCTGTGCTGTCCTTTACATGTAGTGTGTCATTCAGAACAGTGTGGCCAGAAGTTTCGTTTATGTGGCAAGTTGGACCAAGGTGCTTGTGGTGTAAAAATAAGGCGAAAACTGGCTTCTGGTCAATCATTTCTTCTTTATTTAGGTGAAGGGCAAGTTGCACTTGAGACTACGTGCCATATTTTGAAATTAAAGCCCTTGACCCCTTAAGGGATCTTGATCACTCGAACTCGTCATGAGTGAGTGTCCCTTTTTCACTTATGGCAAGCCCTCCTCACAGTGTAGATGACAATGGAAATTCGGTCACCATTACTTTTACTGTACTAGGTTTCCCACAACATTTTAGACACATTTCTGTCTTCTAACCATGGTAAAGGCATATCACATAAAATTATCCACTATTTCTGAAAAAAAAAAAAAAAAACATTCCCTTTAAGGGGGTATAGCAGGGCAAATCGACCAAAAAACTGATTTTTTGATTTCATCAATAAAAAATAATACACACTGTGGGGAGCAAAACAGTGCAGCGGCGAGCGCGTAGGAGTGCTCTAAGCCATTTAAAAATGGCGCCAAAAAGCGCGCCACCTGGTATTTAAACGTGACAGACGCGAGGGTTTGTTTACATGTTGTATTCCGTTATTTTTTCAGTGTTTACGTAATTATGTTTACTTCATGTTTACGTTTACGTAAACATGAAGAAAGGTTTTGGGGAAGACACCAAAAAAGCCAGAAAGTTTCTGTACTCTGCTGGTGCATGTTGAACGGTTGTAGTGAAGGTGCAAACATAAAAATGCGTTTTTCTCAAAATCACTTTTTTCAAAATTCTCGGAACTTGATGTACCTTTTCTGGAAAACTATACAGCCAATTACGCTGAAATTTTCCCAGGATATACTCACATCCCTTGCAAGTAATCTGAACCTAAATGTGTGAAAAAATCACTCGGGTATAACTAAAAAAAAAAAGAAAAGATTATTAGAAAGACCCTCCACGGTACGAGACGTGTGACGGCAATATTTTTTTTCTTGTGACGTAAATGTAACAAAGCTTTTTTTAAAGGTTCCAGTTAAACCCACTATTATACAGAATTATTGTGTGAAATTTTACGGTCATGCTGTTTTTTGTTTCTGAGGAAAGGTACATTTTATTTTACATCATAGCTTAAAGTTTGGTTCTCAAATACACAAAAAATAAAAAAGGCCTGCAGTAAAAAAATACACCAATTAAGGCCAACACTATTGATATTGAGCGTGCAGAATTTCACGCTAATATATACAACAGTTGTTGAGATATAAAGCTGAAACCAAGATAGTTCATGCACCCTACCATACCCCCTTAAGGAGTTAAAGAACAAAAACTTCAAATAGCTTTATTTCGTGGTTAGCATATGTAAACTAGCTTCGAACATCCAACTGTTTGATTTATGCATGAACAAAGTGGTGCCTCTTGTGTTTTTCCAGCGATGAGCAATGAGAACGACATCATTGCTCACTTTTCTCAGCAGGGGACGCCACATCTATTCCTGTGGTAAGATGCTTGCCTTTCATTTTTCTGTCATTAGAAACGTTATAGGTGACATATCTGACATTGAACCTGTGACTTTCGGGGCCTTTGAGTGGACATTCTAAAGTTCGGTCTGACTGTTTACTTCAGCCAGTCAGTGGCTTACCATAAAGTGAGAGTAGGTGCCTTGATAATAAAATTAAAAGCTCCTGCTCTATGTGACTAATTCAAAAGCACACAAATGTTTCTGAGAAATTGTGCATAATTTACAGTGTTGTGTTATATTCTTGCACTTGAAATCCAAACAAGACAGAAGCTCACAGAAAGATAGAAGCTAGGAGTGATAACCAGTAGTAGAGCAAGGAATGTCGCTGGAGCGAACGTTGTGACAAGGGCTCAAATACAAGTCCCCTAGTTGAAGCAATCCCCAAGCTCCAGCAACCTTCCTTGTTCAACTACTGCTCATGAATTCTTGCGTTTGATGTCTTTCATCACATTGAGATGTTGCAGTGCCACGTTGTGCTCACTGTCGTTTATTTTCAGCCTTCTGTGGAAGATGTTGCTGGAAAATGACCGCATCAGCCCCCTGGCTTACAAGTGAGTAACTTTATGAGGTGATCTTGCCATGATAATGTGAAGCAAGTGAAGGGTTAATGGTTAAAGAGCTTTGACTCAGCATTAACCCCTTCATTGACACTCTATTATCCCGAATTCTGACCAAAAGTATCCAATTCTCTTACCCATGAATAATTTATGAGAGGCAATGTAGTCACTATCCTAGGTGCTTAGTTATACAAAATGTCAACCGTTTATTGCAAAACTAAAGCTTACATTGTACAAAGGAATTGCAAGAAAATGATAAGTAGCCTCGATAAGCAAATGAAGTTGCAATAAACTGAGAAGTATTGCGGAAAAGCTGAGCTCGTCGTACTTGGCTGTTTTTACCAGAAACGTGCGGACGAACCTAGTTCATCCATGGCACGGAGGGGGTAAGGAGACCGACCTAGTACCCCTCAGAAAAAGGCAGACTCTTTAGAATCTGCATATTGTATCTTGATTTACTTCGTCATTTTCTATCGTCTTCTCACTTTTTCCAGAATTTTGGACAGGATTGGCGCTCGTGCTCTATCCTCACACCTGAGAACATTTGCAGACTTTCTGGTGTTTGAAGTGTCCAATTCAGTTGGAGGGCAGCACGTTAACAAGGTAAAAAAAAAAAGCAATCTTGAATTGAGTAAGTGCTGTTGTATGATTTGACAGTTCTTGAGATTTATGGCATCAGTTGATTTCCACACACTGTTCCATTTGCTACAGCATTGCACCAGCCAAGACATTCATCGCTAAATGCTAGATTCCAAATCTTCTTTTTTATCTTTGAGACTTAATTCACATATCTAACAAGGGTACCACATGAGGCATTTCAGAATGTGGTTACATGGCAAAACATTCAGGTTTGATGTTGGTGCATGCACGCAGTAATATTGTCATGTGTGGAAAGACAGAGACAAAAGAAACTGCAGTTAAACCCTGATATATTGAACTTCAATATAACGAAATTCTCAATGTAATCAAATACTATTTAACTTTTTATAACGTTTTGTCCACAGAACACCATGTACTTCGACTCTCAATGTAACAAAGTGTGTTAACACAATTCACAATACATAATTTCACGGCCACCGCAAAGGAATAGTGAGGCAATAAATGGAAACTTCTTCAGACGTAGATGGTCAAATGATTTAACTACAAATGGCTGCTTGCGAACTTGCTTGCGTCTGAAATTGTGTGCCGAAAAGCAGCCAAGAGCAACTCCCGAAGTAGAGCAGCATCCTGTTCCGTTTAAAGTGCAAGTACAATAAGCTCCTATCGCACCCCGTGCACTGTGTGCTTTAGGTGCAAGTGAAAGCGTGCAACGGTAAGCTGACAAGGACGGTGGTTTGATAAGCACTGTCTTCCCACACAAGCAAGGGGAAAGGGGGGGGGGGGGGAGCGGAGCAGGCTTGTGGTAGCACGATCAAGCTTACGTGAGGGGGGCAGCAGGTTCATGCACATCTTCTTTTCTAGCGTGGCCGCAGCCGCACATGGCAGTCAGCATGACTTAGTCCATACACAGCCCACGCATCCTGTTTTAGACGTAATCTGCCGCATGTGCGAAGTGTGGGTGTACTGAGATGGCGTGGCATCATGTGCTCTGTCCTCCTGCATCTTTAGTACTGGAGGTTGCATAATCTTGAACTTCGGAAACGCGTTGAAGCAAGAGGCAGACGAAGCATTCACTCCCTGCTGCCCACGCTTTTCATGATAGTGTCATCCCACTTCAGGCACTGTTATCAGTCGCAGTGGCAGCGTGCATGCGAAAGTGTGGCTGCCCTCGCCTTGTACTACCAATGTGACGACGTGACATGGAACCGTATCATTCGTCACTGACTCCCTCATTCAACAAAATGAAATTTTTTTGTTATTCAAGTTTTCTTTTTCTGATTACCTGATAATTGAGAAAATTCTGCACCTCCTTCCGTGTAAGAAAAATCCATCAGGGACTGTACTTATTTCCATAAAAGGTCGAATTTCCATACAACAAAGTTTTGATATAATGAAGCAAATTGCCGATTTTACCAACTTCGTTATACGGTTAAACCTTGATATAACGAAGTCGATAAAATCTGGTAAAGTCATTATATTGAAGTTCGCTTTATCAAGGTTTGACTGTATTTACCCTGTAGCCAGAGAGCAAGATGGACACTCGCTTGCACTAAGAGCCTAACCACTTCGTCATTTTCCTTGTGGCAACTTGTCTTTTCAGCATCTGCCAATAGTACCTGTGACAGGACTGTCAATGCCAATTGAAAATTACAATATTTTAATATGGTAAAAAAAATGCCAGAGTACCCCTTTAACAGCGCCGAGACGGCGCTTTTGCTGCCAGAGGGTAGTAGTACAAAGGGTGGTTCAATTTGTTTAGAAACCCTGCAATAATTGAAAAAAAGAGAGTAGATGAGGTGCCAAAATGGGTAGCTGCATTATGCGACGTCTATGATGAGTCGATAATGCCGGATCCTACGCTGCCGTAATTAAATATGCAGAACACGTGCTAAACATGCTAGAGAGATACCCTTGATTTATAATTTATAGATAGATAGATGATAATAACAAGTTTGCTATATGGCATTTGTCATTGCAGTGTCTTATAGTCACATTTTGTCTATTTTGGCTGTGAAACATTTTTTATGCTCATTTGTAATTACAGCTCAAGCACAATGTAATGAGCATAGATATAATGAACTATTGAATACAGTGAAAGCTCGTTAATTCGAACTTCAATAATTCGAATTTATGGATAATTCGAACTGTATGATTTGGTCCGACCAAGCTCCACAGAAGTCTATGTATAAAAAAGTCCGTTAATTCGAATGCGAGAAGGTTCCCTCACGGATAATTCGAACTACGCTCGCCTGGCACACGGCCAGAGAAACGCGCCTACTGCCTACACACAAGGCTGTATTGCCTCCTAAACGGAGAGAACAACGAGAGAAGGCAAAATCGGAAAAAAATATAACTGACGCGGGGTCAGCCAGAAGGCAGCGCCGGCTGCCGCCTCTCCGTTCTACGTAACCTCCGAGACTTCTTGCCCGTTGCGAATCTCGGAGGCTTTGAAAATCTTGTACAGCTGCTAATGCTGTGCGGAGATGGCACTGCAAGCGCGCCAAAACACAGCAAATCAAGTACGTCGCAGCTGCGCTTGCAATCAAGAACCAACGAATCAGGGCCTTCGCCACCTTCACATGTTCGGCGTCTTTGCCTAGGCAGTCTTCATCGGTTGTGTACCTCTGTTTTCAGCTTAGGAGGTATCGACCGTCGCGATTCATTGTGATGGTGTTAAGCCTCGGCTAACGTTCCTTTCGCTGGACATCGGTGGTGTGGCACAGTCGGACCCAGAGCTTCGACTTGAAGATGGCGTGTGCCGCGGGTACACGCCATCACTTTCTGACACGTCAAATTTCTGACATGCCCTACTGCTTCCAAATCGCAGTGTACTGTTGCTCTCCTTCACTTTCGTTAGTTCGAACTTTCGTTAATTCGAACTGAAGCGGCTTCCCCTTGCGGTTCGAATTAACGAGCTTTTACTGTATAACAAAGCAAATATGAAATATTTATTGTTGATATCAGCATATTACAAATATCAGATACCTATAATGAAAGTATATTTTCATGTCAGATGTGACTTGGTTATATAATGAGGTTCAGTTATAACATAATGGGTATGGGCAATATTAACAAAATGCCTTTTCTACATTGCAGTGCATCGATGCCCTCAATGACCTGATTTGGAAGTACCATGTCATATCACTGGACAGACTCATCCTCTGCCTGGTTAGTATAGTACAGTCCATTGCATACAACTGGTTTTTCTGGTCTTTTGGTTATGCCATTTTGATGCACTGGCTATTGGCTTAATGCAGGCGCTTCGTAGCTTTGAAGGCAACGAAATCCAGGTGTGCTTTTTCATCATACAAATGCTGCTAATCCGGCCATCAGAGTTCAAGAACCGAATTCTGGATTTTGTCAAGGATGTAAGTGCCTCTATAAGTAAGGGTGGCTTTGATCACTGTCTCGGGCAGCTCAGAAAATTGTTAAATATATTTTATTTTTGTTATCATTCTCTCTCAGAATTCCCCAGAACATTGGAGGCAGACAGACTGGCATGAGAAGCACTTGGCATTTCACAGGGTATGTTTGGGCCGACATATCTTTGCGTCTACATGAGGAATTAGGTAAAATGGCTGACAGCCTTTTTGTTTAAAGGTGTTTTTCTTCATAAATTATTTAGCAGTGTGTTTTTTCATTGATAGTCACTATCTGCAAATGAAAATGGAAATGTCATTGACATAAATAAAAGAAAGAATGAAGAGCAGGAAAAGAAAAAGGATACAAGTCCTCTCTGCATTGCTTGGATACAGGTTTAGGTAATATGTTCCACCTCTCCATGAACCTATCTTTTGTTCAAACCTTTCTTGGAGGATTTGTTCATCAGGTTGGAAATTGTTTTTCTAGTACATGCAAAATTATTGAATTTGAAGCTGGACATTGGCAAGGCCTTCTAGTACACATGACCTTTATTGTGGAATCACTGCAGGCGATAATATGCCAATATAAAAATGTGAATGAGAGAAACAAAGTAGAGCACTCTTTAATCATAGTTACTTGAATATGCAGTACTGTATATTGTGTGTATACTGTGTGTTACTGTATACTGCGTGATTGCATCATAACTGGAGGGTAAATGTGTCATAGTCAAAATGCCTGTGAATGAATCACACCGACGTCACTCACATAGTGAATGTGGAAAGGGAAAAATGCCTTCTGCTTTATTCTCTTGTGCTTGCATTTCAATCAAACATGACAATACCTACTTAGGCTACACGCTGAAACATTAAATTAAAGATGTATCACTTTCAGTATGCCCTTGTTAGCTGATGCAGCAAGGAACAATGTGATGAAAAAAAAATTAAAATAAATTTGTTAATGCATGTATCAGTGTTATGTACATGCAACGCTGTTGATTGCACTGATGCTATAAACAAGTACTTCGTAATTTTAAGTGCACTGCACATAATTTGGCACATCATTTGAGGTTTTATGGAGTCGTGATGTGCTTGACTTGTGTAAGGGCTGCATCCTGCCAAATTTCTTGCAAAAAGAAAAAAGGGGGTGGGGAGGAGGCCTTGCATAGGTAAATGTGGTATATGCACCCCCACTTCATAGCACGGCCCTCTGTTGAACGAAGGCAGTTGTAAAAACAAATGCTGCTGCAAATTTGCAGAAATACCCAGAGAAGTTCTACTTTGAGGGCCTGCAGGACCTGAGTGGGCAGAGCCAACAGCACACCTACCTGCCCGTCTACTTTGGCAACATCTGTCTACGTTTCATTCCGGTAGGCATACAACCCGCATATTAGAAGAAAAAAAGTTAAGCTGAGCATGCCATGTAATGTGTAGATCAGGGGTGATATTCTCTGGTGATCTCTTTTGGAGGTAGTTTCATGTTCACAAGATTTTATGTGACTACTGCCGCATGCGTAAGTTTCTACAAGTGACAGTGTCCTTGGCACAAAGCTAGGCTTGCTGTCTTGACACAGACCCAGGAGCTATGATGCGTGGAGATTCCTTCACATTTGGTGCACGTCACATTAAGTCTCGGGGAAAGTGAGACAGTCTTCCACAGGTAACAAGCTGTCTAGCACTAGAATAACAGAACATGTGCTAAAAGAAGAAAAACTAATTCGAAGGCAGAAGAGGAATATATTTAAGCAGTAGGTAATGTCTACTTGGTTCATGCACCACAGGCGAATGGGAGATCTCTTGGAGAAGCCCTTGTCCCTAGCAATGGACATAAATTTGTCTCACGATGATGATGAGAAAGCGGAACATTTTACAGGCAATTAAATGCTCATTTCCTTTTATCCATGCCTTGCCCATATTAGGTGATGGACATTGTCATCCACCGTTTCCTTGAGCTGTACCCCGTGGCCACACTCTCGGTCGAGTCTGTTCTTGACCACCTGGGCTGTTTGTACAAGTTTCATGGTGAGCGCATCATCTTTCTCATCGTGATTGCATTGTCTTGGAGACATTGCTTGATGGTGTGGAAATTGGTTCAGTAGCATCTTCTGCGGCCTCTATGCTATGAGTGGATGTAGTCAGCTCGTACTTTTGCTGTGTATTGTTGGCATTAGGTGCCATTAGGTAAGAGCACATTGACAAACTTAGGTAAGAGCACATTGACAAACTCTTTAAATGTTTTTCCAATTTCATTGTTTTGTCAATTTTTGTGCATGTCACATAATGTTGTCATTGAAAAAAATATTAATTTTATGATGGATCTCAAGGGGTGTGCGAATATTTGAAACTTTCAAATAACGAAACAAATAGTGTTCTATTAGATTCAGTCTTCGAATTCAATAAACACTATTCGTAAATGCAAATATTTTTCTAATACATTTAGAATATTTCAAAACGTCAACTGCACCCAAATACATATAAAATTGTAGCAAAGGTACGGTAAGTTTTCACCCCAGTTGGCACAGTATAGACATAAAACAGAACTTGTGCAGTGAAACAGGCTGTGCCACTTAGGTAGCCATACAATACAGACTCTACAGCGATCATTCGCACTCTCTGACATGCAAAAAACGGTTGTAAAGCAGTGATTTGGGCTTGTTGATAAGACATCGTGAGGCTTACAGCGTGTTAAAAAGACAAGGACGAAAGTGAGACGTGACACACACAGGCGCTGTGTCACGTCTCACTTTCGTCCTTGTCTTTTTAACGCGCTATAAGCCTCGCAAAAAACGGCTTATTTGCTCCTAATGGGCCTTTGTGCTTTTAATAAACAATGCTTCATAACATACTATGCAATGACAGAAGCTTGTTAACTTTAAGATTACTGGGTTGCGAACACTGTTAATTGTGATAACGGCTTTTAATTATTTAAAAACTATTATAAAAGTATTCGAGATTTGATTTGATTTGCTTCTGGCACTATTCGATTCGTATTTGATTCGGTCTGAAAAATCACTATTCACCCACCACTTAAAAAAAAAAAAAAGACATTCGGCAAGGCATGAGCCGAGACTTTTCGTCGAAGTGCATAAAAGTCTTCAACAATATTCTCTACACTAGTGACAACAAAAGAAATGTCAACAACAAAAAGATATGCATGAGTGTTCAAAGCCAGCAGTTATCATTTGCAACGAGCTGAAATTCATGACTCACTACTGCAGGCCAAAGCAAAGCAAAGTGCAGCATGAATGAGTAGAATTCCTCCTTGGCAATATAGTAGTACAAACTGGCAGGATGAGTGCAACTCGGGCTTGGGGGTAAAAAGGTTAATTGCAGTTTGCAACATACTAATTAATGTGTGTGCCTAAGCACCTCCTCACAAGCATGAGCACTTGCTCTCACAGCTCTTCTTTATTTATGGCTGTGTTCAGGAATTTGATTAAGTTAATCTTACGTCACAGTTGCACGTGCACTTTCAAGGCTATTGAAATCAAGTGTCATTGAATTCCGCAAGCCCCATTGGCTCCTTGCCGTAAGCTCACACAAATGTGCCAACGGGCAAATTTCAATGGACTTTGGCTTCAATGGTCATTCAAAGCAGGCATGTGACTACGGTATTACTTTAATGAGGTCTTGCTGCTGTAACTCCTTGGCTGTCTTCTTAAACACACAACTTTTGATGTGTTAGCATTAAGACTATAAAAGTGGGAAAAAAGTGTGTGTGTGTGAAGTGTATGAAGCGAGTCCGATGTGCGTGAAGCAGGTCACGTTGTCGACATAGAGAGGGGACGGGAGAGCTTAGAACAGTGTGGGTGGTCTAGAAGCCAATACGAGCTAGGAAGGAGGGAAAGGGAGCAGCAGAGCTGCAAATGGGTGCTTGAGAGAGGGAGAAGGCGGAGGCGCTGAAGCGCCGTCGCCTCAGTCAACTTCGGGCCACTGTCAGAGTCGGGACGTGTGCTAAGTGAGCTAAAATCATCTGCGAAGCAAGAGAGGTGTGACATAATGCTAAAGCATTTCTCTTGTATTTACCGCTAAACCTCCACTGAGCTTTTTGTTGATGTCATGGTCTGTGTTGCAGCCGAATGCTAACCTCATGCGAATTCCATATGCACACAAAAGCTGTTTTTTTCCCTCATCATCCATAGTAACTGGTATTTACTAGTCGCTTGTCGTTTCAGACCGGCCGTTGACGTACCTATACAACACTCTCCACTACTACGAGCAGAAATTGAAGGACAGGCCTCCCCTGAAGAAGAAACTGGTGTCTGCCATCACTGGTATGGTTTACAGTGATAGAACAGTTTGACGTCGGGCTAATTGTTAAAGCATAATTAAAAAGTTATTGTACTGCTGGGACTTGCACAGACAATAAAATGCCACATATGTACACAAGTGACACATACAAATGCATACATTGTGTTTCTATGGTGTTGACACCAAATGAAATTTGAAGGTGTTAGTTCCACATAGTATGGAAGTGTTGCGATCCTTGTGTGACACAGTATAAAATTTTTCTGAATATGCACAATATCTCCATTTGCAGCCCCTTATTTATTTTTTTTCCCTTCATTGTTCCGAGAAAGCCTTGCAAGATAATTGCATTGTGTGCTTGAATCCGCATTACCAGGCACCTGTGAATGCATATTGCTTTGTTCTTCCTTTCAGGGTCACTCAAAGACATCCGTTCAGGTAATTGGGCTCTGAGCGAAGCTTACCTCAGCTACCTGCAACGCCCAGCAGACGACATTTCCTGGATACCGGACCTCGATTATTATATCGGTCTTGTGGGGAGAATGGCTGACAGTATCCTTTCAAGGCCCGAGCTGCACCAGTTAAACATGTTTAACCGTTTATAGTGCACACTTTTAAGTTTTAAGGTGTTTCCTTTACCTCGTGCTGAAACAAAGGTATTTCCTGCTGTGTCTGATCCTAATGCATGAAATGCTGTAAGCTTAGCACTTCTCTGATGAAGGTGCATGTTTAAAGCCAAGTGAGTTTGGTAAGTTACAAGAAAATGTGCATTCATTATATTCTACCAGTACGAACACGTGGGGCAGAAACTTTGAAGTTAACAGAGAAGCTTGAGAAGAAGTTAAGGACCATGCAACGAACAATGGAAGGATAATGATAGGCGTAGCGTTAGGAGACAGGAGACAGCGGTGTGCATTAGAGAGCAATAAGGAGTAGCCGATATTCTAGTTGGCGTTAAGAGGAATAAATGGAGTTGGGTGGGCCACGTAATGTGTAGGGCAGGTAACCAGTGGTCTGTTAGAGAAGGGTTACAAGAGAAGGGAAGCGCAGTCAAGGTCGACGTAGAATTAGGTGGTGTGATGAACTCAGGAAATTTGGAGGTGCAACTTGGAATCAGCTAGCGACAATGAAATGAAATGACAATGAAAATGAGGCTGAGTATTTTCTTGTGTCACTGAACAGCACATAGATTTGCACTGACCCATCAAGGCAGCTAAGGGTTAATTAAAGGGGACTGTTGCTTCCTGTAGATCTAGAACGCGTATCAGCCCTCTTGATCACACGTACCTCTCCTTGACAACATCCTCAACAGCTGTTGCCGGAAAGTCCCCCTTTCCTCACACAGACTGGCGTTTCAATGAGTTTCCCAACCCGGCCGCCCATGCCTTGCACGTGACTTGCATTGAGCTCATGGCATTGCCGATCTCCGCAGCTGTGGTTGGAAATGCCTTGTTGGATGTTGTGCTTAAAGGGTGAGCAGTGCCCCCTGCACTTTTTTGTGAATCCTTGAGTGATTGTCAGTTATGATGAACTCAGTGCAGCTTTAGTTCATGGTGCTTCACATTATGTACACAAACAACAGCTATTGCTGCTAACCATGTTGTCTCTTATTTCTACTGTCCTTTACCTTGCGCCATTCATTTGTTGTGCGAGGGGTAAAGTTATTAAAAATGTTTGACCTGACATTGTGACTGCTCATAGCAACTAGAGACTTTTGACTTGGCAGTTTCATCACCACATTACCAGAAGTTACTATTATTGACACGAATTTATATTGTAAAATTTTTTTCTTAAACAATACGGCATCAGAAACTTTCCACTTGAAGTTACTTTTTCACTTTCTGTCAAATATCTTTTCACTCAAAATTAGGTAGTGTACCTCTAAATCTGTATATTGCAAAATTTTTTACTGTTAACTGGTAGAAGGCACTTTAGTTTTAAGCAAGATGGCTTAATGATCGCACACGTTGCTTCATGCCTGCAACATGAAATTACTAAAGTTAGCTGGAACCAGCCAAAATAGTTTTTCTTCATGTAAGCTGCATGAAGGAATTAGTATCTGTATATGGAAAATCAGTTCTGTGGAATCCCACATGGTGGAGGAAGGCTTATGAAAGGAACTGTCACTAATCCAAATAGTAGCATGAAGCTACAAAGTAAACCCATTCGGGTTACTCAGAAAGCTTTGCAGTTGAGGAAAATTCTTCCATAGAATAAATACATTCCAGACCAGGACGGATTTTTCCTCAACTGCAAAGCTTTCTTTCTGAGGATTGGTAGCGTCATGCTACGTTCAGGTAGATCACAATTTTTCTTTCAATTATCTGGTTAGTAGCTTTATTTCAAGGTGTTCACAAAAAATGTTGCAAAAACACTTATCTGTTTCTTTTCTTTTTTTGTATTCTAGGCACACGGTACTGCCACGCAACAGCATTGAGAACTGGATGAATGCCATTGGGCTGATCCTGACTGCACTTCCTGTGAGTAACAATTTTGAATTGGGATGGCATGCTCTCTGGAATAACTGCAGGCATTGTGTAATGCAAGCTGTAGAATCAGTGATATGTTAGCGCGGGCAGCACTTTCAATTCAACAGACATTCCATGTCTCGCAGTGATGCTTCCAGGTGGCATAAATAAACTGCCCCTGTTAAATACTCAAATGTTGTGCTGGCTAAATTTGATGTACACTGCAATGTGTTGAGCACCCTGTAATTAACACATTGCAATAATAACTCCTGCAACACCCTGCGCTCTAAACATCTCTTCTGCCTGCATTTTGGCGATTATATTTTAGAATAAAAAACTAGTGTTGCTGAATATAAAGATCATTTCATCGAAGCACCTTGTCCAAGTCTTAAAGTCTGAAAATTCCATCAACAGGGGTGGTCGAATTTCGATTAATATAGCATAGTGCTTTTATGTATGGTGTATGTTGAGTAAAGGTTAAATGTCATGCTATCCAAAATGAAGAGCTGTAGCAGTAGTACAGTAATAGTAATCGTCCAAATGTCAAAGCTATGACTAACTTCATGAAGATTGAAGGGTTTCCAACTGCAAGTTATACCCTGAAGTGCGAGATTACCTGAAATTGGAATAGCACATCCGGCATTTGAGAAAGAATAGAGAAGATAGTGCGAGGATGAATTTATTATTGATGATAATGTTGCTAATTTACCAACTTCTACATTTGCACAATATTAAACTGAATTAGCGTTGCATGCATGTATCCAAGCTGTGCTACCTTCTGCATAGTCTATGCTGTATGGTTCGCTTAACTAAGCTCACTTTACTACATATAGCCGAACTGAGCGAGAGAAAGACACATTAAATGAAAATGAGTTTCCCTGGCTGTGGCCTTGAGGTGCCACTCTTAAAGGGACCCTGAAACGCTTTTGACGATTTTCTACAAACGTACTGAGTCGTTAGAGTAGGTCCTTCTGATCATTAATTGACACATCTAAGTGATCTGCGTAAAGCGTGTAATTTATTATAAGGTTTTAAAAATGCACATCGCTGCCGATCGCAGCGCACTGCTGGGCAGAATTTTAAGCCGCCCCTACCCATATGACCGAAATCACCCATATGACGTCAGTGGGGCGAGCTATCCGATTGGCTGAACAGGGCGCGTGATCGATAATTTTTCCAACTTTATGGTAAACAAATAATCTTCGTAATAGTTGGAATGTTAGTTAATTTGTTTTTATAAAAAGAAAGTGACATAAAGAGAATGCACAAGAACAATTTTTCAGTACACTTAAGCACTTCCGGCACACAGCAAGTGTCGTCTGCTTGTGTTACAACGTACTCCATTTTGACGAGAGCTCCGCGGTCAGAGTTGGTCTGTCTTTTCGCGAGCACTATGATTCGACTTTGTTGCCTTGTGGACTGCAAATGTAGCGACTGGCAATATGTCAAGCTGCGACATCGTGTCCCTCTGCAAGGCAGCGTACGAGCGAACTGGCTGCTGCGCATCGGACTGCCGCTATACGATCGGCGCCAGGATTTGCGCGTTTGTGGCCGTCACTTTACACCGGAAGATTACTAACGCAATAGCGTTTCGCGAGTCCCGTGTTAGGGCAAACATAAGCGCAAGGGGACAGGGTCTGGCCGCTTGACTGTGCCATAACGGGATGAGCCGAGATGAGCAGAAGGGCAAATGTGAATGGTCTGCACGGTGCAGCCACCTGGTGGCTGCACGGTTGTGGCTGCATGGTTGCATGGTTGCATGTGGCTGCATGGTTGCATGCAGCCACCAGGTGGCTGCATGGTTGAGCTCTATGCCACCTGGTGGCATAGAGCTCAACCATACACAGTAGCAGCAACGAAGCGTATTCTTCTTTCCTGCTTGTGCGTATTTTTCGCAGGAGTGTAATCATCAACACGTTGTTTTTATAAATGTTTAAAATGTTTTACACTTGGTTAGAGCAATATTAGCGCTTTGTTTGGCTGGTTAAGCGCTGCGCCAACAAGTGTCTGGACCATGCAGACCGATCAGGCCGCTCACGTACGTCTACGCCAAAGTTCCTTCATCAGCTTGAGTTTATGCCTCCAGTCATTTGCCGAAATGACCAGCTTGCCTGTGGTTAACGTAATACCAGACACGTTCGGCGCTACGACAGAATGTTCGCAACGCGCGCTGCTTCGATAGCTCTCGCTTGGGGTCGACAGCCAAGCGGCTAGCGGAGAAGTTTCGCGCGGGCGGGGGCGGGCTCCAAAACAACCGGAAGTGGATGATGTGACGTCGCATTGTGATGCCGGACCAGTGAAGGCGGAGCTTAGTCCCGCTCGCTCGGCGAACGAGTTGAGGAGGAAAAGCGTGGCTGGGGAGGAGGGTAACTTCTAATCGCTTGTAGCTCCATTAATACGTAATGCTTCACTTAAATTGTGGTGCGAATGTTCTACTTAAGGTGTACACTACGCGTCTACAAAATTTGTCCGAACCGTTTCAGGGGCCCTTTAAAATATAAGCTGAAAGATAAAACAATGCAATGTTCTGTCTTTCAGGCCACATTTGGAGAGTAGAATGCCAGGAATGGCACATCAACGCCCAAAATTATCTAAAGTTTCACTAAGACAAGATTCCCACGTAAAGACTAAGAACTCCTTTGATGCTCGCGGCACACGAAAGGAACTTTCCCATGGGCTGAGAAGGTCTCATAGCTATGTGGTGTGGGTTGTGATAAAGAGTGGCTAACACTGCCATCAAGGGCATAATCTGAAAGAAGTAAAGGCTGCGTACGTTAGGCACATGACGCAACTCCCCTGGTGTGTTAACCCTCTAACCCCCAAATTAACTTCAAGAAAATGTACCAAATTTTCTAATATTTTCTTTCTGTAGTCACACTTTCTTCTGTCATTCTGATTCTGAAAATGTATCATTTGATTGATTTCTAGTTGGAATTAACACAAAAATTTAAAAAAATCTACTCTTGAGGGCAGCTTTCTCTCAATGCCGACTGTAACTCGTCTTCGGCAGTGGGAACAGCACAACATTGAGCTGAACGAGTGTGATTCGTCATTGGCGATATTAGTACAACCTCCCATGACTCGGGATTGAGAGTTAAAGGTGAAGCACATTGGAGAGCATCCATACCTGTACTTCACAGCGGAAGTCATTGCTGTGTGCCGCACTTAATCTAATCTGGCAGATGCATGCTTATTGTCAGCCTGGCTAAGGCTCTTGCCTCGCTTGTGTGTCCAGGAGCTGTACTGGACTGTGCTCAATGACCGCATCCTGGCAGCTCTACAAGGGCCCCATTTGGCAACACCCTCTGGCAGCAAGCAGAGCATTTTCCAGTTGCTCAGTTTCTCCTCCAATCACAGCAGCATCACTGAGGTGCAGTGCTGCTACCTCATGGCACTCGTCCATGCTGTATGGTACCATGCAAGTGTCGGCCAGATCAGCCAGATTCCACAGTGAGTTCCCTTATTTACTTTGGAAGTTGGGTGGGTTGATTGGTTTATTGATTGATTGGTTGAGCTTGTTTAACGTCCCAAAGCATCGTGGGAGCTGTGATACTATGTAGTGGAGGCTATGTATGGTAATTTTGACTACCAGGTGTCTCCTGAAGGGGCTTTAGCTTGGCTCCAACTTCGACTTTCCTATTTAGATAGATGTGAAGTGCAGAAATGCTCTTATTCGACAACCACTCAACCGATTTGAATGAAATTTGAGAAAAGTGAATTCTAGGCCTCAGTTCTTACATAAATTGCTGAAAATCAGTCTCTAGAAAAACTGAAGCAGGAAGTCTACGGATCTGTAACTCTACACCAAAAACATAGATTGTGGTTCCGTAGGCAGCATCTGTTAAAGTATCTGAAGTGTACGCATTTGGTATATGGGTTAAAATCTTACATAAAATTGTTACAAACATTTTGCAAAACTCCTGCTCACAATATAGTGTTATATTTCAGAGCAGTGTATAATACATAAATTTTTGTCCAATTTATAGTGTCCGCAAGGTGATTTTTGTTGCTGTTCAGTAGCCTAGATATGCAGGCTGAAATTGAGTGGCATCCTGCACAAGTGCGCCTTGCAACACTAGGCTGCTTGGTTGTGTGAGAAGAAAATTAAAAATTTCATCTCTCCAAACTTTTGCTTGCAATGGTTCAACACACCCTGAGAAGGCTTGCATTCTATGCTAACGGACAGCACAGGACTGATAAAACTACAACTTCTGCTATTTCTGAACTTATAGATATGCTCTCTTCACATGCCGGGCCAGGTTGTGCATTTTGGTGTTGCTGTCTGATGGGAAAGTTCCGGCGCTGGTTTCCTGCATTGCGCTCACGGGTGCATTCCACGGGGCTCACATGGGCTGCAAGGGTTTACTGGTCCTTAAAGTTTATTGAAGAAGCCCGTTTCATTAGCTTTTTCTTTCCTCAGGATCATGCGTGACCGGTTCAAGCCAGTGGTCAAAACTGAGGAGCAGTTTCTTTTCCTGTGCCACCTGGTAGCCCCATTCTTCCAGCGGATGGGCAGCGAGAGGTCACGGATTGTCATGGACGTGAGTTGGCACATGTAGTTCTTCTCTTCTTCATTTCTTTAACTTTGATTTCCGCACCACAAATGGATGCACGGGAAAGGATGAAGCAAACAGAGTGAAGCGTTTTGTTTCAACACTAAAAGGCATTGTGATGCTGCGAGAGAATCGATGCAGGTCTGAACTGGAGTGTCTTACTAATGCGAGGCTGATAATGAAAGCCATGTAAAAGCTATGAGTGAAGTAAGTAACAACTTCAATTAAAACTGCTCATCACAGTTAATGGCTCAAAGTCGCACATGGATTGTGTCTGTCTCTCATTCTCTTGCTTTAGTTCAATTTTGAGTTGCATGGTAGAGCAATGAAACTTATGGAAGAGATTCATATATATATATATATATATATATATAATATTTACTGCTGGCGAGCTGGTGTACTAGAGTAAGCATGTCTTTCAGTGAGCTTGTTGTAGCTGGTTTCCATCTTAGACTGTCTTGTGTTCAAGTGGGATCACTGAGATCTACTTGTGACATCCCTCTTGTTCAATCTTTTCTCTTTATCACAGATCACCATGGAGCTGTATGAAATGCTGGAAAATGTGGATAAAAATTGTGAGCAGCTGAACTATATTGATCAGATCACTGACCTCCTGTATCCTTTTCCTGGATCTTTTTGACTGCCTTTTCATATCTTTATGCAAAAGGGGATGTGTCTAGGGCCATTGTTTACTACCTGTAGGACAAGATATGTTTGCTGTGTCTTTTCGTTTACAAGCAGTTAGTTATTGTTGTTGCTGAAGAAGTAGGAAGCTCAGAGTGCGGTACGGTGCACTGTGCGTACTAGCAGCTGATAAATAGATAGACTCATTATCAATCACAGGGTACTTTAAAGTGAGCATTTACTTAGGCTATACAATTTCCTTGCCCTTTGGAAACTGGCTTGATCTTTGTTTGCTAATTACAGTGAACTAACACAGTGAAGACTAGACTTGTACAACAGTGCAGACATTCAGCCCATTTAGTCCTTTCAGAACAGTATCATATATAGTATGTCATATGCATATAAAGTATGCATGTGAAAAACAATGGAATGTGCAAAGACACCACAATTAACAGTACAAAACAAGAACTGGCATTAGCCACCAGAATGTTGAAGTGATTTCGCATTGTGCATTAAACTTGCTTTTGTCATCGCTACACCGTCATCATCATGCAACGGCTCGTCACGTTGTTTGTGACTAAATATATTCTTCACACTGTTAGCAGTTGAAGCTCAGTATAAGCAAGTGGCATTTGGCACAAGAATATCTTCATTATATACAATATCTGTTGGTCCAAGTATAAATTCTTTACATGCTGATACATAGTGGTGATATGCATTCTAGATTTGCTTTTGTTATATCCGTGTTTGCTACATCAAAATTGGACTGATAATTTTAATCATGTCCTACCATTTAGCTTGAACCCCCATGTTATTTGATGAGCCAGTTTCTAAATTCTAATATGTTTGGTGCCAACAGATATGCCTTTATTCAACAGATGAAATTTCCTTTAGTGTCCCAGTCTAGCTGTCTTTAGTCTAGTCATTGATTCAAGGAGCCGACATCCAAACATAACAAAACAGAAACTGCTGACTGGTTATGTCACGATGGAAAACAATTGCAGGGACTTTACAGCAGCGCCATTGCTTGTTTTTTTACAGAATATACATTTTCAAACGTTATGTGCCTCTGACGTCAAGAAAATGTGTAATATTTGTAGTCTAGCCTTTCTAGCCTGATTCAATTTTTATGCGAAGCATATTACGAGAGCTCAACCCAGCTCCTCAGGCGCGGCGGTGTCGCCTTGAAACCACGTGACACCATGACGTCACGACAGAGGAGAAGTGGCTTTGGCTCAACTCTTCCAAGACGGGCTGGGTGGGAATCGAACCAGGGTCTCCGGAGTGTGGGACGGAGACGCTACCACTGAGCCACGAGTACGATGCTTCAAAGCGGTACAAAAGCGCCTCTAGTGAATGCGGTGTTGCCTTAGAAACGAGCTGTTTCTAAGGCGTGCGTCTCTTGCTCAGGCGCACATTTCGTTGCCGCGCCGAACGCTGCTTTGCTCGACGCTCACCGCATCCAATGCGGGGCACGTAGTCGCTGCCCTGTAGCCCATTGTCTTACACCCCTTGGCGGGTCGACGGGAACGCTGCCGCGTTCCACTCTTGAAGGCGAAGCAGAGTAACGCATGAGTTGTTTCTTCGTCTAGCCGAACCAAATATAGCCAAGCAACAGCAGTTCACCAGGCTAAACAGTGGTTCAACAACTAAAATAAAGGCTAGTATGCTTCGCATCCTGGGCTTAACCTTACCTAAGCCACAGCCATTTTTTTTCATTTAGCTCAATACCACTTGCCCTTGTACCATTTCTTTGAATTTCAGAGGTGTTGCACTCTAAAAGACAGGTCTTGTAGTTGTATCTTGTCCTTGACTAGCGTGCGCCTTAGGTACCACATCAAGTACATGTTCACTGGAGACTCCATCAAGACGGAGATTGAGAGGAGCATCCGCAACCTGCGGCCAGCCTTGCAGCGTCGGCTCCGCTTCATCACCCACCTCAACATTGAGGAGACAGCTGCTTCAGGAATCAGTGATGAAAGGCACACTAAAAACAAACACTTAACTAACTTGGACTTGTAGATTATTATTTTTTCAGAACTCCATTTGTGCGTTTTTTTGGTAGAAGAAAGGTTGCAATTAACAGCAAGAAGAGATGGGGTCAAACTTCCTGTCCTGAACTTTTTGCCCTAATGCATTGTTGATGATGTCATGTCAGTGTCACAGATTTTGCAGTATCCTATTTTGGCATGTCACGTAGTGACAAGTGCCAGCCAGTCGGCAGGCAGGCAAAAAAACCAAGTCGGAGGGAGACTCTTCATTGGGATAGCTATAAGCACAGTCAGGTGTTGTCGAAACTAATGATCTGAATACAATTTTGTACATGTTTATAGGGGAGTCATTGTACACGTTATATTACTTTGAGGTAACAGCGCAAGTCAGAGAATGAGCTAGAATTATCCCTACACACTGGCACGATGGGCCTGCCTTTCTACATGTGGCTAAAGCATTCGAGATGCACTGACTCTGATATTGCAAGCACGAATTGAGCAACGGAATAATTCTGTGATAATGCATATCTCGGTTTTTCTGATAAAACGTACATGGCAACATATGTGCGCTTTCTGAGCTGGGTACATTCACAAAATTCGCTTGGTGGAATTTATCTTCAGTTCCAAGTGCAGTCCAACCTTGTTTTTGTTGTAAATAAATTAAATACATAGTACTAAACATTTGCTGCCAATTTCTGTGATGGCAAGAGAAGTTGACACGAGGATTTCAATGTTTATATACTGCCCGTCTATCATTCTTATGCACTTTCTGTCATACCAAGTTCATTCATTGTTGTAATGACCTATTCCATTCCGGGTATGTACTCTGTCAGTCTAGGTTAATTTAATATTTCTTGTTAGTGTCTCTTTAAGAGGAATCTTTATCATAAGCCCACCTCCAATTTTCTTGCTCTAATAACGTGAAATTTATCTCACTTTTCTGCTGAATTGATTTGAATTAAATTTGTTGCATTGAAAGGATCAAGTTTACAACTAAATCTATTTTCAGAACAGATGTCACAGTTCTGTAAAGTGAATCTGTTAGAGCGCTTGTAGCAGGCACATTTAATATAAATTACATGAAATCATGGCTTTCTTTATGGGAATTTGCGATTCCTGCTCACGAATTATGATTTCTATGTCAATTGAAGTCGAGTTTTTAGATAGGTAAAAGCCAAATGAAATGAATATTTGGTCTGCATAATAAGCCTAGTTTTAGATAGTGTAGCCAGAGTGCCCTCCATGCAATATTTTAAATTTTAGAAGCTAACACAAATTTGTATTCTTGATATCAAAATTGTAAAAAAAAACTCTGCTGTTAACATTTGTTGGAAGTGACACAGGACTCGTAATGTTGAACACCAGCTGCTGAGAATGTTGAAGTTAGGTGGTGCTTATGGCATGCTGAATATGTTGGCGGCCATAATCTGAGATTTCTGTCACATCTGCTAACCACCAGGTTTCTATTTCATCTGCATATGTGCCAATTAAAAGCTGTTAATAGGAAAATTTGACAATTTTCTACCCTGCAGCGTTGCCAAAATTGCTTCAAGAGTATGCACTACACATTTATGACTTATTTAGCCAAATGAAATTTCTTTGGAATTGGCCTCTGAGCTGCAAGCATTGCTGGTGCCTCTAAGATTCTGCTTGAGGACCATGACTATGTCATTACAGTAAAGGGCTGACCGATTGTGAAGTGTGCCTATTAAGCCTGACTGGTACTGTCACACCACCTGTGCATCGCGAAACATCATTGGCAAACTAGATAGTGATGCATTTCATGCATAGAATTAGAACTGAGGACAGATGTTGTGTAACACAAATTGAGAAGCAGTCACATGATGATTATGTAGATGGCAAGCGAGCTTTTGAAGTGTCATGCGCGACCACTAGAAGATTTGTGAGCAGCATGATGCATATGAGAATGTACAGCTCTTTACTTTTGTTGATACTCTGATCATCTTACATCCAAGGAAAGTTCATCCTTGAAGCTTACAATTTCTGGGTAGTATAAGCTTAAATTCAAGTAGATAAAATATTGCTCATAACATATCAATTTTGTTCACCTTAAATGACTGAGTAGACTGTTCACGCAATTGTGTTTCTTTTTTGAAGTTCCAGAGTTGCGAATGTTATGCTTCTTATTTTTAAATTTCATTTATAGCAATTTTGCTTGAACAATTTGGGCAGAAATGAGTCTGCCATCAGCAATTGCCACATTTTAACTTCAGTCAACTGTAATAAATACAATTCAAATTAGTATAGCTTGTGCTTAAGGAGTGCATGTGTGCGTTTCATGTGTGTTTGAACAAGTAAATCAGGGCTGGGTCCCAAGCTAAAGCTCTCTCTCATAGATTATTCAACTTTTCATCTTGTGAAATGCATCTTTCATCCTTGTTCTGCGCTTCCTGTGTGCATCTCTTGTGTAAATGATTGTTGGTTTGTAAAGCACAGTTAACTGCATGTGCATAAGGCTGGCGGCACATAGTGCCTGTACTGGTTCTTAATAAATGAAATTCTTTTATACTAGTCTGTATGTGTCATTACATTTTTTTTCACTGTCCTAATTGGATCAATTCAGCAGTGTAACCAAGGGAAAATTCCGACAGAAATATTTTATTGGTTTCTATACATTTCATCTTATTTGATTATCAAAAGATAAGCTTGATACACCGTTGGACATCTTTCCCTCTCTCTCCAATAAAGCTGGTATACTGTATTGTTCTATTCTTCTATGCAATAGATATGATACACTAAAAAAAGCGGCAGCCTGTATTGGTCTATAATATCATAGACCTGACTGACTGGTAAAAGGTATAGCCTGTATTGGTCTATTTGATTATGAAATCGACCTAACACTACACTTATAAAACTGATAGCCTACAAGTGTATTGGTGCAGATAGAAGCTTAGTGTGCCAAAGTGGTTTGTTGTACAGAGGTGCACGAATTATTCATTTTAAACCGAAGCTATCTGCGCAAACCCTTCCAGACTCACACTAGGAAAGCACTTGCATAGCAAATGAATTGCGGCCTATATATAGCCCCATCTGTACTAACCATACCGATATGCTGGTGTCCAGAGCTCTGATCTCTATGAAAGTGCGCAGTGAAACAACGTATGGTATCTAAATATCCTCATTATCAATATACAGCTTGGAATGCATAATTGCTTTATTAAAGTGATGCCTTCTGTTCCTTCATGCTTGATGTTTGGCACGTCTGCTTGGTCAGCTTCTTGCTGAGCAATGCTACCAATACAAGTTTATATCATGCTCACTACTTCTACTGCATCTATTGGGACATATAAAGCATTTTATTTGTCCAATAGAAGTTTATATCACTTTCTATTTCTTCAATCCGGGCGCATAGAGTATTTTAGTTATCTTATAACACATTGTGTTGCCTCAATATGGAACAGGCAAAAATCTTTATGGGACCTGTACACATTGCCATCGGGCCTGTAGGTTTTCCTATTGGTCCCATGTGTATTGTATAAGACCAATAGAAATTTCTGTTAGAGTTTTTGCTAAGGTAAGACTGATCTTAATCATATGATGCTAAGGTATTTTCTGCTGGAGGTTTATAATTAACTGACAAATCAAATGAAATGTGCCATGTCAGTGACATTCTTTCAAACACTCTTGATCGGAGCAAGACTGGTGTGTTGTATTGCAAAATGTGTGAATCTTGTTTTGCTTCTGTCAATTCTTAAGTAATTCCGCCACCTCCAGTAATTAAATGAATGCAATGAGGAAGATGACACAAGAAACACAAATATGGTGCAAGCTTTCAACTGCAGAAATTTTCAGCAAATTTTCATCTTCATCGCTGTGCTCATTACTGACTCATCCAAGCTTCTCAGTTCTTAAAATGTTGCTGTCATCTAATCATTTGTGCCATTTGTGCAATGCAAGATACTGACACTTTGTGATTTAGTCAGTTTGATAGGAGGGTCAAAATCGGCATTCTTTCTCATATGGCAGTCAATCTTTTTCCTACAACTAGATTTTGCAAGACACTTGCATATTAGCAATTAAACTCCTGCCTTTTGCACCTGATACATTCTGTGCTACTTTGTGTGAAGTGTTCCTCTGTCATTTAGTTAGAAGGAAAGGAGTCCAATAATAAACTTATAAAAGCCATGTCACTATTGCATTGAGATCATCACATCTTTAAAGGGGCCTTGAATCACCACTCGGGATTGGTGAATTAACATCGTCCGCAGGTAGCATACATTGCTGTGAACACCTCATCCACGCGGTGCTTGGAGCTCGCAAGTGGAACGCTTTCTTTTCAAACAAGCCGCTCCTCGCTATCTTCTGGACGCTTTATTTCGTAATAAAATGGATTTCCATGCGCGAACTGCTATTGGTAGCTGCGGTCAGCTATGCAGCGTAGATACCGCGGCCACCGTGGGGTGCCGCCATGAGTCCACTGGTTAAGCGCACCGTGGCTCGCTGAGGACAACCACATTTGGCTTATGTTTAGTGCGTCGTTGGCACCAAAAGCGGAAGTCGTGTCATCTGCGTTAACATCCAAATGAAATTTGAACTGGTGACATTTAGAAGGCGGAGCGTTGTGTGCACACCCGATTCCGCTGTAGCCCTTCCAGTGCAAGACATTGATGAAGGAATAAAAACGCGGCGAATGCCGTGTTTGATTGCCAGTAACACCGCTTCTGCTGAATGCATAGAAGTACTTTTTGTGGCAAAGTATTTCTGAAATAGCCTATTTTCACTTCAAATGCCTTTCTCCCCTTCGATAAAAAGTGGTTCAGGGCCCCTTTAATATGTGAGCATTAGGGTTACTTCCCTCAGAAACCTGTCCGTCCATCTGCCTGTAACTCGTGACATGACACGTCCCATAGGTATGCATGGAGTCCTATGGGGGCATATATGAGAATGCTTTATGACTACTACTCAAACATAATGACAATTAATTGAGGGTAATAAAGAGTAGTGATGATAATTAAAATGATTTTAGGTTGCCTTAATTAGCACAGTTTAAAATAATTAAGCTTAAATTAATTTAAACATTGGGTAGAGTGCTTAAAATTAATTAGACCTAATCAATTAATTAAACAAATGTTGCCATCTTGCGACCAGACCCATTGGCATATGTCAGAGATGTATGTCTACTAGGTGAGAGACTATAAAAAAAAGTTGGCAGTGGCTTAACCCGGCTATGCCAGGATATACGTAGTGAAAGCTAAGACATAGCATGGTTAGCCTTGGTTAATCTTGATTGCAAGTTCAGGTTAGTCTGGTTGTCTAGCTATGTTGTGGCGTTTAGCCAGTCGTTTGTCGTGGTGTTCGTCTGTTTGCTGGGCGATTTGTTTCCTCTTCATCTCGTTCCGATGTCGATTCCAGGCCTTCTCCTGCTTATCAGAATTGTCGCCGTCCATACTGCCGCCTCAACTGTGGTTGCGGCGCACGCGAGCTCTCCTTTTCAATCCTCCGACATGTTATCAGGCGGGCGACGCAGCTGGCGAAGCGAGCGGAGGCGAGCGCAACGACGAGGAACGCGTGTGACGTCATACCAAACGGCGGAAGCGGAAAGGCGCGGCGCTGCGCAGCGGCGGAACACCTGTGGCTCGATGCTACTAGTGGCGCATGCGCAGGAGTGACTAGGGAGCGAGAGAGAGAAATATCCGCGGCGAGGCGCGCTTTGTGGCGTCATGTGCCTCTCTCGGAGCACCGCTACGGCGAAATCGCAAGTTCCCGGCCAGTAAGGCTTTCGCTTTAAACATGCTTACGCGCTATCTGGCAAGCCCCACTAGTGAGTTTCTGCAGTAATTTTTCGCAGCGTTAGATGCGTGCTTGTCAGCATACATTCACTATTCACTTTACTTCATGAACGTGCATGTTAGCCAACTGCACGCAGGCATCTGCTCTTTTTTTGCCTACAGAATACCTCACTTGCGGCAGCATCGTCGTTTTTGTTTACAAATAGTCCTGTACCTGTAAGCATAACCTTACAGGTCTGTAACCGGGAAGAAAGGGGGTTAACCAAGGGGCCCGACTTTTATTAGTCATATCATAAGAAGCCAGCAAACACTGACACCAAGGACAACATAGAGGAAATTACTTGAGCTTAATAAATCAAATAAAGAAACGATAAATTATTGCAAATGAAAGTGGATGAAAAAACAACTTGCCGCAAATGGGGAACGATCCCACAACCTTCACCGTTCCCCATTTGCGGCAAGTTGTTTCTTTCATCCACTTTCATTTCCATTAATTTATCATTTCTTTATTTCATTTATTAGGCACACGTAATTTCCCTTATGTTGTCCTTGGTGTCAGTGTTTGTTGGCTGCTTATGATCTTACAGATCTGTGACGCACGTTGAAGGCCATGTTATATGCTGTTCGTGGACGGATGAAGTCAGTGAGCGCCGCTTGTGCCCTCTCTTGAGCGTTCCATCTCATGCGTGTTGATTGGTTCGTTGCGCCACCGCATTGGCAGCCTGGGCAGCCGCTTGTAGCTGACCGCTTGCAGCCGTTATCGGTGCTCCAAGCCGTTTGTGTTGTGCTCGCGCTCCAGTGAATCTCTGTCCGCGTCAGCATGGGCGTTGAAGTGCAGACCATCTCTCCCGGCGACGGTGAGTGTTCGAGAGCTGCCGGCGAATCTGATGAGACGCCAACATGGCGCTTGCGGCTGCGGCAGGGGGACGCCGCCACGAGGCCTGGCCCGCCCAGCGGAAAGGCCATCCAAAGCGTAGTTACCGATCCCCATTTGCCGATCGGTTCTGCTGAATCGTGCGAAGAAGCGCTCCCGATAGTTACTGCGCCGTTGTGCCTGCACAGCGTTTACCAAGGGGCTTTGCCGGCAGCCAGACGACTTGCACGGGACTCGTTTCTCATGTTGAAATGCTGCGCCTAAGGTTCGACGGTGTGCGAGCCTCCTTTCGGTTGTTTTACGTGGCTGGTAGCATTGCAGTACAATCTTGATGCTTCATGCGGCGATCTCAGTTGTCAAGCTTGAGGGGCCTTGCGCGCGGACAGGAAGATCGCGCCGCGCCGCTAGGGAGATCATTTTTCATTGACTGGTTTCTGCGGAAGTGCTCATTTCGGCGGCGCTGGTGCAGAGAAGGGTTCGTGTTACATACTGTGAGGAACAATCATGCTGCGTTCGCCTATGTTCACGATGCGGAACACCGCGGGTTCTGCGATGCCAGTGAACATGTTCATCGGTGGCCAGGAACTCCTCGACGGCTCATACTTGAAAAATGGAACTGTTCTCACATTGGTAGCCTGCGGATAAACACCGGACATAGTTGGTACTTCCCTATCATCGAATACGTACCCACAGAAAACGCTGGTTGTCAGAGCGCCGTAAGTGCCGAAATGCTCTGCAACGTCAACCATCTGCTTGGCTACAGCTTGGCTTTGCATAAGTATGTTGATGCAGCTCGGTAACATACGGTGATGCATCTTGAAATGCCAAGAATTTGTGGCTCTGCTGGTTGCCCAAAGGTGACGCTGATGTCGAATCGGAAAGTAAAACTGTTCCAGTGCACCAGCCCGCCTCATTTATGGATTTAGAAGAGTCCCTCTATGGGGCATCGGGTAAAGGGGTTGAGGATATATAGCGCACATTAAAGCAAGTAGTGAAAATTAGAAATCGCAAATAAACGGTATAAATTAAACACGTGAAAACAACACCAGCAAATAGTACAAACCAAAAAACGTATACAAGTCTTTTGCTGTCATCTGTAATATTTAATAACGTCATTTTTTCTTGTTTTCATTTAAGCATTATTGCATGCATTCAATGCAACATAGAGTGGTTGCCTCCCTGTTTACGTTGATAATTTTGTTTGCAGGTCAGACATTCCCAAAAATTGGTCAGACAGTTGTGGTCCACTACACAGGTGAGTCTACAGTGTGCTGGCTCCCTGTAAAATTTGAAATGTGTGATGTTTAGTTTACAGACTTTATTTGTTTCTAGTGAAATTTCAGTTGCATGGAATATTCATATATATATAAAGGTGAGAAGCATAACTTCGCGGTTATCTTTAGTTTATTTATCCAACACTTTTGGTCAGTGAACCGACTGAGTATAAAAGGAGTTTCTGAAGGTTTCTGTTACCATTGCAACATTTGTCAGTTAACTGTCCTGTCTATCATTGACATATAGCTGTGTTACCTGTCTTGAGGCATTGTCTGCAGTAACGCATACCTGCCAACTTTTTATGATTTTGTGATGAAATGCTAGATTATTACAGCTGGTTTATGGCTTTTGTGATGACACCAATACCTTTACCATGTTTAAATTGCATTTTGAAATTATTTCAGTATATCACACACAAATAGTTTCAAACCGAACACGTAGAACCAGATTTTTCAGAGCTGCTAAGCTTTTCTGACTTACTCGCAGCAGTGCTCGATAGCCCTTAAGCCCAGATCTGCTAGTAACCGTAACTGGCCGTCTGGATGCTTTCTCACACCTTTCTTGTCTATTTATTCTGGTTTAACGGACCAGTGCTGTTGTCTAGTTCAGCTTGTTTAACCAACAGAGATAGCCGTTCCATCTTTATTCATTCATTTCTATAAATATACCAAAATTTAAGCAGAAAGCTGGTCATCCTAGTGGAGGCTTTTGCTCTGAATATGGTTCAAATACAGGCCTAAAATACACATGTGCAAACCACACATCTTTGGAACTATTAGTGATGTAATAGTTAAACCTTTTATATACGCATTTTCCTAATCGGTAGACATAGTATGTAACAATTATAAAATATTAAGTGGCTAATCATTCTAGAACTCAACTTCTCTATGGTGTCACTTCAAATTTCACAAGGTAGCTTGATTCAATCTGCAGGTACCTTGGCAGATGGTGCAAAGTTTGACTCATCACGGGATAGGGGCAAGCCATTCAAGTTTCGCATTGGCAAAGGGGAAGTCATTCGCGGCTGGGACGAGGGTGTTGCTCAGGTGAGGAGTTCTTTGGAGGTGGCCTGTTGCCTTTATATGTAGGGTGTAATGGCGCAAGAAGACAAGTTGTGGACAGGATGAATGTCACCACTTTCAGTTGACCTTTATTAGGTGGTAAAGGCAGCCTTTCTTGCAACTTTGCTCAGCTGAAAAATGTGCTCTGTGGGCATATTGCATTTTCTTTTTTTATTGCCCTGGTGCCATTCCTTGCTCTGATGTGTGCATGTGAGCTATGTTGCCATAGTTATCCCTTGCCTTTAGTTCCTTTGACAGTGTTATAATGTGAATTTGAAGTAGCATTTGTCATTTTCACACTGCTAAGCTTAATGCAGTCATACATATTTACCTCAACATTATATCCTGTTGCTTCCCCTGGTCGGATGAGTAATGCACTGCCTAGTTGTAACTGTTCAGTAGAGCCGTTGCACAATCAAAGCTCAGTTGCACACCTCGGTGTGCATAGGTGGGGAGGGTTTGTGACAGGCAAGACCGGAAGTCATCAGTGCATGCAGAGACAATGGAACGAAAATTGAGGTGTGATGGCTGACTGCGCTTACTGACGTGTGACCAACATTATGCTCATCAGTGTGTGACGAACCTGTTGATCGCGACTGGCTCAGCCAGACGTTTTGTGCATTCCATGTGTCATTGGGCATTGCAGCTCCTTATGGTCTTTACGTGCATTGTTTGTATAGACTATTTGGTGTAGGTGTTGGAGCACAGCTATCACAGGCCTTAGTAATCAGTGGCAATACTGTCATGGTTGACTTGTACCATAATACACTTGACCTGTATGCATAGAATGGTTGTTCAGGTGCACTCGGCATTTTGCATGCTATCAACATGATATTGAATCACAGAAGATTGACGAACTGCTCATGTTATGCCTAAACATGGGTGGCATCCATAAACTGGAAATAAAGTCTTCTCACTTCATGTCATACAACAAAGCAGTGCTAAATAGCAGGCGTTATATGTTTAATCTTGTACTACTTCATTCCATGCTTAACTAATGTTTGTTGTGGGTTATACATGCCACGAAAAGGGGTTGCACTATTATTGCACTCAATTTGCTAAAAGTGCTGAGAATCTGTAGTATTTAACACATGCATCAGATGTTAGATATCTGCCACATCTGCTACTAGACTCGTGACTAGGAATTGCGTTCAGTTAATGGGGCTGTACATACTTATTTGCTTCCTTTTTTTTCATTAGTTCTCCATATGCTCGCATTACTAACACAGCTACACATTGTGTGTATGCCTTTCCTCGATGCAGATGAGTGTCGGCCAACGAGCCAAGCTGATCTGCTCTCCAGACTATGCCTATGGAGCCATGGGCCACCCTGGCATATATCCTTGGAAAGTCGTCATTGGCTGACTTCTAACATAGTAACAGAGGAGGGTGTGGTCCACTGGAGCAGTTCAGTGGCCATAGAACTCAGCTGTTGAGCACAAGGTTGAGGGTGTGATTTTCAGCTACTGTGGCCATGTTTCTATCAGGATCGTATGTGAAAGCGCTCGCATACTTTAGTGCAGGTTAAAGGGATACTAAAGAGCAGCCAGAAGTTAACCGAGATTGATAAGGTATTCTTTTAAAAACCTAGTTTTTATTGGTTTAGAGGGAAAAGGTTGAAGGGAAGCCCCTTCAAATTGGGCTGTTATATAAGCTTTCACTAAAACTGCATGTCAGATGCTCATTTGTTCAGAGTTATCAAATTTCTGAACTACTGCACCACCGATAGTGATAGAGTAGTACAAGTGGTATACTAGCAGTCCACATGCATATTTGAAGAATGTGTATATTGCTTCAGGTGCTTCAATAACACTAAATTTACTAATAGTGAAACATTAGAAACAAAGAGCCAAGTTCAACAGTATGGTGAAGTGCTTTGTGTAGTAGTTATTGTTGACATAACATTTTGAGTTGATTTTTTTTTACATAACTGTGTAGTGAAAATTTGCTCATGCCCACAGTTTGAAATGAGTGATTAAGAAAACAAAAATCTGCCGTGTTCCACACAAAGCAGAAATTCCATGTTTAAACCTGCATAATTCATGGTCTCTAATCTCTACAGTATAGTAAAGTTGGACACAATTTAGTCACTGCTTGAATTATCACGTTTCATTTGTATGTGGTTCCTAGACAGTGTCGACAACAAATACGTGTGCTGTTGCCTCCTTGACTACACTGCACAATCCCGCCCAACGCCGTGCTCACATTCGACGTGGAACTGCTACGGCTTGAGTAAAAGGCACGGTTGCTCCACGCGCCCCCAGCTCTCCGAGCAAGCGTCAGCGCCGTGCCTGGCTCCTGACTTCGCTCACCTCTCGCCCAAACCCCACCACCAAGCGTTTCTGTTTGTTTGTTTCATTGGTTTTGTCTCCTCCTTGCCCCCAGCAAAGTCTCGGACAGAGGCTTCACCTTCCTCTTGTGGGCAGTTGAAGGGCAGCCTTGTTTGCACCCTGCGTCAGGCCTCCTCCGAGCAGCGGACAACACACTTTTATCTGTTGAACAGCATCCAGGAGGGAATTTTATCGAGAATCGAGATTCATGCCCCAAACATTTTCAACAAGTGTTTTCTTTTTTTCTGTTTTGCTGGGCTGGTAATGCTCATTGTGCCCAACGAACTAGCCCAAATTGTGCGGGAGACCTTCCATTTTTTCCTGCCTGCTCTCCAGCCGTCGAGTTGCTGCTAGTGACCCAGGCCACCTCGTGAACAAAAAGTTTCAGCAGAATCTGATGACACGTTGCAAGAACCGCCATGGATTGTGGCAGTGTTGGAAATCCCAGGATGGTCTGCCGTTGGGAGATGTTGCAAGAACCGCCATGGATTGTGGCAGTGTTGGAAATCCCAGGATGGTCTGCCGTTGGGAGATGTCCACCGATCACCGTGGGGGTCCTGACAGTGTGCGTGCAGCAGAAGCAGCAGCGAGCATGCGTCCTCTTCTTGCCTCGGCATATGAGATCCCGTGCTTTGGTGGTGTTTCAGGGCAGCCGACCACTCTGCTCGAAGGAGCCTTTGACATTGGACTTGCCAAGAAAGCCGCCGTGTTTCTCTGTGTACGCTCTCTGGTTGTTGGGGACGTGGTGTTGGCGCGGTGCCTTGATGATGCCGAATTGCCGCACTGCACCCTGGAACTATGCACCCCTCCCGTGCCCTGTACCTGTGTGTGAGAAATAGAGATGTTCCAAATGCACCTTTCACCCTGTTCCTTGGTTCTGAAATACAATTCCCGGAGAACACACATGTGCAGACTGCTGTATTTGCACTTGTGCAAGACCCGCCTTCGTATAAGGTCGGTACTTCTACAGTTTATAGCGCAAACTTGAAAAAAGTGATGGTGATTGCAGCAAAGAATACCGTATTTACATGTTTGTAGGTCGACCCATTTTTTTCAAAATCTGACAATCCAATGTTGGGGGTCGACTTAGAATCGAAACCGAACCGTGAACTGCTAGTAACGGCAAGAGAAACGAGAAATCAGGGACACTACGGTGGCGTTACAACTTTGTACCTATTTTAGCATGGTTGCAGTAGAAGCGTAGTGCATTAATTTACCGTATTGCATACATTTTGATGTCAATACGGGCGATGCCTTCTATGCGCTTTGTGCTACCAATTTGTGCCCATTGGCCACCTTACCTAGAGTGACAAGCCTCCCACCATCGAGTTCTGAAATGTATTGAACAGTGTGATATGATCGTGACTATGTTAGCGCCGTGAATTGAATCAAAGAATTCGCTAATGCTAATTTTGTTTATGAGAGACGAAGAAAACACTCCTTCAATGCGAGTAATGTACTCATGAGATAACGGAAATCGCGTGCGGCCGCTTCCGTCAGCCTCATGTTTGTTTTGGTATCCTGCAGCGTGGCAGGGGCTGCTTCCGGTTGTTTGAATGGTCATCATCTTGCAGCGAATGTGGTCTTGCAGATAAAGTTTCGCGCACCACGAGTGCAAGGCTCTTGTGGGAACATCAATCGTTGATGGAAGAGGCGCCGTTTGGGGGGTTTTGGTAGTTGACGAAAGAGCTTCTCTTTCGAGCTCTGAGATAAGATATTTTCGATGGCCACATGCTTCTGTCACTTCTGTTGTGCATGCGCTTAATCTTTGCACCTGTCATGAGTGCCTTGGGTCCAAAGAACTTTCGGCGCTCGTTCACAGCAGCATTCAAACGGACTGTTATCCTCGATACCGAGGAAACTAAAGTGCACAGCAGAATGCAAGTTCGTAGTCTTGTGAACGTGTGGGGTGGCAGTGGCGGGTTCAGCGCGAGGGAATTTTCTCATGAGACTCCAAGCCCCGTGGTTTTCGCGGGCCTAAGTCGGGATGCTTTCTAGAGCTGGAGACGAAGCTTGCGGCATACGTGACTGATCTACACAATCGATCACTGTTGGTCGCATGTGAAATGATCACACAACAAACCCATGTCTACGTTTCGAAAGCAAGGATACCAGGGACTCAGTTCAGAGCTAGCGGGGCCTGGGCATACAAATTTATGAAGAGGGCTGGCTTCTCCCTATGTAGATGCACCAGCGTGTGCCAAAAGTTGCCAGCCACATACGAGGAGAAGGTCCTCACCTTCCCTAGGCACTTTGTGAAACTCCGCGACTCCCGACGGTATTTGCTCGGCCAGATCGGCAATGCCGACCAAACTCCCTTATACTTTGACATCACCAGCAATACGACGGTGAGCATTAAAGGAGCACGCGATGCGAGTCTGCTCACAATGAAGCCACGTTTTACTGTCGTACATGGCAGATGGCACCAAGCTTCACCCGTACATGGTGTTCAAAAGGAAGACAATGCCTAAAGAAGTACTTCCTAAAGGCGTTGTGGTACGGGCGAATGTAAAGGGCTTTATGACAGGTGACGCAGTAGTGGAGTGGTACCGTCCGGTGTGGCTCCTGTAACTGGGGGCATCCCTCAAGAGAGCCACCTCACCGACAAGGTGAAAGCGGTACTTCACAACGAGCGCAAAGACACATGTTCGTAATCCGCGGCGACTTGACGGGGCAGCTCCAGAATCTTGATGGGGGGTCAACAAGCCTTTTAAGGGCCTGCTACGCCGCGAATACAACGACTGGATATCCACAGAAAACCGCGAACTTACCCCAAGTGGGCGTGTCAGGGGGGCCTCCGTGGCTACTGTATGTGGGTGGGTCCTCTGTGTGGGCGGCAGTACTGTGCAATGTTGTGGTACGGTCACTCGCCAAATGTGAACTCGCGCTTGATGACGACGTGCTGTGAGACCGCAGCAGCTATGATGGCAGTAGCACCAGTGAGGACGATTCCAATGACGATAACTAGTCTTCAGTAACCACATCGATAAATTTCTCTTGTGTGAAATGCGCTTGCACATTTCTTCTTCCCCTTTGAGGCATGCAATTTTTCGATGGTCAACCTAGATTCGAGTCGACTTACAGTTGTGTAAATACGGTATTAAATTGGGATTTCCTTACTGCTGTGTATTTTGGTAGCTGTGCATATTCTGTGCAGTTGCTGTGATATTCTGTCCTACAATTGCAGCATATTGAGGTATGTTGGCGGTTTTGTAGGTGTGTGCTCCTCTGGAATAACTTGGCATCCCTCATATTTGCAGGATGCATTTACAGCCGCTAACTAAAACCGCTGTTGTGGAAGCTAGTACATGTCGCAGTAAAATTGGCAATGGATAGCTTGAGTCTCCACTGTCAAAGTGGCAAACAGTACCACTCAAATTAAGTCACACCTGCAGAATAGTCTTATTTGTTCTCTCGGTGTCAAGTAAAGTAAAATCGACAGTGATCCGGCATTGACAGCGTGGCTTGCCCTCAGCTGCCCTGGCACTGTTACACTTAAGAAATGCTGCAAATTTGTTAATGTATTCGTAGACAGTCCATTGGGTGCAAGTGCTGTTTTTTCTGTCTTTCATTTTCCCTTACCCTTCCCCCAGTGCAGCGTAGCAAACCAGAATCTCATCCGGTTAACCTCCCTGCCTTTTCCATACCGTTTACCTCTCTCTCTCTCTTGTGAACTGAAATGTTTAGAGGAGGACAGTCGGATTTCTCCTCTGGTGGGACATGTGTATCCTCTTCATGCCTGCTTCTTTACCTGAATCTTTCTGGAATGTCCGAAATCTCCTTGGAGGCTTCGAAATGAGGTGGCCTTTTCACCCGGGGTGTACCTTGCGAAGACGATGTCCGAGGACCAAAGTATTGTCCTCCTGCTTCTGTATTGGCGGATGTCCGTCCGCGATCTCTTTCTGACGTCCGACGCTATTGACGAAGTGCTTGGTCATGCTAACTACGCGCTTCATGTTAGGGATCGCCGAAAATGATGCTGCGTGGTCTGACACGAACTGTGCATTTCGTTGACCATCGCTGGCACAAGAATCGGTCCCCGCAGCTTAGCAGCAGACCGAACCAAATTTTGCGGTGGCAGTGGTCAGTGAAGTGTACGGTTCGTGTCTAATCTATCGGCATCATTTGGGCGTTCCGTAACACATTAGCCCGACCGGTTGCAAGTGGGAGAAGGACGATTTAGCAAAGAAAGCAAGCATATACAAGAGTTTCATCATTACCCGCCCCCACATACTCAAACCGACACCAGAACCCTGATGGCCATCTCATAATGAAGGCATTGATAACAACGTATTATACGACTACGTGAAGCAAATGTACTTTTATCGGCTATATAGATTGCAATAAACATTCGCATAATAATTAGCAAGCATGGTTTTGCGTGTGCCCAGGCTGGCATGAACAACGAACAAATCTCATTTGATGACCGCGAACGATCACTGTCGCAACGGTGGCGTGATGAAGAGCGCCGGCATCGAAAAACGAACGCTTGGGGCTGCCTCTCGCTTCAACGCGTGTTCGGCATTTGAGATTATGCGACGTCTAACGGTAGGCGCTCGGGAAAGCAGCGCGCACGAAGCGACGAGCCATCTCGGTTCCCCGAAACTTTGCACACGCCGCAGATTACCTAAAAGATACGGCGCATTGGCTCGTGTATGGACTCGGCCGCGCGGACACGCTGCGCAGCCACGGATGGGGTAGAGGAGGAGACGCCCGACCTCCACCCCCCCCCCCCCCCATACTCATGCACACACGAGCTACCGCGCGCGCATCGCCGCTCACCTCCCGCCCTAGTACGCGTTTCATCAAGTTGGGCATGCGAGCAGTTGGCGCACATCAAGGAATCTGCCTTCTCGGCCTGCCCTCCCAGCAGCAGCTGATCCAGTGATCGAGCTCCAACAACGGAGGAAAGAGAAAACGACCCAGTTTCGTCCAGAAGGCGAAGCATCGATTGCGGTAGCAAAATATTGGACAGCTATACGAGGTAAGGATAATAGTTTCATCTGCAGCGCAAACTTGTAAACATTCGCTTACTAATTATCTGATTAAGCATGGTGTCACGCGCGCACTGGCAAACATCTCGCTTGATGTGTTTACACATACACTGGCTGTCAAAACTCTTACATGAGGATCACCGGCAGCAGCAGCGAGGGAATTGCCCTTCGTGCTGCCTCGCTTCAACGCGTACTAAGCGGCGAAACCAGCATACACGAATCCACCAGCCTTCGGCGCGCCTATAGACTCTGTTCATCTGAGATCGCCCTTAAGTAGGGCCCACGCAGCCGCGCCATACGCATCCGTCGCCGGAGTAGTACGCCTCCCCCTCCTTGTTTCCTTTCGCACGATGGACGACGGCAGTTCCTCCCCGCCTTTCTCCCTCGCGCGCGTGAACTCGAGCCACCATCCTTCTCGGCTCGCCCTCGCAAGCTTTCACTCGCACCCACAGCGTGCGGTCGCTATGTTATCGCACGTAGACTTTATTGGCCTCGAGCTCCACCACTGGAAAAGCTGGCGCCACCGTCGGCGTGACGTGCTAGGAGGGATCACGTGGACATAGCGGCCGCGTCGGCTGCTTCGGGCGCGCCGAAGCGAGCTGAAAACGAGCTTAAATTCCCCCGTACGCTGCGGTTTTCATTTAGTGGCGAAATTTTCACGCTTCGAGTGTCTCCTTTACAACGCTTGAAAGCACTACAATAGGTAGTGGCTGCCTTTGAAGGCGCGCGACATGGTAGGCTACTGCTCGGTGCCGCCGGGCCGGACGCACGTAACGGAGGCCGGTGTCAGCCTTATTCGCACGTAGCCGCAGGACAAGAAGCTGTGTGAAGCTTGGCTCGCGAAACATAAAACCGGCAAACAGTCATCGGCTACAACTCGGGTATGCAGCAAGCACAGACGCAAGGAAGATTTCTGCTACGGCGCCCGGTCTGCGATGTTCTGGAAACGCGCACTGAGACGCTCGCCCCGAGTCCGCTGCCCGACTAATGTCATGACGGTTTAGTCTATGAACTTGTCGATACTATAGATACTGGCAAGTTCAGTGGAGTGGAAAGGCAGCGGTAAGAAGCACATTTAAAGAAAGCATGGCATATGGTCATGTTTGTGTTATGAATTAATGCACTGGATTACAAAAAAGGAGCAGCGGGAAATGGCACGCTGAGAACGCCGATAAACATACAGTGCGACGCAACTCGAGAAATAGTATTGAAAGGTTAAAGAATTTAGAAGAAAAAAAGATTGAATCGTCGCGACGGCACATCACAGTCCCGTAGGCGTCGAAGTCTCTACAATGACATTATTTTTGAACAGCTCTGATAGCGCCCACGCAACAATGGTTGCTTGTATACTGTCAAATACTCATATTCTGCGGCCTTACGCTCACGGCACGGTGCGAAAACGCGCGCGCGCAGAAAGCGACACAGTGCGCGGACAAGCATGCAGACGCGCAGTCGGTCGCTGCGAATCTGCGCGATCGCTGCATTGAGGCTTCATTCTATTGCGCTCCATTTAGTTATACAAACACTATAAGAACATATTTTACATAGCTTGCTCTCAGCGTTTACCTACCTTTCACGCAAGAAGCCGGTTCGGGAGACTCCATTGCGACGACCGCGCGCAGTGGCGTTCACTGTACGTATTCGGTAAAGAGATAGCGGCTGTAAACGATTGTGTGCTTTCAGTTTGCCCAAGATTATTATTTAGACAGTAAGAAACTTCTCTCGTTTCGAAAGTACTTACAGAAATGTCCGGGAGAGCTCGCGCGTGGTGTTTTCAGTGAGCGCTGACAGCAAAACCTATGAGGAACGCGCCACGTGATCCCTCATACTACGCCAGCGAGGCGCTTCCGATAGAGGGCGACTCCGTAACTCCTCGCCGCCAATAGGGAACATCACGGCGACGCCGATCCGCCGCGGTGGCTTGGCAGGTGTTGCGCTGCTAAGCACGAGGTCGCGAAATCGAATCCCGGCCGCGACGGCCGCATTTTGATGGGGCGAAACGCAAGAGTGCTCGTGCCCCGTGCATTGGGGCCACGTTAAAGATTCCCTGGTTGTTAAAATTAATCTGGAGTCCCCCACTACGGCGTGCCTCGTAATTAAATCGTGGTTATTGCACGTAATACCCCATAATTCAATTACGGCGACGCCCATGACGACGGCGGAAATTCGCCTGAATTGTACAGTCAACCACAAAAGTTCATGGACCACGGGATCTCTGAAAACGTTCAATTTCCGAGAAGCCTGTAACGGTAGTCGGTAAGACCGAATATCGCAGTGTTGTTCTCATATGCTAGTAGAGGCCGTAAATGCGAATACTAGGCTGCGCTGGTATTCAGCTTTTCTCAGATCTCGTGTTCCGTACAATTTTGCGGTTGACTGTATATAAACGAATAAACGAGCATGGTCTGGTCTGGTGGACTAAAAGAATCCAGGATAGATGATTCTCCCGCTGGCGTCACCCTGGTAGTAAAGAGATGAAGCCTTCGGCCTAGGTTCTTCATTCAACGATCGTTCTGTCTATCTCTATGACTCGCGCGTCCGAAACTCGAATCGCTTGATTTCCAATACAGCAGATGACGTGTTACCAGCGCGGCCGCCTGGGATTGGCGTGATTTTATTCATGGCGTTTCTGAAGCGAACCGTTCGCTTTTCGAACCGCTGCAAGATCCCGGCCCAGTTTCCGCAATGAAATCTACCTCTCTCCAATATATGGCGTACTGCCCGAGCACGCTTCAACGTACCCGCGGTAGCACTGCGACCGGAAAGACGCTCCCTGAGTGTCCGTCTAATGGCCATTACAAAAATCGGCGGTCTTCAGCGACTATACTGCGGCACTTGACTCGTGTGACAGCAATGCGCTGCAAACTCCGACTGGCCCCAACTTAATTTGTGCGAAATTCGTGCCCCCCCCCCCCCTTTCCGTTTAATCTGTGAAAAATAGTTCCACCATAAGGGCGAAGCAATGAATGCGACAGCAACCTGTTAGAATATTATACGAAGTGCAAGATTCATATAGTTGTAGTGGCAGCATTTAGTAAAGGTAAGCTAAGTAAAAGCGAGCTGTTGTGCTAGCCTGCTAGGGGTCCTCTGTTTGTAACCTGCCGTCTGAAAATTTATGTTTTTAATTAAAGCCAACATTTTTCATAGCGAATTTATCACCGTTTTTGTCATATCTGGTATGTTTCAAACCTCTTCCCTCTTCCGGTCCCGGATATAATGCACAGCCGCGACAATAAAGTTACATCATGTTCAAGTTTGAGCTCTGTTATTGTTTCGCACTTTTAATATTTAAGGCTGAGAAGATTTAAGATAAAGGGCATCCGCCATCGGTGTTTTGGTTCATGACAATTGCTTGTGGGCTGCCATTCTCAAAATTCTGAGGAATAATTTTGCCAAGAATGTAAAACCTGGTATAAGCAACTTCAGTGATAGAATGGCGTGGTAATATACCGCATGTCGTATAGCATGGCATGACATAAAGCAACATATACCTTAATATACACGGAACGGGACGGTTACGGCAAAAATGCTTGGAGTGTCCATTAATTGTTATCGCAATAAAGTCAGTTTCGCCAGAAAGGCGAAGCATCTATTCAAATTAGTAAATACGAAGTAATAATAATATAATTAGTCGGCCTTATAAAACTTGTAAACATAGGCATGCTAACTAAATTGCTAACTAAATTGACGGGCATGGTGGCACGCGTGCACAAGCAGACATGAACGCATCTCACTCGATGACCGCGGAAACTCGCTGACAAAACGCTGCAGTGAGGAAACGCGGCAGCAGCGAGTGAATTGACCCTCGTGCTGTAGCTAGCATCAACGCGAACTAAACCGCGAAGACACAGCGCTGCGCGGTATCTGTACTCGTCGCAAATGGCTTTCAAAATACAGCGGCCGTGCCGAGCCGCACGGAGTGGAGCACCTTCACCCGCGAAGCCATGCGCGCGACGGAAGGCGGCGCGCTTCGTCCCCGCTTTCGTCCGTTGCGTGCGCGAGATTGTGCCGCGATCGCCGGCTCACCTTCGCACGCTTTCACTCGCGCATACAGCATACGGCGCGCGGCGACGATTTTATAGCCGTTCGACTTTATACAGAACCTCACGGCGACGCCGACGGCAGAAATGCGCCCTACGGTTTCCATGTAAATTAACCTGACAAAAAGTTCAACGATGAAGGCAGCATGACGCGCGCAACGGCGCGAACAGACCTGGGGCGATATGCGACCACTGGCGGGTCTAGAGGCCTGATTTTTCTTTTTTTGTGTGTGACAAGACATCAAATATCAGAATTCAAGTTATCAAACTCAATATTCCTAAATATTCTAAGGTAGGTCGACTATATTTGCACTTCTGGTCATAGAAGTTGGTGTGGACAAGCTAGTCTAGTAACATTGATGTGGACTGCGTTCATCATATTTTTAGGTATCGACGCTGTAGATAATTCAATTTTCAAGCGAATAAGCTCGAGCATCAAAGCAGCAGCGTTATATATGTCTTTAGGCCATATACGATTAGTACGCCGACTGCTTTAACTAGGTCCGACGGTGGATCATGCGTTCGGCTCGTGCCGAATCGTGCAGACCTCCTTCCCAGCAATTCAACACTGGAATGGGCCATTTTTCAATCTATGGCCGTGGCACGTGCGTCATCATGCCACTTAGGCGGAGGGTGGCGCCTACACGTCCTTAAACGCACTGAATGCGACGCGCTGAGCTTCCAGACGTTGAGCTGTGCGATGCGAATGTATATGCCTGTCTCGACAGAACAGAGCGTGTGGTATATTCGGGCAATCTAGTTTTCAACCCATCCAGGCCTTTACGGTCGATGGCCTTTACGCTATGAGTATACTTGTGTCTTGGCTCTTCCTTCTGTCGTCATCGTCGTCGTCCGTCTTGTTCGTCTTTCCTCTCTTTACTCTAACGCTGAGGAGGAGGAGAAAGTTGAATGTTAACAAAGGCGTGCAGATGTCTGCCTGAGGTACATTCCTCTAGCCAGTTTCTGTTGAATGTTAAGAAAGGCGCGCAGAGTTCTGCCTGAGTTATACATTCCTCTCGCCAGCTTCTCTAAGCCGGCTAGAGGAATGTACCTCAGGCAGAACTCTGCACGCCTTTCTTAACAATAAACTTTCTGTATCACCTTCTCCCTCATCAGTTCTCTTTGAACATCCTGGGGGCACGCGCGTCGTCCTTGGGATCAATCGATGTTCGTCTTTGCTGCCGGTTCGAAGTCAAGGCAGCTTCCTCGCACATTTATTCATTGCATACGTATTACACACGGTTAGTTGATATTACGAAACTTTGCAAAATGTGAAACTGTATAATTCGTTGACTGCGCAAACTTGCAAATTTTCAGTGACCAAGCCAAGAGCAATGACCGCTGCAGAGTTTTGCAAACTGCTGAAGTAGAAACGAACTGCCCGTGCAGGTGGCCCTTGCTGTGTACTTCTATATAATCTTGTTGTCGTTTGGACTTCTCCCGTTGATCGCAATTATGGAAGAAAAAAATAACTGCATTCGTCATCACTATTATTTTTGTCCTCACGTTCATCATTGATCATCGCGCTGGCAAAGCACCGCACACAGAGAAGAAGAAGCGCGCGTGGTTTTCAGCCGTGCGTTCCGTGCTGGTCACTCATCGATTCGAGCAGGCAGGCGATTCAGCACCTTGCGTCGAAACTCGTCCAGCAGCAGCGTTTTGGCCGGTCACGGTGAAGACCCCGTTTCCGTGGCGCCCCTGCAGTCTGCCGGAGACGCAAGGCCAAAGAGGGCGTCAGCGTACCGCCGCCATCTTGTCGAGCTACCTTGACCGACCGCGGCCATGGCGGAAGTAGAGCGCGAGAAGTGGTCGAACAAGATCGAGTTCATCCTCTCTTCCGTCGGCCTGTCTGTCGGCCTGGGCAACGTCTGGCGCTTTCCGTACGTGGCCTTCGACAATGGCGGAGGTCGGTACATAACATGCAGCGAAAGCGATATCGCAGTTTTGACGCGCATTCCCTTATGGAGCATTCGACTGAACATGCCGAAGGAAACGGACGTTCCACGAGCTGTGGCTCTATTTCGATACATCGAAGTGTGCCGACCTTGACTGGTCAAGCAGCGCAAGTCAGCACTCTTTCGTTGACAGAGATTTAGCAGGGTTACTCGGACGTGTGCGACATTTGTGCCAGCATTCGCATTGCGACGGGGTTATATCTTGAGCTATGAATGCGCGGTAAAGGCAAAATCAATTCTGAAGAATTCTTACCAGTGCTAGTTCAGCACTTGTCTGCTCTTTGCGCGCCTGCAAACATCCGGCAGGATGTTAAAGCAAATGGCTCTCTTCATTGTGGACTCTAATACATGTACGATGCTCTCGCGATGAGTCAATAACACAAGACCTTAGGTATATTATCCCCTGATCCGTTCAACGCAGTAGCAAGTCGCTGTGATTTTCTTCCTGTTCCATGCACAGGGGCGTTCATGGTGCCGTATATTGTCCTCATGCTCATCCTGGGTCGCCCCATGTACTACTTGGAGCTCGTCCTGGGCCAATTCGCCAGCAACGCGCAGGCCAGGGCCTTCGGCGGATTCCCTCTCGCCAAGGGTGAGAGTGCGCGCGACCGCTTATGTATGACAGCAGCGACCTAGTGACATAACTAGTGAGCTGGGTGTAGAACGCAGTGTAGAACGAACAAAACTCAATACAGTGCTGTGCTGGACCTTCGCCGACGCCTCTGTCGGTAAAAAAGAGAAAGAGACAAAGAAAACATGCAAGTTTTTATTTCATACTGGCTGAGGCGTTGGCATGGTTGCGCGACGGCCCAGTATTTATTCGACTTCGTACAGGTACATTAACAAAGTTTATTGAAAGTATATGTATATATACACATCCACTCGAAAATATAGCACGAAGCTAGAAAGGATCGACGCGCCCCGTTACCGGTATTCCTCTGAAAGTTTCGCAGTTGAAGAAAAATTACCCCTGGTCCGCGGGGATCAAACTTGCGACCAAAACCTTCCCGGTGAGGTCGCTCTACGATCTGGGCTAACCATGAGGCTAACAGATGGCAGAGTCGACGACTCTAAGCGAACAGACAGCGACCGCTCCTGAGTTAGGGCGTTGGTCCCGGCTTCGAACCCCGAACGAGGTCAAGTTTTTTTTCATCCAAGCAGGAGCGTGTAGTTTTGCGCTAAATTCGGCTGGATGGCAACTTATCTCTTTCGCGAAACTGCATGAAATCGGAAGTTCAGGCATGCATGGAAACGAGACAGAGAAGTGTAGGCAGGTTAGCCTTAGGAGCACACGGGGACACCCGTAATGAGGGAGTGCAGGGGGACATGGGATGGACGTCATTTGAAGGTAGAGAGGCAATAAGTAAACTAAAATTTGAACAGAGACTCCCAGCACTGGAGGAAAAAAGGTGGGCAGGAAAAGTGTGCAAATATCTGTACATGAAAAACATGAACACAAAGTGGACACTCAGAGCGAGGAAGCTGATGAATAGATACCTACAGCCGAGGGAGGGGGTCCAAAGTGGTTCTAGTGTGGGAAAGGACGTGAAGGAGACGGAAAGAAAAATGTGGGAAGAAAGAATGCTCGGAAAGCCATCGCTATCAATGTATAGGTCACAAAAACAGGAGATTAAGAGAGAGCTCTTATTTGATAACTCGCGGGGCAGCTCACTATTATTCGAGGCTAGGACGGGGGTTTTGAGAACGAAAACATACAGGGCTAAATTTGAAGACGTGGACCTTCGGTGCACAGCTTGCGGAGCCGAAATGGAGACCACTGAGCATATAGTGCTGAGATGCACAGCCCTTCGCCCGACCCTGGCAGAGGGAACAGGGGCAGATATGGAAGGGGCATTAGGTTTTCCCGGGGAACGAGGGCAAATAGACGAGAAAAGAGTGGCAGTAACGAAGGGGAGGCTAGAGGATTGGTGGAGGAAGTCAAGGGATACATGATAACATAAATCGGGGACATAATGTTTCCTCTACTGTTTTAGATAGTCATCTTGGGGGGAGGAGGGGAGTAAAAACTAGGTTGAGAAAAAGAGGATATAAAGATAGAAAAAAAAGAATAATAATAAAATAGGAGGGGGAGCAAAAGGCTAGGTGGCGCCAGCTGCCGCCCGTTACAAAGGGAATAGCCGCCATCCATCCATCCATCCATCCATGCCCGTACCCTTGTGATTGCTGCGAACCCTGTTTGCTCCGAAATTACGAAACTAACGTTAGTGGCATCGCCGATCACATCGCAGGCGTGGGCTGGGCCATGGTGTACGCGTGCGCCTTCATCAGCCTGTACTACAACGTGATCTTGGGCTACGCGCTGCTCTATCTAGTCTACTCCTTCAGCGGGACGCTGCCGTGGACGAGCTGCGACTACTCCGATTGGGCCGACAGCGACTGTTACAACCCTCTGCCGGGCGTCGTAAGTCGCATGCCGCGCCCCTTGTGATCCATGTGATTCACACCGGAACGCGATTTCATGCCGCAGCCAGGCTCGGTGCACTTCTGATTGGATCGGGCCAATGTAGAAACGGGAGAACAAAGGCCGATTACGTGGGCATGCAGTGTTGGTTGGCTTAGAAGACCTGTCATCTAAGCCAGCCACCTGGAAATAAAGCGATCTTAATACACCCATTCTGTTGCTTTAATAACTCCACTACGCATCACATGAGCTGCCCAACTCAATATATTTGATTCTCTTAAACTTAGCTAGAACATCGGGTATACCCCCGCTCGCTCTTTAATCCCACCGCTGTCTTCCTGTCTCTTAATGTTGCGCATATCATTATTTATTCCCTCGCTCGTTGCACGGTCCTTACTTTCTTTTCAAGCTCCTTTGTTATTTTCTGAGTTTGTTTCATAGGTTAATAGGTTAGCACTGGCAGAACGCAATGATTGTATTCCTGCAAAAGACAACGGCAAGGTGCCGGTCGTGCCTGGAGAATGCCTGCCGCATGCGCTACACTACCAACTTTTATTCGAGGGAAGGTTGAAGGATGAAGCCGGAGGATGAAGCGGTACGATGAAAATGGGAAATTCGCAGGCATAGGATTAAGCTCGCATGACGGGGTCAATTGTAGATCTCTGGGGAGAAGCCTACGCACTGTAGTGCATGATTGGGCTGACGGCGATGACGAAATCGAGCAATCAAAGGGTTACGCTTTGAACTTTACTTAAACCATGCGCAGTCTGTTTTTATAGCCTTTCATTTGCACGAACCCGACGGAATAGTGTCGATTCAGACGTCACAGCTTGACCCGTCGGCATCCACGTGACGGGTGCAGATTGTTGTGGCCGCAAATAGGCGTCGATGCGAGGCGCTAAGTTCTGTCGGTTATACACGCACAGGTGCCGTGCCGGACGGTCGAGCCGCGCCTGCTGAGGCTGTACGCGGGAGAGAACTACACGGGGCCCGACGCGCACGCCATCCTGCACGGCTCCGACGTGGTGCTCGTGCCGCGGCAGGCCTACGAGCTCCTCGCCAACTCCTGCACCATGGCCACCCAGACGGCGCCCGAGCAGTTCTTCTAGTAGGTGCTCTCTTCTCAAAGGAAAAAAAGCAGCAGAAGGGTGCTTAAAGGGACACTACAGAGCGACGCTAAACATGACTCGTGAACAGTGCTATTGTGCTGCGTTAAGGACTGACTCCGAGCTAGCTCGTGAGGCAACAGAATCGTTTTTTTCTTTTAAAGCATTGGCAAACAATAGCACGAGCCGCTGCGCACGGGTACGATGCTAGCCACTGTGCAACTTCTTTTCTTCCCTCTTGCCTTTTATTTTTTTTTTGCAGTCACCTATCAAGGATGATAACTAAGATTGATTAACGCTCAGGCAGATTTAAAAACCGAGAAGCCATTGAAAAAAAAAAAAAGAAGCTGGAAGGGGTCAGAAACAACACACAAAATACTAATGTGATTCGCTTTCACAGAACAAATTGGGAGATGATTAAGTACGGGATTTTCTGTGACTTGCAGCGTCGATTAGAGACGCTTTGGTTCGGACTCGGGTCAGCCCACCTCCCAGTCCCTGGCCTTTCTTATGTCCACTGTTCTTATGAATCCCACTGCAAATTGGGTTCATTGTCGTAACGTGCGACTGAATTGTTTGCCGTAAAGTTCGGCAGCGTCTGCATAAACATCGTCGTTTAACATGTTCCGCGCGTACTGCACGCGGAATCGTAAGTTGTCAGGTCTTGCTCACTCGCACTTACAGGTGCGCGATGCCGTGATATGTCGCAATCTACCGCGCTCGGTGCTTGTCGCGTGAATCTAGAGAAACCAGTTTTAAATCCCGGCCCACGCGAATTCGTGCAGTTATAACAGTGGTTGCAGTTGTGGTATTGTTCGTAATGTGCACTCAGAAATATCCCCAGTATGCTGGCTGCGTTATCTGTACCTCGAAGAGAGTGCGGTGCTCTTTCCGCAATGTCATTTACTGTGAGGAAGCCAGCTTTAAGAACTGTCTTCAGCGCGATATGCATGCCGGCAGAAAAGCGCAAAAAAAAAATGAAGTAAGACAAAGTGTTTCGTTTCATCACTTCTTCCCTTCTGCCTGTGGTGATCGTTTGAAAGACTATGTTCCGTACGTAGGTGAGGCGTGCATCTTTGGATGAGTGTTTTCTGAATCATACATCTGACGGAAAGGGAGCTGCAGTTTTCACCATGTTATCGATAACCTGAAACGCAGTTGTTTGCATCGAACCTATATTCGGGCGAAAAAAAAAAAACATCATAAGGAAGAGTTGAGCCATAAAAAGAAAAACTGCATTTTACCTTCTGAAGCAGTTACCATATATAAAGAAAGCATGAACACACCCCGCTCAAGATCAACCATGAGCAGCTGCTCAAGCGAACATTCGTTCATTTGCATAACTGGAGGTTGCTATAAGTCGTGAGAAGGGGTACATTGCAGTAAAGCTGATTTAGCGCAGTCGTTGACTGGGAAATAATTTCCCGGTGTTTTTCTTCATCCAACGGGTACCACACGTGGCACCTGAGTGTAGCGGCCTGAGCAGACGATAAAAATGCACGTTTTCGCTCTGTGACATCGTAATTTTTCTGATGCACACTACAATCACTAATATGGCGGTTTGCGGCCCCGTGCTGCTGCTTATTTCTCCACCTCCAGTCGCCACGTGCTTGGACTGAGCAGCGGCATCGAGCATCTGGGCTCGCTACAGCCTCGGCTGGCCATCGCTCTCGTCGTGTCGTGGTTGTGCGTGTACCTGTGCATCTTCAAGGGAATCAAGTCGTCGGGAAAGGTGTGCATTGGGGTCGGCTCAGAAAGTGCGCCGAGGTGACCTTTATTGATTGATTTATTGACTGATTGACTGACTGACTGATTGGTTGATTGTATAATAATCTGGAATAACCATAGAATAGTCTTGATATTGTACAAAGAACAACAGACCAGGAAGCGCCATATCACTACCTCGAGCTATCGCGGGCATGTGAGGTATCTTGCGGGCAAACTAGAAGTCAGATTAAATCAACCAATCAAATATTTAGTACACGGAAAAATTCATAACACACATAAAGTTAAACGCACACGTAAATACGCAGAAGAAGGTTCCAAAAGAGGAGATTGCACCGAAAGGCTCAACATGATTTGGTCCCTCACCAGACCAGATCCGGGACCAGATCCTCACCGGGACCAGGTCGTCAGAGAAAGAAGGAATGCGGAATCGCAAGAAGAAATAGAAGAAAATAGACTTCGTAATCAAAAAAGCACTAGTGTCTTACGTCAATCAATCAATCAATCAATCAATCAATCAATCAATCAATCAATCAATCAATCAATCAATCATGCTTCGCCCCTTCACGCTGTTGTCTTCTAAGTGCAGTCTTACCAACTCGTCTACTTGACCACACTTACTGCAAATACTCATATAGTGCGTACCCAGGCCCTAGAAATCATAATTTGGCATTAGAATGTTAGGAAAACGCTGAGCGTTCCGTATACTTCTGTACAGGAAAATACGGACACTGTTTTGGTCTTACTAGCAGTTTAGTTGATGTCCATTTTCTGTGCATTTGCCGCCTGGGTAGGCGGTCTACGTGACGTCACTGGCTCCGTTTCTCATCCTGGGCATGCTGTTCGTGCGTGGCATCACTCTTCCGGGAGCTTCGGACGGAATCCGGTTCTACCTGGTGCCCGATTGGTCGATCATCACGCGCGCAAGGGTCAGCACTCAGGATCTTTGAGTTCATTCTGCGCCGTTTTATTACTGTGTTGTCACACTGTCAAGCACTCAAGATATTGTCAAACTACAGTGTAATACACATTAGTCAAACGTCGCTCTCATGTCGCAGTGACTTCACATTTGGGTTATAACGTCAGTTCTCACCAATTGCGACGACGATGCGAAAAATCGTGTTTCTTTTTTATTTTTCGCATTGTACTTAATTTCTCAGTTTAAGCGCGACGCTACCTCTCCTTTAGAGCGACTTAAATACCGTAAAGATGCGAATTTTGTTTCTAGCCGACAGAGATTCAGGAACTCGCTCAGGCAGTACGGGGATGATTTCTTCGCCGAATTGCACTCCTCTGGATTTAAACTGCTCCGAATGTACTTCTTTACGAATGAATTTAATATGAGAATGTCTCAAGCTTTGTTGAAAACTCGTGTATAGGATCACCACTCTCTTGCGCTACTTTATCTTACTAAGGCTTAATCAAGGCGGCTTTGACGAGCGTTTGCGTTAGTTGATTGTCCAAGTCATTACCCTAATTTGACTCAAGCCATCTTAGAGGTTATTCCTTCACGATGTGTGAGGTGTTTCGCTACTGTTTTGTTATTATTCACGCACGCAAATTTCGGTGACACATGCGTATACCACTGCACTTGCCACCTGGCGTCCCATACAAAATTGTCAGTAGTCGATGCAATTATTAACTCATCCTAGAAGCGACGATACAAGTACCTGAACTCACTGTTTTGTTCATGGATCGGGCATTGCAGGTGTGGAAGAACGCTGCCGAGCAGATATTCTACTCGCTTAGCCTCGCCGAGGGTATGATCATCTGCTTTGGCGGATTCAACGAATTCAGGAACCGGCTTCACAAGTTGGTGCTCTTCTTACTCATTCAGTTTCATTAATGTATACCTTAGGCACATGAGGTTTCTTAAATTGTGGACTTTTACCTGCCAAAACCACGAACTGATTATGAGGCACGTCGTAGTGACGGACTCCGAAAATTTGACCACCTGGGGTTCTTTAACGTGCGCCTAAATCTATAGGGTGTTTTCGCATCTCGCCCCCTCTCAAATGCGGCGGCCGTGGCCGGAATTCGATCTCGCTACGTTGTGCTTAGGAGTTCAACACCATAGCCACTAAGTAACCATGGCGGGTACGAGGTTTCTTACTTTCGAAAAGTACGACTTTGGAAGAGCATGCTTGGAAAAGCTTCAAGTGCGAAAGACGGGACCACAAACGTTCGTATCGTCTTCATTGTGTTCCTGTGTGTGGCGCGTCAACGTTTTCCATATCGGTTTCTTTCGTACGCGAAAGCACTAATACGAGCTACGCACCGTAAAGAAATTCGTAGAACACATACAGCTATAGAGTATATAGTACCGATATCAATAGACCGTGCGAGAGATAGCTAGCGGAGGTCGACAAATGCTTGTGCCACCCAGACATACAGTGACCAGCTACGGTAATTTTGTTTGCACACGCGCAACAATCACATGGAACTGTTTCTCTGGGTAATTCGCACGGCGGACGAAACCGCCGATTCACGCCGCAGACGCAACGTGACGCGTCACCTGTTGCGCAGCAGGCATGTATAGTTAGCAGGTGGTGCTGTCCATGTGTGATAGTAATTCGGTGGCGACGGGCCGCGTCAGGTTCTGTCTGTGGAATTCACGTGTCAGTAATTCGCTCTGCCGATTGCATCCATCTCAAAAGCGACAGGCCACCAGCAGACAGGTCGTGTTTTACGCTTGCTCGCAGGGACGTGCTCGTCGTGGCGGCGGCCGACTTCGTGGTGAGCCTGATGGGCGGCATGGTGGTCTTCTCGGTGCTCGGCAACATGGCGTACAACATGGACGTTCCCGTCAACGACGTCGTTTCTTCCGGTGAGGATCGTCGCGCTCGAAAATCACTTGCGCAAGTACTACGGACCGCCGTAATTTATCGCAGCACGTATACAGTAGTTGTAAGTGGTTACGCATAATTTGGCAAAAAAAAGAAAAAAAATGACTGTGGCTTAGGTAAGGTTAAGCCCAGGATGCGAAGCATGCTAGCCTTTATTTTAGTTGTTGAACCACTGTTTAGCCTGGTGAACTGCTGTTGCTTGGCTATATTTGGTTCGGCTAGACGAAGAAACAACTCATGAGTTACTCTGCTTCGCCTTCAAGAGTGGAACGCGACAGCGTTCCCGTCGACCCGCCATTACAATGGGCTACGGCGCAGCGACTACGCGCCCCGCATTGAACGCGGTGAGCGTCGAGCAACGCAGCGTTCGGCGCGGCAACGAAATGTGCGCCTGAGCAAGCGACGCACGCCTGAGCGTTAGAAACAGCTCGTTTCTAAGGCAACACCGCATTCACTAGAGGCGCTTTTGTACCGCTTTGAAGCATCGTACTCGTGGCTCAGTGGTAGCGTCTCCGTCTCACACCCCGGGGACCCTGGTTCGATTCCCACCCAGCTCATCTTGCAAGAGTTGAGCCAAAGCCACTTCTCCTCTGTCGTGACGTCACGGTGTCACGTGGTATTCAAGGCGACACCGCCGCGCCTGAGGAGCTGGGTTGAGCTCTCGTAATATGCTTCGCATAAAAATGGCTGTGGCTTAGCTAAGGTTAAGCCCAGGATGCGAAGCATACTAGCCTTTATATTAGTTGTTGAACCACTGTTTAGCCTGGTGAACTGCTGTTGCTTGGCTACATTTGGTTCGGCTAGACGAAGAAACAACTCATGCGTTACTCTGCTTATTCCTTTATTTTCAAACCAATAAATACGCTATGGTGATCAGTAAAGTAGTGGCTCTTTGTTTGAACATCGCTTATCTCGTATTTTCTCGCCACATTTCTGTGCAGGATCAAGTCCAAGCTGCTACCAAACGAGCTGTTTCTAAGGCTCAGGCGTGCGTCGCTTGCTCAGGCGCACATTCCGTTGCCGCGCCGAACGCTGCGTTGCTCGACGCTCACCGCGTCCGATGCGGGGCGCGTAGTCGCTGCGCCGTAGCCCATTGCCTTACACCCCTTGGCGGGTCGACGGGAACGCTGTCGCGTTTTGAAGCTGTTATGACGTCATATGGTAGCTACGCGGCCGTGCGCGGCGCAGCAAGGAAGAGCGTGGTTGTGCGGCTAGTATGCTTCGCATAAAAGGTCATCGCGGAAATATTGATGGCACTCGACGTGAAACACCCATCGAGGAACCGTTCGCGGCTCTGGCGACCAAATATCATGGACGGTAAAAAAAAGAGGCTATGTCGCACGTTGCTGGCTCCGTTTCCCGGCTCTGTTTCATACGTGTGGGAAAGAGAGGAAGGAGGGAGGGAGGGAGGAGAGGAGCATGCATGTTTCCTTTTTTTTACTTCTCTTTAGCGCACGTCTTTATAGAGATATACGGGCTTGAGTACCGATGACTGAGCTTTAGATGCAGCACACTGTATATGCAGGAAACTTTGAACAGCAAATCTTCACGAGCAACAAAATTGTTTCTAGATCGCAGTGATTTTTTTGAGCGACAGAACTGTCGTCAATTTCACCTGCTTCACAACTTGGTATAAGCTTCCTCGAAGCATGTACATCTCTTGCAACCTTTCACCATCAAAGACGACTTACATCGGGAGGTATACTGAGGCCGCGGCGCGATACATTATTGAGAACAGAAATGATTTTTCGAAAAACTTGACGCAACAATCGCAAGAGGGGCCTAACTTCATAAGCTTTGAGAAAAATTCGGCAGAGTTTGCAGGTACGCATTTATTTTTCCATGTTCTTCCTTTCGTGCAGGCGTCGGACTGGCGTTCATCGCGTATCCGCAGGCGCTGAGTATGATCGCTTACCCGCAGATCTGGTCGGCGGCCTTCTACGCGATGCTGTTCTTCCTCGCCATTGATACGGAGGTAGGTGGGACGAATGAATGGTTATAGCTTCATTCATTCTGGCAAGTGGGCGCTCTACCTTGAGGCCAACTCAGATTTCTCTACTCAAGTACTCGCTGAACCAATTTGAAGGACACTAGTAGAATTTAAAGGAGAAAACTGAATTCTACCGACTGTGAAAGGTAGCGTCCTTGACTTCAGGTGATACAGTTGTTTTTAATGAAGGAAATGGGTGAAACCGTGCATTTCGTGACGTCACGCTTAAGCGCGAGGCTGAAAAAAACATAAAAATAACGTTCCAGCGCGTATACATTCAGCACGAAGTAAAAATACATATTTCAATACATCTGAAAATAAAGGCAAAACGCATACGCACTTCAAGGTTGCAGAGTAGCACAGTGGGATACATTGGGTATAATATATACATTGTCAGACGGACCGACAGACGCTCGTCGTCTGATGACCAAGAATGATCCCTTTTAATGTTCCTTCATAAAAATATGTACAGCCAGAATGGTCACATGACTTTTGTGAGAACTGGTCAAAGGAAATGAAAGCATAGCGCTTATCTCAGCGCGTGTCTGTGACACAGGCACACACAGTGCGTGTCAGGATGACGTCACAGACATGTCCCTTTCATCTGCTGCTGAAGTGCTGATTGGCTGGGGGCGCCTGTTTCCTTCTGACGCGTACGCCAGCCCAGCCAATCAGAACTTCAGCAGCAGACGAAATGGACATTACCACTATAGGTCGACATTCACAGAACACCCGTCGCCCCCGATAATCCCTTTACGCTTTCCTTACACAGATCGAACAGACCGATGATCGCAGCGTCATCCGGTGAAAAATAGGCGCAACATACCAGCGAAAACTATAATGAAAGGAAACTGCCTCGTAGTCTGCTCGCTTGTCACTCGCTCCTAGAAGTGACGGCTTCGCGATCGAGTGGCAAAATGGGCCGCTGCTTATGATCATCCGCAGGATGCGTCTGAATAGCGTGCCAAAAGTGTGTCTTTCGTAGCTCCTAAAACGGACTTTTTTTTTTTCGGTGATTCGCACGAAAGCGTGCGCTGACGACTAAGATTTAGCTAAGGAACACAGTCATGTCAATTTATTCATTAAAAAAAGAGAATAGGGCGTACAGAAACCAACGCCATAGAACAGCAGACATTTCCCACAGAAAAGCATTGACGCCTCTCACGTGACGGACATTTGATCGGAGCGTCATCTCGTGGCACCTTTTTCGAAATATGGGACGGTATGAGGCCTTCCTGCAGGGCGCCCTGTCCATACCTGAATACGTATATCTTATACACTGGTCACGCGATATATGTGTCGATACTCACCTCTATATACTCGCACCCACTACGCACTCACTCGCGTTCGCAACCAAGTCTACTCACCTCTCACAGGTGGACTCACGATGGAGGGGCTTTAGACTCACGTTCGTACTCTCGTCTGTCCGCTCACGCCCTTCGTCGCTAGTTTCAAACTCGCGCCTCTGAAATGAGTATACGAATGAGCATGACCGAGTGAGTGTACTCGTGGGCGAGTAGTGACCACCTATACATAGTATGCACGCACGTCATTCAACGATACTCCGCGACTTCCGGTTTGCGGCAGCGCCATCTTGGGGAACCTATAGGCCTATGCGCGAGCCTGTAGATAAGGTACCCCAAGATGCCGGAAGGTAGCGAAAGCAGACGACAGCAGTGGATGTGACGTCACGTGCATACTATGTATGTACTAGCCACCGTACCTGTACTGCAAGCGCGTCACCGTGGGCCCGGCGCTCGCATCGCCCCAACAGTTCTCGTCGGTGGAGTGCCTGCTGACGCCGTTCAAGGACCAGTTCCCGGCGCTGCGATCGCACGGCCCGCTGCTGTCGTTCGCCGCGTGCGCGCTCATGTGCGCGTTCGGCATGCCCATGGCCAGCCGAGGGGGCCTCTACATCCTCACCGTGATGGACACCTACCTGGGCGGATACCTGCTGCCGTGGATCGGGCTCGCCGAGCTGCTCGTCGTCCTGCTCGGTTACGGTACGACGCGACCGCGGGCACCGCGTTGTCACCTGCGCGTATGAGTTAACGCGATCTATACTGCGGGCAGCACAAATCGGGAAAGCGGGAGAAATGCACGGGCCTTGACTTCTAACTACATTTTACATCGACAAAGGGCGTGCATTTATGTAAAGAGCGAGAATAACAATGATAAACGAGAGGTTCGATTTTTTTTTTACTACCACATGAAGGAGAAGCCAGAAAAACAGAGAGAAAGTTTATATTGTGCTGCTTGCGCAGCAAGAAAGGTAACGTATCGATACCGGGGAAGATCATTTCGAAGACAATGAGTGCTTCGAGCTTAGGTATAGCGTTGAGTCCAGCGAATGTCCGTGGCGAAATTCCGAAGGCATCAATTGCAAACCTGCAGAGAACCTCGGCAGAGTTGACGTGCAGGCGAGCTCCGAACCCTACACACAGAAGACCGCCGTCCTCTCCCCAAGCGCGCGGTGTTTTCACTTGGTTAAAACACGTTGGCGGGCTAGTTGCGCTGTGTCTGTGTATCTGTTTCTTTTTACGTCCTCGTTCAGTCACGCTTATACACTCCACCATGGGTGTTTTCACGCTGGTCGCAGGACTGAGGCGCTTCTGCGCCGACATCGAGTTCATGACCGGCGACCAGCCCGGCGTGGCACTCAAGATCTGCTGGGCCGTGTTCTGCCCCTTGTGCCTCACGGTGAGTTGATGTCGCTTAACATTTATTCATTTAGTTATAATAATAATAATAATCATCATCTTGGGGGGGGGGTGGCACTTTCGCCTCGTTTTAAGAGGAAGTTTTAGCTCGGAGGCTCCTGTCTAAATACTCAGGAAAGGAGTAACTGTTTTTCTCGGCAACCACTGCACCGAATACGATGCGGTTTGTTGCACTTAAAAGAAACAAGTTGCAATCTATAGTGACTATTGGCATCAAAATTTTCTACTTAGGCCGCCAATTGTTTAATAAAATTTGTTGACTATTGTAAACTTCACAAAACGAAACTACCAGTTATACAACTCCATAACTTAACGATGAGGAATGACATCAAAATTCTGTAAATTGCATCTAACAGTACAAAGCGGACAAAATTAATGTATTATACACCGCTCCACAATTTACTGTTGTGAGTAGGACTTTGTGTTTACAGAACCCATGCAAACAACGTAACAAGTTCACGTAAGATATAAATTAATATATCAAATTTCTCCACTTTGGATGCTAGATGCATTTTACAGAAGTGCAATATCTGTTCTTGATCCAGAGCTACGAATTTGCAAACTTCGCGCTTCTGTTTTTTCAAACTTTCCAGAGTTTGAAAACTGTTTAAAAGAAGTCAGGCCTAAATAAAGATTCCGCTTCCAATAGTCACTAGAATTTAACTTTGTTTCTCAAATGCGTTCTGCGTTTTACATGTATTTGAATAGGCGGCATCGGAGTTGGCCCCGAGGTAAAGCTTTTTCTTAAGCCTCAATGGCGATATAAATTTCAGGGAATCGAAGCATGCAGGAAAATAACAGGACTTTACTGACTTTCGGCCGGGCTCCGGCCGCAAGGTCAGTTATTTTTCCTACGTGCTTCTATTCCTTGAACTATTTCTGTGCCGCATCATGTGACTCTATGCTATATATATGTATAATATATTTTGAGATGTTCAAAACGCCGCTGTCTGTATTTAGATGACTGTGGCCTTTCACTTTCGGCTAGCACAAGCATTCCTCTTTACATCACCAGGAATTGGGGGAAATATTTCCGCCAAGATGCCTCTGCGAGTGAGGAGCAATACCTGTTTCGTTTAGAAGAAACAACAGCGGACCTTCGTTGCTTACTGCGGAGGTGCAGGCGGACAGAAAAAAAAAAAGACCCAAAGGGTTATATGCCTAGCCAGAAGCTTAAAGACTGGCTATAGTTACTTAACCGAGTACATTATGAAAAGTTCATCATTTGTGATTTAGGGACAGGTCAGTTATTCAGGAACGACGCTGGACTGATAACTTTTAGTCCTCTTCTTAGTCTAGCGTCTTTCCCGTCTGTCTGACTGAACGTTTTCACCACAGGGAATCACAGTGACACATAGCTACTCTCAAAAGAGGCCACCACCATACCAGGAATCCAACCCTCCGCGTGCGCGCAGTGGACTAAGTCCACGAATCTTGCCAATATAAGAGTCATTCCACCTCATCAACAGCACTGGCCAGAGGTACGTAGTGGGCGTAGTCGATTTTAGTATGTTCTACGCGCTCACGCCCTTTGATTCTTCGTATTTATTATGTTATAAAGAAATAATCAATTTCAACGTCCGCTTCACGCAACGCCATACACGGTGTTAAATTTGGGACTGGAACTATCGAGTGGCTAAGCAACAAAACAGCATTGGTTATCACCCTGTAGGTTCCGTGCATGTGGTTAAACAGCGCCACACGGGCGCTTCCCAATGCACCCTCCCGCAGTGGATCGTGATCGCCGACCTGTTTCTGTACAACGAACCGCTGACGCTGGGCGAGTACACGTTCCCGAAGTGGGTGAACGTGGTCGGCACGTACACGGTCATCGTGGCCGTCAAGATCATCGCCGCCTTCGCCCTCTACCACTTGCACAGCTGCGGATACGTGAGTGGCTCGACCACGCCACTGCGAGGCTTCCCGACGTAGTGGCGTAGAATACAACTTTACAATATATGGAGGTTATATATATATATATATATATATATATATATATATATATATATATATATATAGCAGACACGGCTCAAGCATCGAACTCGCCCTTCGTATACAAAATTACCGAAAATCTTCACTGTGATTCCAGTAACGTCGTGTAGGAAATTCGATGCGAGGTGTGTAGGCAGGAATATATCGGCCAAACAGAGACCCCTTTCCGCCTGCGGTTTAACAATCACCGCGCGCATGTGCAAAGTCTCCCCAATTTACCCTTCTCCAGGCACGTTCGGCTGCCAGATCACTCCTTTGAACGCGTGAGCGTTGTGCTCTTGCAATCTGGTTTCCAACACACCCGTGCACGCGAGCAGAGAGAATCTTTTTTCATCCATAAATTTGGAACGTACACTAAAGGAATTAATGAGAATCCGGGGCGGCTGACGTGCCTCCGGGATATGCCGTGAAAGTGCATGGGAAACGCGAATACATGCTCTGTACTCTAAAATTGAGACGCTGGCTATTCACTGCTTGCTCACCCCTCCGCATGCGTCTCAAGGGGGCGAGCGGAAAACCAATAAATTCAGTTTCCTGGACCCTACCACTGAAGTGGTCATTCTGAGTGACCTATTGCCCTTCTTGAAATACGCACGTGCTGACTTGATGTCCGTTGTCTGTTAAACGTTCAATAACTGGACCACAAGGAGGCTATTTAACTCGGCTCCCTAAATCTAAGCCCATGGGCGCACTTGCTTTGCGAATCCCACGCATATATTCTTTTTTGGAACTATTTTTTTTTCGCACCGTAGCTGGACCATAGAGTTGCCGGAACGGGCCGTGCCTTGTATATGTGTACTGTGACACTGTGTTTCTTTCCACAAGTTGCCGCTCTTCTATCTTCCTTCTGGGCCGCTTCTCTATTGTGCCCCCCGCCACCCGATTCAACTTGCCCTCTCTCCCGCTACAACGGCAGCCCACGCACTGGTGCTGCAGAGCGACCGTTTTCTCCCTCCTTGCCTCGGCTGCACGGGAACCTAGCTACCGCTACTTCCCGCCCCCCTCACTCTCCGACTTACGTCTCCCTCCTCCTGTGTGCTTTTCTTTTTCTTTCCTTTTTCTTTCTCTTTCCTTTTTTTTCCTCACTGACCTCCTTGCTCTACATACATGTGACTCCGCCTTCCTCTTGCCCTGCATAGCTGCCAAAGGCCGCTGTAAATCTGCCAAGGCGCCGAAAATCAATCACTGTCACAACTGTTCCTCTCGGTTTGATGTATGTAAGAGCGACCGGGCACCCGGTCTGGTGTCTTCACTACCAGGGCCGAACTGCCATTTTTTTGTAAACCCTGATGAAGATCGGTCCAGCGATCGAAACTGTCGAAATTAGATACTTGTTCTGTTTACCTTGTAGCACCACTCAAGTTCTTTACGTTTGAAAGGTAGCCTGAAGAATCCCTTTCTGCCTACTATAACACACACACACACACACACACACACACACACACACACACACACACACACACACACACACACACACATACATACATACATACACACACACACATACATACACACATACATACACACACACACATACATACATACATACACACACATGCATACACACATACATATATACACACATACATACACACATACATACATACATACATACATACATACACACATACATACATACATACATACATACATACATACATACATACATACATACATACATATATCGAGGAAAAATAATATAGAAAGAGAGATAGGCAGAATGTTATGCAGTAAAAAAATCTATAGCTCGATCATGCAGGCTTGGTTATTATAAGTCTCCGGCCCGTTTCATAGCGGCCGGATGCCATTGTAAATTGCCCGCATCATTATCATTGTCCTCGGGTTGGTGGCACTCGGAGTGTCGTTTCCTCTCATTGCTCGCATTCCTTATGTAGACGACATTCGCCGTTTTGCATACCCGAGTGACGTGGCTACGCTAGCGCACAGGTGCGTGCGCGAAATGAGTCGCGTTCACTCGTGCTCGTTAGGTACGGCGGCTGCAATGATCTGCTGCTTGAACATGCTTCTTGACTGCTGTACGAAAGAATGAAAGGGTACACTGAAAGATTGCTACGCACCTGTCGCAGGGAATTTTTGGACGAATGTTTGGGTGCATAGTACCGATTCTGCAGTATTGGTAGTGATAGGCAACGGCAGGCGCCTATCTTTGTCACTTTGCGGCACGGAAGAGGACATGTATACCGTAGAAGCCCCGTCTGCTGTGGCGCTGCCATCGCCTGCGCCGCAGCCGAGTAACGGGACAGTTAACCTGCTGCCTAATTATATTAACTTTCCTCCAAATTCTTTGATTTGAACTATTGAATGATGTTCTTCTGTCATTTTTTATTTTCTGCTACAATCTCGTCCAGTATTCCTTTAATCCTTTTCTTTTGTTTCTTTATCTGTTTATTTTGATTAACTCAAATAACCTGATTTTTGGCCCATCCCCCCCCCCCCCCGTTGTTTACGTGCAATTTTTTTTTACTTTCACTACTAACAGAACTAGCTAGAGTATAGGAATCGCGTTACTTACCACTACAACCACAGCTATCATCATCATCATCACACCACTACAATCATCATCATCATCAATCATCGGCAAGGGCCGGTCCAGCGCATGGTCCAACTTCCCCTGCTAGACATGGTGGCTCGGAACGAAATCGAGAACAAAATTTGCACTTAATCATATGCTGTATACTAAAAGCCAAAATGGGAGAAACAGAGTAACTTTAACCTGATAAACTACACTTTCACAATTCTATTTTAGTTAGTATGGCGGTGAGAGATTTAATACGCAAAGATAAAGTAAACGCCAAAATTCATTTTTCGTTAACTTCGCTCCAAAACCTAGCTGCCGGTACGTCAGTTTGCCATCATGGATTTCAAGGTATCTTCTAGTACTTGGGCTGTTATGGATTCATCAAAGAAGTTCTCGAAGCTTGCCAGTTTCAGTCCTTGGCTATCTCGTCGCTGAAATCCAGTTTTACTAATAAATAATTAACTAGGTACGAGCAAGTGCCGTCGAAGTTATGTCATGGCCAGCTGGTGCGGGAGCTCTTCAAGTTTTTCTTCCGCCACTCATCATTCGTTTTTGCGTCTTTTCTGGAATTCCGTGCCTCCTATCTCGGCAAGTGAAGGTTTCTTAGCACTGTAGAAGTGCAATGTGATAGTCCGACGGCCACTAGTCGGGAAGCTCTGCAGCGGCGACAGTGGCGGTCGTAGAAATAGGAACGTCTTTGGGAACCGTCACGGCTTTCGTGGAGCCACGATGAAGATTTAGCGTAGTGGTGAATGCCTTCGCATTCACTACAATAGGCGCCCGAGGTCGCCATTTGTGGAGCAGACGATCGGAGAACATGAGATCCTTGCATGTGAAAGATATACATTTACAATATTTGCAAGACAGCCAACAAGCTAGTAAGAGCGCCTACGTCGTGGTTGAGCAGCGTCAAACATGGCGTCCTGTAGAGGCGGCGAAAACCAATGCCTCACGTCGGCTTCTTCGTCGCGTGAGTCGGTTAACACTATGTGTACTAAAGCATAACGCCTTGTACCACGGGGTCAAACACGGCGCCCAGAAGAAGCGGCGAAAACCAATGTCTCACGAGTCGGTTAACACTACGCGTACTAATGCATAGCGCCTTGTACCACGGAGTCTTTGCGAGCGTCAAGGATATCGCGCACCCCGACGCAGGACCTGCACAAGGCCCTGCTTCCTTCGCACAACTGGGGACCTAAGGACCCCGTAGACCATCGCGAGTACCTGTGCTTTCTGCGACAGCGGGGCATGAGCCGCCTGTCCGAGCAAGACTCTCAGCTGTTGCCGCCGCTGGAAGACAAAAGCGGCACCGATTCGTCGCGGGCGCCCCCTGTCGGCCTCGATCAGTCCGTGCCGCTGACGGAAGCAGCAGCGCCCCTGCCGGACAATGCGCCGGCGAATCCTGACGTCACGCCCGACTTGCCTGAGGTGGACGCCGCGCCACCTGCCGCCATTGCTTCTGGCGGCAACGTAACGGCCGCCATTTAAAATCCTAGATGCGTTGATGGACATGGCGACGTCTTTTGCCATCGAATAATATTGTTTCGTGTTTTCGGGACGTTTATCTTGGCGCGTTTCTCGCTGTATATAACGCTCGCCCATTATCCTTATTTTTCCCCCTTTTGCTCCGTGAAATTATGCATTCAAAAAAGCGATTGGCCGTATACTCGCACGAAGAAGTAATCGTAAACGTGTACTGTTACATGAACTAGCGAAAATATAACTAGGCCTCTGGCAAGCATGTACTTCGAGTTGAAGAATGGGAGCCACTCGGGAAGCGACACAATCGTGCAGCTTCTTCTTTAAAGATATTGTTGGGCACGTAGGTTGAGTGCTCGCGTGTATTTTACTCACGTGATGCGCGAAGGGCATGCCTGTCTTCTTCGAGTGTTTGCACCGAAGGTAAAGCCTCGTAGTAATTAACTTTTTGTTCATCCGAAGTTTTCCATCTTTTCTCCCATATTTAAATTCGCGCTGCTCAGTCTTGACCGGCATCGCGTGCTTCCGCTTTAATCCTGCGATACTGTCTCCGGTGCGAACTGTGTCCTGTGTATACATGGTGCGCTCTTTGACACTCTTGTATGCCACCTGTTATCTTGCGATCCACTGGCAGCGTGTCGTTTAGGCAAGCTGCCAAATCCGAGTGAATATCACGTCCAATTCTATGCCGACGGTGTGTGACGACCTACGAAGTTATAAGCTGGCCGAGCGAAATTTTCTCATGTAATGACAGCTCTTTCCGTATCATGGCATGATGGCCACGTTTGATTACTGCACTTGCGTCTCCGGCTCACACCGGTTCACCTAAAGGTTTTGCAACGTATTCGTGGACGTACGCGTCACAAGAAAAGCGGCAATCGTATGCAACGTACCAAGCCTCATTAAATTATAAATAATTCTACATCTAGTCACGAATTCGAAAAGCGGTACATGAACAGATTTGGTTCTCCTTCGTGAGTATATTATTCAGAACGCAACCTGTTTTATTTCAATGTCGCAACATAGCTATCACAACAACGTCGTTATCTTGAAATTCCCGGCGTGTTGCGAACATACTGGCCGTTCAATGATTCAATTTGTGATATGAGTTAAACTGCCACAAGTTGTGACATTTGAGTTGCGACGGTCAGGTAATTTACAGCGCAGTTCCAATCGGCGTCGTTATGATGATGTGTAATGTTGTATAGGAAACACAAAAATCGGGAGTTCCTCGGGAACGTAACAGAATATTGCGGAGACAAACTACGTTTCGATGCGATGTAGGCTTTTGAACCATTAGAAGCGCCGCGATGTCGTTAGCAGGAACTGAGCAATATGGCCGCAGTGCATCGTCTTCGTCGTGCTGAACACTACCGTTAATCAGTAGCGTCATCACCTTTTATATCTACTGCAGGATGAAAGCCTAGCTCTCCCAGTGTTCTCCAACTGTACCTTTCTTGCGTGAACTTACTCGATGCTATACTGGCAAATTCCCTAATTATGTCACACCCGTCTTTATAACCTGTCGCGGGTAAAGCGATAATTTTGCACCTCTGTGAACGAAGTAAAATTATGTACACAGGATCTCCCGCTCCTGAGTTCAGGGACCAACTGTTAACCTACAACGCGATCACCAAGCACTATTACTTAGGCGCAGGGCATTCCCCCTGCCACATTTTAAGTTAAATAGGCCACAGGCGGTTACGTTAAGGCTTCTGCAGACACGAATGTACCTAACCCGGTCATCATGAATAAAATTAATCCGGACTGCGGGGTCTATTGTAGTAAGTGTGGGGGTTGCTCGATTTAGAACACCTGCTTTGGCGCTGCTTGGAGTTGGCCGGCGACGGTTCTCGAAGTGAAGAGTGGTGGCAGCGGATGCTGCACAGTGAAGTGCTGGCGGACCAACTCAGGGCTGTCCAGAGGGCCCGTGTGACGGCAGAAGGGCTCGGCCACTCTGTCCCGACATGGGAGCGGCCCGCATCAGTCCCGGACGGATCCCTCAGGACCTAAATACAGTTCTTCATACCATACCATACGCCAGGGCGAGATCTGGCAAGTAGTAGCAGTGCACTCTGGTGGAGACGCGATGAGTCGCATCATAGGCCGAAACTAGTTCCAATGCTTATGATTTTGGCTTCCTGACGCATCCATCCGATAATTTACCGTGATCTCAGCTTACCCAAAGTAACAAACGCGACACGTTGACAGCGGCGTCTTGGTTAAATATCTGTCGATTAAATATATATGCCAGGACGAGATCTGGCAAGCAGTAGCGTGACGTGGCGGAGACGCGTGGAAGTTTTTTTTGCGGGTGCACTTCACTGCAGCACTGCACTGCAGCACTGCAGCGGATAGATGTCGGTGTCTTTTTAGAGGAGCACGTTTTCCCAAGGAAACAAGGAAACGGAGCACGCTGGTTGTGGTAGTGAATGAGATGATAGCGCGCGTCCTGGGAGAAATTGTTAATGAAATTCGCAGGTATTTTGCAGGGCCGACGCGGTTAGCACAAAAAGAAAGTCGGGCAGTGGCCGATTATGGTGAAGGAAAAGCAGAGCGTGCTGTGCCGAATGAGGAGTGTGACAAAAGCTTGCTGCTGCTTCATAAAAGCAAGTGGAAGCCGAGTGATAACACGCGTACAGAGAATGCGAGCCTTATCATACGCAGCAAATCTTTTCTTCATATAATTTGACAATAATTTCTTGCTATACCTTTCATATTTTGTAAAGTTGGCTTCTCCTTTCAAAAACATAAAAGGAGGCAAAGCACGCTTTACCGGAGACGAAAGACTGCACAATGTGCGCGCTGCCACGTCCACTTTTTCTCACGCGCTTATCCTTGCAATCCTTACTGGTCTCTATTATCAACGCCTCGTCGTGCTATTTCAATTGCTTATTGCGCGTTACGTAGAATGTACAGCAATCAAGAACGACTCGGACCGTCCGCCCACGTTTATTTCCTTGATGCAAGGGCCATCTCCGGCCGCCACAGCTTGGGCTTTGGCTCGGGATTTGTCTATTTCTTTTCCTCCCCTTTCGCACCCGCTTTCGCCTCTGCTTTCGGCTCATCCTTGCTCTTGACCTTTACAGCCTCACCGGCTGCCTGAACTTCCGGCTTTTCCGCAGCGGCGGCCTCCTTGGCCTCTTCCAATGCCTTGAGCTTGATCTCGAGCTCGCGCAACTCCTTCTCCTCCTCGTTGAGTCTCTCAGCTTCCTCGACCTTCATGTAGCCCTTCCCGACCATGAAAAGCCGGTAGCGGCGGCGGTCTTCGTAGCCCTGGGGACCCCAGTTATCTCGAGGACTAATCGCCTTCCGGAAGTCCTGCGAAGCGAGATTTTAGAGAGCTTTAGTTGGGCGTCGCTTGCGGTCCGCTATGCTCACATTTTACTCGCGCTATGGAAACTGCGTCGCGGAAGAACGCGTTCATTTCGAATTTTTCAATAAGCGCGTCTCTCAGAGACGCGAAGACGTGAGCGACGCGCAAGCCATCTTGGCTGCGGAACGACAAAGAAGCCAGAAGGACGCACTACATATTTATTAATCCACGCACCCTTCACACATTTCTGAGAGAAGTTCTGTAGCCCAACTTGTACAATTTTCTTTGTAATTATTTGCGATTAATAGATACCTGATTAGATTAGATTTCTCACCACTGCGCGCTCAATCGTCTCGGCAGTGGAGCGGGGGCAACGTTCTGCCGTCTTCTGCCGGCAAGAAAGTTGTGCACGGCACGTACTAACCTTCTCGTTGAGCAACTGTGTGTAAATTGTTACTGCACACGGGCCCAAGCAGAACGGGCCCGTGCACACAAGTAGACAAGCGAATAATAGGCGCTGAACGCAGATACAAACACACACATAGCCTGCCTTCACAACGGGCATGCGGCCTTTGAGTGTTAAGAAACGACTTCATTGGCTGTTTCTGAGCGCTTTCTCTAACTTTTTGAATTCGGCTTACACACACACACACACACACACACACACACACACACACACACACACACACACACACACACACACACACACACACACACACACACACACACACACACACACACACACACGCACGCACACACACACACACACACACACACACACACACACACACACACACACACACACACACACACTCTCTCTCTCTCTCTCTCTCTCTCTCTCTCTCTCTCTCTTCATTGGCTGCTTCTAAGCACGCTCTACAACTTTTCGAATGGACTTATACCCAATAAGAAAACAAATATTTAAAATTTTGAATAAATAAGATTAGATAATTAGCTACATGACCACTCTTCACGACATAGTCTGAGTTATTCAATATGACTGCGAGTGAGTGAGTGAGTGTCAACTTTATTATTAGAAGGGGTAAGGGATAAGGGAGGCTAAGCTACGTAGGCTTCCAGGTTGTGCTTCACGATGGAGTCTTCAGCTCGTGCCAGGACCCGTGTTTGGATGTCTCGGTCGGTGCTGGAGAGAAGAGCCTCCCATTGTTCGTCGGTGGGGGGTGACGAGACGAGGTCGGCGGGCGGGGGATCTTCCGGGCAGCCCCAGAGGATGTGGTTCAAGGAGGCAACGTCGCCGCACAGGCAGCAGCGTGGATCAATGACACCAGGGTGGATGTGCGAATACACTAGGGGGCACGGAAAGGTGCGGGTCTGGAGGCGACGCCAGGCGATCTCGGACCGCTTGGGAAGACTGCCATGTGGAGGTGGGTAGGCGTACCGTTCGAGGCGATAGTGCTGGGTAATGTCGTGGTAGGTGACCAGGGGCTCCGGCACCGGGGCGTCCAACGCGGAGGGGCCCACCGCTCGGTCGACGAATCCTCGAGCGTGTTGGTGAGCCGACTCGTTGCCGGGGTGACCCGAGTGGGCGGGGACCCAGACCAGTTCAATGTGACACGGCTCGTCCTCCAGTAGAAGTGGGCGAAGGAGCCGTAAGGTGGAAGGCGAGACGAGACCTCGGGCGAAATTGGAGATGGCGTGCTTGGAGTCGGAGAGTATGACGCTGGCGTTGGTCGAGGTGGCGGCTAAAGCGATGGCTGCCTCCTCAGCCTCGACGACGTAGGGCGTTCGAACGGTGGCGGCCGTGATTGTCGGCCCCGAGGGTGCCGAGGGTACCGAGGAGGGCGAGACGGAGACGACTGCGAAGGCGTCCCCGCGCGAGGTGTATCTGGCCGCATCCACGTAGGCGATGGCCGGGTGGTCGGCGTACTTGGCGTGAAGCATGGCCGCACGGGCTTGGCGACGGGCGTCGTGGTGTCCCGGGAGCATATTCTTGGGTAGCGGCTTGATAGAAAAGGCTGCCCGAAGAGCATGCGGTAGTGAGACCAGGTCTGGCGGGTGAGAAGAGGTGTCATGACCGATGGAAGAGAGGATGTAGCGACCGGTCGGCGAACGATGAAGGCGTTGCACCTGAGCGGTGCGGTGAGCTTCGATCAGTTCGTCGAGCGTGTTGTGTACTCCCAGGCGGAGGAGACGTGCCGTGGACGCGTTGGGGGGAAGGCCGAGAGCAGTCTTGTATGCACGGCGGATGAGGACGTCGACCTTGTCGCGTTCCGATTTGAGAAGACGAGTATAAGGAAGGCCGTACGTGAGACGGGAAACGACGAAAGTGTCCACTAGGCGGAGGAGATCGTGTTCGCGCATGCCCATGCGCCGCGCTCTGACACGAGCAAGCATGCGCGCGGTTTGCTGAACCGAAAGCGAGAGCTGGTCGATGGTGTGAGCATTATGGCGGTTTGACTGTACTATCAGCCCGAGCACCCGGAGATGCGAGACGACGGGAACGGGAGTGGAATTGACGTGAATCGTGATGGTGGGGTGAGGCGTCTTGTGGCGACGCCGGTCGGGGGGCCGCATGAGGAGGAGGGCCGATTTGGCCGCCGAGCAAGCGAGACCGGCCGCGTGCACGTGACTTGTGACGACGTCAGTTGCGCGTTGCAACGTCTGCTCAATGTGCCCGTCGGAGCCAGACGTGACCCAAATAGTTACGTCGTCCGCGTACAGGGTGTGTTTGAGATCGGGGATACGGTCGAGCTTGGCGGGAAGTGAGCGAAGGGCGAGATTAAAAAGGAAAGGCGACAAGACAGCGCCCTGAGGGGTACCACGAGATCCAAGCGCATACGTGGGAGACGAGAGATCTCCCACGATGATTTCGGCCGTGCGGGCCGTGAGGAAGGAGCGAATGTAGTGGTAGGTGCGAGAGCCGGGGTTGATGGTGGCGAGTTCGGTAAGAATAGCCGAATGGGAGACGTTGTCGAACGCCTTGTGAAGGTCGAGGCTAAGGAGAGCCTTAGTGTCCGAGAAGGTGGGCGGATCGAGAAGGTCGTGGTGGAGTTGCAAGAGGACGTCTTGTGTGGAGAGGTGGGGGCGGAAACCAATCATGGTGTGGGGAAGGAGGTGGTGAGCGTTGGTGTACGTTTGCAAGCGAGCTAGGACGACGTGCTCCATGAGCTTGCCGACGCACGATGTGAGTGAGATGGGCCGGAGGTTCTCGATTGTGAGTTTCTTGCCCGGCTTCGGGATGAAAGCCACGCGAGCGTGTTTCCACGACTGGGGGAGGTTGCCGGAGCGCCAGCACTCATTCAGGAACGAAGTGAGGGCAAGGACCGAAGGGGCATCAAGATTTCGGAGTAGTTTGTTGGGAATGCGATCTGGACCGGGGGCAGAGGTGGTGCGGAGCTTGTGTAGCGCCGCGTAGACTTCAGCTTCCGTGATATCGGCATCTAGTTCGGGGTTGGGGGCCCCGGAGTAGGACGCGAGAGGGGGAGAAGAGGTGCCAGGGGGTGTCAGCTGGAGGTATTTGGCGGCCAGGTCTGCTATCAGCGATGGTGTGTCGCCGGGGTAGGCCCGGACAATGCGTTGTAATTGTTGCCGAGCGACTGACTTGGCGGAAGCAGGGTCGAGGAGGTGGCGGAGGAGATGCCACGATTGCTTGCAGCCCAACTGACCGGAGATCCCTGAGCAAAGCTGCTCCCACTGTTGGCGGGCGAGTACAGTTGTGTGATGCTCGATCTCGCGATCGAGGTATGCGATGCGGCGGCGCAGGCGACGGTTGTGACGTTGCTTATGCCAACGGTTGGTGAGGCTCGTGCGAGCGGCTAAGAGGTGGGCGAGGCGGGAGTCAATTGCCGGATGGTCCTCCGTGGTGGGGATCGAGGCGGTGACCCTGTCGAGGTCCGCCAGTAGCTGGTCGGTCCACATCGAAAGGTCCTCGATGTCGGGGGTGGCAGAGTGCAGCCGGCGGGCTCGGAACGCATCCCAATCCGTATAGCGGGTCGTGTGTGGGCGCGGCTTGCACGGGGAGGTACGGGCTTGGATGGCGAGGACGTAGTGGTCGCTGCCCAGGGACTGATGTGTATTGGACCAGCGCGCGTCGTGCACGTAACGGCAAAAGCTGAGGTCCGGAGTGGTGTCGCGGCACACGCTGTTGCCGATGCGCGTGGGTTGCGTGGGGTCGGTAAGCAGGGAGAGGTGGAGGTCGTGTGCGAGCTGCCACAGCCTCGCGCCGGGGCCATCGGCCTTGGAGTAACCCCAGTCCGGATGCCTGACGTTGAAGTCACCGAGAACGAGGAGGGGGGATGTGGCTGCTCTCGCTGCAGCGGCACGGAGCAGAGCAACGAGCGACAGGTCTTTGGTGACGCGTGGGGGGGTATAAACATTAAGAATAAAAAGAGAGGGGTCTTCACGTCGCTGAGGTAGGACCTCGATAAAGACATGGTGGACCGTAGGGAAGGGCAGATCGGCTCGATTGACCGTGAGCGTCCGCCGAGTGAGGATGGCCGTGACGGGATGGGGCAGAGGGTGATGAGCTACTTGGTCATGGGCGACGTAACCCGAGAGGGAAATGGTGGCGTGAGTCTCCTGTAGAACGATGACGTCAGGAGAGACCGAGGGGTCCAGTTGTTGAAGGTGTAGAAGGAGGTGGTTACGCTTGGGGCGAAAACCACGGCAGTTCCACTGCCAAACGGTGACGACAGAGCGGTCAGCCATGATTAGTAGCGGAAGAAAGAGGTATTGCCTCGGCTGGTGCTTGCGAGGGTCGGGCGGCAGAGGATGAGGTGGTGCGGACGTGGAGCGGTGGCTTGGCTCGGATGGTTGCGAGCATGGAAGCTTGAAGGCTATCCACCGTCTCTTGGAGAGATTGGAAGGACGTGGCGGGGGGATAGGCAGTGAGGTCGGTGCGCATGGCATTGAGGGCTTCTTGTTGTGCCGTGAGAAGCTGGTATATCGAGGTGAAACGGCTATCCAGCCGTTTTTCTAGGTCCACCAGGGTCGTCTTGATGGCTGCCTGGACCTCTTCGGAAAAGTGGAGAGATGCAGGAGGGGTGTTGGGTCTGCGGCGTTTGCTAGTGCCTCCTTCGCAAGTCTGAACATCCATGTCAGAGGAGGAGGCGATTGAGGAGGGCAGACATGATGGGAGCGTGATGGCTGCCTCAAGCTTCTCCTCAAGAGCTCGTAGTTGGGCTTGGAAGGATTCAATTTGGGTCTTCTGTGCCGCAAGTGTAGCGGTTTGTGCAGTGAGCTGCTGCCGTAGGGAGGCGTTTTCCTGCTGCAGTGCGACGACCTGCGGCGAGGAGGACGCCGAGGGAGCGCCGGGGGGGCCGCGGGACCACGTCGACTGGTTGGGCTTAGAGGCTGGTTTGGGCGCCGCTGGAGCGAGGGGTGGGAAGTCACTGGTCGACTTGGAGGGCGGAGGCGGCGGAGGACGGCGCGCCGTTTGCATCGGGGGTTGAGGGCGCTGCACGTAGCGGTGCTTACAGTTGGAACTATGCGTTGAGTGATTCCCGTTGCAAACGATGCAGCGGGGGGTGCAAGTCGGGGGCGAGCCCTCGAGCGGTGGGGGGTGAAAGTCGCCGCAACGACGGCACCTGTCTTGCTGTGGCTTGGGGCACACGTCGGTCCGGTGGCCAGTCGAGCGGCAGTTGAAACAGGCCTCCACCTTGTTGTGGAAAGGGAGGAGGCGAAGGTGGACTCCATGGTAGAAGATCCACCGGGGTAGTTTGGGGTCCGTGAGGGTGACCAAGATGTGGGGAGTCTTGCCCATACGGCGGGCACCCACAATAGAAAGTGCAGGATTGCTTGCCTGCAGATCGTCAAGGATGGCTTCATCTGTGAAGTCGTCGAAGGCGTGGTAGAGTAATATGACTGCGAACATGTACCACCGGTCCAATTAGCCTAAGCTGTACCAGACTACTAAAGCGAAAGCTTTACCAACCGCGTCGGGCCGAGTTTTGCCGCCGCCAGCAATTTGACCTTCATTTGACCACAGCTGCGTCGTAGCCTTAGCAACACATAACGTGACTCGCCGTGCCGAGCTCCGCCGCCACCGACGACTTGGCGCATGCGCTCTCCGCAGCTAGGTCGCCTCCTGACCACGTGACTCGCCGCGCCTGGCTAAAAGTAGCGCCGCACTCGCCTAGTAAGTACGAGCTTGGCCATGGATGAGAGTGAGGCCGGGCCGTCTTCTCTGAGCATTGCGCGGGAGCGGGAGACTTTGAGCCGTCGTTGCCAAGCGCAGTCTGACCAGCTCGCGGATATCGCCCGGCGAGGTGCTCCACTGGAGAGGGTCCGGAATGCAACAGGCGTCGCACCGTCTAGATCAATGTAGCGACCGCGTCCGCGCCCTGTCCGTTTGTGCTTCGACGCTGCGCATGTTCGCGGCGTCTCTTTGTATGTCTAGCACTTACGCTTTCCCTGTGGCACAACAGGCGTCGCACCGTCGAACGATGCGTGTCTACCCAAGCCTAATCACAATCATGTCTAGCCACCGACCTAGGCACAGCCGTCATATCTGGCTTAACGATGATTGTGTACTTAAGTATAATAATTACAACTAAATCAAAGGTTAAGGAAATGAAACGAAGACCTAACCACGGTAAACGAAGCTTTCGCTTTGCATATCCAGGGTTAGCTGAGCTAAGCCGCAGCCAATTTATTTAAAGTTTGGTTCTCGTTACGCGAGGCACGTGGTATGTGGACCACTTGGCCCACTGGGTATGTTCTGCCTGCTGTCTTGCGGAGTAGATGCTTGGGTCACTTGACGAGTACCCTAACAGACAACTTTCTGATGGTTTCTGGCTGGCCTAGTAGAACCCTTGGGTCACTGTGCATGTGATCATTCTGAGCCAATCCCCCAGAATGGATGAGCCACTGTGACACAAGGTGTGGATCCTTAAATGCATTTAGACGTGTTGTGCTTCACTGTGCCCACGCACCTCTCATCAACGTTCTTCCTTTGACAAGCGTCATACACCGCCTTCGTCCTAGCAGCTGCAAGCGATGAAGCTCTGCTCGTGTCACACACTACTGCTTATACCTCGCCAACAAGAACAAGCCTCGCGTCATTTGGATTTCAAAATTGCTTTGTGTGTGCGCGTTTTCTTTAACTAACACTATACAGTGAAAGCTCGTTAATTCGAACTTCAATAATTTGAATTTATGGATAATTCGAACCGTACGATTTGGTCCGGCCAAGCTCCACAGAAGTCTATGTACAAAAAAGTCCGTTAATTCGAACGCGAGAAGGTTCCCTGACGGATAATTCGAACTACGCTCGCCTGGCACACGGCCAGAGAAACGCGCTTACTGCCTACACACAAGGCTGTATTGCCTCCGAAACGTAGAAAATGGCGACAGAAGGCAAAATCGGAAAAAAATCTAACCGACGCGGGGTCAGCCAGAAAGCAGCGGCGGCTGCCGCCTCTCGTTCTACGTAACCTCCGAGACTTTTTGCCCATTGCGAATCTCGTAGGCTTTGGAAATCTTGTACAGCTGCTAATGTTGTGTGGAGATGGCACGGCAAGCGCCAAAACACAGCTAATCAAGTACGTCGCAGCTGCGCTTGCAATCAAGAGCCAACGAATCAGGGCCTTCGCCACCTTCACATGTTCAGCGTCTTTGTCTCGGCAGTCTTCATCGGTTGTGCACCTCTGTTTTCAGCTTAGGAGGTATCGGCCGTCGTGATTCATTGTGATGGTGTTAAGCCTCGGCTAACGTTCGTTTCGGTGGACATCGGTGGTGTGGCACAGTCGGACCCAGAGCTTCGACTTGAAGGTGGCGTGTGCCCGCGGCACACGCCATCACTTTCTGACACGCCAAATTTCTGACATGGCCTACTGCTTCCAAATCGCAGTGTACTGTTGCTCTCCTTCACTTTCGTTAGTTCGAACTTTCGTTAATTCGAACTGAAGCGGCTTCCCCTTGCGGTTCGAATTAACGAGCTTTTATTGTACTGACGCAGAACGAGAGGAACAAAGGGCATGATGGCAGCTGAAAATGTCTGTCCTGAGATACGTGCCAACTAACCCAACTTTCTTCTCTAATTAAGCAAATCACGGACAACAGAAGCGCGAAATATCAGTCAAACAGTTTTTTTTTCTTTAAACGACGACGGCGCTTTTTAGAGACCACTTACAGACGAGAACGCGGGCGACATATTCACGTGTAAGGTGTTAATACGTTAGGCTGGTGATAACGGCTTTTACGATACATACGTAATTTTGCGTTCCCCAATTTTTTCCTTTGTGTTGTTTTCTCTTGTTCTCATTGTGCACAGGATAACGTGTACATAAAGTTCTTCTTTTTTAAAAAAATCATAGCGCAGCATTTAAAAAGCTCTTGTGGGACATAGCGCAATTCCACTTCCTGAGCTGGAATTCTCGGAGATAGACGTTACTTGCACGACACACCGAAATTGATCATCGGTTAACTAAAAATTTTTGTCGGCTTTAGATGTCAACAAAGCTTGAAATTCAGCCAATTAGTGCAGTTCCATCTTTGCGTGAGCGTTAGGAAAGAACTTGAACAAGAACGTACAAATGCGTACGAGACTGAACACATTAGCATGCTTGATATCTTCAGTCGCGTCCTCGTCTAAATTCCTTCCTAGCGCTAGCGCAAAAACAATAAAGGATGGCTGAATAGAACTGTGATTTTTATCGCTTAGTTACGCAACTGCAAACTTGATGCTTCACTATTCTTTCCAATTTTGCGATTTTCAGCAGACCTTGTAAAAAAGCAAAATATGACCAAAATAAAGAAATATCTACTTCCTGCAGTTCCCAGATTTTTTAGATATTTAGAAGAACACTAACAAACGATAAAATTTAGTGCATTAGATGCTGATAAAAAGGATTTCTTCGTTCCTATGAATTTACATAGGAGCTCCTGAGGCAAGACTTTTTCTGAAGAGATGATAAAGTTCATTCGTCAGTTTAAGGTTGTCGGTATGAGTTACCAGAGTTACCAAGTAATTTTGATTTTGAAAACAAAGTCTTCTCTGCTGAATTCTCAAGGGTCTGGTGTATTCTCGGTACCTTGTTAGCACTTCAAGAACGAAAAAAAAAGAACACCCTTCCGCGCCTTCAATGCGTCGTACTGAGTCGCAAAATGTATCAAAATGTAGATAATAATAAGATAAGAAGCAATAATTAATCGCAGCGTAGGTAAAATTAATTATATGGGCGTAAGCAGTGCCCATATAGCAGAAAAATAACCGCTTTGCACCATATATTGCACTATCTGCAATATCGGCCCACCTGACCTATTGGTAAAAAAAAAAAAGGTCAACGAAGTATCGACAGTAAAGAAGGCATTCCCGATGTAATTGCGCGTGAAACACGATATGAATAAGGTACGAAATGAGTGAATAATGAACATGAAAAAAATACGCCGACATAATTGACATTTGATCATCGAATCATCTGGATCACCATGCACGTCCACTTTGCCATCTTTAGTGTCGACACTTGGTTGAACCTATCTGTTAGCGGAACCCCTGGTGGGTATACTTTGTGTCATGAATCTACGTCGTCGAGCATAAAATAGCGCGCGCGACTATACCTACGCATGTAACGTAAGCGAGTGCAGTGCCGTTAGATCAGCGGTAGGCCTCACCCATTTGGCGGCCCTGAGTTCCTTGATGGCGACAATGGGGATTATGGCGAGACCGATGCCGGCCACCAAGAAGCCGGTGACCTGCGACCACATCGGGAACTCGTACATGGTGCCATGTCGCTTCACCTTCACCGACTCGAAGTTGGTAAGCGACGTCACGGCCAGGACCTGGGCAGAGGACGGTACAGGAACATGCTTCTCAGGCGCAATGGTGCCGCTGGCCGAGCTCTGTGCGTGCTTGGTTTTAAGTGGTCTGACAAGGACCGCGTGTTCAACACTACATTGCCGCACGTACAGTCGCGGACAGAATATTATGGACTATGAAATCTAAGAAAAAGCTGAATATCTCCGCAACCTCACAACGCAATCTTGTATTTGCATTTTGTACCTCGACTAGAATATGCTAACAACACTGTCGTGGGCAGTTTTACTGGTTACTGCTACAGGCTGCTCGGGAATTGAACGTTTTCGGAGATCCCGTGGTGCATTTTATTCTGTCCGCGACTGTACGTATCGTTTTACTGTTGTGCCAGCGTCCACACTCTGCAACATTGTCACCGTCATCCAGTTATCGCTCGGCGCAAGAAGCGCGTGCTATAGTCGAAATTTCTCGAATCGCAGACTCTATATGGGCGCCGCCATATTGCTTATGCAGTGGCGCCATCTATGAGGTGTCCGCTTTCGCCGCCACGCTGGCTTGGACGAATGCTCAGTGTTGTGTGCCAACTGAAGCACTAAAAATAAAACAGCTAAAACATCTCCAAATCGTTCCGCAGCACGCGATGGCAACACACTCAATAAGCGTGCCGCGTCGGCTCGCACAAGCCAGAAAGGAGGAGCACATGCTCTCGGCGCGCTGGTTTCCTCCTCGCTCAATGAAAAGGTCTATAAAGAAGTTGTCTAACTAGGTTGCGTGCGCGACGCGAGTACCGCTTTACATTCTCGAATGCATGCGAGCACCAGCAATTGCGCTGTAACGCGCGTGGTGGTATAAATAGCGGGCGAGCTTGACCCACCATTTCAGATTCGACAACCGCGCTCGCCACTGTCGTTGTGATTTAAGTGCTCATCGATTTTCTGGGCACAAGTTTAAAAACCCAACAAAGAGCGAAATTTTTAACTCACAGTTTTGGCGGTGTTTTGGTTATTCACCGTGTAGCTACGATGTGACGATATTCTCACGAGGCCTCTTGTTCATCATAATGCACATTTACGTCAGTCCCTTTCAAAATTAATCCGGGAAGTAATTGCGTAATATATTCGTCACGGTCACAATCTGAATTTCGAATCATGATTCGGAATTCAGATTACTAAGCACAGAAAAATGGATAACAATGCCTTCGACCGACTCACGTCCTTTTCTTGTTTTATGCGTTTGCGCATGTGCATTTTTGTCTATACATGAGATGCTCTGTTTTTCAGAATAAACAGTTGTAAGCGTAGCGCTCGTCTTTCCTTTCGCCTCTCACTGTCTTCTTTTTCCGAGTTTTCTTGCGCTAAAAAGCAACATGTTAAATGAACAGTTTCCTGTTGAGTTTGTCGGCTTCGGTCTTATAGAGAAGTAACGCAGCTCCGTAAAGGCTGACGATAAATGAAAGGATTGTAACTGAATTTCCATCTATTAAACTTGTATAAACTCTATAGTTTTCAGTTAAGGACAATGCACATGCATGCGCTGGTAACCGAGGGCCTGGAAAATACGCATGACAAAGTGCCGTGCTAACTAAAGCGAGTACTGCGCGACTTTCACGAGTGCAAAAACGCATAGTTTCTTATGCATCTTTTAGCTACCACGGGAATGAAGGGCATGTAGTACATATGGATTTGTCTCATCTTCGAACTGCGATCATTTATTGTGCTTTATCTTTCTAAATTTTCTATAAACATTTTTCCTAAACGCATGAGCGCAATTAGCTTCTACACACAAGCCTAATCATTGCGACATCTTGCATTTAATACCCGATATATATATATTTCTTATCGAGAAGGATAAACTTGCAAAATCACAAGGCGGTTTGAAGCCCCAAGGAAGATGTTTAAGACAAATCTATGCAAGGCCGACCATTCCCGTGCTGAGCGCAGCTGAACTGCCAACTTGCAGCCCCGTATAGAAACTAATAGCCTGCGTTTCCTCTGCTAATTTTCTTTTGTAGGAAAATTGTGCGAAAACGGACATCACTCACCGCCACAGCCACTGGAAGACAGAACTTCCAGGTGACGTACATGAACACGCCCGGCGCGCTTCCGAGCATGAACTCCATGTCGGCGATCATCCGCGAGATGCCTGCAGCCGTGAGAACGCGCACGCGAGTGTCGTGCCATCAGCGACCAACGTCAACGCACATCAACGACTGCGACAGACTTGCCTACTACGCAAGCGAAACACGCTCGTGTTTTGTCGGTAGCTCCTGTTGTGACTCGCATTGCAAACAGACAAGGCGCATGTGCTTAGATCGTGCGTGTGACGGTCGTGTCTGCGATGCATCACGCCGACATGCACGCAGCGAAAACGGCAGAAAATTCAAACAAACCCCTCTCGCGTCTTTCACGGAGAAACCGCTCTCCTCGCTAGCATGCAGAGATGGCGTCACGGCCGTCGCCCCTGCGTCCCACGCGTATCGCCTGCAGAGCACGGACATACAGCGGCAACGCGACCGCGCAAAACGCAGAGCACGCGTAACCGCCACTGTAAACTTGGCACAACAGTCACCAAAATACAAACAAATAAAAGGAGACGGGACTATAGGAAACATGGCCGCAGTGATATGAGCTTGACGACACTCAAGGCAGACAGCAGGCGCAAAACAACAATCTCAACGTAGAATGCCCAGCGCTCGTTCTGTGCATTTCGTGATTATTACGTTTTTTTTCTTGCGTAACAACAGTGACTTACAGTGCCAGCAACCAACTCGCCCAGCTTTAGCAAAAGTAGCAATAGTTTAGGGGAGGCGAAGCTTGTGTGTGTACGTGGCGTAGCCCTCTCTACTCTGACAAGACAAAAGAGCAGCTTTTGCCTCAAGTCAGGCGCAATGCTGTTGAAAAGTATGTTTTACCTTGATGAAAAAGGAAGGAAAACTGTCTGCGTTGAAAAGAGAGAGAAAAAGAAATGCGGCGTATCCAACGAGTCAGAATCTGCACACAGCGAAGCTTAGTGTGAGTGCATAAAGAGGGGAAACACGAGTTTGCGTTTATACTTAATGTCCGCACAAGGTGACACGGAAGGCTTTGTTCAGGTATTGTAGAGAGGCTAATGCAGTGCCGCTACCGCGGATGCGCGAAGGCGAGCGCCATCTGGTGGTGCGGCAGAGAACGCAGCGGCGCACGTCTTCCGCTGTGATGGGTTGGTCTATGCAGTTAGAGAACAGCCAGGCCGCAGCGCCCATGGTCATGAAACTCGACGAGGCTCGCAGAGAAAAACTTCGCTTTTAAAAAGCCATCAAATGGCGGTTAAACGTTGTTACCACCACCATGGATCAAGATGATCAAGCACCGCTCACCGTAGCCGAAGACGAGGGTAGCCATTTCGGCCACACCGACCCAGGGGATCAAGTGGCTGGAGACGAACTCGTCCAGCAGCGTCAGGATGTACAGCCCTCCCTGAGATAGTGTGAGAAAATAGAGCCAGGAAACAAAAATAGAGCCGATGTTAACTGCAACTCGGGCTAGGGGAATATTTGTTATCGCCCCGTTTCAAAGGAGGTGCCACTAAACATCATCGTCACTAGAACCAAGGTCGTTACAGGCACAGCGGTTTTAACGAAAAGAAGTCGCCGTTTCGCCCGAAAGGCGACGCATCGATTGCGATAGCAAATTAACGGACAGCTAGTTATACGAAGTAAGGATAATAGTTTTATCGGCCGTACAGACTTGTAAACACACGAATACTAAATAAAATAACAAGCATGGTGTAACGCGCACACAACCAAACGTGAACACATCGCACTCGATGACCGCGGAAACTGCCTGTAAAAACGCTGGAGTGAGGAAGCGCGGCAGCAGCAGCAAGCGATTTGACCTTCGTGCTGCGTCTCGCATCAACGCGAACTAAGCCGCGAAAACAAAGCGCTGCGCGGACTCCGTCCCCGTCGCAGATGGCTTTGAAGATACAGCGGCCCTAGCGGGCTTGCGCGGCCGCCCGGAGTTGAACACCTTCCCCCTCTTCCTACCCTCCCCTCCCCCCGGATCCTTGCGCGCGACGGAAGACGGCGCGTTTCCTGCACGCTTTCCTCGCTTGTGTGCGCGAGATTGAACCGCGTTCGCCGGCTCGTCCTCGCACATACAGCGCGCGGCGACGATTTTATCACCCCTGAACATTGTACGGAACTTCACGGCGACGGCAGAGTTAAGCCTGGAATGTCCAAATAATTGCTATCGCAATAAAAAAATAGACATCAATGCGAGATAGGCGAAATGCTAGACTGCGATGGATTTAGTAAAACCTGATCAGATCAAGCAGGCTAGGTCGCCGCCCCTTTTAAATGGGGATTCCAATAGAAATCAACACGGCCACCACCACCATCTCCAGAGTACACCTTCCCTCAAGAACATCCAACGGTCACGGAAAAAGAAATGTCTTTATTCTGGCTGTTTTCACTTGTCGCGCTTCCAGATACACTCCTGTATTCTTGCGTATAAGATTGTGAAACTTTGATGCTCCAATGTATAAAATGGTAGTAGGTTGCCTGTGTAGAAATGTAACATTTCTTTTCTCTCTCCGTAAGTATGTCCTTTAATTAAGCTGCAGCTATCAAAATTTATCTTTGTTGTCGCGACTGTGACTGCTGAGAAGAGTTGGCAGCTCGTGTACCGCTTGATGCAATGAGTTTCTGTACCTGCGACGCGATGGGCAGCCCCATGACGAAGAAGCAGACGCAGCAGATGGTGGCCACGTAGGTCTCATGGGCACGGCACGCCGGTATCTCGTCTTTCAGCGGGGTCAGGGCGGCCTCCACGAAACCGAACTGCAAGCCGGAACGGAGCCGTGTCATAAGGTCACCTTACAAAACGAGTGTTTGGCTGGGTAAAAAAAAAAAACAGCGTTCGAGGAAAGGTAAGCTGGCTTTGAGAGGCGGCACAAATTGATGACGTCAGAAAATGTCATATCAAAAAAAAAAAATGTTTCCAGCCCATAATCTGTCGTTGGTCCGCTGTGTGTGAGGCATGGTGCCGCCGACGTGCTGTCGCGCTAGTTGTTTTGACACAAATACCATAGTGATTATGTAATGACTTTGAAACGAGGAGAGACATGAATGGTACGTTAATTTCAACTGACGTTATACTTCGAAATGTGACGTAGTCGTACCTGAGCTCGGTAACACAGACCACACGCGGAAGCGAGATATGTGCTGTGATTCTGCCTCGTATTTTTTCCCATTCTTTTTTTGTCATTGACCTCACGTACAAATGTGTCACATTCCGAAACAAAATTTCGCTTGAATATAGCGTAGCGTCCATGTCTGCCTTTCTCGCAATGTGCGTCGCATAAGCACTATGGTACCTGTGCTGTCGTCGCCGTATGGGAGCCAGGCACTGGTCAGACTGCGTAGCGGCTGTTTCGGCTTCCTGGAAGATCTGCCTACGCCAGCAGCTGCTTGGGCTACGACGGAAACGAGACGATTTTCTGAACAGCAACAAACGCACGCACGTTTAGTGCCTTACTTGAACTAGATGCACGCTGCCACCTGATAAGCGTATTGCCCGATACATGTCATCGTTCGAACGCCTACACGGCCACGTCCGGTCTGGAGCGCCTGCCTGCTCAGAGTGGTCGTGACAGCGCATACATAGTTCTACTATGAAGGGTGTTCTTTAACGCGACAGCGTTAAGGGCTCCGTGTCGCGGAAAATCCGGTGCCTGGCTCCGGCCGTCTTGTGAGCGAAAGCTCATCGCGAACCACGCAGGGCTTCCGCATACAGCAGAGGCGTTACTGAACTAACTGTATTTCTCAAAGTAAAATGATTCAGAAAAAGATCGTAAAGTACGACTTACACGCTTTTACAGACATGACAGAGTCGGATTGTAATTTGAATATACAAGAAAACATCATTCTGTTATGTGGAAAATGAAACACAAATCCGTTTTCCAGTGTTTATACCATTCATAGAGCGTTGCGCCCCGTTCGGTTACTTGCAACGCCATCCAGATGGCGCTCGCATCCGCCCATGCGTAAGGCCACTATATGAAACAAGTTTACCCATCCGTGGCCCACGCAAGAGGCCGAATTTCTACCAGAAAGCTCGCCTTAGTGCATAGCAATCGCCGCCAGGGTTTCCCGGTAGACATTACGGTTACATAAGCTGCAGTTGACGGGAAGCGTGAGAAGCAATCGGAGATCTTTGAATGCCGTCGCGTTCCACTCTTACAGGCGAAGCTTAAGCGTCCTCCAATCTTTTTTTAAAATACAGATTCCTTGCAAGAAAGTAGTGAGCGCAATGAACTTGGCGTTTTTGCAGACGAGTTCGTAGGCGAGGTGGGCATACTTCTCCGCTAACAACGTGAGCTTCAGAAGACTAACAAAAATTTGCTTTTTTATTAATGCCTTGGGGGCAGTTGTCTAAATGGCTAATTTGGAGGCAGTGTGACATTCTCATGCACACTCATCTTTCAAAAATCTTGGAAACCGCACCTAATTCGAGCTATTGCAGAAAAAGAAAGATTTGCAGTGTTTCTTTTATACGAGTGACTGCATACGAGTGAGTCGGCATGTGTACACCTGGACATCGCCGCGTACCTCGGAGTCGATGGCTAGCAGGAAGAGCATGGCAAAGAAGGCCACCGACCAGAAGTGCGGGAACTCAATGAGGCTGAGCGCCTGCGGGTACACCACGAACGCCAGGCCGAACGCTGCACCGAAAAGTGAATAACGCGTTTTCGAAAGGAAAGGAAAGGCGAAGTGACGTGAAGTCGATATGTTACACCTTCAAAACTCTCTGTATGACGTCTCTTCTCCAAAACAAAACAAAAAAAGAAATTATGCAACTGATTAGCGAGGAAAATGCGCCGAAATTACTTTCAATTTATTAAATGCGTACGTATTTCTACGCCTATACGCAACGAGAAAACCCGTCAGTCCGGCCGTCACGTAAGACGATCGCTTTCAAGATAGGGCCCACAGCAACGAGCGAATTCACCTTCATGCTGTCTCTCGCTTCAGCGCAAACTAAGCGGCGAAAACACAGGCTGGTACTGCCGCGCCATGCGCAGCCGCCGCCGGTTGGCCACCTTTTATACTGGTCCGACACCGATGGATAAGGCGCTAAAGAGCGTTAACGGTTTATAATAATGGTAACGTCATCAGCGCACCTGGTGCCGCCACCTACAGTAGTCCGCTTGCGTCAATTCACCTTGCGCCGCCGTCCGCAGCAGTTCATGTCGCCGCTGCGCTGCCGTTTGTACTGGTCGGATCAAGTTTCATAACGTCTACAGTGGCATCGGGTTGCGCGGAGATGAGCAAGTGGCACAATGCCCACGCATACTTTGACAACTCCCAGAAGAGTTTCTGCGTGAATTTTTTTTATTTTGTTAACGGCCTGAATAGATAATTATAGTTGAACACGGGGAATTACGCGATGGAGAATTTTATTTTAAATGCACTCGCTTTATCTGTTGTGACATTTCCGAAGGCCTCAACATCCACAATCGCGTCGATAGCAGAAAGAAGCTGATTTCAGACGTTGCTAGTGGAGCACCAGTGTCGGATCCATGAAGCTGTAGTTTTGAGTGTGGTCTGTGTAGGTTGAGAGGTACAATATCCTCTCGTTTGTTAGATGTGGGTTTGAAGAAACTATTATTATTGCGATAGCGATTCTATTGACAGTCCAGGCGAACTTTCACCGTCGACGGCGCCGTGGTGTTCCGCGTCAAGTCCAACTTCGATAAGATCGCGGCCGCGCACCGTATATTGTAGGTGCGAGTGAAAGCGCGCGAGGGTGAGCCGAGGAGAATGGTTGCTCGATCTGGCGCTCGTAGGGGAGGAAGGTGGGGAGTAAGCGCGTCGTCTTCCGCCGCGATCAAGTCAGCCGGGAGGGGGCGTTACTCAGATCGCGGCTGCGTACGGCGCAGATCAGCGCGCGCTTAACTTGAAAGTAATCTGCGGTGGGTACAAAGTCTACACTCTAAGAACAGTTTACACCCTTTGGCGTGCCCCTTCTGCCACACAACAATAATCGTCATCTGCCTTGATGCGTTTCCTTTCTTTAACGCTGCGAGCCCGGAACTTTCCAGTAACGAACGGCACGCGCGTTATCAGAAGGGGCACTCCAAAGGGTGTAAACTGTTCTGCGCTGATAACGCGCGTGCCGTTCGTTACTGGAAAGTTCCGGGCTCGCAGCGTTAAAGAAAGGAAACGCATCAAGGCAGATGACGATTATTGTTGTGGGGCAGAAGGGGCACGCCAAAGGGTGTAAACTGTTCTTAGAGTGTAGGCGCGCCGAAGGCTGATGGCTACATGTGCGCTGTGCTCTCGCCGCTTAGTTCGTGTGCAGCGAGAAACAGCACGAAGGGCAATTCGCACGCTACTGTTGCCGCTCTTGCTCACGCCAGCGTTCCGACATCGAGTGGCCGCGGTCATCGAGTGAGATGTGTTGATTTTTGCCTGTGCCCGCGTGATACCAAATTAATTTCATTAGTTTACGCATGTTTACAGCTATACTTCTATAGCTGTTTATAGCACTCTGTCCTGCGAAGGCACCTGTCAGTGATTACCTTGACACTATTTCAAAATGGGGCCTAGAAACAACAATCCGTTGTGCCACACGCCAAGAATTTTTGGCTGATAGCCTTACGGTTTCATGTACCGACCACATAAATGTGCGGTCATGTAATCTAGTTATTAATTGCACGGTAGTTCAAACAAAACTAGCTGATCACTAGTTCGTTTGTACTTATCTAACACAGTCATCTGTCACCATTGCTTCTAGCGCCTCCAAGAAAGAAATTTCGATAAATGATCCAAGGTTATTTGATAGACCAGTCCAACAATACGACTGGCACAGTTTTCTATCAACCGTGCCCCGTCTGAAATTTACCAAAAATTCGTTGCTCTTTTCGATGACTTTAGGAGAGAATCCACTCGAATTACAACAGTTAAACAGCGCAGCGCTAATGATGGTTGGATGTCAGCAGAAATTGTTGCTGCTGTAAAAGATATGCTTTGGAGTCTGTGTCGCCGAGCCCCTAACTGCAACACACTTCGTTTAAAATTTAAACTTTGCAGAAACAAAGTTAATGCAGCTATACGCCTCGCTAAACGTAATCACTTTCGCAACAAGTTTAGGAATGCCCGGTTTGACAGCCGTAAAACCTGGTCCCTAATAAATGACCTCAGAGGTGTTCGTAAAAAACTACGTAACGATAGCTACTTTCTTTCCCACTTTTCATCTGATGGCCAGAGTATAGCAAATGATTTTAATAATTTCTTTTCTAGAATATCGGGTTTTTCCCAGACCACAGATACATGTACACTAAAAACAAGTAACCTGCAATCGGCTTATCTACCGTTGCTTACTGACTCTGACCTAAAAACAATTCTTTTTAGTCTTAAACTCAACAAGGCCATAGGTACCGATGACGTCTCCGTCATCGAGCTTCGAAGAAACTACAGCTACATCAAGGCCGTTTTGATAGCAATAATTAATCATATCTTGTCATGTGGCTTTATTCCCGTCAGACTGGAAACGGCAATCATTATACCACTCTATAAGAAAGGATCTCAAGGCAAAGTTGAAAACTATACCGCCCTTTATCAGATTTACCTTGCATAACACAAATTTTAGAGAAACATATGCTGCTCACTATGAATAGCTTCCTTGATACTAACAACACGTTATCACCGCAGCAATACGGCTTTATAAAAGGCAAAGGCACTCAGGCACTTTTGGATGATTTTTCAGATTTCCTGAATTTCTGTTTCGAAAGTAAACAGGTAGCGTGCGCATTGTTTTTGATGTAAGCAAGGCATTTGACAGTGTCTGCCATGATTTGTTGTTAAAAAAGCTTTCGATGATGGGATTCCGTGGTTTGTTTCTGTCCACTTCTCGATAATTTTCTCCGGGACCGGTTTCAGTACTTCTCAATTCAAAACTTTCACAGCAGCCTTTCGCCAATCAAAGCCGGTGTTCCACAAGGTTCAGTATTAAGCCCTCTTCTATTTAACATTTACGATAATGATCTGTCTAATGCAGTCCCCATTAAGATATTTCAGTATGCAGACGATACAGTGTTAGTTTCTCGTGCAAATCAATATTCTGATGCAGCTTCTCATTTACAAGCAGCGGCAACGAAGGCAATGGACTGGCTCGTCACAAATTTAATCGGCATTAACGTATTAAAAACGCAACTTGTCTGCTTTCGAAGTCCTCTAAAGAGAGTACACTTGACTAGGGAAGTAATATTACATATTTCACATTGCAATCCATGTTCTTGTGATCCTATCAATTAGACATCATCCGTAAAAGATGTCGGTTTGCGTTTTAACAGCGATCTATCATGGAATTCGCATGTTTTCTATGTCTGTCAGAGGATTCGCTCAGTGCTTTGCTTACTCTATAAAATCCGTCACCTCATGCTGTTATCAGTCAGGAAAACCACCGCGCATGCGTTGTGCTACAGTGTTGTCCAATACGGAATAACTGCCTACGGACATTGTGCTCTTCGATGGCGAAAGAATTCACTCACCAACGCGCTCCCTTTTAAAAGTTATAGGTTATGACTTGTGTCTTGAAGGCAACACCGACATTTTTAAGCTATTATCAATGCCAGATTTTTCTTCGGTTTTACTGCATACAATAGCCCTGCAACATTTCAGGGACAATAGTTATAAAGTACCTTATGTAACTCTCCGTAGCCTTAGACCAAGATGGCGTTATAAAATACCTCGTTGTGCAACAAGATACCGCAAAAGAACGCGCGAATACTATGTTCCTGCGTTGCTTAATTATTTACCTTGTAACGTGCTGCAGTCTACATCAAAATACAGGCTCAAGAAAGCACTAAAACGTGCGGATTTGGGCGGTTATAATACATAAAGAAATAGGCCTCACTTACCTCCTCCTGTGTTACGCTTAAAAATTGGCTTTGGTCAAAAATGTGACGAGACCGTTTGTTTCCGCAAAGGTTTCATGGAGCATTTCCGTTTTTTTTTTACTCATTCTGTTGTTTATAATCATGTACTAATTTTCACTGTGCCATGCAAACTAATCGTGTGGCATGGTGATAATTGTACGCGCCAGATGCACTTCTCAAACCTGTGTGTGTGCATATACGTACATGTATTATAAATGCGTATAATGTGTGTATCAGTGTATGTATATACATTTATCCCTTCCCTGTATTTCTTTTTTTTCTTTTTTTCCTTGATATTGTAACATTTTGTATGCTGACTGTCACGCTCTGCCAGTCAAGCCCAATGTGGCTTTGGCAGGCCTGATGAATGTGTTAGGTTTTATAGAAAGAATAAGAGATTATTATTATTATTATTATTATTATTATTAGTAGTAGTAGTAGTAGTAGTAGTAGTAGTAGTAGTAGTAGTAGTAGTAGTAGTAGTAGTAGTAGTAGTAGTAGGAGTAGTAGTAGTAGTAGTAGTAGTAGTAGTAGTAGTAGTAGTAGTAGTTATTATTATTATTATTATTATTATTGTTATTATTTGCTATCGCAAATGGTGCTTCGCCTTTCGGGCGAAACTGCGAATTTTTTAAACAAGCGTAGGCAGGAGCATTTATCGCGTGATTCGAGACTTTATGCAGGAAACATTTCTCACGTCAAAAACGTGATACTTTTGACGTCCGTTCTTTACATGACGAGTTTAGTGATACTTTGGCGCAATAGAATGCGTGTGGACTGCGGTAAAATTCATTAAAAGGTTACTACCTTTACTTGCGTTTGTTTTGCGGATGAAGCGCATTCCCTTATTTTCATGTTAAGCAGTCGATTACTGCTGCCTCAGCCGCAAATTGCAAAACATTGTGACGTCATGGGAAGCTTCTCCTGCAACTACAAGGCCGAATCGCTGCACAATTCTTTGCACTTCGCGTCTTTTTCCAGTTATATGATGAGATTGCGTTGTTAGTTAATGTTGCTTATTTCATATTGTAGAACTATATTCCTCAACAAGATAGGTCATCACCTGATATGTTTGCCTATAGGCCAAACGGGCAACTCTCGGCTGCAGCCCTCGGTTAGTCACTAATTTCATATTCCAGAGCTACGGGCTTAGCGATACTTGACCAACTACGTTTTTTCTTGGTGTTCTTTTACTCTGGGCTAGCCAGACACTACAAGTGCCCCGGGCATCTCACCGGACTGAACAACATCCGGCACGGGCACGTCAAGCTGTTGCGCCATGTTGCCCAAAACAGAGAAGATGACGACGCCGCCGAAGATGCTGATGAAGGAGTCCGTCGCCGCGATGATGTACACGTCCCTGCGCGAAAGCGATCGAGGCGTGAACGACAGGGATATTAGCAATTTTGCAATGTGTTCATGGGGACTGGTTGGTTGATTGACTGATTGATTCATAGGGATCCAAAGCAACAGTGACGCTATGAGAGACGCTACAGTGGAGGGCTGTGAATGAATTTTGACCACCGAGCGTCTTTGCGTTTCGTCCCCTTCGAGACCGCAGTGGCCGGGAATCGAGCCCGTAACCTCGAGCTCGGCGTCAGGATGTCGTAGTCACTAAGCCACCTCCGCGGGTTTAGCTGCTAGAGAAGCGTACTATATTACAACATCACGAGACACGAGCGAAGAAGTGTAGTTACTTGCTTGTGCCGAGTCATCCACTGTTAAATGCTAAGCATACTAGGCGAATCGCGAAGTCCTTGCCCCCCCAGCTCCCCGTTTTTTTTTCCGCCGAATTAGAGCTGTAAATGCGAAATGAACAAATCCATTCCCAGCGGTGGACCTTTCTCCGCAGCACGGCGCTGCTGTCAGTTATTGAAGATGGCAGTTGTGCTTCACACGTCCACGGCGTACGAGCAATGGAGTGTGATTCGTTTTCTATAGAGCAAGGGTCAAATGCCCATCGACATCCACAGGGAAGTGCAGCCCACGTATGGAGAAAGGTGTCTCGCTTTGTGAAGTGTGAGGTGGTAGTGTTGCGAGTTCGCAAAAAGGCCCTGAAGACTTTCATGACAATGAGCGTTCGGGGAGGCCACGTGCGTCTGACTGATGACAACATTTCCCGCGTGGATGCTATGGTGAAAGCGTATCGGCGTGTGCACCTCAAGGACATATTCTGGGAGCTTGGGATTTCGTATGGGAATGTTTACGACATCGTTCAGGGGTCCTTAGAGTACCGGAAGGTTCCATTTCGGTGGATGCCTAAGCAGTTGGATGACGTGAAAAAACGCAAACGAATTATTGCTTCGCTGTATCATCTGCAACGGTATGCCAAGGAGGGTGAAAGCTTCCTGGACCACATTGTTAATGGAGATGAAGCGTGGACACTGCATTTCACGCCGGAATCGCAGCAGCAGAGCATCTGGTTTCGCCTGTGACAAAAAAAAAAAACCGTTCAGTGCCGCTTGTTGGGAAAGAGATGTTAACGGTCTTCTGTGATCGCCAAGGACCACTCCTGCTTAATTTCACGCCACAAAGTGCGACCATAAATGCCGACAGTTATTGTTCCACCCTGTCACTTCTCCTGGCTGCCATGAGGCGAAAACGCCAAGGGATTGTCGATGTGAACAACGTGGTTATCCTCCGCGACAATGCGAGGCCTCATGTGACAATCAGCACCGCCGACAAGCTCAGGTCATTTCACTGGGAGAGTCTGGACAACCCACCACACAGTCTGAACCTCGCCCTTATAGTGATTTCCACGTTTTCGGATCGCTGAAGAAGTTCCTGGCAGGATAGCGATTCACGTGCAACGGTGAAGCTAAGCAGCAGTTAGACGGTGCTTCCACAGTCAGCCGGACGAATTCTACCACAGGGGCGGATCAAATTTAGTACAATTATGGGGATTATGTCTGAACCGATGTGGGGCCTATGTGGGAAAATATTGTAAGGTACATAGAACAACAAGTATATTTGTAATTAACTGTATCTACCTTATTTTGGCTAATAAAGAATAGGGCAAATATTTCTGATTCACCCTCGTATTTATGGTCTTCTTCTGCAGTACGAATTTTGTAATATATACCATGCAAATCACCGAGCTTTCCTTTACTCTAAATTCGCTTAAGGGTAACACTGATCTCCTTTGCCCAAAATTTTTGCTCCATGCGCATCTCACCACCGACAAGTTCACCGCTATATACTTCTATTGTGGATCAACGGCATTTAATGTTGCAGTTTGATACTTTGTGACACTGAAGTAGTATACTGAAGACGTCTCACATAAATACGTAAAGCGGGGAATTTTTTTTTTCAGACCAAGTTTCATCTCGTCTGGCAGAGAGTTTTGAGAAAAATTCTCGTCCTGGTGGTTAAAACACAGGATATAGTCAGTCACCCACCCGCGGCTGCTCACAGTGGCCATAGCGTTCTGTCGCTGATCACGAGGTCGTGGGTTCGATGCCCAGCCACGGCGGCCACATCTTGCGCAAACACTCGCGTACCGTACATTGCAAAAGGATAGACAGTTGCGCGAGTTGGTACGGTAACATGATCTTGGCTTCTAGTGCGAAGTGAAACACGGACACAGAAAGGAGCAGACAGGACGAGCGCTAACTCTCAACAAAATTTTTATTAAAACGAAGAACATATATATAGGTGATTGCAAAAACCGTAGCATATATAAGAACATGACAAGGTAAAAAACATCGGTTAAACATATCAGGGGGTATGGAAGTCTTTTTGTTGTATGGAATCTTTTTTTTTGTTCTTTGACTTCCATACCCCCTGATATGTTTAACTGATGTTTTTTACCTTGTCATGTTCTTATGCTACGGTTTTTGCAATCACCTATATATAAGTTCTTCGTTTTCATAAAAATTTAATTGAGAGTTAGCGCTCGTCCTGTCTGCTCCTTTCTGTGTCCGTGTTTCACTTCGTGCTAGAAGCCAAGATCATGTTACCGTACATTGGGTGCACGTTAAAGAACCCCCCAGCCAGTTGAAATCAGTTCGGAGCAGCCCACATCGGTGGCGGCTCTTATAGCCTACGAGTTTCTTTGCGGTATTCTTCTATCGTATTTCTATCCTTCAATCTGATCGCACGCAGTTGCGGGACAATCGCCAGTGTTAAAGAATATGGAATACTGCCTTACCGAACGATGTTGTTGCTGAAGTCGTTGTAACTTGCGAGGCACATGTTCAGGCCCTGGGCGAGGCTGATGGAGAAGAAGATCTGCACGGCCGCGGCTCTCCATGTCTTCACGGAAATAGTACCGAAAAAATAAATTGAAAGAGGTTCGGGGAGGGTATCGACAATAGAGCACGCGAAAAGGTGATTCTGTTTCTACAGTTAGATAAACTGCTAAAGCATTTTACTCTGGATCGAAAGGAGAACACGTAAACGCACACTCTTTGTTGACCATTCACTCCGACCCACTGCTCCGGACTTCTGTAACTATTAGTATACCGATACCAACAATTACATGGAACAGCAATTATTTCGCGATTAGGATGGTTGCGGTTGCACTCCGGATCCTTAGTTCACTGCGGTGTTTGACAGTGTTTTAACATAGTGTTAGATTACCGTTTATTAGGAGCGATGCAACTTTTTTTTTAACTTCCGAAAGATTTTGTGCGCATTTTTTTTTCATGTTGCTGGTTTGTTTTAGCCTACATTTCGCGCAGCAAGAGTGAACTTTTGTAAAAATTCTCGTCGTTTAATAAGATTCTTGGCATTTTTGATTGTTTGGTTCTCCCGGAAAGAGAAACAAAGAAAAAAATCATTTTATGCGCACCTTGACATCACAGCAAAGGACTGTTGCACAGAGGTGAGTGCGTGCGCTGTCCGTTGGCACGTAAATGTCCGGACAAACCATAGAAACAAAGAATGCCAACTGTTGTATTAAGCAAGCAATTATATGGGGTTAGTTGGTGCAATTAACACGGGATTAAGGTTAGTGTGCAGCCTCCTGCTTCGTCGATGCTGTGATCGAGCCAACTTCGCGCTGCCTGTTATCATGTTGTATCAAACGCCGCAGATCGAGAAATGCAATCCCGTTGTAAAATTTGAGTGAAAGACCAAAACATTGGTAAACGCAAAAAAATTGTATCAATCATGAACTGTGTCAAGTCAAATGTGTCAAATGAACTGTGTCAAGTCAACGTTCCGGCAGTCGGACTTGTCTTTCTCAGGGCAACTGACTAAGACGCTTACCAGCAGAAGTGCCCTTGTCGAAACGTTGGCTCCCAGTCTGACGCATCCCATTGTTCAACCATTGTCGGTTGCTTCGCCTCCATCTTCTTGCGAATATACGCGCATGTCTTGCTTGATCAACAGTGCTTGAATAAGGGTATCTTTAAGGCTGGAGCCAACGCTTCGATGCAGGTCATTGCATACGGGACGATGTCATGCATCGTGCGAGAAGCGGCAATTACCTTGAAGAGCTTGAGCTTCTCCCACTGCGGATAGAAGTAGTAGTAGAGGCCGTTGCCCGCTCCTTCCAGGGTGATGCCCCTCAGCATCAGCACGCCCAGTATGAAGAACGGAGTGATAGCCGTGAAGTACGACACCTGAGATGCGGGAGTGCAGAGAGGGGAGCTTTACTGCCTCAAATACTCAAAGCATGATTACAAAGACGGCGCCGAATAAAGCAACACACGAAGAAGGGGAACACGAGACAGCACGTAGGCAAGGCGCCTACGTGCTGTCTCGTGTTCCCCTTCTTCGTGGGTTGTTTTATTCGGCGCCGTCTTTGTAATCATGCTTAACCAACTAGCCCACCAACAGTTACTAGCCCACCAACAGCCCACCATCAGTTACTCAAAGCAGATAGGACAGGAATTTACAGGAATTTGATATAATAAACAGTGTCGAGCACCGTTTATTGCTTCGCCTCTTTTATTCCAGCTTCCAACCTAACAATCCTGGGATCTTATTAAGCAATCAAGTGGCCGAACAAGGGATGACTCGGAGGCTGGAGCCAACATTTCGGTTACGGGGACAAGTCTCTTTGCTGAAATGTTGGCTCCAGCCTCCGAGTCATCTCTTGTTCGACCACTGAATGAAGGGCCCAAGGTACGTTAGGTCATGGTATGTTAAGTGTGGTTAGGTGAAGCAGGTAGGTGAGGGAAGTCTAGAATGGAGTAGAAAGTCCTAGTTCACATCCAGGTGTTCCTCATTTTGTAGGGGTGTAGGAGTTCGTCAATCACTACTCCAGGGTCGCGTATCTCTACGAGGTAGAGAGTTTAACAAGGACTGTCACGGGCACACCCGCGTAGCGCCCCCATTACCCCAAGTGGTAAAGGTTTCAGGAGACTCTCCGACTGTCTTGCAAAAGGGCGAGTGGTCCTCTTGTCAGCCTTCGCAGGAACTGCGAGAGCCGTGCTGTCACGGAGTGCCCTGAACGTCACAATTACTCTTTAAATACAAGTTACACCAAATAAATTAATTGTACTTGACTCTCGACAACAATGCATTCATGATAATTGCACGCACTAAAAAAAAGGAAACTCTTATGCGCAAAGAAAAACGAAGCAGCAAGACATTCGCGGGGGCGACAGAGCACGAACGCCAGCTGCATACATGTCGACAACTTTAGCACCAAGTGGTGCAGTGCTTGCTCGCGCTCCGATATAGGGGTAGATTTCTCCAGAATAAACCCTACGCAGTTTAATTCAGACGTCTTCATTCGTGACAGTGGTACTGAAGCAAAGACATCTTGCCTGTCGATCCTTCTTTTTTTTTTCTATTATAATACGATCTGTTACCTTGTAACCTTTGCACAGAAGCAACCTATTCGCCCGACTTACAGCTACTTTCATTTGTTGTACTGTTGAACATTGTGCAGTTCGCGCCTGTCGTCTCAACTTTTGCTTGTGTCATCGAGACTCTGCAACACATTTGGTTAAGAGCCGTCTTTTTCACATAATGCAATGTTGCACTGCGTTTTTCACAGCTGAGGTTGCCGCATGCAGAGGCGGACTTCGCATTGCTGTTTCACATGCGCCCGTCGCGGCGGTTCCGATTTTCGCATTCTCGAGCACCTTGTGGGAAACTGAACTAGGGGGTAGGCTTAATCAGTCCGCTTCAGTGAAAAAGTAGAAACTGTTATTACGAAACACAGTTTCGTATTTGAAATCACGTTACTCTACAAAAAAATAATAATAAACAGGCAGAGGGGCCACAGTGACGCGCCCCAACGATCCGAGTTGTTATTGATTCCTCGTCCACGCCCCATAATGCAGCGCAGTTCAGCATTTCTGAACACAGAAAAATCGCACGCGCGAAGGAGCCGACGGCGCATTTGCCACACCTGCGAAATCGCAAGGGCGAAATCGCATTATGTGAATTAGGCTTGGGAAACCTCCTGTCTGATACGCGTCCTCCTCAACGACATTGCCGACAGTGGGTCAGAATAAAAACGCAAGAACGCCGGACCACGTGGGCGAGCTCACCTTTCCTGAGGAACGGACTCCCTTGAAGACGCAGAAGAAGACGACAACCCACGATGCCGCCAGGCCGATCACCAGTCCTATCTGTACGCGTCCCAGGTTGTGTACGCCGCTGCTCACGCCAAGCACGAAGTTCCTGGACAAGCGAGGGACTTGCGTTATGTTCGTCAACTCCGGTGTGACTTCACAGACGCCAACCCTTTAGCTCACGACCAAACTTGATACTGCCTATTCAAATACACGTGGAACGCAAAAATGCCATTATAAGAGAACCGTTAGACTGATTTCAATGGCATTTGTTACACTTGAGAGAGGAAGTTATAGTGACTGTAAGAAACATAATTATGATTTATGACCTGGAATGTATTACAAAAAGAAATGCTGGAAATTCGCAAAGCAAAATAAATAAATAAATTGAGTCACAAAGTTTACAAATTCCTACCTCTACACAAAAAACAGACGTCGTCTTCTGTAGCCTGGATGTTTTGGAGCATATGAGGTGGGCGAATATGATGAGCGAGCTTACGCGAAAAGTGTTAGTGTTTACTAGGGTTTTGCGAATATCCCACTCACAAATTAGTAGCATATTTCATAGCGGTGTATAACGCTATAATTTTGTCCGCTTCACTTGTGTCCGTAAGATGCACTTTACAAAATTGTGTAATCGTTTTTTATCGCCGAGCTGCAAAGTTGAAAACTTTGTCCTGAATGTTTTTTTCGCTGTTGCATTATTCATAAATTTTTGTTAAAAAGTGACGCGTAAATTACAAAATTTGCTTCCTTAAATCGGTGGATTTTAAGCTTTTATTTGAATCGCAACAGACCTGATCAAATTCGGTGCAGTGGGTGCCGAGAAAAAACAATTTCTTCATTCCGATGTACAAATAGGAGCTTATAATTGACGCATTTGGACGCACATTGATTTATTATGCGCAATAGAGACAAACACATCGCTTTCAACTCTTTATGTGACAGTAACTTGACTATAATTCAATTTCATTTTCTCGAGAGTTGCATTCACTACAGTGCGGCGCGCTCCCTCCCTCAACCCCGTTGCAAAAATTGTACTTGACATTTAGTTGCACACCAACATAAACACTTTTGTAGGTATCAAAAGTGTTTCTGTCAATACAAAAATACAATTAGTCAATACAAAAACACTGAAATTTCTACAGTGACATTTGTACAACCAATTTGGCCGAATATTTCAATTCCATTCTCTCGGGAGTTGCATATGCAACTCCTGAGAAAACTGAATTTAATTTTTCACGCCTACACGGCTTGTTCACTGAACCGTTTTTCTTGCGAAACTGAGCTTCACCTCGAGAGATCTTCTATATTATATTGAAAAAGTCAATAGAAACTCATTCCAAAATTCTTGCAGTGACTTTTATGATAGTGAACTATGATGTCCCTTTACTCAAGCGGAGTGAACATATCTAAGCGAAGTGCCGCAAAGCAATGCGTCACCTTTCGACAGCACACGTCGCAACATTTCCATGTAGACAAGCTATATGTTTGTAAGGGAACGTGCATAGTACGCAGGCGATGAGATCCATCGACAATGTACACACTTTTTTTTTCATCGCTTGCCGCTTTGACCAATTATTTCCGCAAGGTAACTTTGGAAGCATGACCACGCCAATGATTATTGCCTTCAGAGATCATTCGTGCCAGCCTAATTTGTAAAAATAGTTTGAACTGAAGAACGGTAGATTGGGCGAGTTGGTGGATTTCCATAATGCTTAGAAACAGCGCTACCGATACAGGGCACAGAAAAGAGAACGGGACACGCACGGCGATGACATACAAGTGCGTCTGCAGTTGTCCCATTCTCTTTTCTGTGTCCTGTGTCGCTGGCGCTATTTGTAAGCCTTATGAAGAATTGTGTTTACTGACTGTGACTGCAGCGTTGACGCATCTTCGCAAAGCTGAAGCTCTTGGTGGGCCAATGTAGGGGCTCCCTAAGGTGCAATTCGGCCGATACCGAAGACAATGCACTTGTCGGCTTCACACATGAGGAAAAAGTCTCTCGCTTCTACTGAAGTCCGCTCCAGTTGTTCCCGTTTAGCACAATGAACAGAAATTGAGGAGGCAAAAGCCACTCCTTTGCAGCACATAAGAGCTCATTACTGCCCGCCGCGGTTGCTTAGTGGTTATGATGTTGGTCTACTAAGCTCGAGGTGGCGGGATCGAATCATCGGCCACGGCGACCGCATTTCGATGAGGCGAAACGGGAAAACACCCGCCTACTTAAAGCTGCACGTTAAAGAATCCCAGGGGGTCTAAATTGCCGGGGTGCCCCACTAAGGCGTGCCTCATCAGATCGTGGTTTTCGCACATAAGGTAACCCCATAATTTAACTTTTAGGAGCCCGTTACACTTGCTGTTGACCATGACTTCAACAGGTGAACTCGGTACTAGCCACGAGGAACGCATGAAGTGGCCATCAAAAATAAAGGTTCGGGCAAAAGTAACCAACTCGTAGAACTCCTCAGGCGCTGTGACGATCCTTTCGGTGCAGTTGGCGAAGTAGCCGGTGAAGAGCTTCTCGGGCACAAGCACGGAGCCGTTGGCGCCTCCGAGCACCACGCTGGTTGCCATGTCCGTGCCGTTCTGTTTTAGGTACATCTTGTACAGCGTCTTGTTCACGTAGTGGCAGGCTTTCTGCGTCAAAAGGCAGACAATCTCTCAGAGGAATGCTTGATGCGCAGTGCGTTTCGATGGCACGATATAGCATCGGCGTCGCACTGACGTCACAGTGACGTACCAGCGCTGAGGGTTTCAGCTCGAAACTAAAATGAAACTTCTACCTTCAGTTGCTCGTCTAATAATAAACTATTACCGCTTTTTTAAAGAATTCGTGAACTTATTCAGTGTTCGTATTCTGCGTCCCTTTTATTACGAGGTGCGTCGGAACCTCACCAAGGGGTTCGTCGAGTCGAAGCAGTCATCATCTGCCCAGGCGGGGTCACAGCGGGTCCAGGGAAGCTCCTCGCTGGTGAACGAGTACCAGAGGAAGTTGAGCGCGTACGAGAGCAGCAGGTTGTAGTAGAGGCAGATCACGAAGCACGTGTACACCATGGCCCAGCCGACGCCTGCGCGGTCGCCGTTCACGAAGAGGCGGCATGAATGAAACCATATGCGGACTTTTTTTTCTTCTTCTACGTGGTTATCTGCAGGACAGTGCTTTATAGCACAGGGATGGTTTATTTTTATCTCTCTTAAAATTGCGAAAAAAAAAAAAGAAATGCGCTCACCGCTGATCGGTTCTTGCTCAAGTTTTGTAGGAAGATCGCATTTTATGGTTCGGATCTTTCAATGTAGCACCACGAGGTTTCCGTATGAAGTCCCAAGGGCGATAAAAATCGTCGCCGCGCGCCGTATGTTGCATGTGCGAGTGAAAGCGCGCGAGGGCGTGCCAGTGATCTTAGCTCAATCTCGCGCACGCCAGGGAGGAAAGAGGGGACGAAGCGCGCCGTCCTCTTTCGCGCACAAGGTTGCGGGCGGGGGTGACGGGAGGGCAGGCGTTCTCCTCTGGGCGGCCCGGACGGCCACGCGCGCCCGCCCTGGCCGCTGTATATTGAAAGCCATCGGCGGTACGGGGATAAGAGTCCGCCGTGTCCTGTGTTCTTGCGGCTTAGTTCGCGTTGTAGAGGCAGCGCGAAGGTAAATTCGCTCGCCGCTGCTGCCGCGATGCCCACTCCAGCGTTTCGACAGCGAGTTTCTGTGATCATCGAGTGAGATTTGTTCATGTTTGCTAGCGCGCGTGTGACACCGTGCTTGTTAGTTTAGTTAGTGTGTCTGTATTTACAAGTTTATATGGTCCACAAAGCTATCTTCCTAACTTCGTATAGCTGTCCACTAATTTGCTGTCGCAATCGATGCTCCGCCTGTCGGGCCAAACTGCGGCTTCTTTGTTACACAGAGCACAGGTGCACACATCTGGTCAGGCCTACGAAGTTTATATAAGCCAGTTCGCTGGTACTTTCATTCGGCGCACGTATAACCTTTGTAGATATTGTCACGTGGTACACGTGTCAATATAGCCACAAATATATCTGGCGAGATGGCGACCGATCCAGGAGCCACGCCAAATCGGGCAAATCGGGCAAATTATGTAAGGCAAGGAAATCTTCGGTTTAAAACGTACGTTTATGTATTGTTTGTTTATTTGTGGAAGCTGCATCTGCTTTTAAAGATGCTGTCACTATCAGTTTCTTTTAGTTGAACTGTAAACAGCTACTGCCCGCTTTCGATAACGTTGCTGTGTATTTTGCTATGTATCTTGCAATTTATTTTTTATTTTTACTTATTTGATCTAGCTGTCCGTGGTTCAACTGTGTTGCTTTAGCAATTTGTGAAGTGTACTTGATTTATTATTCATTCTTTCCCCAATTATTATCATGGCAAGAATGCTTTTTGGAATACTTGAATTCAATAACATAATTTATTCCAAGATGCCTTTCATGCAAGGAAATATTGCCACCTCAGCGTGGCATCCTGGTGCAACGGATTGCCTTGAATTGCTGTAGCTTCGCATTTGACGAAAAGTCCCTCCTGGTGCAGAAATCAGAACTTTAATCCGCATTAGTTTAGGCCAGTCACTGGTCCATGTGGTCAAGCCAGGAGGTCAGCTGGCGGACACGAATCCGTCGGCAAGCGTCGAAAATAAGAAACCCTTGCATGCTCATCACTCGCGTATAAGTGCCAAGATTATGATACGCGTTCGTTATTAAGGATTCCGCCAACCAATCCCTGCTATGGCGACACTTTCATAGCCATAGCGCATGTTGGCCAGTAGGGTGACCATATATAGGGAACACAGCGTGGGCTCTCACCCCTGGCGAGGGGCACGCAGTCGAAGACCTGGGTGGCGCCGGCGCTCCGGAACTGGCCCATGAGCATCTCCATGTAGAACATGGAGCGGCCCACCACAGTCATGATCAGCAGGTAGGGAAGCAGGAAGGCCCCTGCGGAGGACAGGGTGCCATTGAAATTTGTGAAAGGAGGGCAGAGGATCCGTAAGGACAGCCCTCGGTTAAGGGTCATCAATGATAAGCCACAGCTAAGGCTGAGGACGTCACCTAAAGTGTTTGCAAAGTGGAATGCGCATGAGCAGCGTTTTAGTGATGAATGCGAGTGTTTAAAACGTACTTGCTCTTAGAAACAGTTCTAACGTAAAAAGAAAATCTTTTTTGAGGACACGGGCTCAGGTTTCGTGCTCAGAAGACACTTTATTTGTTCATATAAGCAGGGGGCCTGCCAATTATGATGTCAGTGGACATATTAGCGACGGCAGCCTACCACGGCAAATACGGTAACATTTGTTAATTCGGCCCCAGATTCTGGCAAGTACTCTTCTTGTGAGTGACGTCGTTCCACAGATATTTGCATCTAATTCAATTTATGAACTGACATTAGAACGCATCCTACCCCATTGTTCTGCTTCTATTCAACTCGGCACCATGCGACAGGCGATGTTTTGGCGATACCCTGCTGCCATGAACGTTCTAGCCAAACGTCATTCCGCTGCATGCAGTATATAGGGAGCCCTCAATGTCGCATTAAAGATCTCTCTCTCTCTCTCTCTCTCTCTCTCGCTCATAGCGGCTTTCGAGGCCCCCTATGTTATGCTCCGTCTGTGACGTCATAAACCCATGTGGCGCCGGCGCAGTCGAGAGGAAACGTTTTGTTGAGTAATGGCGAAACCAAACTTTTGCGCCCTGCACATTTCCATCATTATCAGGCCATTTTCATATCCATCAGCGGAAACTCATTCTTTGACAGGCGCCGCACTGACTGCAGAGCGTTCAGTGTTGAAGAAAAAGTGTTCCCACTTGTGGAATGCCAGAAACGTAAGCCTTAACGTGAGCGGAGCTTTGGAAAGCACGCGAAGACACAGGAACTAAACTGCCGGTTTGGGTGAACACGCTGTCTTCGTGAAATATTTCCGGGCTACCTAATAGTTAATCAATAAGCAAGGAATATAAACAAATAGTAATCAATTTTAGGGGAACCACAGACTCAGCATAGCGAGTCTTGAGAACTTTGCACCAGAAGCGACCGAAACTTGAAAAAAGATTTACGAAACTTGCGAAATATACGGCGTCATACTAACGCGAGGCCGCTGTAGTTCCGACACGCGATCTCAAAAGGGAAACGTTGCTCGTCGTTTTCTCCGCTAAACACCATCAATTTCCCGACGGGTAAACGCAAACAGACTTAAGCGTCCCTTAACAACTTCGCGAAAAGATTAGGCGTGTCCTGTGGCACGTCCTTGTCTCACCTCGTCGAGAACCACCGTGCGCGTGCGCACACACTCACCCCCGCCGTTGTCGTAGGCAACGTACGGAAATCTCCAAATATTTCCCAGCCCGATGGACATCCCCGTGCTCGCCAGCAGGAACTCCACATTGTTGGCCCACTTCTGGCGCGGGACCTCCATCCTGTAATAAGTTTACGCCGCACAACAACGTTTGCGTTTTGGAACACAGTGGGCACCTTGCCCTCGTACGTGTCGTTGGAAATTTGCGATTCAATTTTATTATCCAAAATATATGCCTACGTTGATCGTCTCCTTGGCCAGAAGACCGCACCAAATAGCTTAACTGACCCAAGGAGCCACTGTCAGGCGATAGATCCCAAGGAATAACAAAATATGGTCACGAAGTGTCAGGACAAAAGACATGAATAAGACGGTGGATTGGAATTAGTCCAGGAGCAGCATTTCCATCAAATAATGCGTGACAATGAAGTTGAAGGAATATGTCTCTATGTTGAATGCGCACAGTGCGAAAACATTTCATCACAGACATACCGGGAATTTTGGACATTGCGCTGCATGCGGCCATTTGTCGAATTTCATAGCAGTGTACCAGCGTTACTCGATGGGCAGCATTTATACAAATTCTATTTTAAAAGGCTGCCTGAATTCCACAACATTCAGGAAGCAACGTCGAGAGGGTATGCCGTCCTTGTAATATACGCATTTACGGAATTCATCCGTGACTTTCCTGCTTGGGTATAGCAGAGTTTTATTCCTGAGGAAAACATTGCTTTAACACAGCAAAGACGTTACGACTAAGTGCTGCAAATAAGTATGTTATTAAAAGGGCGTACCCTCTGTACGTTGCTAAGTCAAAGTTTCCGTAATTCAAGCGCCCTTCTGAAATATCTTCGAAAATGCTGCCCAAATGATGCATATTTTCATCACCCCACCTACTTATCTGCCGTCTTCCACTGCGCTTACTATCCATCGGCACCCATGCTGTAACTGTATGGCTCACCGGTTATCTGCCCTACGCCTTACATGGCCTGCCCAGCTCATTTTTTTTTTTTGTCTTAATGTCAACTAGAATATCGGCTATCCCTGTTTGCTCTGATTCACACCGCTCTCTTCCTGTCTCTTAACGTTACGCCTAATATTGTTCATTCCATCGGTCCTTGTGCGTTCCTTAACTTGTCCTCAAGTTTATGTTAACCTCCATTTCTCTATATTGACACGTGTATTTATATTTATCGGGCGACCAGGTTTCGCCGCCTAACAAATCTTATCGCACAGCGCGGGACGCGCTTGCATGTATCCGAAGTTTCTGGAAAGGTATCGATGCTTCTATCCGCTGGCTGTTGTCGCCGAACGTTATGTTATCTGATTTAATCGCCTGACGCGAATGGTGTAGAACTTTGTGGAAGGCACGCGGGTCCGAACGATTAGTCTGGAACATTCGACGACTGCTCTATAAAAGCCGACGCGCTTGACCCGCTGATCAGATTTTCGACGATCGCCGACTGTGTTCGCCGGTTTCGTTGTGCTATAAGTGTAGCCTGTTTTGTGGGCACAGGTTCGCCCAATAAAAGCTAGTTTTGTATTCCACCGTACTGCTTCTTTCTTCGCCGTCACTACCACGTGACATCTGGTGGAGGTGCTGGACGTCCATGTACCGGACGCCCCCGACAAGCCGTAATACAAGCCCGGACCGCAAAGACAACACCAGCGCCGTCCCGGAACATCGAGCAAGCCGCCGTCTTCAACAGCTGCCCCCGGAGCACGGACTTCTACCTGAGAAGACCAAGAAGATTGTGGACAAGGCAACCCCAATGGCAGCCCCAGCATCCCCCATCGTGCTGCAGCAGCCCAGGGAACCTCCGACGTTCCGCGGATCAACATTCGAGGACCCGGAAACCTGGCTCGAAACGTATGAGCGGGTCGCTAAGTTTAACAGTTGGGACAGCGACGACAAGCTGCGGCATGTCTATTTCGCATTGGAAGACGCCGCCAGGACGTGGTTCGAGAATCGGGAAGCCACCTTAACGACGTGGGACCTTTTCCGAAGCGGCTTCTTGCACACGTTTACAAGCGTCGTGCGAAAAGAGCGAGCCCAAGCTCTACTAGAAACCAGAGTGCAGCTGCCAAACGAGACGATCGCAATCTTCACGGAGGAGATGGCCCGTCTTTTCCGGCACGCCGACCCGGAAATGTCGGAAGAGAAAAAAGTTCGCTTCCTGATGCGCGGCGTCAAGCAAGACCTTTTCGCCGGACTTATTCGTAACCCACCGAAGACTGTGGCTGAGTTTTCTGCAGAGGCGTCGACGATCGAGAAAACTCTGGAGATGCGCACCCGGCAATATAACCGCCAGGGGCACACGCCGCAGTATGCCATCCAAGGACTACGTTCGGACGACCTTCAAGAGACCATCAGAGCCATTGTGCGAGAAGAACTGCGCAAGGTCCTGCCTTCGTCGCAGCCTCAAGTGGCATCTATCGCCGACATCGTGAAGGAAGAGGTGCACCGATCCCTTGGAGCTCCTGAGGTGCAACCAGAACCACCGCAGCCAGAAGCAATGACCTACGCCGCCGCCGTCGCCCGCCGTCAAGGCCCCCCTGCGCGACCGCGCCAAGGTCCTGCAACACCGCAATTCCGTCGTCCACCGCCGCCGCCGCCAGCGCGCCCACCCGTCGCCCAGCGCACCTATACGAGGAAGACGGACATTTGGCGAGCCCCCGACCACCGCCCGCTCTGCTATCACTGCGGAGAAGCCGGCCATGTGTACCGCCGATGCCCATACCGCGACATGGGACTGAGAGGGTTCGCCGTCAACGCGCCGCGTCCACAGCTTGGGGAGCGCCCACGTGACATTGCCGATTACCTAGCCGCCACTCAGTGGAACTCTCGACGACCGTCCCGTTCGCCGTCACCAGGCCGCTACCTGTCACCGCAGCGCCGTCCATACACTGGCCCAGCCCGGGGCCGCTCTGCGAGCCCATACCCGGAAAACTAAAAGCAGCAACCGATGGAGGTGCGGTTGCTGTTCGTCGAACTGACGAAGATCCTCCGCCGCCGACGAAGACGACGAAGACACCATCTCGACGACATAACGACACGCCGCCGTCCCGACGAAGTCTGGAAGGCAAAACTACACCGACGAAAGACGACTTCGTCGTCTTTCGTCGGTGTAGCTACGCCGACGCCAAGACCAACGACGCCAAGACCATCCAACGCCAAGACCTAACTGCAATGCCAGACAAAGAACAACCGACCTCGACGTGCTTCTCGACGGCCACGCAGTCACTGCCTTAGTCGACACAGGGGCCGATTACTCCGTAATGAGTGGACACATCGCCGCCCAGTTGAAGAAGGTTAAGACCGCATGGGAAGGCCCTCAGATTCGCACCGCTGGAGGACACCTCATCACGCCGACTGGGATCTGCACGGCAAGAATAACCATTCATGACCGGACTTACCCTGCCACCTTCGTTATCCTCCAACAGTGTTCACGAGACGTCATTCTCGGTATGGACTTCCTGGACCAACACGGCGCAATCATCAACCTGAAGTCGAAGTCAGTAACGCTGTCGGAAGATAAAGCAATGCCGCCGGAGAGCCCTCGTAGTCACCACGCCTTGAGTGTGCTCGAAGATCAAGTGAGCGTCCCGCCTCGCTGCAGCATCGTTATTTCGGTCAGCACCGAAACACCCGCTGACGTAGAAGGCGTCATTGAAGGCGACCAACGTCTACTGCTAGACCATGAAATTTGCGTCGCAAGAGGGATCGCTCGACTGCATGGAGGGAAAACTGAAGTGTTGCTGACAAACTTCAGCCAGGAGTTCAAGCACATCAACAAGGGCACGACGATCGCGTACATCGAGGAAATTCTGGAAACAAGTAATGCGTTTGTCCTCTCGGATTCCGCCGCATTTACCCCGACGACCATGGCTCCCGAACCAGACTACGACATTAATCCAAATCTCCCTATGATTAAGCAACAGCAGCTCAGAAGTCTGCTCCGACGATACAAAGGCTGCTTTTCGACCTCATCGCGGATTCGACAAACACCAGTCGCCAAGCATCGCATAATCACCGAGGAATGCGCTCGCCCACTCCGTCAGAGCCCTTACCGAGTTTCGGCGCGAGAACGTGAAGCTATAAGAGAACAAGTCGACGAAATGCTGCGCGACGACATCATCCAGCCGTCGAAAAGCCCGTGGGCATCCCCTGTTGTTCTGGTAAAGAAAAAGGACGGAACCCTACGTTTCTGCGTCGATTATCGTCGTCTGAACAAGATCACGAAGAAGGACGTATACCCCCTCCCACGGATAGACGACGCATTAGATCGGCTCTGCAACGCTAAATACTTCTCGTCCATGGACCTAAAGTCTGGCTATTGGCAAATAGAAGTCGACGAAAGAGATCGCGAAAAGACCGCCTTCATCACCCCAGACGGCCTCTACGAGTTCAAGGTTATGCCATTCGGACTGTGCTCGGCGCCTGCAACGTTCCAGCGCGTGATGGACACGGTTTTAGCAGGATTGAAGTGGCAGACCTGTCTCGTATACTTGGATGACGTCGTCGTCTTCGCCGGAAATTTCGACGTTCACCTTAGGCGGCTGGCAACAGTACTAGAGGCCATCAGGTCTTCAGGACTTACTCTGAAGCCGGAAAAGTGCCGCTTCGCTTACGAGGAGCTTCTATTTTTAGGCCACGTCATCAGCAAATCTGGAGTCCGCCCCGACCCGCAGAAGACAGCTGCTATAGCAAAGTTCCCACAGCCCATCGACAAGAAGGCAGTGCGTAGATTTCTTGGCATGTGTGCCTACTACAGGCGATTTGTCAAGAACTTTTCACGCATCGCTGAGCCGCTGACGCAGCTAACTAAATGCGACGTCGAGTTCAAGTGGGAAACGCCGCAGGCGGAGGCATTTCAAGAACTCAAACGACGCATGCAGTCGCCGCCCGTACTTGCGCACTTCGACGATCACGCCGATACCGAAATCCACACTGACGCCAGTAGCCTAGGCCTCGGCGCCGTCCTGGTCCAGAGAAAAGATGGACATGAACACGTGATAGCTTACGCTAGCCGGTCGTTGTCAAAATCTGAAGGCAATTATTCTACAACCGAAAAGGAATGCCTCGCCATCGTTTGGGCTACAGCGAAATTTCGCCCTTACCTATATGGCAGGCCATTCAAAGTCGTCAGCGACCATCACGCCTTGTGTTGGCTAGCGAATTTAAAGGATCCCTCAGGACGGCTGGCACGGTGGAGCCTCAGACTACAAGAATACGACATCACCGTAACATACAAGTCCGGACGAAAACACTCAGACGCCGATTGCCTATCCCGCGCCCCCATTGACCCGCCGCCGCAAGATGCCGAGGATGACGACGCCTTCCTTGGAATAATAAGCGCGGAAGACTTCGCCGAACAACAACGAGCGGACCCGGAACTTAAAGGCCTCGTCGATTATTTGGAAGGGCACACCGACGTTGTCCCCAGGGCATTTAAGCGCGGATTATCTTCCTTCACGCTTCAAGACAGTCTACTCGTGAAGAAGAACTTCTCGCCAGTCCGCGCCAATTACCTTCTTGTTGTCCCGTCAGGACTTCGTCCAGAAGTATTGCAGGCCCTACATGACGATCCGACCGCTGGACACCTCGGATTTTCCCGGACACTATCGAGGATACAAGAAAAGTATTATTGGCCGCGCCTGACCGCCGACGTCGCCCGTTATGTCAGAACATGCCGAGACTGTCAGCGACGCAAGACACCGCCGACAAGGCCAGCCGGATTACTACAGCCAATCGAGCCTCCTTGCCGACCATTCCAGCAGATCGGGATGGACTTGCTGGGACCCTTTCCGACGTCAATAACCGGAAATAAGTGGATCGTCGTGGCGACGGACTACCTCACCCGCTTCGCTGAAACAAAAGCACTGCCGAAAGGTAGCGCAGCCGAAGTGGCGAAATTCTTTGTCGAAAACATCCTGCTGCGACATGGCGCCCCAGAAGTCCTCATCACCGACCGAGGAACGGCCTTTACAGCGGAGCTCACCCAAGCCATTCTGAAATACAGTCAGACAATGCACAGGAGGACAACGGCTTACCACCCGCAGACGAATGGTCTTACGGAGCGGCTGAATAAGACCCTCGCCGACATGCTAGCGATGTACGTCGACGTCGAACACAAGACCTGGGATGCCGTCCTGCCGTACGTAACATTCGCTTATAACACGGCGGTGCAAGAAACAACACAGATCACGCCGTTCAAGCTGGTTTACGGCAGGAATCCGACGACGACGCTCGACGCCATGCTGCCGCACGTCACTGACGAGGAAAATGTTGACGTCGCTAGCTATCTCCAGCGCGCCGAAGAAGCCCGACAGCTCGCCCGCCTGCGGATCAAGAACCAACAGAGGACCGACAGCCGACACTACAACCTCCGACGACGCTTTGTCGAGTACCAGCCCGGTGACCGTGTTTGGGTTTGGACCCCTATACGTCGACGAGGACTGAGCGAGAAGCTTTTGCGTCGCTATTTCGGACCGTACAAGATCATCCGACGTATTGGTGCACTGGACTACGAGGTCGTGCCAGACGGCATTTCGCTGTCACAGCGGCGCCGCTCACGACCTGAAATTGTCCACGTTGTGCGGTTAAAGCCATACCACCAGCGTTAACGAACTTTGGGACTTCGCGTAACTGACCTTTGGACTTTGTTTCTTTTCGTTGTGTTGTTACTTCTGTTTAATAAGTGTCCTTTTGCGTTTCGCTCTCTTTGTAGCATCGGGACGATGCTTTTTAAGAGGGGGGGTATTGACACGTGTATTTATATTTATCGGGCGACCAGGTTTCGCCGCCTAACAAATCTTATCGCACAGCGCGGGACGCGCTTGCATGTATCCGAAGTTTCTGGAAAGGTATCGATGCTTCTATCCGCTGGCTGTTGTCGCCGAACGTTATGTTATCTGATTTAATCGCCTGACGCGAATGGTGTAGAACTTTGTGGAAGGCACGCGGGTCCGAACGATTAGTCTGGAACATTCGACGACTGCTCTATAAAAGCCGACGCGCTTGACCCGCTGATCAGATTTTCGACGATCGCCGACTGTGTTCGCCGGTTTCGTTGTGCTATAAGTGTAGCCTGTTTTGTGGGCACAGGTTCGCCCAATAAAAGCTAGTTTTGTATTCCACCGTACTGCTTCTTTCTTCGCCGTCACTACCACGTGACAATATGTTATCACCGGTAGAATGTAATGTAATCTTTCTCATGATAAGCGTCTACTGTGAGTAAATGACTTAGATTAATGAACTCCTGCACACACTGTAGAAGCTCACTGGCGATCATCGAATACTGGGGATGAATCGCAAAAAAAAAATGATTGAAGACCTTAACCGATAAAGTGTAAGAGCAGGGTTGAAGACTAATATGCAGAAGGCAAAGGTAATGTTCAGTAGCCTGGCAAGGAAGCAAGAATTCATGATCGCCAGTCAGCCTCTAGAGTAGGCGCAGGAGTATGTTTGTCTAATTACTCACAGGGGACCCTGATCATGAATATGAACTTTACAGAAGAATAAAAAAAATGCGTTAGAGCGCATACGGCAGGTATTACCAAACCCTGACTGGGAGCTTACCACTGCTGTTGAAAAGGGTAAAATGATTGCATTCAACTGGTGCTAAAATATGGGGCAGAAACTTGGAGGTTCACAAAGAAGATTGAGAACAGGGAACGGGCAAAGAGTAATTGAACAAAAAATGTTAAGAGACAGGAAGGCAACCATGTGAAAGAGCAAACAGCGATAGGCGATATTACAGGTGACATTAAAGGAATGGCGCTGGGCAGGCCGTGTTAATGTGCAGGGCAAATAATAGGTGGACTACAAGAGTTATAAAATGGGTGCTAAAGAAAGCTAAGCGCAGTCGGGGACAGCAGAAAATTAGGTGAGGCGATGAAATGAGGAAATTTGCAGACGCAAGTTAGATTCAGCTAGCACAAGACAGTGATAATCGGAGATCGGTGGGAGGGGCCTTCATCCTGCAGGGGGGCATAAAAATGGGTTGAAGATGATAATAACCAAGTTGTTGCTCTGATCTCCCACCTCAATTGTTGCTTCTGAAATCAGCTTAGTTACGGTTTCATTCATTACATCTTTGTTATGTTCATGTTCCTGTTTTAAAGCTGCACATTTGTTTGCGAGAACAAGTCTGAATTCGCCTGCTTTATCCCTTATTGCGTCTAGGTTGGCCTGTTTCTTGATCAACTTAGCTCTTCCTCTTTTCAAATTGAGAGCAATCCTAGACTTCGCTAACCTATGATCACTACCCTTTACCCTACCTAACAATACTACATCCAGCTATGCTGTGATCGGCAGAGTGACATTTCATTCGCTTATCAGTTTGGGTTTTCCCAGCTCCACTTCCTGCTACTGCGCTTCCTGAAAAAGGTAATTATTCAGTCTACTGCTTCCTGGGAATTCTACCAAAATCTCTCCCCTACTATTTCCAGAATCAATGCGGTAGTTACAAATTGCTTCTGCCCTCAGCCTGCTTTTCCTCCACTTTTCCACTGAAGTCGCCCATGACTACCGTATACTAAGTTTGAACCTTTCTCATTGCTAATTAATAAAACTGATCTATTTCTTCATTATCATTGCTGGAGCGTAGGCTTCTCCTGCCTTTAATATTTATCTCCTACTTAATTTTATTGTGACGACCGCTACCCTCTTGTTAACGTTGTAGAATTCATTAATGTTGCTCGCTATGTCATGGATTAGGAATCCCACCCCGTATTCTCTTATCTGGAAGGCCTCTGCATCAGAGAGCGCTCTCGTTAGCACTGTTAAGCCTCACCAGTTCTTCTAACCTCACTAAGGCCAATAAAAACCTCACTAAAGCCAATAAAATCCCACGCTATGCCTGATAGTTCCTCAAAGAGTCCTGCTAGCTAGCCTCACTCGAGAGGGTTCGCGTGTTAAACGTTGACTAGGTCCAGCTTCCAGCGGTGACCTGTCCGGATCCAGGGATTCTTAGCACCCTCGCAGAGTCGCAGGTCTGACCACCGTATTGGTCACGTGCTCGGCAACCGCTGGGGATAGAGGGCCATGGGACAATTGCAAGAGTCATAGCTCGTAGTCACTTGCGTGGTGGCATAGCTGGTTTTAACGTGCAGGCAGGACGTCGCAAACTGAATACGCACCGCACGACTGCTGTCGCAGTAGAAAAAGCAAATGGAAACGCACCTGGCTGGTGCTTCCGCGGCCGCTTCGACGAGGCGGGCTCACTGGCTGGCGTGTCCTGTGGAACGGTGGGCCGACCGGACACCAGCACGTGCTGTCTTCTTCTGCGTCTTCCTCGTCTCAGAAACCGCACGTGCATATGCAAACATGCGGAAATGTCTAGGTGTGGAGCTGCGGACTTTCCAAATTGTAAAGATATAGCTTTGGGCAACAAAAATTGCCGAGTCAATGACGTCGTGTCTAACCTTTCAAATCAACGGTACATGAAATTGAAGTAAAAGTTGAATTAAACGTTGAACCCATCTGCCACGGTGTTCAAAGTGAAACAGTCATCATGCTAAGTGAATCAAAAAGTAGATGAATAATCATTTCTTCTGAACTGTCACCCATGTTGTGCAAACCGCCCAATTCTTGAACTGTCCCCCAATTTGGGTATGTGCCACTTGTTGCAGAGGAACAATAATAAGAGCCACGGCCAATCCTCCTCGTGGGTGTGAGCCATACGTGTCGAGGGCACAACAGCAACCACAAGGCCAAGTTGGTTCGTTGGTTGGTCAGCAGAATGCGTGGACGGATTAGATGGTGCGTTTTCCTAATAAACTTTAGCGCTCAGAGGACAACACAAGGCAAGAACAAGACAGGACAAGACCTTCTTGTGTTGTCCCTTTCACGCTAAAGCTTATTGCGAATGGTTGGCTGTTGTTTAGCGTAATGGTGCAACCAAGTTTGGGGCCTCGGCCAAGAACGGGGCGGTAGAACAGGTCAAGAATATGAAAAGAAATTTTGAGGAATATACGTTCAGACGAAGTTGATAACTGGAAGTTGTCAAATCAGTGACTAGGTGGTACTGATTAAGCGTATGCTTTGGGTAGTAATAACTAGAGTGCAGACTGCAAAAATAAATATAAGCGAGAATGAGTAGCAAGCATCACCCATCATATTAAACTCTCCTATACACACACACACACAGCTAATAATAATAAAAAATAAAACTTTAAGACCGATTTCCAGTCAGCGTGTTTGACGAGAAGGGCGAACTACTTACAGCCACATCCATAGTTACCAAGGACACGAGCACAGCCGTAGAGCTGGGCATAGCCCTGGCCATCGCAATGTGCAAGACCCTGGTTACCGTGGTGACGGACTCGCAAGAAGCATGCAGAAGGTATCCCTATTGCAAAAACCAGCGCCACTGGGACCCAGTGCGCCGGATTATGGGCCCAGTGCAGCGCGCTGGACGCTGGGAAGACGCTGGGAAGGCGCGGCTTTCTGGGAGGCACTGGCTACTCGTGCGAAAAACAGCTCTAGCGCGTTAAATATGCGGTGCCTGGGCACCGTATATATTTTTTTGAATACAGAAAGCAAGGAAGAGCGCTTTAGTGCAATAAAAAAGAAGAAAAAAACGTAAAAATAAAATTGCTCCGACAAGGATTCGAACGCCCTTTCCTACGTATCCCAAGCCCGTCGCTTTACCACTACGCCATGCCGTCACACGGAAATTCGCGGATAATTTGCCATGTCAAAACCGAGAAGCAGTTTGTTTCGCAGAGCTACGTCTCGTACAGACATGGTTGATGCGCTATCGCCAAGCAACTAAAGCTCACGCCTGTACCAGAAATAAAAAGTGGCTGTCCGTATTCAGCAGTATGCTTGGAAGTGCCACACCATTCAAAAAAATATATACGGTGTCCAGGCACCGCATATTTACCGCGCTAGAGCTGTTTTTCGCACGAGTAGCCAGTGCCTCCCAGTACGCCGCGCCTTCCCAGCGCCCCAGCGTCCAGCGCGCTGCACTGGGCCCATAATCCGGCGCACTGGGTCCAAGTGGCGCTGGTTTTTGCAATAGGGATGTGAACGGAAGGATCGGAAAGGCAGCACTTCAGGTCTTAAACGACGAAATAGAAGCAGCACAAATCCTCTGGACGCCGGGACACGAGTCTCTCGCGGGGAACCAGGCGGTGCACGCCGCGGCTCGAGATCATGCACGCCGAGCCATCTCAGACACTCAGAAAACACGAACCAACGACTGTGACGAGGATGATGAACGGATATCTAAGAAGTGCTCGAATATCTTGGCGCACCCCAGGAAGCAGAGGCATCGCTACCTGCCCACGCATAAGATGAGTAGGGAACAAGCGGTAACCTGGAGAAGACTACAGGCTGGAACCTACCAGCATGGAACACTGCTGCACGCCACGTATCCGGGCACCTACGGGCGAGTCTGCAACTTCTGCACGCCGGACACCTTACGCCACATGGTGCTAAGGTGCAGGAATAACCGAGATGTACCACCGTCATCATCACCACCACGCATAAATGCAGGAAGATGCGGATTCAGAGGAAGAATCGGAAGGCTAATGGGAGGCTCTGCTGGTGACGCAAGACCCTGACAACCAGCTACGGTTGGTGAACAGGGCTCGGGCGGCGGCAGTGAGCCATGGCTATCTGGACTGAGGAGGCCACCCACTTTTGGGGTCAAGAAGCCTGGTCTAGCAATAAAATTGAACAGAAATCATTACGCAATATCAGTCATTAACTCTCACGGCCAGCGTGTCCAAAGCAGCCATACATAACTTCGGAGCGGGCAGGGTCTCTAAGCTAGCCTTTTCCCTCACCTTGGCGCATCCTTTCCAACAAACTGTGGCATTAATCTGGACTCCCGCGCATGCGGGCCTTGCCAGAAACGAGGCGGCTCACGACAGTGCCCGAGGATTTACAGTCCGGGCTCAGGCATCAGATGTGTCTGACCTCGCCACGGAGGCGGTGCCGTTTACAGCGCGGGATGGACTTATTACCTACCACGACATCTGCGCACACTACCGATTAGACCTTTTAACCTGTCCGCCACTCATGGGAAAATCCTCGCGTAGGTGTTATGTGGCGACAACTGCAGACTCGGACCTTTCCCTCCCCTTTCCCCTTACCTCCCCTTACCTCCTCCACCGCATTCATACCTCCATTTACCTTTCTCCCTCTTGTAAATTCAGTGTCTCTCCCAAAGCAGACTTAAACCACATCATGTGGGGGTGGCCTAATCACCCCCTTTCCTCAAGCAATTAATATCTAGCGAGGAGCAGTGTGAGAATGCCTTGCGCAGCTCGAAGCCAGACCTTCAGCAGGCCATGCTGGAGTGGGCTGAGATAAAGGCGGTCTACTTCAAGTAGAGTAGCCTGCGCATACAGTTGCCGGACTCGGAATGTTCTAGAAGCTTCCAAATGCTTCCACTGTGTTCTTAGATAGCAATGGCGTTGAAGCTGTCGTTGTGGTTTTATCGATATTACAAGCCGCCGACGGAACCTTCGCGGTTCCGGGACCGCGTTCGCGTTGGGCTCCAGCAGCGAGCATGACTTGCAACTCATGAGCGCGCGTCTCGACTTCTTTCAAGTCGTTTGTACACGCAGTCGCCTGCCGCACCGTTTCTGCACGAGCAAAAAAAAAAAACTGAAATTCTAGGCGTTCAGTTGCGTTCCTGAATTACATTAGCTGATTAAGAGAGACGCCGTAGCAGCGAGGCTCCAGGCTAATTTTGTCTGCCTGGGGTTCCTTCAGGCGCATCTAAAGCTAAGTACACACGCCCCCCCCCCCCCTTCCCACCTCTCATTTCGGCCGTATCGGAATGCTACCGCCACGGCCGCGATCGAACCCTTTACCTGGAGCCGAGATGCGGAACCCCACAGCCATTCGGAGGATGAACTGCTTCGGACAGCTATAGTGACACTGGCTTAATTGCCGCCCATGAAAGGCGTGCGCATTACCAACGTCTCGATCTCTATCACTTGCGCCACTTTAACATGCGGAATAGAGAAAAAAAAGAAAGCTAGTGTCCTGAAACGCTAGCACCCTGTGTTTGCTAGCAACGCAATGAAAAAGTGGAGAACAAGGTCTATAGAAAGCCGTTCTTCCTATACTGACTCGCACTGATGCTCCCATTGAGTCGGTGTCTCGATAGTTGCAGACAGCGAATGCGCCATTACGGTTGGCTGGCACGGCACAGTCTTTGCACTACATTGAGTTAGTGAGACGGACAACAGGAATAAGAAGTTTTATTTGACAGAATACTTGGGGGGCAACGTGCAGTTTATTGCAATGCATGCTCAGCACAAACATCGCAAAACACGACTACAGTAGACGAAATAAAAGCGATTCAAGGCTACTTGACGATTTCATGATGTTGCAAGCAGCAGCATATGCAGTGCATTAACATACAAACATACATTTATGTATTTGTACAGGAATACATATCAAATGCATACCAGGATTTATGTAAGCACAGATTTCTCAGCTTCACGATACTTCAACGTATGGAACTAAAACGTACAACAGTTTTCTTAGAACAATAAATCGAAAATAACATCGTAAGTCAAGGCGAAATAACATTTCTTTGCCTGCATTAATGTTCACATAGCTTGAAGCTGTAAAACCTATCTTAAATGAACAAGCGTTGTACAGCACCTTCGCTGGGGGATCGAAAGAATGGAGAACGAGTAAACGCAATTATTTCAGCAAGCAATTATCCAAACTTGCCCAGTTGGATGCGAAACGCACCGAAGGTACTGAAACATTACGAGACGACGATCTATTTGTAATATGTCACATCCTCCAGCATCATGACCTCTCAATGTGCAGTTATTTCGTGCATCGCTGTCTTATTGTGAACCACTGAGTGCTGTGTGGGTGTGTTTTGTTTCCCTGCGTCCACGCACCAACTGCGACAGACAAAAAAGGCCTCCAAGGTGACGCATACTAACAAACATGAGGTTTTACGTGCAAAAACCACGATCTGATGACGCACGCCTCAGTGGGGGAATCCGGAAATTTGGACCACGTGGTGGTTTTTGCATTTCGCCCCCATCTAAATGCGCCCGCCGTGGCCGCGGGGTTTCGAACCGGCGACCTCGTGCTTAGCAGGTGAACACCACAGTCATTAAGCACACGTCGGACGCATGTCAAGACGTCCAAGTCTCCTCACTGGTCGTATCTTAAACTGATTGCGAGTATTGTGTGGCGCATTTGCAGGAATGTCGTGTAACTCAAGATAGAAAAGAGACTTCCTTCAGAATGGCTCAACTGCGCTGTGCGCATGTTCGTGGTTAAAGAAAATGCTTTCGACTGAGCACAATCGCACATGCGTGGTTGCTGGAATTTTTTCATCACAGCGGATTAAAGCAGCAAAAAATAAAAGGCGGAGTAATGCGGCACACGTAACTATTTACCAAGGACAGTGCCTACCTTTTATTTAGTTATCAATCAACGCAGAGGTAAGGTTGAGAACAATAAAAGTAATTCGTAATAAATGATGTGTGCGTCCATATGTCGAGATTAGGACAATAGCGGTAGCACGTGCTAATTCGAACACTATTGAAAGAAAATGCATTCAGATAGCAATGGAAAGACTAACACAGCGTACAGAAAACAAGTACGGGGGCAACTTTGGTAAGCTTAATTCGTTTTAACAGAAGATACAAGCTCACATTTTCTTATTTCTTTGAGCGTGCTCGTCACTTGCCTAGACATGTTTACACATGGTGTAGCGGGAGTACATGTAGCACCTTCGAAGCAGCTGCTTGAGAATCGCTCACGCGGTGTGCTTTAATTACGAAATTGGCCAACTGTGCGTAACCTGAACTACAGTCAGCGGGCAACGACGTGACAGCTGCGTCAAGGATACCATGGCGCTTAAGTATTCCTACCGACCTTGCAGGGTACGCGATAGTTGCGCACACATAAATATATCAAACTACGGCGCAGTATACGCGGTGAACAAGCGACGACAGCGGGTAGCACTGTCCGATAAACAAACGGCAGGCAATACATGAGTTGGACCATGTAGATCCATAAATGCACTTCATTAATTAAGGACACCAAAGAAGCTAGAAACAGCGAGGCCGGTGACATTTCCCACCAACCAGTCTTAAAGATGGAGGTCATTATCATCATGAGCAAATCAGGAAATTTTTGTTGGCGAGAATAACCACCCTCCCCTTTCCCTTTCATTGGCATTGTGTCCTTTTGTAGTGGTATGTTGATCTTTTCTAGTCAGTGACGAGCGACGTGGAAGAACCGAGAATGTGTGAATAGCTCGTTTCTGGCACGAGAAAGACGCCTGAACAAATCCAACCAAAGAACCAAAGCCAAAGAAACGAACGTTGCAACCAAGCGGATGTCCACAGACGATAGTAAACCATCAAACCAGGAACCTTTCAACAGGAATGAAAGAGCAAAAATGAAGCATCAACTGGGACGCTGGAAAGGCTACCGAAATATAAAAAATTCGAAGTGCGCCGGGTATACCAGTGGAGCTCATGCCATACGTTCTCGACCGAACAAAAGGAACAGAGGAGTACGGCGACTTATCCCAAATGCACAAACCAAATGCGTGACACACACACACACACACACACAAACCAAATGCGTGACACACACACACACACACAAACCAAATGCGTGACACACACACACACACACACACAAACCAAATGCGTGACACACACACACAAACCAAATGCGTGACACACACACACAAACCAAATGCGTGACACACACACACAAACCAAATGCGTGACACACACACACACACACACAAACCAAATGCGTGACACACACACACACACACACACACACAAACCAAATGCGTGACACACACACACACACACACAAACCAAATGCGTGACACACACACACACACACAAACCAAATGCGTGACACACACACACACACACACAAACCAAATGCGTGACACACACACACACACAAACCAAATGCGTGACACACACACACACACACACACACACACACACACACACACACACAGTACTACTACGAAAGTGCACAATGTGAATGTCCATTACTCTCGCCACCAAAAATTTACAGATCGGCTCATTAATACATCGACAATCCTTATTACTGACTGAGTGGTGTCCATGTAACCAGACCTTTTTACTGTTCTGCTTCGTGTTAACCCGATTTCTAGAAGCACGATCTATTCGTTGAGCAGCGTACCACTCTTCCAAAGCAGAAAAGCTTGCTACACTAAATCTGTTATATATGCCTGCGGAAAAAGGGAACAGCGAAGAACTGTAGGAGCACATCCGATGGACGGTCGCGGGACGGCGACGACACGCAGTCCTTGAGAACATGAACACGCCGTTAACACAGTGCAGGACACCGCCAAGACAGGCGTGCGACGCCTTCACGAGTATGAGGAAGCGTGCTGTATGGACTCTGAGCCAGGACGATCGGGCTGAAGATAGTCGCTCTTGAGGTAAGGCCAGGAGTCTTGCGAATGATCGTGCTGTAACATATCCCTCCCGCCACAAGCGAGAGCAAACACTGGGAACCTGAAACGACACAAGCACCGTTTGTTGGTCATTCGAAAGCACGCAGCCGCAGGACAGTCGTCTGTAATGTGATATTTACCAGAAGTGCAAGCGCGCCAGGCTAAGTCCAGTCTGCCAGCAGGACGCCACTGGCGAGAGAATGTAGAATAGCAGTCACTCCTGGCACAGGTGATGCTCGTTCCCGAAGAAATCTTTTGGAGCGCAGACCGTAGAGTCGTGCAGGAGCGCGCTGGGTACCCTCGTGGAACGCAATAGAAAACGGGAGTGCAGAGCCTGGAACGACACAGTGCTTATTTGTTAACCACTGGAAGAGACAGCCGTATAACGAGTCGTGTGTAGGCGACACTTACCAGAAGTGGTGCAGGGCGAGGTGACATGGCCAGTCTACCAGCAGGACGCCACTGGCGAGAGAATGTAGAATAGCAGTCGCGCCTGGCGCAGGTGATGCTCGTGTCTGAAGTCTTGGAGTACAGACCGTAGACGAAACGAAGATACAATGGAAAATGGAAAGCATTCTCGAATGGATTTTTCCTTACAAATGTGGTCTAGAATAAGTTTGAAACAAATCCACTATGGTTTTCGACGACAGAAAGACTGACGAAAATTACGCCAAGAAAAAGTTGAAAATAGCCAATACTGGCCGAATTCCTGAGAAAGATACGATGCATGAATTGAAGCATGCAGTTACATCCTGCACAAGGACTGTTCAGAAGGATGGAGAACAAGTGAACGTGGAAACCAATGTAGTAGCAACTGGAATACTATCCCGAAAGCTGGGGACAAATTCAGTACCGAGAGAAAAGTACAGCTGTTCGATGCGAGAGGTTTCACGCTTGAAATGGCATAACGACCGCGATCGGAAGGATCAACGTTAAATACTATGTCGCATCAAGCAAATGCCAGAAGGCTGACAAGTAAGAAAAGTAAGCGTAGTATTTGATGCTTCGTGGTCAGGATTAAGGATGTTTTGAATGATAACCTTCAGGCAGGAGGGGAGAGAGAAACCGGATGAGATTCTGGTTTGCTTTCCTGCCCTGGGAGAAGGGCAAGGGGAAATGAAAGACGGAGAAGACAGCAGCGAGAAAAGGCAAAGTAGCTAAAAAAACAGCAATGTAGTGATCGTGTAGGTGCAGGCAGGAGGAAGTTTGAGTGCAGATGTATGAACAATAATAACGAATTTTCGAAGGAACTTTCTCAATGACAGTAAATGTAATTAGGTTTGCGCTGATGAAGTTATGCTTCGAACATCATAAGAATACCAGGGAAAATACATGAACAAGGAAGCAAGAACAAAAAAATCGCCGAGCTTCAATGAATCTCAAGAAATAGACATCAACCAATGATAAGAATTTTAATGTGCATCAAGACGCCGTTCCTACGTGATCAAGCGAGACTAGAGTCTTAGGAATGAAACGGGACAGGGCCGACGGTATTCTGCTATCGGTATTCAATAATGAATAACCGAAACATCTTGGGACAACAGCCTTCCAGACGAGGATGAAGGATATATGGAGGAACACAGCCAGGAAAATCGGAATAAATCGACAATATGAAACGGAACAGCAACACACTTTCTCGGATGCAAGTCCGACGGCGTATGTAAGTGCAGCATTCATGGTACTCTTATATGAGAGCGGAGACATTGCTGGTGCTGTCAAAAAACAGTAGCTCTGATACATACCGTCGTCATTCTGGCAAAAGTAGAACTTGCGAGCGTCAGTAAGTACTGGACCACTCGTACAATCATGCTGCATAGGAAAAAGAAAATGCTTGAAGCACAAGTGGAACGCAGACTGAAAAAAAAATCAAGGATTGCTCTGTAGGAGAACTATGGGAACACGTCAGCGGTAGTGAAAACTAGCAGATATAACCAGGAGGCACCGTAAAAAAGATTTCGTAGTGAACAATTTTGTGGAAGGGATGCAAGTTGAAGCTTACCAAGGAAAAGCCGTTCCAAAATGCCGGATAATGAAAGGACAAAAGGAGATGAATCGCGTGTTAGACGCCGAAAAGGATCTCAAGACGAGGCATTGAAGATGACAGGTTCGGCATTTACTTGAATATTGGGAAGGTAACTGCGCGAATGCTTCGTTCCGTGAATAATATTAGCAGACAAGTTCAAAGGTCCACTAAAAGCCGAAGAAACAAATGCCAAATGTCACTTCACGGGCACCTTTGGCAAGGCCTATACGACAAGACTAGCAGCAACCGATTACATATACAAGGAAGCAATCGTATATGGACACGTATAAGGACACGTATATGGGCAAACTGCACGACGGAGTACGTGGAACACCGACTTGTATATTGACGAGGTTTCGGGCAAAGGGGACGAAAATGAGTGAGGTAATACGACAGTGCGTTGTGTGGCGAAGATAACGTTACAGAACCTTTTTAGAGGAAGTACCTTTTCTTGACGATGGACTAAGGAAGACCACAATGGTTGAAATAGTTTGGCTACGTTTCAACGGTGCTCTGGGATCAACTTCGAAAAAGAAAAAGCAGACATTGCCATATTGCGTAACACCCTTCACATTAGCCGTGACCATATGTGTACACTGCCAAACTGGTGGACACGCTTCAGCTCTTTCCTACACTCTTTCCGGTGCTTCTCAACTCGAAAATAAATGATCAGCGACAACGCAAGACACCGGAAGACTAATAAGGAATTGAATATTGTCACGACATTACGTCGCCAAACAACTGAAGAGTTCGTGACCAATTATCCAGCAGAATTAACTGCTGAAGCACAGTAAGGGGGCGGCTTCTTATAAAGGCCCATCCGTACTTTTAAAGTCAACTGCGAAAAGCGATCGGCCGACATGTACTGCACAATGGAGAATTATATACTTTATTATACTAAGTTTGTCAAGAACAACCAACTGTTAACACAAGTTCACGATGGACCTAGAAAACCTATTCCTTTAGCTCTCGCAGAGAAAGAAGTGATTCTTGAAGGGATAAGGAAAGGTTGACGCTGTTTTCTGCAGCCTTTGCGGAAGCACGGCTCAGCGTCAACAGGTGGGGGGGATAGTGGGAGCAAAGGAGATAGGAGAGTAGAGGGTTAAAGTGCCGCCTAGGCAGCGGCTGAGCAGTCCGGCAGGAAAGGCCGAGTGGGTCCGGTAGGTGTGGTGATCTGGTGAAAGGCTAGGGGGCGGTGATCCAGCAGGAGCCAGGTGGTTGGGGCAGGTCGAGTAGCCTCGAGTGGTTTGGATAGCCGTGAGGCTATCCGTCTTCGCAGAAAATCCTAGAGTCTCGCCGAGAACCCCGACGAGTCGAGGTACTCGACGACACTTAGGAGGGCTGGTAGCTCGCTACGACCAGGGAAGAGGATGTCTTCCTGCCGTGCAGAAGGAAGCCCCAGGCGTCGGAACTCCTGCAGGAGACGGTCACGCTGCTGTAGGTAAGAGCAGGAGGTGCTCCAGGGTCTCGGGCTCCCCACAGGAGGCACAGGCTGGAGAGGCGATGAGGCCGTGCCGGTGGCGGCGAGCACCCGTCCAACAGCAGCCAATCCTCAATCGCAGAAAGAGGGAGGTCCCCTGCGTGCGAGGCCGCGCTGTGGAAGTGACCGCGGAGGGCGGCCCAAGGACATCCGCTTGTCCGGATGGCAGGCCAGCAGATGGCGCCGAAGCCTGTGGCTTGTGAAATCACTGGCTGTCACTGCCAGGCTCGGCGGGACCACGCAGTGGTGGGCACGCTTTGCCAGTGCATCAGCTTCCTCGTTGCCCGGTATCCCTACGTGGGCTGGAAGCCAGGGCAGGGACACTGAGCAGCCCGCCTTCTGGAGCGCCATCAGCCTTGTCGAGAGCAGGGCAACCCCGAGGCTGGCCCTTTCTGGCCTCTGCAGGCTGAGAAGTGTCGCCTTGACACCAGTGATCAGTGACCCCCAGTGATCAGTAGATGGTCACTGGGGTCACTGGCAGCTCCTCTGCGAGTACGTCCACAGCCAGGTGAAGACCTGCTACCTCTGCCGCTGTTGACGTCGCATGGTCGCGGAGGCGACACTGCTTGCTCTTCCGCAAGGCGGGCACCACGCAGGCCGCAGTCGACGAGCCTGTGTCCGGCATCACCGAGCCGTCAACGTAGATCTGCAGGTTTCCTCCGTGGTCCTCATGCAGGATTGAGGCAGCCGTCTGTTGAAGGGCACAAGTCGGGGAGCGCCGTTTGGAAACGCCGGGCAGCTCTGTGGTGATGGGTATGGGTGGTCTCTGGGGAGGAGGCAGCTGTGCGCAACGTGCGGAAACAGAAGCCTGGAGGAGGCTGTTAAGAACGGCCAGCTGCAGTGCAAGTTTGCCAGCCATTTACGCCGGCGGTGGCAACCTCATCTTGGAACGCCACCACCAACCTCTAGCCACGGCGTGATGAAGTCGACTGTGTCGGGAACAATACGCGCGCCCTCCACTCTCCGTCGCTTCAGCTAGGACCTGATCTGCTACGGGTGGGGGAGTTGCCGCGGCAACGTCGTTGTAGGCTCTTTCCCAAGACGCAAGACGATGTGCTACCCGGTCCGGCTCCGAGTTCTACGAAGCGCCGCTGACGTGGGCTCTGGACCGTGTGTGTGTGTGTGCGCGTGTGCGCTTATAAGCCGCTGTTGTGCGGATTAGACTGACGTACTTTCTCTCGCAGCCATGCTAGACTGATGAATTGCATGTAAATACTGTAAATAAACCCTTATTCCTCGTGCTCGATGAGAAAGTCCCTCCCTTCATCAACGTCCTCAGCGTGGATAAGTTGGACGACGGCATGGGCCAGCTACCTCCTAATTCATGCCGGAATCCAATCTTGAGAACGTATCACGAGCGATGGGATTGAGCCTCTAATCCTGATAAGGCACTGAAGAATAGGACGGCAACCTTCCATAAAAGGGGAGACGATGTGAAGTTACAAAAGCACTGTAGGAAATATGCCACTGAGAGTAGACGAAATAAATTATGTGTCAGGAAATTATATCACCTGATATCACCAGGAACTGAAGTCAAACGTCTTACACGGAGGGTGACATTGAAGAGCCTATTGTGAAATATGCGTGACGAAGGAAGTTTTCCGTAGCATAAACCAAACGTCGAGGACCGGCATAGTATATACATTCGACAGCAAATTTCTCCGGAAGCCCACAAAGTTTGTATGCTTGCGGCACCGGGAAGATGTAGGAACATGATAAAGGAAAAGAGAACTGAAAGGAAAGGATAGCCGCCATTGGAAAAGTTCCATCTCAACAAAGCTTCATTCAAAAGAGACGTTCGGAACCTCAAACGCCACAGGGCTACAGCGCACGAGAAAACATCCGTAGTACCATTGGAGTGCATATGGTACTTGTCAGAAGTAGGACGGGGAGGTGAACGAATCTTCGTCTGCCAGCTGGAAGCCATCGGCGAGGAAAATGCAGACGTCAAACAGCCGGCCATAGGACTAGTAGAGATGAAGTGGAGCTCTGTACCGTAGGCCGGAGACTAGATGTGCAGAAGCGCCCGCTGGATACGCTTGTGATTAGCCACCATGGAAAGCAGATTGTAGGAACCTGCAATCACACAAGGCTTGTTAAACACTCGACAACACAGCCATACTACGATTCTAGGGTTCGTGGTACTTGTCAGGAGTAGTGCCGGGCGAGGAACAAAGTCCAGTCCACCAACAAGACTTCACCGGCGAGGGAATGCGATGGATGCGAAGACACTGGATCGTCTTCCAACTCTTGAGAGCCGCAATCGAAAGAACATGTCGGGATCCTGAAAGGACAATATTCGTACTGAGCATTTGCAATAAAATACTTGAACGCGTACTGCACAAGATATTATGTAGAGGTTTCTAAAAAGAATAACTTAAGCCACCCCAAATTGGTTGTTTAGACGATAAGGTAACTGAGCTAGCTTTACTGATTAATTTCATTGTCGACGGCATCCCGGAGGTGGAAGGAGAATCGAGTAAGCTACCGGAAAATGAACTTGCTGCGGCGTTTGTTGACAGCGGCAAAACCAATCGAGTCGGTTGACGCCCAGAGCTGCCTGCCCGTTCCAGACTAGCGCAAGTTCCAGCGACTAGGGTTCCGTCTTGTCTGCAGCCGAATGGCAGGAACATTCCGCGAGCTCTTCGTCATTACACAGTTAAAAACTACTTGATGAGGACGCGCTTGGCCAGGAAGCAGTAAGTATTGAACGCCTCCAGTGTTTATGCAAGCCAAGAAACAAGGCAAGAATGGGTTATTAGGCGCCTGAATTCGCAGAAAGGTACGTGAAAAGAGGAAAAGGTATTTGAAAGAAAATTTAATACGGACTAGTAATTCAGGTAACGCCTTGCACGAAAGGTCGCAAAAGCTTGGGACAACCAAAGAAATAAACCATAAGAAGTAAGTGTCCATCGCGATCGAGAAAGTGCATGAGGAATCTGCCATACGTCTGGTGCGACCGAAATGATAAAGTGCCGTCGCGAAGAACTTATGCAGATCTAACGGACGTTCTAGAATCTGAAGCGAAGCTTTCTTGAAACGATTCGTTGAGGCGTATTTGGGGAAAGCGAGTGCACGTTCTCTCCTATAACCGCGCTTCACAATGTGAAAAATTTTATGCAGTTGGAGTTGATTGGATCTTCATTTTAGTTGTACCAATCACTTCGCCAGACCCTTTGTGGGTAATGTGCCACAGCGTAGAGATCAACACGCAGCAGTCATCGCCAAGAGCTTAAACTCGCGTTGGCACGACACGTGATCCCCGCTTCTTGGGCAGTCGCCGTTCTCCACATGGGTCAATGTACCATCCACTAAAGACACTTCTGCAGTTATTAGACTGAGCGTGCACAATTTAGCTTGCACTCGAGAACGCAGCCGTAGTACTACTAGCGTCTGTACGTGGTACTTACCCGCAGTAGTCCAGGCCCACAAGACCGCACCGACGACAGAACACTGTGTGCGGCGGTGCGAGTGACGCTATGGAAAAATAGCGAGGACAGTAAGCACACACGCTGAAAAAACTAACAGCAACAACGGCAATGAAACGGGCCGCTTACCGTAGCTGATGCCCGGCCCAGCTCCGACGAACACAGCAGGCGATGTCCGGCGTCGAGGTGCTGCGTAGAGCGGGTTAATACATGATAGCTGGCGAGGCAGTTTCCGAATGACGCCTGCTTCCGCGAGTCCACATTTCGCTAGATTTCGCAAGGTAGCCCGCGCACTCCCGCGCGCAGGCTACCTTGTCACGAAATAGTGGGGTCGGGTCGCAGGGCCATACGGATGGGTCCATGTCCCTGACGCAGTCGTAAGAGGACGGCTATCAGCTGGAGCCTGCGCAGTAGCTAAACCTGAAGCTATACCCCATCACGCCACACACGTGGCCCGTCCTCTTCGATTCCGGCACGGAGGAGACCCGTGTGGCCGCACGCCATGCCCACGAAACCTCGGGCTTACAGCTAAGCAACAAAACTTTACGTAGTTTTGAGATGTAGCCATACATCCTAGTAAGCGCTAGCTACTGAAACTGAACAAACAGTTAACTTCTCTAAGGCGTGCGCCACCCTCGCCAGCTAGACCACCCAGAAAAATGAACAAAGCAAATACAAATGCCTGGTGAGCGTTTAGGACGCTCGATGCGAAGCTCGTAGAGGACGACGCTAGCCGTGACGAGGGGTTGCCGCGCTGGTCCTGGGTTCGTGGCGAGGCTCAGACTTGGATGTCCCGTTGGCGGCCGATGTGCAAACGTGCACAGACGTGGAACGATTGTTGCTCAAAAGCATCTGATCTGGAACGGAGGCAAGAAAACACTTGGAATTTTGAGCAGCAACCTGCGCTGCCAAAATTTTACGCGTACTTTTGCCACACATGAGGGCGGAATTTTTCTGAACGCTAGGACAACATTTGTTCAAAAACTACTAAACAAATGCGAGAAATTCGCTTTGAGAATCTGCGGCTAAATTCTTTGCAGCTGACTTACCACTAAAACCCGTTCGACAAGGAAACTATAAACAAGAACGATGGAGTCCAAAATGCGTGCTTTAGTGGCCAGCAGAAGAAAAAAACTGGCTGTGGCTTAGCTAAGGTTAAGCCCAGGATGCGAAGCATACTAGCCTTTATTTTAACGCGACAGCGTTAAGGAGCTCGTGTCGCAGAAAAGTCGGTGTCGTCGGCGTCGGCTCAGGCGTGCGACGCTTGCTCAGGCGCACATTTCGTTGTCGCGCCGAACGCTGCGTTGCTCGACGCTCACCGCGTCCGATGCGGGGCGCGTAGTCGCTGTGCCGTAGCAAAGCCACCTAGAAACAGTCTCTGTAGCACGCCGCAACCTTCGCTTCTCATTCCAACGAGCAGCTCTGTCTCCAGGAGGCATCTCACCTCGTGAGTGTCTAGCAGAGGCAAGCGCAGCTGCTTATATACCGCCGCGACGCCGCGAGCGACGGCGCGAGTTGGAGCCCCGTTTCTCCTCTGTCGTGACGTCACGGTGTCACGTGGTATTCAAGGCGACACCGCCGCGCCTGAGGAGCTGGGTTGAGCTCTCGTAATATGCTTCGCATAAAAAAAAAAACATGTCGATACCAAGTACAGTTCCTTGGTAAAATGCCTTTCAGACCTCAGACAGTTATTGTCAGCTATTAATGCCTTCAAGCAATGTATAATACGAGTCAAGAAAGTTATCTAAATTACAAGCTACACTTCCCGCGCCTAATCGGCATGGTTCAAGCGTTACACTTGGCTTAGAAAATAAAGAAATAAACATTACGGAATGGTCAGTTTGTTACACGTGGCCATGTTTTGTCTGAACACATGGCAGAATACGTATGAAGCTAGCGGCCTTCACCCTGCAGTGGACCAATTCCGCTCTGTAACAAAAGATCCTCCAACCAGCTTTGCTAAAACTTCCAACATTTAGCCTTACCCGCACTGCAATCGCCACAAAAGTGACCAAGGTCGCTTACGTGCGCCTCTTGTAATGTCTGTTTGCAACTTGCAATCAGCTGTAGAAAGCGTAACCGAAGTTCGCCACATGAGAGATGAGATTTAGAAATCGCGCAAAATAGCGTCCGTGTAATAATTCAGGCATGTCGCTTTGACTACAGTTGTCTACTAACGTAAATTACTATTACCCGTATTGGTACATTACAAGACAATAAAGCAAAGAAAAACGCCTTTGACGTAAAAGAAAAATTGACCACGTTTTTCATTACAAGAATTTATAATAAGGTTAATTCCCCACCTTTTGGCAACTCTGCCTCGAATGACCTCCTCGCTCACCGCCGTCAAAAACGGTCATCTGGAAAGCGAAAACAGAGTGCCTATTTATTTACAACATACTGCAGACCCTAAATAGATCCTAGCAGGCGGGGCAAAACAAAACGACAGCAATAACTACAAACGCACCGCAGATTACAATGCAGTGAACATAACATATGAAGAATGACACATAGCAGGTACAGTAAACACATCTGCAACTGTCAAGCGCTGTTGTAAAAGGCATCTATACTGGTAAGCAGATCAGCAGGGAGGAGACGGGGAGGAGAGAGTTAATGTGCACGGAAAGAAAGATCATTTAAAAGTGTTCACTCTAGCCTTGTACGGTGTTAGGTATTCCGCGTGATGCTTTCTAGCTAGGCGTAAATGTTAACCACTCGAGGATGGAGCAGAAGTACGATTAGTCTTCTCGATACTCACCAGTAGTGGCGGGCGAGGAGCGTGGTTCCAACTGCCAGCAGGACGCCATGGGTGAGGGAATGTAATTTAACAAACAGCGTTGGCCCCAGTACGAGTAACCTTCCAATTCGTGGGCCTCAATCGAAAGCAGACGTCGGGATCCTGAAAGGACAATATCCGAACTGAGAATTTTCACCAGAGCATCCGAAAGCGAACTAAAAAAAAATTTTACCACGCTCTTAAAAAAAAAAGCATGGAAGAAATTTCGCGACACCAGTTGAGTTTGGGACAGGGCAGCCGAGCTATGAATATTGCAAATGAAGGAAACAAAAAGATACGGAACAAAAGTTGTAAGCAGTACGAGTATTTCTCGACGTAAGAAAGGCCTTCGATTCAGTCGAATAGTAAACAATTAGCAGTACGTTTTCTTACAGGATTAGTGGGTGCAGGCTGAGCTTAATTAGAGCCTATCGTCTAAACTCACGGGTGCATCAACCACCAAGCTAATGCAAGCCACTAAAGGTATACGACAAGGATATTTTAGCGTCGCTATTATTTTTGCTTTATAGGTAAATATCGCTACAATTACACCAACATGAAAAAGAAAGGTTTTGTACGCGGATGATATCAGTTTTTTCTGGTGCTGACTTAAAAGATAAGCAAACAGGTGGCTAATAGAGTTGACAAAGTTGCCAGATGTGAACGAGGTTCAATAGGACATCAATAAAATATATCTATCAATTTGTCAGAGAGCGAAAAAACAGAATATTGACGTTTTTCATGACTATCTTCAATGAGCATGTTAAAAGTAAAGCTGAAGCTGTCCTGCATAACACGTGCTATAGGAAGGATGAGACCAGCTAGAATCAGGTCAAGTCCATCTTCGATACGGTCACAGATGCAGTACTATATTGGAATATGTGGCACAACTTCTAGTGCTAAAATTAAAAGGCGAGCGACGTAAAAAATTTCCATTCGCTTCAATGTTGCCGCACAACGGACTACTAGGGATTCTTGTGATTGGTACAAATTGCCATAATACTGAGGTTAAGAGATCCACGAAAACTTGAAAATCGAAGCACACATTCTGGCAGACAGCGTTAACCTCTAACAGAGGGACCTATTTTACTATGCCGCCATCACAAGCCATCGCAGCCGAGGGCACTGTTGCAGTTTTTATGGGCTACAGAATTGGACAAGCGGCTCTAGCATGTTGATAGTGCTGCAACTGCTACTGTGCTGTGCAGTGACATGTGGCGACAGTGACCAACTGTGATTGTATGTCTGCTCCTTTCTTTATCTCTACTCTTATCACTTTACCTCCCCTCTTTCCTCAGCGTAGGGTAGCAAACCCCATTTTCTCCTCCGGTGGACCACCCTGCCTTTCCCCTCTCATCTGTCTCTCTTTGAGCCCCGCTATCTCGAATGCTTGTAATATAGCAAGCAAAGTCCCAGAGAAGTTTCAGCAAGCTACTTTAGTAATGGAACCTCAACCGACGTCCTTAAAGATTGGCTTTATTTCCTTGCTTTTTAGATACCAGGTTCTTTTTCCTGGGTTATACAAATTTAGGCAATTAACAGTTAGGCAAGGAAAACCTAATAATCCCTTAAAGAACGTCAAGCGTTTAGTCATGTGATGTCTTGAATTACAATTACCAGAAAGTAAATGCACTTCATGCTTGTTTATGAAGTGCTAGTCCAGATAAGTGAAGTGAAACGTGCTTTTTTATGCACTTGATCAAGTTTTGTTTCAGTGACAATGGGATGTTACAGTTACTCGAGTTTGCAAGATATTGAGGAACCGGACCTAGTCAGGTACCGACAAGCACTTGTATTCCCTGGTTTTCCTCGTATTCTATTTCCTTTGTCGTATACTCGTTGTCCGAACGATGAAACAAATTTATGCAACGAAAGTGAAGGTGAATCTGAAACGAAGTGATGCGATAAGGCTTATTTTTCAACCGCTCGAGGACACAGCCGTAGTACGAGTCGTGTGCGAGTGGTACTTGCCCGTAGCGAAACAGGGCGATGAGCAATCTCGTCTGCCAGCGAGACCACACCGGCCAAGGGGAACGGTCGGCCACGGTGCGAGCGGTGCTCGAGGCCATCTCCTGAGGGGGACGTTGGGAGGATGGCAAACGTGGAGCAGCGCGCTGGATATCCATCTTACACGTGGACTGCAATCGAAAGCAGAGGTCAAGATTCTGGAACAATAGGAGATGGATGCAGTGGGGCTAACGGATGGGGGAGTTGGCACGTATCGAAAGAGGAATCAATCCAGTTAACCAGGCGCATACACAGCAAAGAAGAGCACAGGACGATGCTCGTTTTGCTATCAAGCGACTCTACCAGCATTGTCCTGTGCACTTATTTGCACTGTGTATGCATCGTGATCGGCGGTTTAATTGCTTGTTCAATAAGGCACGCGCATGGCAGTGCTACGAGCACGCACCTCGCAATGAACCAGTTCCACGTTTTGTAGCTAATGTTCGCGCCAGATCATTCAACGCGCGTGGAACAAGCGATGCGGTTCGACGCAACTTTGCCTGCGCAAGAGCACATCGCCACATGCTACTCCCTGCCACTCATTTCGTCGGATTAAGTGGCACGACCCTGAACGGCTACCCGCCTGGACCGCTCTGCGCATCTCGAGACAGCGCAACGATACCTCCGAATTTGAAAACGCCGCACCGTCAACGCCGTGGTGACGGGGCATGGCAGCGCTACCTGTACTCAGGTCGCAAATGAACTCACTCACCTACGTTGTGCACGTGGGTAAACGTTGTGGTACGTGAATTAGCGCGAGTTACCTTTTTTAGTAGAGCTAAAATTCCCACGACCATTACGTGTGATCTACACGGTTGTGTACTTCAGCCTACTTCTGATGCGAAGGTCGACTGAAACCAAATCAGGACTAGACTTTACGCAGATCGCTTAGGGACATGAAACTTCCGTCGATATCAAGAATATTAAGGATTATAGATGGGCTGATTAAAAGAATTCAACTCGTTAACGATGTTGCGAAAAAAATTTAATGCTTGCGAAACCTAGGTTACTAGTATGAATGGAATGTTGCAAACAGAAGAATCGACCATGTAGAAGATGTCGGTAGGCTGACAAATGATATCGTCTGGCGTATGGCGTCTATGGAAAATGAGTACGCAAGTAGAATACCGTTGGTACGGGGTTTATGGACAGCGGGAAGTCCAGTCACGTGGAATGCTGCGCAGAGCAGCCGAGCCATTCCCGACAAACACAAGCGCGAGCTGAAGCGCCAAACTTTCCGTCATCTCAGCAGCCAAGCAGACACACGAGCTCTCTTCGGCATTACAGTTAAGAAAGGCGTGCTCGGCTATGAACCCATCTGCTGTTGAACCCATCCGCCGTTAATGCAAGGTAAGACGAAAAGCAAAGAAAGCCGTGTTTGGTATAAGCTCCCAAATTCACGACAAAGGATACTTTAATGAGGGAACAAATTGAAAAATACGGATATGGTTTATCGAGAAAGACTACACGAAAAGCACGAATACAGAAAGGAGCTCGGGACGGGACTAAAGAATCCGTAAAAGACATGAGAAAGTGCCGCTCGCGGTCAAGCTATGCAACAGCAATCGGACATACGTGTCCGCAGCGACCAAAACAACGAAGTCATTGCAGACAAATGCGGATACATCGAACATGTCGGAATTTCGGTAAAACGAAGCGTTCATGAGGGAGTTCATACTGGCGCGTTTGACGGAAAGAAAACAGGCGCGGGCACGTTCCCTGGCGCAATGAACCGTGATACACAATGTGACAGCTTAGCTGGCTTGTATTTCTTCGCGTCTTATTTTAATTGTGCCGGCTGCTTCCTAGGAAGGGACCCACTCTGCCATTGCAACACCCACTTGGCCCATCCCTGCTGAGGCTATGTGCCACAGTATGGAAATCTATTGTAAAATATCATCAAAGCACTCGAACACGATGATCAAGAGAATGGCTCCTTGTCGCGAGCACGTGCTACTTTAATGAACCTTTCATATTCGAAGCAGTCACCGGTCTATAGTTTTTAACAATGGTGCCGTGAACCAGCATACTACCTCCCCGTCCACAACCAAGGTGAACCTGCAAAGAAGCAGCAGAGAAGGAAACGGCGGTGGAGCAGCGGGTCGGTCAACGAGAGCGTGGAAAAAACTAAGCATCGGAACTGCTCATTGACAAGCAAGACGCCATTGTTACTCGACTAGAAATGAGCCAAGTATATAGTAACAAAGATAAGGAAAGCGCTTCGCTCCCAGATCACGAAGCTCATCAACGCAGTGAACAGACAAGTTTCACACAACGCATAAGAATAAGCGAAAGCCGCAACAGCGACAACGAACAACGAGGAATTTCTAACAAAAAATACTGCCGAAGCTGAATTTCAATAATAGAGTACGACATGAAAATAACGACGATATTGCCTGCAGTAGAGTTCAGAATTCGAGAGGCCACACAGTTGTGTTTGAACAACGAAACAACAACGCAGGCGGCATCACTAAATACTGAACACGACGGCAAGGGAACTACATGAACTACTTAATCCGGAAACGACAAAGTTTGGTGGAAGAGAATCGCTTCTGGGCTCAGTACAAGTGAGAAGTTCACCTCAGACCTAACACGAGCAAGGGACAAATGTTTATAAGCACTTCTAACTGGAAAGGCAGCGTATGTTACAGAAGGGCTTCACTGCTTGATCGGATTAAAATTATGATGAAGCAATAAAAATATGAACAACGTTCGGAAATCGTGAGCATTCAGTGGAACTGCACATGGAGCGTGCTATCGAGCACAGAAAAAGCGAGGTCGGTGCAAGAAGGAGAGCACGTTGTTGGGCGAGTCGGTCGTACATACTTGCGCCCGTCCATGTCCTTACTCGTCCGTGTCTTTTTTTAGCGCAATTCCCTTCTTTAAGTCGGTGCAAGAAACTGATTAACTATGCAAGTTAGTACACGGAACTCAAGTCAACACATTGGCCCTCAAATCACTAAAGGTGGGACCGACAGTTTCGCGTCGATGTTGACAGCGTTGCAGAGAGCAATTCCATCGTGTTGTAAGTGGCGTTCAACTCAGAAGAAGCAATGAGACACAGCTCAGCCATGGAAGCTAGCGAGCAAGGCAACAAAACAATGCGAGCAAAACCTGGACAGAATTACGTCGTTGCCGCGATAGCAAATACATCTTCAAGAACACAGTGTGAACAGGAGAGGACAGATGCGAAGCCAAGGAATGACAGCAGACAGCTTCGAAATTGCAGCTTTTATAGCTAAAAAACAGAAGCTACCTGTTCTGCAAGCAGAACAACCACGCAACGGAGGACTGCCGTCGGAACACTCCAGTGATGAAAAAAAAAATCACATTCTCACAGAGAATAGAGAATGTTCGAGATGCACCCGGCCGAAACACAGCATCTATAGAGCAAGAGTGCAAGCAATGCAAAGGACGACATGCTGGATCTGTGTGCATGATGATGCGGCAAGGCAGAGCAGGTCACAACATAGCAAGCGGAAGTGACGACGGCTACTCTAGACGCAACTGAAGATGTAAAACAATTTTGCGCTTTTGGAGACAGCTGTAGCTTGGATAGGGGGAGAATAAGGGGGCAGACATTGCCACTTGTTATCAGACAGCGTAAGCCAGCGGACATTTATATCAGCTGGATTAAAAAAAATAGGAGCGGAGATATGACAGGAAAAGCTGACGACTGGTTCATTCGGAGGGAATGAAAAATTGAAATTAACCGTGTCCAATTAACTGCAGCAACGCAAGGAAACAAATCAGCAGCGGTAATAGAAGATCTGCAAGCCGACGTCATATGGCAGTTGTTTACCTACTGGAAATCAGAATTTCAATAAGAAAATGCAACGAAGACTACAAGTGGCGGATGACAGAACCGAGGCGACTGCAACAGACGCCATAGGAATGCTTATCGGCTAAATTATTGGGAGTTCTTCGCTGGTAGAACGTAAAAATCTGAAGTAGACTGATGGCATTCGAGAATACTGGGTTGGGTACTGCGAAGTCCAAATAAAGCAGTCACTGTTCTGAAGGTTGAAGGTGCGGAAACAATTCAGCAAGAGCTACAAAGGTATTGGGGCATGGAATCAATGGGGATCACAAAACAAAGCTTCAATACTAAGGCAGCTTAATTTCAATCGCAGATTAAAATAGTATAACTGAACGGTCGCTATGAAGTCCACTGACAGTGGTATGGAAGCGTTAGCTTCGAAATCGAGGAAAATGCAATGAATAATCTCCCCCGGACTGCCGAAAAGGTTGAAGAAAAATGAAGATATTGTCCCGTGATAGTGATGGTCATGAGGTGTCCATCAGCTGTCCGAATTTTAGGGCTGTCCCATGCGCTGTCCCACTTGGCATGCTGGGTGGGACGACAGGTTGACGTTCTGGCAGCGACGACGGACCTGCGAAGTTACACGGCCGTAGCGCGGGAGCGGGACAGCGGAATACGGTGGTGGACGTCATGGATTCCGGCTGAGGGACTCTGTGACTGTTGGATTTCCGCGCATACGACGTCAGCAATCGCAGCCACTTGAGGCTGGGATGAAGGGATCAACTTCGGAAGCTCTTCCGGCATGATCGCTTTGTTGACATCGCGCGACGGTTTAATTCTCGGTTCCTCATGTCCAGTGTTTTGTCGATGCTGGTGGCCTGGCGAAAAACTCGCCGATGGTCTGCGAATCATTCCGGCGAAAATTCGCTTCGCGCCACACTTGGACAGGACTCTCGGACATTTCAGGATCGGCGTAGCGGAATAGAAGGCTTGCTTATTCCGCAAATATGCACTCGGATCAAGGTAGCTGCACTCGGACCAGTCAATCGACCGACCAGTCAATCGAAAGACCAGTCAATCGAAAGACCAGTCAATCGAAAGACCAGTCAATCGAAAGACCAGTCAATCGAAAGACCAGTCAATCGAAAGACCAATCTTCATTTTCGCCGCAGACTAAATTGTTACTGCGAAAATAGGGGGCCAGAGAAAAAAGCTGCATCTGTGCAGCTTGACTAAGCTCTAGCCACCCTTACAGCAGCAGTGACACGACGATTTGGTAGAAGGATTCAGTTATGTAACCATCAGCAAATAAACGATAAAACACTTCCATCACAAATGGCAATTACAAGAACAATTACACAGCATGCATATTTCAAGGAAGAATTAGAAGCATAAGCAGTTTTAATACAGTTTTAATACAAACAGGTCAAATAAGTTGTTAGTAAGGGCCAGAACATCCACACTTTTCCGGTCTAGCTCATTTAGTGTAGTTGCTAGAGTGTAGTCAAGTTTTTCTTTCCCATAATGGGTGCGCGAGAAAGGAACGCAGTATGGCGGTTGAATCGGAAAGGGTATAGATATTGTACTTTCCCGAGATTTGATAATTCTTTGAATAATTCCGTCCTACCTAATGTGGAGTTTTTATACGTTCTTAATAATTTGTATTTGTATATATTGGATTTTTAGAATTTTATGTTTTTGAAAGTGGTTCTGTGTGTTCTGAGAACGAGGAATTTTCTATTGATCCAAGTGCTTTTTTCTGAATAAGAGTTCCTGCAAGTTTGATGCTGTCGTGTTTCCCCATATTAGCATGCAGTAATGTAAGTGAGAGTGAAAGAGTGAAAAATATAACATCTTTTTAATGCTGACTGGAAAAGCGTGACGGCTCTGGCTTAATACACCGGCGGCTCTATTTAATTTTGGTAATAAAGTTTTCACATGTTCATTCCAAGGTATGTTTTTTGCGAAAATGACCTAGAATTTTAACAAACTTGTCTATTTTAATTTTGAATGGCCCCCATAGGGTTTCCAATACAACTTCGGCCCTTTCTTACAGGACGACGCTCACGGAGCTCCTCAGGAAGTTACTGCGGAACAGTTATCACGTTGTAGGGGTGGTCGCCCGGTTCTCAAACCATGTCCTCGTGGCATCTTCCAGGGAGAAGTACAGGTGGCGTAGCTTATCCTCAGAGGTTCAGTTGCTGAAGGCTGAGATTCTTTCGAAAGACGGAAGCGAGGTTTCCGGATCGTCCGACTAAGCTCTACGAAAGGTAGGAGGCTCCCTGGGTTGAAGCATGGAGGACGCTGGGGCTGCCATTGTGGTTGTCGACTTGGCCACGATCTTCCTGGTCGTCTCAGGCAGAAGTCCGTGCTCCGGGGGCAGTCATTGTAGCCTGAGGCTACCTCGCAGGCCCTTGACAACGTTGGTGTAGTCTTCGGAGTTCAGGCTTGGATCACGGCTTGCGGGCGTCCGGTGCATGAACGCGAGCCTCCTCCATCAGATGTCACGTGGTAGTGAGCACCAAGAAGACGGAAGCAAAACGGAATACCGAATCTTTATTGGAAGAATGTGTGCCAAGAAATGCAGGCTACACTGAAGGCATAATGATAGCAGCGAACACAGTCGGCGATCTTCGAAAAATCTGATCAGCGGGTCAAGCGCGTAGGCTTTCGTACACGAGTCATAGAAGGTTTCAAAGCAATCGCAGTGCTCGCACGTCTTCCAGAAAGCACCACACAGTTCGCGTCCCGGATACGTGCAATCAGATTACACAAGGCTGACAATGGAGAACCATCGATAACATTCGAGAAACCTGTAATACATGCAGGCGCGCTCTGCGCTGAGCGATAGCATTTGTTAGACTGAAACGCTCCCAGCCGAGAAAAATAAACTACATGTGTGAATATGCTACGTCCCTACGATCACGCCATCTCAAAACAAGGCCTCGGGAGTCGCAAGAGCTTCAGGAATCCTCAGAACCACCGACTACGCTGTGTTATTACATGCCACATCACGCAGTTATTGCAGAAGATCGAGCCACGAGAAAGGTTCGTGTAGTATTAGACGCCTCTTCACGCACGCAGAAAGGCATGTCATTAAACGACAATGTGAAGGCAGGGCATTAATTTTCTAAAGGAAAAGGTGACCAGTTGGAGACGTTGAAAATGCATTCCTACAAATTTCTATCCACGAAGAGGAGAGATGCCACGAGATTTCTTCGGTGGAAAAACGACTATACGAGGAAAAGCTGCTGAATTAGGTACAAACCTGGCGCATGGCTAGAATAACTTCCGGTAAAACCCCGAGCCCGTTTTTTCTGGCAGCTGAAATCAAGCTACATGTGAAACAAGTGGCTGAGCGATTTGCAGATGGAACAAACAGTACAGAAAGCGATTTACGTGGATGGTGTACTCCTAGGGGCATCAATGTATTAATGTGCTGTCAGGCTGTACAAGGAGGTAAAACAAGCGATCAAAGTGGCGGCGATCATGTTCAGAAAATTGACATCCAATGAAGAGAGAGAGAGAGAGAGAGTGAACTTTAATAAGCACCAGCAGTTTTGTCGGCTGGGCCTAGGCCTCCCACGATGGGACGTCGAGGTCTTGCCTCTTCGCCGCTTCGTAGGCCTGCTGGGTCGCCCAGAGTTGGTCGTCGAGGTGGGAGCTGCGCAGGGCGGCGTGCCACCTCGACGAGAGGGTCACGGCATTACGGTCATGGTATTGGTGTTTGCACTCCCATAGCATGTGGGGGAGTGTTGCCGATTCAGTTTTACAGACCTTGCACGTCTGGCTCGGGTAGATGTCGGGGTATATAGCGTGATAGCGTGTGAGGGAGGGGTATGTATTCCTCTGTAACAGGCGAAGGGTGGTTGCCTGTGCCCTGTTTAACTTGCAGTGAGGGGTGGGGAAGGTTCTTCTTGCGAGGTAAAATGAAGAGAGCCTAAACAAAATAGATGAAAACGAAAGGGACGACGATCAAAACGATTCGATCGAAAGGATGCAGAATGCTTCTTGCAACTTTATGGAAGTAGTCGAAAGACGTGCTATCCTTTACTGTGGACAAATAAGCATCCTTACCAGCAATAACGTACGCAACTAAAACGACAGTGCTGCACAAGCCGCCGGAAAGTTATTTGATCCGCTTGGTTTGCCCTCACCTATTACGATACGCGCGGAGATAGGCTTTCAAAAATTGGAAACGGACGACACGTGAGATGAGCCACTCCATAAAGAAGAATGCGGCAAGTGGAGGGACCTGATTCCTGAAACGAAGGAGCTGCTATACCAATACTACACAAGCAAGGATCAAATATTACAAGCATACAAGCTGCATGTGTTTGCCGACGCTAGTCCAACAGCGTACGAAGCGGCAGTATATTTGGCAGTCATGTAAATTGATGGAAAAGAGTCAAGCTTAACGACAGCGAAAATCCGCGTAGCACCAACAAAATCCAAGTTTAGCAAGACTTGAGCTAATGGCAGCGGCGATAGCATCAACACTAGGTGTCTACACCGTAAGTCACTTTACCGGAAGAATTTGGGAAGCAGCCTGTTTGACAGACTCAATGATTATACTTCATTGAATCAAAGGGACAAGCAAAAGGGGAACATTTCTTAACAGAGTCGCATAAATAAGGAAAAACAGTACAAGAGAGCGAGTCGTTCATTCAAGGGGAAGACAATCTGGCCAATCTACAGTGACGTGGTATAAATACAAAGACGTCGACGGATTTGAAAAATATGAGGGCATGGACACGAATGAGTTGCATCTGTGGAGCCGGAAAGACCAAACGTGATTCACACGAATGTACGAATGGAAGATCAACACGGGGTCAATGTCGCACCTGCACAGGAAAAACAGGAAAAAGTAATCTTGGAAACCAAAAATTCCTTATACGGGCGGCATTTAAGAGCAACAGCATGGATATTCAGGTTCAGAGATACCGCAAGGTCAGAAGGGCCGACAACAGGAAAAGAGAACTGCAGAGACATATTGGCTACGACAAAGTACTATCCAGGTAGCCAAGCGGCGATGCTGACTCAAACGCTAAGTCGTTTAAAATAAATGCACAAATCTGCTCTTCCAACAAAAGACTCGGAAGACAAAGGCCGCGTGCACTACAGCCAATAATCAAAGCCGGGACGGCATCATATTTCTGAAGGACGGGTATTTCACGGAACCGCCAAAACGTCATGTTCATCAAATATTGCGCGGCGGATTTCAAGCAACGCCAGTGCAACTGCGGTCTAAGTTCTGAATATTGCAAGGTCTCCAAGCTGTAAAAAGTGTTAAGTCAACGCATATTCTGCAAGAGGCATAACACAAGACCCGTCACATTCTGCCTGCCCTACCGGCGGACATAGTCAACGAATCCGGGCCATTAAGGCAAAGGAGTTGACTTTACCGGAACATGTTATGCGAAAAACAAATACAACATTGTAGAACAATACGTCGTAATTTTCAACTGCGCGGTCATGAGAGGAGTACACTTAGAGATGACCAACGACATGTGGATATCCAGATTTTTTTCCGGCAATCACCGGCTTTCCGGCAATGCACCGCACGACGAGGTATACCTGCCGTAATCTGCTCGGGCAACACCAATGCCTTTACAAAGGCCGAGAGGGAAATACTTGAAGCTGTTGGGCACGAATGGGTGAAGGATTGCTGCAGTATACCCCAGAGCAAAACAATAGCTGAGTGCGCCCTGTGGGGCGGAGGGGCGATTTTACGAGATCCTCATACGAAGGCTGAAGACATCGATGCGAAAGATCACGATAAGTACAACTACAGTGGCGAAGCTACGCGCAATTGTAGCAGAAGGTGAAGGAGCGCTCAACAATCGACCGTTAACTAACGTGCATGGCGAACCTAATGAGGCCATGCCACTGACGCCTGCAGACAAAGGCAGGCGGCAACAGCTTCAAAGCGGACAAACAAGGCCACGAGACGAAGAAGCATGGCAAAGTAAATGCGAAGTCACGAAAGTTTCCTGGAAGGGATGGCATCGCGAATATCTGAACTAAATAGGAGCTACTGTCACGCCAAAACGAGACAAGCGAAACCCTTGCCCCAAAGGCGACGAGTTCTTAATTTAAGACCGCTAACCAAGAACATTTTGGAAAATGTGCCGAATTGAAAAACATTTACCCTGGTTGTGACGAAATAGCAAGAGCTTGTCTACTTCGAAAAGGCAACAAAGAATTTCTGATCTGCAACATCTACCCTCTTCAAGGGTGCCTCGAATAGCTTGCCAAACCCTGTCTCAGTGCAAGTTGGAAGGCCTGTGCAGGTAGCCTGTAAAATATATTGAAGGTACTCGAAGACGAACACAAGAAAGGCTCCTTGCCACGAGCGACTTCAATAAACCGTTGATGTTCGAAGCAGTCACCGGTCTCGATGGTTTTAACATGTATCAACACGCCGCGGTAATCCGAGAGCTAGTTACGGTGTGCGCAGTGTGAAATAACTTGGCCCGATACCTCAGTCTGGGAAAGTGCCATACATATTGGTTTGGCACGTAAAGCCGCATAATTTATTTCAAGTGTACCACTTCTGCCACTCGCCGTGTGAGGCAATGATAGTGCTCGCATTTCTCCCCGTCTATGAACATTGACGGACTGCACTGCGTAGACAAACAAGTAGTGTACGCAAGGGAACATATCGCACGAACTCGGCACTACATTATCGCACTGAAGGTCGAAGAAAAACATACGACGTGAAAAACCACCGCGAATTGCCGTCAATCAACGCAAAATAGTAAAGAAAGTTTCGCTTACAGCGATTCCAATAGCGCGTGGGAGCCGCGCAATTTATTTTTTATGCGCTATGGCATTCAGTATGAACTACGGCATGTGAGCACCTGGCAAAGCGGCTACGCGTTGCAGCTCCTACGAAGCGCGTTTGTGCCTGCAGTAGTCCCACCTGCTGTGCTCCGAGTCGACAGCGGCAGTATGCAGAGTAAAAGTAACGATATTAATAACAACGAATAACAGTATTATGGTATAAAATAATAAACTAATAAATAATAAAATAATAAACTGATAATAACAATACTACTAATAATAATAGGACACAGCGATAGTACGAATCGTGTTTAAGCGAAATTTACCAGTAATAGCAGACTAAGTCCCAGGTGCCAGCTGGGCGTCATGGACGTGGAAATGCAAAGGAGCCAACGCGGTCAGCCACGGTAAGAGGTGCTCAAGACCATCTCCGGTGGGGGACGTTGGGAGGATGGCAAACGTGGAGCAGCACAATGGATATCCTTTCGACTCGTGGTCCGCAATCTCGAAAGCGGACCTCGGGATCCTGAAACGACAACAAAACTTTTTTTAAGCACTCGAGAACACAGCCGCAGTACTACTAGCGTCTGTACGTGGTACTTACCCGCAGTAGTCCAGGCCCACAAGACCGCACCGACGACGGAACACGGTGTGCGGCGGTGCGAGTGACGCTATGGAAAAATAGCGAGCACAGTAAGCAGACACACCTAAAAACGAACAGCAACAACGGCAATGAAACGGGCCGCTTACCGTAGCTGATGCCCGGCCCGGCTCCGACGAACACAGCAGGCGACGTCCGGCGTCGAGGTGCTGCGTAGAGCGGGTTAGTACATGATAGCTGGCGAGGCAGATTCCGAATGACGCTTGCTACCGTGAGTCCACATTTCGCTAGATTTCGCAAGGTAGTCCGCGCACTCCCGCGCGCAGGCTACCTTGTCACGAAATAGTGGCGGTCGGGTCGCAAGGCCATACGGATGGGTCCATGTCCCTGACGCAGTCGTAAGAGGACGGCTATCAGCTAGCCTGCCTAGTGTTAGCTAAGCTGTGGGCCAGCCAAACCTGAAGCTATACGCCGCCACCCCGCAATACGTGGCCCGTCCTCTTCGATTCCGGCACGGAGAAGACCCGTGTGGCCGCACGCCATGCCCGCGAAACCTCGGGCTTACAGCTAAGCAACAAAGCTAACTTTACGTTATCTTGTGATGTAGCCATACATCCTAGTAAGCGCTAGCTAGTGCAACTGAAGTTAACTTCTCTAAGGCGTGCGCCACCCTCGCCAGCTAGACCAACTCGAAAATGCAGAAAGCAAATGCAAATGCCTTTTGAGCGTTTAGGACGCTCGATGCGAAGCTCGTAGAGGACGACGCTAGCCGTGACGAGGGGTTGCCGCGCAGGTCCTGGGTTAGTGGCCACGGTCAGAGTTCATCCACAGTTCAATAGTCCAGGCGCCGTCGGGGGGTGGGAACGCGCACAAACAAAAGAACGAGTATTTGGCAGGAACGATTCGCGACTTATACGCTGCGCCGGCTCAACCGGAGTGTCGTTGGCGTATAGCAACGTAGTAAATGCCGGCTGGCAGTCACACTCCGGGAGCTCGAAAGTGGGGCCAGGAATTGCCGAGGCGGCAGGCGGGTTGGGAAAAAAGTCTTTCGAATCGTGTCTCACGTTTTGCAGGCCCGGGGCACGAAGCCAGTGCTTCCAGAGACGGCCGAAGGCGGGAACATGCGCAGCGTGCAACTTCGAGGAGCGCTGCCACTGTTAGGGCGTAATTTAGACCAGCGGGACCTCGAAGTACGGTGCGACGCAGAAGGCAGCCGATAAGACACGCCGAAGTGGATTGAAAATGAAAAATGGCGGCCCAAGCCATCGAATGCTCGCTATATGCACACGACGACCGCGACGCTAAGCTCTGCGGCGCATGCGTTGATACGCCGGGGCATTTCTTTCTTCTCTCATTGGTCTAACGTCGAACTACGTCACCGGCTCGCTAGCCGCCGCGCCGCTGTTATCACCGTGATCGGCGCCACTGGGGATGGTAAAAACAAAGGAATAAAAAGAACAAAAATAGTCGCAGCCTGCATACAGTTACCGTACTCGAAATGTTCTAGAAGCTTCCACATGCTTCCACTGCGTTCTTGGACATGCAATGGCGTTGGCGCTGTCGCCGCATATTATAACCGCTTTTGCCGCATATTATAACCCGCCGACGGCTGCCTTCGCATTCGCGTTGGGCTCCGGCCGCGAGCATGACTTGCAACTCGTGAGCGCGCGTCGCGACATGTTTCGAGTTGTCTGCACACGCAGTCGCCTGCTCCTGCCGCACCGTTTTTCTTCGAACAACAACAAAAAAAAAACTGAAATTCTAGGCCTTAATTTGCGTGCCCGAATGACACAATCTTATTATGAGACACTCCGTAGCAGGGGGACTAACGGGCTAATTTTGACCGCCTGGTGTTATTTCACGTGCACCTAAACTAAGTACACGAGCGTTTTTGCATTTCGGCCGTTATCGAAGTGCGGTTGCCGAGGCCGTGATCGAGCCCTCGACCTGGAGCTGAGCAGCGGAACCCCACAGCCACTCGACTTGCGGCACTTGTGCTTCTTCCGGATGTTGGTGTCCCAAAATGCTAGCATCCGGTCTTTGCTGGCAACGTAATGGAAAGGCGGGGAACGAAGAGCTCAGTTAATAGAAGGCCGTTCTTCCGCTACCCTGAATGACTCAGCGAAAAGACACCGCGAGAGATTTGGGACGAGAAAATCACACGCGCGAAGATTTCATAACCACAAGAAATATCGTGACGAAATTATTCCATAAAGCACCTAATCACAATTAACACTTATAAAATATTTCAGTTCCTTGTTGGAAACTTCATTTACCAAAGATTAGTACATCTGGGGTGCGATCTTGTACGCGTTCCAAACTCGAACGGAGGCGGTCCGTTCTTTCCGTCGCGAAATTGGCGGTCCGTTCCGTTGCGTTCGTCCGATAGCAGACAACACGGAATGATTGACAGCAGATATCACTTCACAATTGACGTCATGGCGTTCTTCACCGTTCAAACTGACCAACCGTGTGCGGCTCGGTGGAACGGACCGCCTCCGTTCTATTTTGGAACGCGTACAAGATCGCACCCCTGATTTCCACCACCTGCTTCCTTTGCGTTGATATGGCCGATAGTATATATAGAGTTAATTTTCTTTACTTAATTTTTTTCATAACTGTATTTAAGTATGGTTTTGCGTTTGCTTTGCGCTGCGACCTCTCAACAGTGGCCTCATTGAGCTATGGCCTTCTCGTGCTAAGCACGAGTTGTCGTCGGTTCGATGCCTGTGGCCAAGGAAGCTAGCTGTACCGTGGGTGCCAGTTTAACCCAGGGTAAAACAACCTTTCATTTTGGGTTCAGAACTGTACGAAAGTAATGCAGGTAATGAAGTAGCTGCGACTTTTTAGCCATGGTAATTTCAATGAATACTGCTCGATTCCCCGCAATATATATATATATATATATATATATATATATATATATATATATATATATATATATATATTATTGTCCACACGTTGATCTTTTTTGTTCTTTTTCATATAGCTCCGACATGCCATGAGACACTTTACATACTAACAAAATAATTATTGGCATGTACAATTACCATTGAATATGGCAGAATTGTCAAGAGAGAAATTTCTAATCGTTTTTTTTTTAATTTCTTTTTTTTATGCAACACTGAGACGCCATGAAACATATTTACAAGGGCATCCACATCTCAGAGGTGTGCGAGGACCGTAAGTTTGAATTCTCGCTTTCCCGAGAGAAACACGCCGTAGGAACCACGTAATATCTCCTTAATCGCAGGTCGTCTCGGATAAGCGCTGCGATAATCTGGAACGCAGACGAAACGATGTGGAAGAGATCGTCTGCTGCGTCGAGCAGAAGGCAGTTCCAACTCAAGTGTCTTTGTTTACTACTTTTCTTCTATTTTCCGAGTATATCCGGCGGTATTTTTTGAAGGGAAGCAATGACTCGGCGCTTTCACGACACTCTGCTACCATTGCAAGAGGCACCAGTACGTTGGCGAAGTGCAAACGCACTCGAAAAACGAAACGAACAAGAAAGAAAACAACGCGGGAACATGCAAGCGTCCGTGCTCCGTACCTGGGCAAACAGAAGTGCGCAGCGTTGCGGAAGCTACAAAGCGCACTGAGATACAATGCGCGCTTGCTGGAGCGCCGTGGAACACACCATGTCGCTTCGAGGCCCCTGCACTTAACTACAATTGTTAGTATACATAGACTTTGGAGTATTTAAGCATAAAAATTATGCAGATGCCACGCACTGTGAGAATCGATATAAGCGAAGCTTTTTTTTCTGTGCTGGTTGCTTTGATTGACGATAATTAGCGGTTATGTTGACGGCGAAAGCTTAATTTCTTCAACGTCTATAGCCTAACACGAGAGTGGTGAGTTCATGTAAAACGTTACCTTGCGTGCACCACTGCTGTTTGTCTGCGTATAGTACACAGAACACACAGGGAGAGGTCTTCGCTTAAGGCGTTGTTGTGCACTGTATTTCATAACCTCTGAGAGGGTTGAGCGTTGTCATTGCCTCACATGGCACATTGCATCGTGGCAGAAGTATTTAACTTGAATTGGATTATGGGGATGTACGGGCCAAAACCACTATCGGATTATGAGGCACGTCGTAGTGGCGGATTCCGGATTAATTTTGACATCGTGATGTTCTTTACCGTGCCCCTAAATCTAAGTGCACGAGCGTTTTCTATTTCGCCCTCGTCGAAATGAGGCTGCCGCGCTCGGGATCAAATCCGCGACCTGCATTTATTTACTTTATTTATTTACTGTATACTGCGGTTACGAAGGACCATGCAGGAGGCAAATGGCTCATAGAATTGAACAGCTTTGTGGCACTAATGAAGCCGAGCGGCTCACAAACACACAAAGTGGATAATACAAAGCAAACATATTAGTGTAACTGGAACCATTAACAGAAACCGGTGCAACCTGCCCAGTTAAAATAATACAGCTAACAGGAACGGGCAAAATAATAGAGCTCACATTCGAGTGCAATACATATAACAGCAGGAAGAAGCGAATAAAGGAACTCTCCTCCGAAATACATCAGGTGCACAAATTCAATGTTTTGCAAATTATGAAATAACACTGCATCAATAAAACATTTAGAATAAAAAATAACAAATTGCTAAAGCATGGATAAATCAAGCAGCAGACTTTCAAAAGCAGTTGTAGATTCTGATGAAACAACTTTTTTCACGCAGTGCATTCCAATCAGTAACAGTTCGCGGAAAAAAATGAGTACTTGAAAAGGTTTGTGCGCGTTTGATACGGAAGTAGATTGTGAGCATGCCGATTTCTCGACGCGCGCGACAGGAATGGCTGAATATATGCGCGCGTATCACATTCAGTTTGTTGTGATAAAGCAAGAATAAAAATTTAGGTCTCGCTATCTTCCTGAGCTGTTCTAAAGTTGGGATCTTATTTTCCAGCATTATGGATGACCGTGAATCTGTAAATATAAAGCATACTGCCCGCCTCTCGACCATACCGAGCCTATGCTTATGTTTTTGATAGTGGGGATCCCAAACTACGCTCGCATAAGAAGCTTTGCATCGGATGGCACGTTTTTTTTCGTTTTTTTTTAAGTTTGTGTCTAAGAAAGCCGAGTTTACGAGTAGCTGCTGTACAAATGTTTTTGATGTGGGAGGATTACTTAAGGTTGTTAGTGATTATCAAATGCCATAGCCTCAAAGTTGACAGTCGATCGCTTCCGTAGTGTCGCCTGGACCTTGCGGTGCGCTTTAATTAATGCGGCTCTACTTCTGCACGCCCTGCGTAATTTGTCCGCTTCACATATTAGCAAAACAAAATTCTCAAGCAAATTCCAAGAAGGCAGCTAGTATAACCACTATACTACCGACGCCGCCCAAAGTTCCGAGAAATTATTTATATAAAATATAGGAGAAAAAAATTCAAAGGCGTTTCGAAACAGCATTGACGTTTAGACACATCCATCCGCTTGCCAGTCACTTCCACACTTCTTCAGCCGCCATACCTGTGCCACACGCAAGCGCTATATACAGCAAGAATAGCACCCCCTAAGCTACCTTGATATCGAAGTCCATCGCTGCTAGACGGCGAGATCATAGGCGACGGTTCAGGGCGTTCCTCACACGTGTCCTTCCTAAGGCGAGGCAGACAGGCAGGGTACGCACGTTCTCGCTTCGTTTATTGTTTGTCCGCAGGCATATCATAACACGCAGCCGCTCTCTCTCCAGGTACACGCAGAGCTGAGGCAACAAGTGCAATGACGATGGTTCGGGGTGTTGCTTGCGCGCGCCTTGTATGCTTGCCGCTGGGCGGGCAGGCAACCTGTTGCGTGCGCGCCCGTGCACCGAGCAACACGAACAGTCCACGCGAACGTCGGAGAGCGCGAAGAACGAATAATTCTCGGCGGCAGCCAACGCGAGCGCGCTGCAGGGAGGGCGCCGATTTCCGCGAGGCAAAAATCTCACGACGCGAGCTTCGCCGCTGCCGCTTTCGGAAGCGAGTCTCGGAGGAGCGTTGAACTCCGTCGCCGGTTGTTGTCTCCTTCGTCATCGACAGCGCGCCCGAAAAGACGTTATGATAAAGTGAAGTGACGCCATGGTTATTGAGCACTGGGCGCCGCACAGGATGCAACGAGCAGAACGAGCGCTCGCTGTTCGCCAGCGAGCGCTCGGCGAACAGCGAGCGTCTAGCAAGCGCCTGGCGGTTTTGACCCAGCGATCGTTGAACGGGACGAGAGGCCGATTAGCAGCTGCAGCAGCAGTAGTAGTTAGTAGCATTATTATTATTATTATTATTATTATTATTATTATTATTATTATTATTATTATTAGTAGTAGTAGTAGTAGTAGTAGTAGTAGTAGTAGTAGTAGTAGTAGTAGTAGTAGTAGCAGCAGCAGCAGCAGCAGTAGTAGTAGTAGTAGTAGTAGTAGTAGTAGTAGTAGTAGTAGCAGCAGCAGCACCAGCACCAGCAGCAGCAGCAGAAGTGTAGGGAGGCTTGGAGGAGGAAGTGTACTGCCTTGCAATATCACCATCGCTTTGCCGTCTAACTACCCTTCAATCTTGCGACTTATAGTCCCTAATACTTATTGCTTCGGTCTCCCTCACACACACACAGGTGCTTCAAAGCGACACAGTAGGTTAAAGCCCGCGAATGCATGCCTTCAATGCGGTAAACGCTAAACGACGAAGGTAGACGCTAAACGATGCCGCCCTAAATCGAGAATACGACGTATTTTTATTTTTCTACGTTTTTTTGTTTTTTTTCTGGCGGAGCAGCCATGCCAACTATAACCAAGTCATCGTACAGAATAAAAATACATTAAAAAAACATATGGAGCACAAATAAAAAAGTAATAAAGGTGGACCAGCGGATCTGCCTTAGCGCTTCCTCCAACAACCTTCCCAGATAAACTGCTCCAGGCCGGTATCTCGTGGGAGGAGCTTGCAGATACACACGAGTCGAGCCAGGACGGGCAGCGACACATTAAAAAGTCCGGACAATGCAGTTGCAGACGAGTCGAGAATTCAAAAAATGTAAGATTCCCCTACATCTAAGAGACCGGATCAAAGGTTGCTCTGCAAAACGCTCTCAAAGTGGCCAGGCTCAGCGGTGCTCTGAAATAGGGGCGCCGACCACTCAATACGACGGAGACTTCCGTAAAACATGAAGACCTCTGTTAGCCGCTGAAAGCTGTAAATAGAGCAATAAAGTTTTTCCTTCCTTCCTACCTTCTATTCCTCGCAATATGCATCCAGAGCCCACCAAAGAAGGAAGAATGGCAAGGGGAAAAACCTTTAGAAATTCCTACGAGAAAGACGAAGAATAGACGCGGAAGTACAAGGGCAAAAAAAGAAGCGCAAGCGATGAGCATTGTTAACAACAAGGAAGAAGCGGCGGCCGTCTCCGTGGACGGTCACGCAACTTGGTTTAAATTTTTTCCATTTTAAATATCCGTGCTCTAGGAGCCTCGTATCCTGGAAACTGCCACAGAAATGTCTGCTCAGCCGTGGAGGAATTCATAGTTGTTTCAAGACGATTCTCTTAAGTGCATCCATTGTTATTATCAGCAGATTAAACCATTTACTACCTTGGTGGCTTAAAGCGGTTGTAGACTTCATTACTGCCTTCTCGTTTAAGGAACCGAAACACTAACATATATCAAGCCTGTTTTTATTACAAGAAGGTGCAATACGTTTAATTGCAAATGCACCATACGTCAACCACACTTCTCCTATTTTCATAAAACACCATGATACTAAGTATTCAAACTATCAGGAAAGAAGTCGTAGTTTATGTTTTTCAACAAGTAAAAAGGGAACCAGACATTTTTTTTTGTTATCTTCAAAGGCAGCTCGGATATCATTTGCGACAATTCAAGTACCTTACTAGAACATACTAACAAATTATGGCGTCATACAAACGAATAAAAATATTCGGCAGGACTTTTCTTACAATGAATGTCTACGTTAATACGATTAACATTACTGTGTAGCGACCACGTGGTAGCGACACACCGTATATTGCCACCACCGAAAGGCGTCCTGTACGAGGTGCGTATGCAGCGGGGTTGCTATCTCGCGCATCGATCTGAGCACCCTGCGCCATCTGGTGGCGCCGCCGTGAACTTCGCGCGTGGCGCTGGTGTGAATATATATCCACACAAAATTTTCTAAATATATATGTCGCCGTTTCGATACTACGATTCTAGAGAGCACCAGTTAGAGTTTTTTTTTCTCACCGAAAAGATGCAAACACCCCGTGCCACATCCGTGACCCAAGTTGGTCCGACACTTTGCGTTGAATCCTGTTCTCTCAGCACAACGGCCCGATTCTGTACCCATTATACCCTGGACTACCGAGTGATCCAAGTTGGTGGCAAAATGGTTAGAGACTCAGCCCGAAAGATAGACAGGCAGATAGCCCCTAAAAAGTACGTGAAGGTCCCAAGGAATGCTAAGCGCATTAAAACCTACGAGCTCCCCAGATGGACGCTCGTGTGCCGCGTTTAAGTGCACGTTTAAAGAACACCAAGTCGTCAAAAGTAATCCGGATCCCTCAACTATGCCTTCTTCAGAAACTACCGTGCAGTGTGGGGACGTTAAAATCGACAATTCAAACTTGAGCACCTGCAAACATAAGTTTGTATTATACCGAAAGGCAGGCTTTGGAAGTAAAAAGAAAGAAAAAGAGTCTGTGAGTCATTACAGTTATTTTAACATTCTTTTGTCTTATTGTTATGTGTAACTACCCGGTTCTTGGCCAATCCTCCAGAGTGGGTATGTGCCGCTAACGTCTAGGCTCTGCCTCTACGTGTATTCCAGAGGGCGAAGAAGAGAACGAAGAAGACTTCTGAAAATGGCCGCATCTGAACCATCTTCAACGGCGCCGCTCCAAGGAGAGGCGACGACGACGACGGAGGCGACTCGCACTCCAGAGCTCTGCAACAAGGATAGGCCTCCGGCGCATCCTTCGTCCTCGAAGTTTCCCGGCGCGCCTGACGTGCTCGAGGACGGGCGAGCTCTGTACCTGGGCACCTGGCGCCAGCGGGTAATGTCGGGCACCTTCTTCCTGCTGCTCGTGCTCTCCTGGCTGGCCGTCGTCCTGACCAATGCCACGGGACAGCACTCTGGCGACGTCGCGGTCCGACCACCGCCGAGTCACATCAGCGACTATCCTCTCCCTCCCGATGGTGCGGGCCCAGTGTTGTCGGCGGCATCGTCGGCGACCGAAGGCAGCGCGAGGTATGCAAATCTTTGTGGATCGCGTGCTGCGTCTGGTGTTACAAAGGAGAAGGGAAGAGGAGAGGGACTAACGTGGAGGTTACCCGGTGTAAATACCGGCTGGCTGCCCTGTGCTGGAGAAAGACAGACATCGACGCGTGATAGAAGGAAAGAAGTGGTAAAGAAAGAAAAGAAGAAACCTACAAGGCACCGTCAGGTGCACAGGGTGTCCCAATTACCACGCACGAACGTTTAAAAACATGCAAATGCCAGGTAGCTGAACAGAACCAAGGTAGTGTTGTTTGCCGTCGCTTGGAGATACTCACATTATTACTTCTTTTTTTTTTTGCATACCCAGCTTGTCTGCTAACGTTGCTACTCGAAACGCTTATTCTGTTTCCTGTCCCTTGTGCTCTTTTACGCTGAAACCGCAGTAGGCGCTCTCCTCCTTTTTTTTCAGCTCGACGCGAACTGCGCGTCACTCTATAAACGGGGCAACAAAGCCGACCAAGTCGACGGCTCGGTCGCGGATATCGGCCGCCGCGACCTCTGCTTGGAGTCGCTTACAACTGTGGCGGCAGTCCTTACGGAACAGAACGACACCGGCTTCGTACTCCGGCCACGAAATGGTAAAGCCCGCAATATCGTACTTGTAACTCCTTATACTTCGGGCCTGTGTCAAAATGCGAGATGAAGCGAGGTGTATAGCTACACTCGGTAAGAACCAAAGAATTCAGCACAAACGCCGCCCACAAAACCGCACCCGTCTGTTCCTCCGAGCTCTAAAACATAGTTCCTGAAGGACGCCTACATCGAAAGAAGTTCCCCTCCACCATGACGTCATGCAATTTAGCGAACGAAATTGGCTGCCCCAACTACGCGAATTCTCTTCAAGTTACACAGCGGTATATTTGCCACTGCGTTCTCTTGCAAGGTACGAGACAATGCACACAGAAATTGTTTCGGAAAGTGACCAACCTGAAGCTGATATGCTCTCTTACCTATTAATAAGGTGAAAGGTGCCAATAGTAAAAAATATTTTGAATGACATTTGTACTTAATTTCACAGTAATGCAGCACGCCAGTGGAAGTTGCAAGGCATGCTCTGGCACCCAAATTGAGTAGAAGGCACCACACTGCTAAAGGGCATGTGGGCAAGGTCATAAAGTTCTACACGAAGAATAATAGACGAAAATGTGCGGCTATGGTGCCAACGTGCGCTACTAGTATGCACAGTACTGCATCCGGCGCTGCAGTGATAGGCACATGTATATCGTCCTGAATTTCGTCATGCTTAGGTGGGTTTATTATTATGGCATAATTGGCGCTGCTTAGTTGGTATCCACAGGGAGACCGACACGCAAACACGTTGTTCAAGGTCTACGCGCAAGGTCTGTGCCCGCATATATCGTGTTTGCGTGGCAGTAGTGTCCCATGTGCACGTCACCTAAGCGGCGCTATGCTTGCGCCATAAAGTCGTGCTGCCAACCAGCCCAGCCGAAGCACTTCTCTCGTGCTTCATCGTTTCGACCTAATCTCAGCCAACACAAATCTGCTGTAGGCTCAAAACCAGAGGCTTGGCACTCGGGGTATTAAGCCGCCGCAGATGGCTCGCCGAAAACGTATAATTGCCACCGAGGCACCCACCCCGTTCGCTCTCTAACGTCCAGGAGAGTTCGTCCGAGCCCAAGAAAAACCTGTGGTGCGCATACAACGGCAGCGACCCCTGGTTCAGGCCGCACCATTTGCCCCTGCACCTGTGCTCGGCGGTGGTGCTCTGCTGCCTGCCCCTGACGGCGCCGCACGGGGAACCGTCGGCGCCCAATCTCCGCTTTGCCGACTTCCTGAAAATACAGGACGCCAGCAGAAACACGAGGTGGGTAACGCAGTGTTGTCAGAGAGCTTTCGTTTGTCCGTAAACTTCTCAACATTTGCAGATTACCGAGTTGCCCGAGCCATGGACGGCAGATGAAAACGATCGTGATTTATTGGCATCCCCTTTCAAACGGGCGGTGAAATATCGTCACCCAGGGCGTACTTGAGATAAATGTGCCTGTCACACGGGAACTCGAAAGTCTTTTGAGCTAAAAAAACTTCTGAAAAAGAGTTTCGCCCGCAAACACACGACAGTGAGCGATCTCTTTTTCAGAAGCGGTCATTTCTGGTAGCGTTGTTCGTCGATCTCTCTTACGGTCGAAAACAGATCCAGCAACAACAGAGAAGCCTGAGAGACCAAATTTAGTAAAGAAAGCTTTTATCGAAAAAAATCAGAAAAAAATTAAAAAGATAGTACAGTACAAAATTCATAGGTGTCATTATAGATATGATATCATAGCGTAAGTTTAGTTAGAAGTTGAGTTACTGAAGTGTCTGGGATAATTAGAATGGATTAGAAATCGCTGGTTACCGCACACCAAAACACAAAATCGTACACTTTAGAGACCCGCCACGTGAGCACGACTTTGGCGAAATTCCTGGAAACCCGGAAATAGAAAGCCGAAGTAATTACGTCACCAATGACGTCACACACAAAAACGTGGCGTGATATTTAACCGGCTAATCAATGGATAACAGTTGTCTCCGGCTTCGGTTCGTGCATTGCCTTCGCCTAAAGTTAACCTAAAGAACACTAACGTCCAAGTGCGATTGCCACTGAGAGACATCTAAGTCAAAGATTAGGATCACTTACCATTTCTTTTTCTTTTTTTTTGCGGGCATGAGAAATGAACAGCTTGACTAGCAACAAGATCTACCGTGCATACTGTTTCGTTCTTCAATAGACCGAGCCTGCTGGTGGCCCTGGCTGGTCCCCAACAGGATTCCGGGGTGCTGCGCTCGCTGGCGCAGCGGGACCACGGCAATGCCTCCAAGAGGCTCGCCGTCCACGTGCTCCACTTCGTCGAGTTCAACCGGCTCGACGGCGTGCTCCTCTACACGCTGCACTGTGAGCGGATCGCGGACTCGCTCGCGTTGTGAAGTTGTAGCTTCGAGCTTCGCGAACTCGTCGGTGCGTGAGATGTTCGCTGTGGTTTTAACTCGCCGACTAAAGAGACGAGAATTAGTGCGCGAATGTATTTTTGCGTTCCTTGTTTTTTCTCCTTATTTGTCCCGAAATGAACGCCAAGTCAAGAATGAAAATATGCGACGGCAAAGTAAGAAAAATACGCAGTGGTCAAAAAATCTTGCTGATCTGCCAATTTGAAGAGAAACAAATTTTTTTTATCAATGTGTACGATCGCAGTACGTTTGGTGTCGGGCAAAAGAGTATTGAACAAGGAAATTTAACAATACGAAATTACCCAAAAAATTCGACATTGCGTAAAGTAATCAAGGCATGGACATGGTTAGTTGGCATTACTTCAATTGAAAGAGAAGGCAGAAATAGCTACGACTAGGTATTTATTTCCCTGAATATTGCAGTGCGCGCCACAACGCACGCGCACGCTGATACAGCTCTGAGGTCTTCGCACGCACATCCCTGACAGTGCTTGACACGTACCGGTAATGATGAAAAGAAGGTGAACAACGTCGTGTTAAATATTAGACTTCTGCATCGACTCGCAGGTGGACCGGACGAGGTAGCCATCTACCGGGCGCTGTACGAGCGCCTGGACTACCACGGCTACACCGCCGCCGTGACGTGCCCGGATGGCGAAGGCGGAACGCGGCTGTTCGCGGAAGCTAAGCTGGGTCCCGTCGTACTGATACCGACTTCAGCGAACTCCAGCAGGACCCAGTGTCCGGTACAACACACCTTAAAGCACTCGAAAGCCGTTCAAGCGATACTAAAGGGAAACGTTATAGACGAGTTTTGACTCATTAAAACTTCTTTCTGGGCGAGTTGGTGCATACTTGACATAAAAATTGTTACAGCGCAAACACATGCAACCGCAAAGTATGAAGGACGGGACACAAGCGCTTGTGTCCCGTCCTTGTAACAATTCTTATGTCAAGTATGCACCAACTCGCCCAGAAAGAAGTTTTAATGAAGTACCTTTCTTGTACAGTGGGCCCTTCCTTCTGTGTTCTTCCCTCTTCTCGCATCACTGACCTTTTACTGACCCACATCGTGAACGCTACATGCCGGGCAAGGCGCTACGCCTTCTGTATCCGCAAGGGCCTCGTCCCAATTAAACAGTGCTTGTGTCCCGTCCTTCATACTTTGTGGTTGCATGTGTTTGCGCTGTAACAATTTTTATGTCGAGTTTTGACTCGTACGGTGTTTTTTTTTTGAAACGCTATCTATCCATTATCATTTGGCGGGGCGCAAATAGAGTGATCATTACTGCAGATAATTTCACCTGGAAACGCTGATGCCGGTAAACCACTGTGATGTCAACGGATTTTGTCATGGTAAACAGGCATATTTTGTTGCTAGTCATTTATATGGTTCATTTTCACCACATCATTATATAATAAAGTGCGCCTTCGTACAGGGTCACATCGCCATGTACCTTCGGTTTTTGCACATTTTATGGCTAACCAAGACTCCAATTGTCGTAAGAATTATCTTTGCAGAAGCGTACTTTGCTGGTAATAAATTCAACTGAGTATTCGTGTTTCCTGTCCCTTAAAGAGGCACGCCGAGGCATCTCTGATTTATGCATCTCTCACTTGCTGTCCCTTAAAGAGAAACCACAAGAGTGCCTTGAATTACCTGAAGCGCTTGCATGAGTAAACGCCGGCAGCACACAGCGCCATTATATTCCAGCAATACGATTTATTACAGAGAGTGCAAGAGTGGGGTTGAAGATTAATATGTAAAAGACAAAGATAACGATCAATACCCGGGCAAGGGAACAAGAGTTCAGAATCTCCAGTTAGCCTCTAGAGTCTGTGATGGAGTACGTTCACTTAGGTAAATTACTCACAGGGGACCCTGATCATGAGAAGGAAATTGACAGAAGAAAAATGGGTTGGAGCGCATTCGGCAGACATTATCAGATCCTGACTAGAAGCTTACCATTATCATTGAAAAAAAAAAGAGGTGCACAATCAATGCATTCTACCAGTGCTGACATATGGGACAGAGACTTGGAGACTGACAAAGAAGCTTGAGAACAAGTTAAGGACCGCGCAAAGAGGGATGGAACGAAGAATGTTAGGCGTGACGTTAAGAGACAGGAAGAGAGTGGTGTAGATCAGAGAACAAACAGGGATAGCCGATATTATAATTGACATTAAGAGAAAGAAATGGCGCTGCGCAGGTCACGTAATGCGTATAGGTTAGATAACCAATGGACCATTAGGGTTACAGAATGAGTGCCAAGAGAAGGAAGCGCAGTCGATGATGGCAGAAGACAAGGTGGGGTGATGAAATTAAGAAATTAGCAGGCGCTAGCTGAAATCGGTTGGCGCAGCACAGGGGCAATTGGAGATCGCACGGAGAGGCCTTCATCCTGCAATGGACATAAAATAGGCTGATGATGATGATGATGAAATGAAAGGCTTCGTCAAATCTGCACAAACCACAGTGCAGCTGCGCACAAAACTTGCAGGAAATCGAAAATTATGATAAAGTTAAAATAGCGCGTAAGCCCGACTCTCAAAGGCGACGCTCAATTGCTGGATGCATATACTCATGCTGCCAAGTGCTTGCCTTTTTTTTCTTTTGGCAGCTTCCAACTTCCGAAAACTTTTGCACGCAACAGCTGTACACATCCACAGCAATAGCTGCGGCTTTCATTGTTCCAGACATCTGTTTTCTAATTGTGACTGCGCCCCGTTTACGGACCCTCCACCTACACTGGAATAATTTTACGAAATGTGGTTCAGAGAGAGCGACCAAAGGCGCGTCGCTAGACGAGTTCCCTGCAACGTAAAGGTACACTTGAAGCTCAAGCTGATCCACAGCTTGTCGAAACGTTGGCTCCAGAGGCATCTCTTGTTCACCATGGTGACCGCAAATTGACTATCCCAGCTTAAAATCCTCGTGCAGTGTTAGTCACTTCATGACTGCATGATGACATGAGAATTACGTTCGTGTAAGCAACCCTTCGCGCGAGAAGCGGGCAAAGTGTACGGGCGGTTCTTTCTTTTTTTACCGGTTTACGTGTTCATTGCGCTAAGCGCACCGATGCACAGTGGGCGTTTTCTGAAAAGAAGGAAAGGCCCAAGACAAGTGAAAGTACGTATTCATTGGTAACGTCACAACCAAGGTACCGGCGCTACAGTTTGAGCGCGAAGTTCATAAAGGAAAGCTAATAGCGAACGTTCTTGCTGCTTCCAAACAAATGCAAATCAAGTGAGTCCTAACCAGCCACGGTGGTTCAGTGGCTGTGGTCTTTTGATGTTGTGATCGAAGTCGCGGATTCGAGTTCCGAACGCGCCAGCCGCGTTCCGATGGGGGCAAGAAGGCACTTGTACTCAAGCACGAGCGCGAGCACAAATAATCCCAGATGACCAAAACTAATCCGGGGGCCCCCCTCTACGACGTTTCTCGTAGACCGTGTCTTGCATCGAGACGCTAAATACCAATTTCCAAATTTATGGCTTCAACAAATACTTCACCACAATGAACTAACCAAGTGTTGCAGTTTAGCGTAACTTTAATAATACCGACGCTCAGATAATGTCCGGGCTCCATTTCAGCGAAGGGCTCACTATCGAGGACGTGTATACAGTGGTGACAACGTACGGTGACGCAGCGACATGGAAGCTGGAACGTCCATGAAGTAGCCATCGCTTTAAATCATTTACACGACGCTGCTGTTCGCGTCTCCACAGCTGGGCCTCGCCCGACGAGTGCTGGACGACGCCGAAAGCGCGACCGACGTGATGCTGGGCGTCCAGCTCTCGGGCCTCCGATACACGTTTCCTGAAGGCGGCGCAGCGATTGGCCGGGAAGGCGCCGCCGCCTCGCTCGTCAGCAGCGCGGCCTACCGGGACGTCTGCCTCGCCATAAGGTACGGGTGCCACGACGCTGCCACCTATCGATGCCAGCGGAGCCAGTGCTGAGAAGCACCGGAAGAGGAGCCAATGATTGTTTTGGAAAGAACAGTGCCACTTTACTAGAGCAATGTAACTATATATGCGTATCTTTTGCAGGCACGTGTACGCCTCTGCAGTGCACTGTCTGAGGAAAGACGCACAGACTTGATTCAAAATGACAAAAACCATGTCCGCTTACTTTAAGGTGGCAGCCTGTTTGTGGTACATACGACGCACTTCAACTACTGTCCCTGCGGGTGTGTAAAGCTGACTTTGCCGCAATAATATGCTTCATGAGGTGGAGCCCACGATGCTAAATGCGATAACGTGGAAAGTTCGAAAATCTGTGTGTGCATGTAATTGACAACGTTACAGTGTCAACGGGAAGCTTCATCGTTGGTAAACCAGCAAAAAATTACGGAAAGCGCACTAGCCGTTGCAGGCAGGCAGCAGCTGTATACATTCACAGCAGTAGCCACGGCTTTCAAAGTGTGGCCACATGCAAGAGTGCGCGGGCACACCGTCTTGCGCTTCCTTTTCAGTTGGAAGCTACGTCGATTATATCAGATTTTTTTTTACTTTCTTTGAGCTCTCCGTAACCTAGCCGGGTCGCTTTCTATTTACCTCTTACCACAGTATGTTGCCGCTGTACGAGTAAGCGCGTGCTGACGCTCGGTTGACAGAATCTCTATCATTATCATCACTATCACTATCTCTATCATTATATGTTGCAGCAACTGAAGGTCAAAGCTCTTTGAACCCGAGAAATAACGATGGCATACGTCAGTGCCCCCCCCCCCCAAAAAAAAAATTACTGTAATACTTGTTTCTACGAATTAGTCTCGGTTTCGGCACCGAGGAGAGACATGAATCCGTCGTGACGTCATGATGCACCGACAAGCATCGCTCCGGCGATCGCTGGCGGCGGCCACACGTGATCGCAGCCAGAAAACACACGCGATGTTTGTGTTTTCGTTTTTATTTGTGAGCGTGTGCGAGAGAGAGAGAAAGGTCATCATACCTACCCTTACTACTGCGCGACATTAACAAATTTAACTCCGTGTCACGACGTCGTCTTATAATGTCGAAGACGCCAGCTCTGACGTTTCGAGACCAACCATAATATTAGGGCAAGATATTTTTTAAGTGTTAGGCAACTTTCACGCTTGTCAAATGTAATCACTGCAGGGCGTGCGAGGATCGAGGACTTGGAGAATGCCGTGTCAGCATTATGGTTATGTTGTTTTGTTTCCCTGTCTCGGCGCTAACCCGCCGTCTGTTAAGAGCGCGCAATGCTTAATCACGCCAGCACGACAACACGCACTTTGTAATGCAAAATTATAGAAAGTTGGGAGAGTTGCTACGGTAACGTGATCTTGGATTGTATCGCGAAGTGACACGGACAGAGACTTAGAAGCAGACAGGACGAGCGCGGTCGTCCTGTCTGCTTCTAGTCTCTATCCGTGTCACTTCGCGATACAATCCAAGAACACCCCTTGTCACGTTTAATGCAGGGACCACGGCTGGTCCGGCTACGGCAGCTCGACGGGCGAGTGCGTCGTGGCGCACCGCAACCGCACCTGGATGGCCGCGCTGACCCCCTGGGCGCTGGCCGTCCCCGGCGTGGTGGGACGCTTCGCCAAGGCCGGGGTCGTCGTGCTCGACGTGGACGCCGACGACGCGGGCGGCTCGTGCGGCGCGCGCCCCTTCCCGCTCACCGACGCGCTCCACAGGCTTCTCTGAGAGCCGGCCCGACTTGTTTCGTCATCGTTTGCCACCACTACACACACCGTCGTCTGGCGCCACGGGAGTGCAGAGAGCAAGATTTTTACCGTTTCGCGTACAGAAGCAGTAGCATCGGTCCAGATTAAACAAGCAGAGATAAAAAGAATAGCTCGTCGGTACTCATTCATTCATTCATTCATTCATTCATTCATTCATTCATTCATTCATTCATTCATTCATTCATTCATTTTATGCGCCTCAGTTTGTCGTTATTGAGAAAGAGGTACGAAGAGCTTAAGCTCCGCGTCAGCTCAGAAATCTGGGCACATTAAAGCAGCAAAATGTGGTAAATCAGTATATTTCGTCTTTGATTTTCACCAGAAACGAAGACGTTTCTTGAGGTCCAGATACAAAAAATAACAAAGCAGCAGATGTGCTTTCAACACAAAACTATGCGAAAAAAAAGAAAGAACAGGTGTACGACAAACATGACGCCGTTACACAAAGATTCAACTGTGGCCGCTGGACAAGCAGAAAATCTATCGGTAAGGCGTACTCGGAGATTGGTCCATGGGAGCACTTAATTTTCATCGCAATTATAGCGCATTATTTTCTTTGCTCGACGAATTCCTCGACACTGTATGTGGAAAACTATTGCGGAAATGACCTTCATATCTAGTTCAGCAGCATGTGCTCTTATTCCAGACCCTTCGGCACATACTGACTCTTAAATAGCAATAATACGTTTACTCTGTAAGGTAAATAAATGTTTATTAGTGATGTTAATTAATTATATATAGATTATCTCACAATTTCTGACACCCGCAGGCGTGAATGATGTGTCACCGAAAGAGTGACCTTTTTCATTCCACTGCGCTTTTTTCTATGATTTACAGGAAAGACCCTAGAATTACATGCGTTCGCTCAAACACCCGCTATATAACACTATACAGTGCATCACTATTATTTTACGGCACTATAATTATGATGATACTCATCTGTGACACGTGCCGCTTCACCTGACAGACCGAAAATTAGAAGGCAGAAGGTAAAGGAATGATAACGATACGTTTCTTAATCAATCGAAATGTAAACGAGCTATTAGGGAATGAAAGCTACTAAAGGACAATAGTATTAAATTTGGAGAAAATAACTGACTTGATTTAAACAGTGAACAGGTATGAAAAAAGATGAGAAAGAAAAGCAGCACTAAAAGCTTTCCGTAAACTTCGTCACTCTTTACTAAACAAATTTACTACTTTTTAAAGTATTATAGCGAAGCCATGAATCGAACTTTGTGTGTTCGTATGCTTGTTCCGGTGAAACAGGTTATCGTCTGATGTCCTTGCACAGGCAAATATTTGCATCCACTGTTGCCATTCTTCATGTGGGTCCGTATTTTCCAATATTTTTCATTAATGCAGAAGAATCTTCTTCTTCTGCAGTTTATGCAGAAGAAGAGAAGAAAGAGGATCCGCTCCCCTATTCAAGATGTCATCACATCTTGAATAGAAAGAAGAAGAAAGAAGAAGAAATCGGGGCCTATCGCTCCTCCTGCGTCCTGCTCGTTCGCTGCGGCTTCTGTCACTTGGCCAGGTTTTGGGTGATATTAGGCTTTACTAATCTTATTTCTTGAGCTCTCACTAATTCTAACGCCACCTTCTTCCTAGGCTGATGTCTAAAAACTCCCCAGGCAGGGGTTTGTCCCCATGGGCGGCCTCTATTCCAACGGATGAATTACCTCTAGATTTGTTCATCCGCAGTGGTGTGAGCAACATCCCGGTGGCTCTGGTTCCTTCAAATGGAGGCTTTATACGTCTAACCAACCCCCAGGCGATCCAGAAATCCCTGCAAGCTGCTACCTCTTCATACCAGACCATCACGGAAGTGAGGCAGTTCGGCCGAGGAGGTATCGTGTGTCGGTCACCAGACCAGTCCTGTGTCGCGGATTTGCTAAAGTGCTCGTCATTCGCGTCATTACCGGTGAGTGCCTTTATCCCTGCTCACCTCGCCTGCACTAAGGGAATAGTCAGAGGTGTCGATGCTGATCTTTCTCCCGCTGAAACACTTGAGAGATTGTCTGGGACTGGAGTAATTGCTGTTTACCGATGCACTCGAGTGGTAGACAATAAGCGGGTCCCAACAGAATCAGTGATTGCGACTTTTGCTGGAACTTCCTGCCCGTCAGAGCTAAAGGTGTGGCCCCTTGTGTTCAGAGTTGAACCCCTGGCGTCGCGTCCGATTCAATGCCGCAATTGCTGGCGATACGGCCATAGCATGGCAGGGTGTAAATCAAGACAACGTTGTTGCGCATGTGGGGGAGAACACGCTCAAAGTGATTGTAATGCCCAAGAAGAGCGATGCTGCCTCTGTGATGGAAATCATCCAGCCAATTATTTAAACTGTTCTGTTAGGGCTCAAGAGTTACAGGTGATTGAAATAATTGATCGTCGACGCTGCTCTAGGATGGAGGCCATAAACATTGTGAAAGAAAGGGCATCTGGCTATGCGGGGATAATAGGTAGACAAAATCTTACCCCGGACCGATCACTTACTGCAACTATAGAGGCCGCTGTGGAAAAGGCAGTTACAAAGGCTATGGAAAGGTTGGCAATGAGCCTTGGTGAATGTATCTCACAAGCCGTTTCTAGTCATTTATCTCATTTGATGCAAACTACCTGCCCAGCTCCTGTACCAACGCAAACAGTTGATCCTGAGCACCAAACTAATCATGAAAGATCAGACGCCAATCCTTGCAATAATGATATTAGACTTTCAAATCCCTCTTCTGCGGGTCCTACAACTTGTAATCTGGTTAATACAGATTTGGAGATGACAGAGGTAGAACAAAATGCTCGAGCATATAAAAGAACCATGTCGTCTATTAGTGAAGACTCCTCCCCCGGTCCTCACTCAAAAGCGAAGAAAAGTCAGTCCAGTGATGTGCTAAAGGATAACATTCTGCAGAAGGCAGTTTCGACTGCGGCACTTTCCAAAAAACAGGATCACTAAAAGTGCTTCAGTGGAACTGCCGCTCTTTATATTCTGCATCAGTAGATTTAACTTGTTTAACTTCTCAACTTAATCCTGATTTAATTATGTTACAAGAAACGTGGCTAAAACCTGAGAAATCTTTTCAACTGAAATTCTACAGGTCATTTCGATTAGACCGTCCTACAAGAGGCGGCGGGTTACTTACACTTATCTCATCTAAAATTTGCCATAAGGCTAAAATTTCATATCAAGTTTCTACTCCAGAGTGTGAAATCCTAGCTATAAAATTGGTTCTCCCGGGATGTGCTCCTTTTACCGTAGTTAATGCATATTTTCCATCTGGCGTACAGGACACTAGCACACTGGATAGTGTCATTAACTCTTGTGGACGTGACATTGTAATCTCAGGTGATTTCAATTCTCACCATATCTCATGGGGTTTAAGAACAGATTTGTGCGGCACCCGATTGTGGAACTGGTCGTTGGACAATCGCCTCACGTGTGTAAACTCCGGATCTATTACGTTTGTTAGAGGCCGATCTTACTCTTCACTAGATCTTACATTCTCTGGCCCGAGTCTCTCCGTAACTTCTTGGTCGACTATTGATTGTTCGACAAGCAGTGATCACCTTCCGATAGTATTTGACGTTGCACGTCCGGTAACATTTATAGGTCACCAGGTTCGAACCTTCATAAATTACAACATTTTTAAAAAATGCCTACGAAATGTTCTTTCATCTCTGTCTGATGCGCCTACAGAACAAAAAACCACGATTATCTGTTCCGCTTTGGAAAGTTCTCAAAAAAAGGCTCAATTTGAGATTGGATTGAATAAAAGAAATTCTTACAGTCCTTGGTGGAATGAAGAATGCACTCGAGACTACAGAAAGAGAAAAGCTGCTTGGAAAAAATTATTGCATAACCAGAGTCCCCAAAATTGGAGTGACTATAAATTTTTTCGAGCTGTCTTTAAACATACAGTTTCTAAAGCCAAAGATGAATTCGACTGTAAGCATTTTGATTTCTTATCTAACAATAAAAATAGGCGTGCATTGTTCCGTTTTCTCCGCGGTAGGAAAATTCTTCCGCGCCAAATTAATATTGACTCTATAATCTTAAGTAGCGATGAAATGAAACAATCACTAGAAGAAATCGCGAAGGGATTAGAAATTAGATTTTCTTCTGTCTTACCAAGTGGTTCTCGCTTACGAAGGGCATCAGATGATTTTACAGAAATCTCTATGTTAGAATTGGCTGAAATCGTGGAGCGACTTCCAGATTCAGCTCCCGGTGTGGATGGGGTAACATCTACTATGATCAGAATTTTATTTAAGGAAGCTCCTGATGACCTTTTGGCTATTGTAAATTACTCAATTCGCTTCTCATGGATTCCGTCTGCGTGGAAAATTGCTAAAATCATCCCTATTCTTAAAAATCATGGGGAAGGATATACAATAGATAACATTAGGCCAATTGCGCTAACTTCAAATTTGGTTAAATTAATTGAAAGAATTCTATATGCCCGCATGATTAAATTTATACAGAACAAGGACTTGCTTAGCCCCTGCCAAATTGGATTCCGACCATCATGTTCAATTTGGCATGCTCACGTGGACCTAGAAAGTAGAATAAAATTAGCACGACGACAGAGGCAAATAGGTGCTCTTGTGACATTAGACATTTCCAAAGCCTACGACAGTGTAGAACACTTACTTTTATTAGATATATTGCGAAATCTAGACATTCCAAATTATTTTTCAAACTGGATTGGTGAGTTTTTAAATGGAAGAACATTTTACTGCAGTCTGAGAGGCGTTTCCTCTAGTATATATAATCAATCACGAGGTGTTCCTCAAGGAGCTGTCACTTCACCATTACTATTTAATATTCTGATGTGTTCCATTCCTCTTCATCAAGATGTACAAACATACGTATACGCGGATGACATTGCTTTCTTCGCATCAGACAGTGATATTCACTCTCTATATTATCGACTACAAAACTACCTCAACGCCATAGAAACCTGGTTGAACAAAATTCGCCTTTCACTTAACGTTAGAAAATCCTCGATATTGGTTTTTCCTCTTAATAATCCCGTTAATATATCGATATCTTATCGCCTCGAGACTATACCTCAAGTGGAGTCGGTGAAATACTTAGGTGTAGTATATGACGGTTCCCTCAACTGGCTCGGCCATATCGACCATATCGTTAAAAAAGGAGTACGAGCAGTTGGTATGCTACGTAAGCTGTGCAATAGTCGGTCCGGAATGCGGAGAGATCCACTTTTAATGATATACAAAATGTATGTGCGGCCCATTTTAGAATTTGGATGTTTTATTTTCTGGTGCCCCAGCTTATAAATTACGTCCCCTCGTTCTACTTGAGCGGGAAGCCCTACGACTGTGTTGTGGATTACCGAAATATGTTGCCAATAACATATTACACCAAGAAGTCAGGTTGCCCTCAATATTGTGTAGATTTCGGTTACTGACGGTGCAAACAGTCTTGAAATTGTATGAATCCCCTATTAGAAGATTGAAATACATATTCATTTCCCAGCCTGCACTTTTCTTCGGAGTACACTGGCATCGTTTTCATACACCACAGGTGGTCTTCGTACAAACATTGATAAACCCCTTAAATGTACGTCTTTGGGAGGTATCGCCTATTTGTGATGTGCGAGAGAACCTAAAAATTATATATGATGACATCTACCCAAATAATGCAAAACATCTTCCTTATAATATATTAAACGGCTTATTACAGGACCATTTATTGGGTTTATCTATAAGTACGGTCATTGCGACAGACGCCTCACAGTGTGAAGAAAAATCTGGAATTGGCATTTTCTCTCCCGCTCTAAACTGGTCATTTGCAATCAGGATTCCGGACTTTTATTCCGTATTTTTGGCTGAATTTCTAGCTGTAGTCCTAGCCTTACGCAAACTAAATTTGTCAACATCGGCGGTAGTAATTATAACAGATTCTTTATCCTTATGTTCCTCGCTAACAGCAAATGGTGTCACTAACCTTTTACGTACATTTCATTTTCTAGTACCTGCCCACATAAATTTAATTAGATTGCTTTGGGTGCCTGGACATAAAGGATAAGTCATGAATGAAATGGCTGACAGTCTCGCGAGAGCGGCCCTCAGTGGCCCTGTATTACCATTACTTCCTACAATAGCTTACCTGACGACTACTAGATTCAGGAGATATACAATTACTCAAGACTTTTTGAACCCAGCTGTAGCAAATTTTTCCAAGTATCGACACCTCCTATTCCCTTGGCCTAAAAATTCCTTTCACACAAGAAAAACTGAAGTCATCTTTACCCAATTACGTTGTCGAATACCAAAATTAAACTTTTATCGTCACAGGGCTGGTCTGGTGCCCTCCCCTCTGTGCCCAGTCTGTGGAGAAGATGAAACAATCGATCATTTTTTCATATTCTGCCGCCGTTTCACTTCTTTAAGAAAAAATCTAGAATCAAGATTTACACAGCTTGGTTTGAGCTTTTCAATTATAAATATCCTTTCTCTAGGAGCCTCCTCTCTTGGACAGTGCCACAGGGATATTTGCTCAACCGTGGAGGATTTTATAATTGCTACGAAGAGGTTGTCTTGAATTATTAAACATTTTATTTTTGTTCTTTTCCTCCAGTTAGCTTTACCATTTTCAGTTTTTTAATAAAGATAGCCTAATTTCATCCATATCTTGGCCAATCCCCCACAGTGGGTGTGCGCCATCGCTCAAGGAATACCATACCATACCATACCTATTCAAGATGGTGAGTTTCTTGAATCGAGCCGCTTTCTTCGCCACTTACTTATGTTCCAATTCAATTGCTTGCACACCATGTCACGTAAAGTTGACGCAGTTCTCACACTTTTGCGAACTCTCGGCTGTTTCTCTGGCGAGTTCTTGCAACCGCCACCCAGTGTCATCCTTTGAGACTGCAAAAGAACTTTGCTCTGTTACCTTCCTGTGCACACGGCATTCATGCTTAATTGTTATGCGTTTGCTAACTTAGATGCAATAAGCAAACACCCTAAGGGTACCGAGGAGAAATAACATAGGGATGGGGGAGGACAAGGTTGATAGTAATGTCAAGCAACACAAGAAAATGAAGAGTAATATTCCTGTCATTACAAAGAAAGAAACAAAAATTGTGCGCGTTTGATGCAGCATCAATACAAAATACATATACTGATAAAAAGAAAGGTGCAAAATTGAAAACATCATTTTAAGTAGGACATCAATTATGAAACCGTAAAGAGCAGAGCAGAAATTTTTTAGTATCCACACGTTGATATTCGATGATATCGACATATCAATGACAACTGCAGGCGTAAATATGAAATTAATTCACGTTTACAGTAGGTATAGTCACTTTCTAGAAAGTTTAGTAAGGTACATGCCTTTAAAGCATATGGTTCAGTTAGGCAACGATTACGAGCGGGGCGTTCCGTTGTTGAATTGCCAAATCCAGTGCTAAAGTATGCTTATAATGCGCAAAAACGTTGGAGCACACGCAAAACTCAGTGGATTACGTCAGCACTTTTCCACTTTTCACTTTTACGTCACTTTTCCAACCCAACAAACAGAATGAGTATGTGCATCTTTACGTGCACTCCCAGAGAAAAAAAATAAAAGAGAACGAGTGTTTCAAGGAAAATTAACGCATGTCGTGATATGTATTCTGCCAGAATGTTAAGTTTTTTCTTTTTATTAGAAATGCCGCATGAGTACAGAGGTTATAGAAACATGATACAAACCACCAGGCGGGCAAGTAGGCTAGAAATGCTAATCAGATTTTTAAAAAAGAAGAAAATCTTCCTGCGCCTGTACACTTCGCTCTAATAACAAAGAGAGTGCTGGTACACTATTTGTCTCGCATTTAACTCCGCTTTCTAGAACTCGATTGGTTAGGTTCGCTCTGATTTGGCAAAGACAGAGTAAACGTAGTACATTTGCATGCACTAAGACGTAAAGGAAACATGACAGCGGCGTCACAGGTAGGTAGAGATGAACATAACAGATGAATAAATCAACTGAAGCTTTATCTCGGGGCCACTCCCATTTCCCCTATTCAAATACATGTGATACGCAGAAATGCTCTCGTTGGTTGATTGCTGAACCGATTTGAATAAAATTTGTTGCATCTATGAATTAAAGCTGAATTCTATCGACTACAGAAAGCATATTATTATTTAGGGCATCAATTTCGTTTTACAAAAATTGCCTGGAATTAACAAATCGAAAAAAAAAGCACAAAGCTTGCAAATCTGTAACTTCGTACCGAAACCACATATCGCAGTTATGTATACCGTATATGTTAGAGCATATAAATCGGACAAATGCGATACAGATGTTTACAGCTTACTTGAAGTCGTTTAACAAACTTAGGGGGTTTCGCAAAGGTCATGTTTACAGATTAGTGATATATTTCACATCGTTGTATAACACAACTTTTGCCTCCTCCAGACGCCTCAATAGGTACAATGGCGATATCGTATTTCGCTACTGAGTTGGAGTTCTAAGGTCGATACTCGAGATTATTGAAGTTTTGCAATTATCGAGAACTTTTAATATAAATTGATTGCCCAAATAAGAAATTCAGAATATAACTTGAACTTGAAGCGGCGCGAAGGGACCAGGGCAATCAAACGAGAAACCAGACAAATAAACAAAAAAACAAGCACGACAGGACGAGGCGCTGACTGGCAAGTGAAATTCATTCGAGAAATCACCAGCCATTTACAATCCGTCGAAAAAACAAGAACCATCGAGATTGACAGGTATATGCGCACAGGGGAACTACAAGTACAGCTGTTTATCCACACACACACAAAAAAGAAAACATTTCTAGCTTTGATAAGCTAAGTGGCACCGCGCTGACACCCTTATCTCCTGCTTTAGCTGTGTAGCATGCCTCTGCAACTTCTCTTCCGTTCTTTTTTTTCGTTTTTGCATGTTTCACAAATCGGGTTTTTGAAACATTCTGCTTTCTGTAGTCGGCAGTTATTAACATTTTTTGTTAATGCCACAAACATCATCAAATTCGGAGCAGCGAGTGCCGAGCCAAACGTTTCCGTGTACTTAAATAAGGGGTATACCGGATAACCCTTCCTCTGAACAAAAGAATCCTGCAGTTTGGAGCCGACGGGGAAAGGTGTCGTCAGCACCGCATTGTTGCAGGGCGCATCCGAATCCATTTTACTCGTTATTATCTTTGCAGTTCGGGTTTATGTCGAGGACCGCGGAGGACACCTTCCCTGGCGACTTGTGAATTCCGGTTCTCCAGATCGGCGTGCTGCAATGTTTAAGAACGCACTTTTTTGTGTGTGACAGAAACGCTCTCTTTATATATATATTTAAGGCTCCTCCGAGATTGGGCGGCATGCGGAGGTCACGCTACAGAGTGTTACCTGGTGGCGATAGCGCCAACCGTCACTATCCCTCTCTCGCTCAATTTCCCCAGTCTTTCATTTCCTGTATCGTAACCAGGCCAATGGTCGCTGCGATTGTTGTTATTGGCTAGTCATCAAACGAACGTAGGGGAAACACAAAGTGAGGCGACGAACATAATTACAACACAGGGGTATAACTGTAGTCCGACGGGGGATATGCCTTTGTCCTGCAGTGTACAAATATAAACTGCTTCATCTTTTCTTTCTTTATTGCGAGCACATAATTGCGGCTCTGACAATTATTGAAGCGACTCTTTGTTTGCTTTATTGCCATACGGTCTTACTGGGCTATTACATGCCAATCACCTAGCTATATAGTGCTCTTTGTTATCTTTGTACTTGGTGTACCTGATCTGCGTTTTCCCCTACAGTAACGCCCATGAGGACGCTGTAGAAATTTGTACAAATATAAAACATAAACAGAGGAACATAATAATGATGTATTTCACGCTGCGTTCGCGTCGATCGCCACATACCGTTACCTCTCCACGATCCTGGTGAAGGTTTGCTATTTCGTATTGCAGACACGCCTATCCACTAACTGTTAGCCTAACGTATTGCTTCATTGTCAACACTCTTATTTGAAAGTGGCGGAGCGCAACGACGTGTGCTATTGATATGACACCACTCTAAATATAAATGTACGTCTTGTGAGACTTAGCTTCTTGTCGCCAAGCAATTATCGTCGACTGTCTTGCATGCGTTTCATTTCTTTATCATTCTGCGCTCGCTGGTCAAGAACGAAATATGAGGCCCATAGACGCATGCAGTTCGCAATCCCAGTGATTGATTAATGGGGTTTGTTGGCGCAAGGGCCAGTTCTGGCCAAAGAGCGCGAAGCACATGGTGAAATGAATTGACAATAGTACATGACGCCAAAGATGTAACACGGCTGTAAAAGGGCCTAAGTTCAGTCGCTGTATTTATGTAGTAAAAAACATGACAATGAAAAATAAGGTATGCTATGAGGATAGTCCATTCCCTCCCAGCGAATTAGCCGCATAATTTAAAGCGGGCGGTGTATAATGCGTCGATTTTGTCCGCTTTAGATGTTCTACTAGGTGAAGTTTACAGAATTGAGGTATTGTTTTTTTTAATCTCTGACTTATAGTGTTATAAACTTGATACTCGAACTTTTTTTTTATCTTCAAGATTTTTTTTTATTGTGTGGCACAACTAGAATCCACTTTCTTCTTTTTAAATAGGTGTGTGCGAATGTTCGACACGTTCGAATAACAAATCGAATTGTGCCCAATTCAATTCGGTATTCGAATCGAATATTCACTATTCGTAAACGCGAATATTTTTTCCAATACCTTTCAAATACTTCAGAACGTCAACTGCGCCCAAATAAACATTAAATTGCAGCAAAAATAGTAAATTTTCTCCCCCGTAACGCGAGAACTTGCGTAGTGGAGCAGGCTACGTCACTTAGATAGCCATACTTTACAGGCTGTATTGCGATCATTCTTACTCTCTGAAGAGCCCCGTGCATGCAATTGTTTGCTCCTAGTGCTCCATTTGTGCTTTTAATAAACAACACTTCATAACGTTGTATATAATGACAGAAACTAGCTAACATTAAGAATACTAGGGGGTGAACACCGTTTTATACTGATAGTGATAACGACTGTTGATCATACGAAAGCTATTCGATATTCGATTTGGTCTCAAAAGTCACTGCTCGAACATCCCTGCTTTTAAACGCAACAAACATCATCAAAATCGGCTCAGTGATTGCCGAGAAAAACGATTTCTCCATCCCCATGTACTGTTTGGATAGGAGCTCCAGAGCCCAAGGTTCCTCTTATAAACAAAAAGGAAAACAAATTTCGTGTAAGCGCGCACTAGTGCATCATCATAAAAGCACATGCACTTCAGTCGGGCTTCGTTCGCGTTTGAATGTGTGCTGATGATTACACTCGAGGCGCTGTTTCAATGGCGCAGCATGCAGCTGTCGGTGGTGTTCTCTTTGATAAACACGTCCCTCTACCTGTTCATCGTCGCCTACCTGATGCTCCAGACCGGCGGCTAGTGATTTGCATGCACAGGCAAACTGCAGGGTGGGCATGTCGCGTTGCGAAGACGACGAATGTCATCGCTGCACGAGCACTTCACGTGCGAGAATGAACACGCTTGCGTAATAAGCGCGGTGACGACAAACTCTGCTGGTATACGAGCTTTGACCCAAAGCATTACCAATGCTTGTCCAAGTAGCACTAGAAACCAGGTGACGTGTGGAGCCAGTATGTGATCCCGAGTAGAACCAATGTAATCTCACGCTGGGCTGTAGAGATAGTATACATTTCTGAAGTGGGGACAAGCTTTCAATGTAAATAAATATAGCTGTGAATATACAAAAGCTTTTAAAAACGAAGTCAAATGCAGTAAATCCTCATTATAACAAAGTCATCGGAGCAGGAAATGTACTCCGCTGTAAGCGACGTATCTTTAAAAGCGAAGAGGCTCAAATATACCAGCAGTATGTAAAGGGCCGGACGTGCACTCCAACAGCGTGGGAACTCTTAAAACACGTGTTAAAAGCAACACGCACTCGATAGTAGAGATATACAGAATTTCTCCACTGTCGTATGACAGCGAATAAATCCTGCCGACGCCCGTGTTATCACGTTATATAACTAGGCCAAAGGAACTGCGGCTACGCCGTGGAGTGACCTTGGAATAAACTTTTGCGTCTCCAGGTTTCCACGACGAAATGCAATATGCACCATGTAAATTAATGCAATATGCATTAATCATTGTAATCATTTTATATCTTAGGTGAATTTGTTACGTTGTGTACAAGGGTTCTGCAAAAGCTGTATTTCCACATTACTTAATTTTTCGAGATTGATGTGTAACATCAATTTTGTCCGCTTTAGATGTACTATTAGATTCAATTCACAGAACTGCATTGTAATTTTTTATTGTTAAGTTAGAGTTGTAAACTTGATGGTTTCGTTTTCTGAACATTTGATTGTTGCCAATTTTTTATCAAAAATTGACGACCTAAATAAAAAATTTGAAACCAACAGTCACTAGATCTTAAGTTTTTCTTTTAAATGTAGCAAACCTCATCAAATTTGATGCAGTGCTTGCCGAGAAAAACTACTCTTTTTACATGCATTTAGATTGAAGCACCCAAGCTAAAGCTTCCTCTTAAGACTGATCTATGCAAAGCTTTTAGCCTCTAGTTAGTAAATTCACCCATGGGATGGCCTCTTGAAGCTCCAGCTGAGCACTTATGTAACTTGGCATTTTAATACAGCATTGCTATACAGTGCACCTTGTACAGTTGAACCTCGCTAGATAATAAACATGCACATAAGAATTATTGGATATAGCTAGGTAAATCTCAAACGTTTCTTGCTGATATTAGCATGGGATAAATATATGCTTAGAATGAAAATTGGATATAACTAAGGTATATTATGTCAGACACAAATTCATTATAACGAGGTTCCACTGCACTTTATGCAGCCTGCTAGTTAAAGAACATTGTGGCAACCGGAGTAGGCAAGCACAAGAACTATGAAATGTAGTGTCCTCAGCCATACAAGAACAGAAAAAATTTCGGAATATTTATTTGCGCCAGACGACAGATGGCATAGCGGGGGAAATGGGCACCTCAACTGCAGTGAGGTGCCGCTCATTATTAAACACAGGCAGGTCTATGTACAGAAGGGGGGCCATCGTGGGCCCCGGTACGTCAGTGACTGGACGACTTGGAGTGCGAGATGAGCCACTGCAGCGTGATGTCTGCAAAAGAGACATGTGCACAGATTGCAAATATGCCCAAGGAGTGATTCGGTGCACGTGTTGCATAAGAAACATGGCTAAAAGGAGAGAGAGGAATGCACATCATTGTTTCAGCTTGTCTATGAAACAGTGTTTGCGGAATGCCAGGTTAGGAAGAGATGTATAGAAGCAACAACACTGGTAGCGGCGTCTTATGACACTGAGCTTAACCAGAGAGCACCGAAAGCTAAAGCTCAGAAAATATTGTAGAAAGTAATGAAGAAAATGGAAATGAAAGTGGATTAAAATGTAACTTCAATTGGAATAGTTCTGCGGAAACACGCAAGGTAGAGAGAAGTAATTATTTATTAATTATTTATTAATTACTTCTCTCCACCTTGTGAGTTTCTGCAGAACTATTGCAGTAAACTCTTGCCCTTGCTACGAGTTGACAAATTCGACTTTGCCTTGCCTTCTGCTAGCTGCCTGGTTAGGTCAGACGGTAGAGCGACTGCCCCGGAAAGGCGGTGGTCTCGGGTTCAAGTCGCGGACCAGGACGCATTTTTCTTCAACTGCAAGGCTTTTTCTTTTGAGGAACCCGTGTGGATTTCCTTTGTAGCAATTGCTACGATTGGGTGAATGTCATTTTTCCTTTAATACAATTAGAAAGTAGAAAATAATGAAGACAAAGAAAATGAAAGTGGACGGAACAATGACTTCTTGCCAGTAGGAAGTTACATTTTTATCCACTTTCATTTACGTTTTCTTCATTATTTTCGACATTCCAATTTCAACCCCAGCTAATTTCCTTGATGCTTTCTTTGGCTTCATTGTCTGTTGGCTTTATGTGGTCATAATTAACAAAATAGAGCCCCTCATTCCCCTTCTCTCGTTTACACGCAGGAGAAGCAACATATATAATGGTACCAGCAACAGCCCACAGCTTCCTAACGACAGACTAGTGCATCCACATGCGAGAAGATGCATGCAGAACAAGGAATGACATGCACAAATTTAAACAACCTACATTAATTTGGACAACTGGACGTCACATTCTGTAAGTGTTTAGTAGAAGAAATGAAGCAGATCATTTGCTTGTGCATTGTGGGCATAACACCTTAGCTGCATTTCAGAGAGCTGATTATGTGCAACAACAAAAACATCTGTGTGAATGCAGTTTGGTTTTTTACTCTTGCATGTAATGGAAGCACACTACACAAGTAAAGGCACCGACTGCAAAAGCGATGTATAACTGATACTCAGAGACCGCCGTTTTCAGGTTTTCCTTTTCAAAATTTCGGCTGGAAAAATTGGCGGCTGTCTTAAGAGTTTATAAATATGAAAAAGAACGTAATCTTTTGTCCAAAGACCAGTTCATAATTTCGGTATCCTTGGGTTACATTAGCAATTAACTAAAAAGAAAACCCCTCTTTTACATGAGGAGAGGGCATACTTCACTTTTGCAACCAATTCACAGAGAGTCTCAAACACAGAATGAAATTTTCTGAACTCCAGTGCTTCTTTTTCAATTATGTTATAATCTTTTCTTATGCGCAGCCCTCCAATCTCTCTGTTAATCGCAGGGGGGGGGGGGGGGGGGGTGGCCTTGACCAGTTTGACGGTTAGCTCCGTGCCATGGAGATGCACCTGTTCTACCTTTGTTTTTGTTTTTGTCTTTGTTTGCACTTCAATACTATGAAAATCTACCAATTAGCTGTTCACTCTTCTGCAGTCGTGCCGTAGGCCTGCAAAATCAGCAAGGGCCAGCGCATGCATGAAGAGCTTTCCCCGTCCAAACATTAACTGCTAGGCTATAGTATTCCACTCGATTCGACATAGACACTTCTGTTTGTCTGCTTCCAACACAAGCAGAAATGCACTCCTATGGCTTTCAACAGCTTCAACAACCACAAAAATAAAAGTTCGGCAGCATGTTACACTCCTGTAACACATGAAGGTGAAAGCCTGTTGCACAGCTGGTAATGCATTAGGTGATACTATCAGAGGGATCAGACTTATTCTATGACTTAACGAGCTGCTGTGTGAAGTAAATGTATGGCAAGCCGTTATCTGCGAGCTCTACCTTGCCGTCTCATATTGTCGCGTTGCTGCTTTCACAGTTCGGCTTCTTTGGCTTGTTTTTGGTGCTTAGCTGCAGCTTCCCGTACTCGTATAGCGGGGTCAGACTTGCGCCAATGGCATTTCTTGACTTTACATTACATCCTCTCAGCAGGGGAAACCAGCAGTCGCAGACGAACACCTTGCTCCCGCTGCCCTTGCATGTCGCACCTTGTTTCTCGCTTGCCTCGCATCCTCAGCCATAGCGTACTTCCAAGCAGGGTATGCAATGCTTTATTGATGGTTTGGATGCTTGCTTTGAGCTTGTATTTTATTGAAATGTATGCTGTTATGTGTTTTGCACAGGTCATTTCAATTAATGTATGCACTGTTCACTTTGCTGAGCGCTTGTAGCCTCTGCCTTAAGGGGGTATGAGCCATTGCGTTTTTGCTTGCTTACGGGGTTTGAGCCATTGCAACAAGCCACTTAAGGCTGTCCCCCCCACCAAAAAAAGAGGCACTTGCTAGCAGATATGGGAATATCCTCACTTCCACAGCTTGTAAAGGTTACTATAATTTCTAATGGCTGCTTCACTTGTTAAGCAGCATAGTACTTGGTCAGCTTTCCCAAACATGCACAGGGCAAGACTTAATGTTAATGGGAATTACATTAATCAAACAGTTCAAATTTTATTATAAGAATATTCAATGTGGCCGCAAGATTTAGTTGGCTGCTCAGAGAAACACTTTTCTAGCAGAGTTTTGTACCATTGTGTTGCTTCAAAAGTAAGAGGATGATAGACTTCCATATGTGCCCCATCTCCCTGGAACAAATTTCTATCAAGGATTGCAGACACTAACATCAGGTAGTTCCAATAAATGCCACTAAAGTGTGCACATATGTTTATTATTGCGATAGCAACTATATGGACACTCCAAGCGGATTTCTGCCGTTGCCGTCGCCGTGAGGTTCCGTATGAATGAAAGCGTGTGAGGGTGAGCCGGCGAACGCGGTTCAATCTCGTGTGGCGAGCGAGGAACGGGGCCCGGATGCATGGCCTCGCCTGTGGCGCGCGAAGCAGAGAGGTGATGTCAATTGGCTCGCAGCTATCGCCGCAATTCCCAACTCCAGCGTTTTCACAGACGGTTTCCACTGTCATCGAGCAATATCTGTTCATGTTTACCTGTGTGCGTGTGACACTGTGCTGGTTAATTTAGTTAAAACATGTTGATGGGCTAGCTGGTTTGAATCCATGAAGCGCGACTGAACAAGGATGTAGAAAGAAGCAGACACACAAAGAGAGCGCTGCCTCTGTGTGTCTGTTGCTTTCTACATACTCCTTCAGTCACACACATTCTGTCCTTGTTAATTTAGTTAGTAAGCAAATGTTTACAAGTTTATATGGCCGATAAAACTACTATCCTTACTTCGTACAGCTATTGTGGTACGAGACGAAAATTTTGAGGGTAATAAAGCGATGCTGACAGGCGAGCACAGAAACCCAAGAAGGCAGCGAAGCTCACCAATGTTGTCACGCTCCTTGCAAGAAATTGAATAGCAGCAGATCTCTCGGTCTTGGATGGCTGACAGGTTCCTGAAACACAAAAGCTCCTCCTCATCAACAAGTGAATCAAAAGAAGTCTCTCACATTTATGACTGGACTATTGCTTTAGAAATACATGGACAATGTCACATTTCAGCATAGGTCGGCATCACTGAGTACACTGAATCATACTTGCTTCACACTGATTTCAGACGTGGGATGAAGTGTTAGCGAGCGATGAAAGGAGTGATCGTATATCAGTATACGTACGGGAATGAGTGCTGAAGAGTGAGTGAATATGACAAGCAGCAAGTGCCAGTTAACATTAGTATCAATGAGTCAGTGACAGTCGGTATAAGTGGACATGAGTATGAGCATGAGCGAGTGCTCGTAAGTGTAAATGAAAGCAAGTGTGAATTAAAGCAAGTATGAATGCGAGTGGTGCTGGGGCGCGATCGGAGATCTCTGTTTGATACGCCTTCTGTTCGGTTGCTGCAACGTCACAAAGTGGCAGTATGCAAAATTTCTGAGAACGGGGCGGAGAGAGCAGCCAATCGGCAAGTGGTGAACTCCCCGGAAGCTTACTTCCCTCATTTGTCGTCTGCTTGCAGACAATACACTACAAAACGAAATGTTTCTCGTCTTTCAATGAATGAAATCTTTATGGAAAAAATGTATTTTTTTCTTCTAAAGCTTAAACACGTTTTCAATTAGTAGTACGTGTGACTAGAACAATTTATAACTATTAATTTCTCTGTGTTGTCCCTAGGTGGCGTCGCACACAGCGAGAAGAAAAAAAGTAAAAAGAAATGACGGGAACAGTGGCGCACTTTTCAAGAGGCAGCAATAACATTCCAGTGGCTCGCTGGCACCAATGATGGCGTCAATTTCGCTCTACAACCAATGCACAATTTTTTTCGAGAAACAAAAGCGACGCCGGAATTCGCTTTGCACCATTTCTTCAAACGCGTTTCGCACCGCCACCTGCTCTCCTTTCTCCTCGAGCAACGCCAGCGCATCAACCTAAGTTCCCAATGCAAGCACCATTTTCTCGAATTAAACTATGGATTGGATCCGAACATGCCATTCCGCACACGCCGGTTGGATCCAATCCAATCCACCAGACGTGCCATGCGAAGCCGGTCTCGCATTGAGCGTATGATCGCTTCAAACTTCCCGACTCCCGTCGAGTTTGGCGCCTAGCAGATGACTTGCTCGGTTGCAATATGATGACGTCATTTTGACGTCACCAAAAACGTGGCCATGCCCCGCAGCTGCCGACGTCAGCGCGGAGTAGGCCAATCGCGCACGCCGGTAACTGAATGGACGCACCGAACAACTATCTCCGATCGCACCCCTGGCAAGTGTGTGTGGGTGCGAGTGCCTGCCACTGAGTGTGAGTAGACATAAGTGTGAGCGAGCATATGGCCCAAAAAATATTGGTGAGTGAGTATCTACTTATTTTTCCAACCTATTCACTTAGAGCTGCTCACAGAAAGTCTAGAAAACAAAAACAACAAAGAAGGTCCAATCCAAATTTCATCACAACAGCCAAAAACAGACTATACAAAATGCAAAAAAAAAGCTGATAACAAAATTAAGTAGCCATATGCTGAGAACAAGCTCTGCATGATTAAAATTTATTGATAGGCTTCATATGGAATTTCGTACACTTAAAATCTTCATGCTCTGGCTGCAAATTTACTCATAACACATATTCATGGTCTATGAACAACACATTAATATATGGAAGTCTAGACAACAACAAATAGATAACCTTGGGGAATTAAGGAAAGTTAGGGAATTAGTAATGAATAACTGTGCAACAACTCAGTTGTCGGCTATGTACGACACCTGAGAAATCGTTTGAGACACTGCTCATAATGGCCAATTTAGGAATGACAGGAATCTGGCAAATGGTGTGCCACCATATGGAGAAAAAACTGCTACGGGAATGAAAAACTAGTCCGGAGGCCACAACCCTCTTGTCATGGGGTAAGGAAAATTAGTGAAACCATCGGCATGCTCACATCTGGTCGATGAGTTCACGCTCATCCAGAGCTCCCTGCAGATCACGCTTGTTGCCGAGAACGAGCACGGGAATACCTGCCAGCTGGGGTTTGTCCAACAGCTGATGCAGCTCATTACGGCTCGCTTCCATCTTCTCTCGATCATGTGCGTCCACCATGTACACAATAGCGTTCACGCCGCGGCAGTACCGCTCCCACATGCTTCGGAACCGCGGTTGGCCGCCAATATCCCAGATCTGTGCCACACAAGCATAACGCCATGTACATTTTGTCAGATTAAACAGGAGCTTACAGGGCCCAATAGGGGATTGAGTAAGGGGGACAAAAAGCGGCATAGTAAGAAAACAAAATACAATGCAACATACAAGGCAAAAAAAGGAAGTATTGTACAGGACAAAACTCAAAAGCAAAAGCAAACATAGATGCAAGGTGCACAATGTTATAATAATTATGAATGCAGCGCTAAAGTTGTGCAAGATAAGCTCACTATATCAGTGTTCATGTATCTCGAAGTTGTAGCCACATGTAAAAAGACAGACCTCTCCTATCAGAGAGCTCTGATTATCAAGGCACATTATGGAATTTGTGAAGTCATCCCAAGGCTATCTCGAAGGCCCAATGACATCCTTATAAATAGGAGGCAGCCTTATCATTCAAGTGGACATTTTTTTGTCATGCTTGTAGCTGTTGCCGCTAATGAGTTGTACTTTGATACAGAGGGCACACTTTCACCCAATTAAGAGCATCCTTCCAAATTGTGTGTTTGCCTGCAGTCCAACACTCTTCCCTACCATTCAACTATAAGGTAACAAAAATCATCAGCCTTTCATGTCAAAGATGAAGGTCTCTCCCAGTGATCTGCAATTATCTTTGTCTTACGGCATCAAATTTCCAAATCTTGGTGCACTGTCCAATACTCTGTGGTCCTCGACAGTGCTCACCTTCCATTGACACCCATTCTACTACTCTAAACAGAGCACCACTTATCTGCGCTACACATTACACGACCAACCCCAATAAACCTTTCTCTTAACTAGAATATCAGTCGCATACTATTTCCTGTCTAGTCTATACTGCTTTCTTCCCATCTCTTCACCTTGCACCTAATGTGATTGGTGCAATTGATGCCTCCCTTATGTGTTAGTAGTTCATGCTTTATGAAGCCTTTCATGACAGAAAAAAGAGGGGGGGGGGGAGAGGCAGAACAGCAACCTATCGCAAATGCAAGCATTTTATAGCACATTTTCAATTCTGCTCCACAAGCTTGATGTAAAGCAGGCCCAATTTTGCTTCTCATGTCCTAGCCTTTCAACAGCCCTTTTAATTGCCAGATAGATCGGTTAAATAAAGTATGACAAAGCTGGCACAGAGCATATTCCTGAGCTTCCCAAAAGTTTATATTCTGCATGGAGCATGTGCCACATCAGAATTGGATGTTGCAGTAGCATTCCTTTTAACAAGAAAAATGTGTGCATTATTTCTGAATGAAAGACCACAAGCACACCACTACATGTTTGCCAAAACAACTGGTTGGCATGGCCACAGACTTTTCTAATGCTGTAACATGACCCTGGAGTCATTTAGATGTTGTGCACTATGAAAAAATCTAAACACAGCCATTGTGCTCCACACCCTGATCTGCTATACCTGCAGTACAAAGAATACTTAAATGTTCAAAATTCCATAGAGTGAAAGTTTGAAGTTGTACAAAAGACGAACTGTCCATTTGTCTTTAAACGCGATGACCTGAATTGACAGCCCAACATAGTATGCCATTCAGCAAACTTGCTCAACACCGATGTCGAGCAGAGTTCTGTAAACAATTCATTTAATAAATAAGTCTGTAGACGCTTGGCGAGTTAAGTCTAGAAACGTTTGGCGACGAGTTCTGAATTAAATAATGCCTGTATCACGAATTTTGTGCTGAAGGCAAACATCAGATGATTAATCTCTACGCAAGGAGAGGCCATCTAATCATATTTGATCATACCAATATTTAATGAAATTGTATATTTAACAAAACTGCACAGTTCCTCTCACTTGGGCATCCTCCTGTAGCCGCAATGGCTTAGTAAACCCAGCTGCTACAAGTTCCATGGTGGAAAAACACAAAGTAGAAGGCGCAATGAAAACAAAAGAAGAAGCCTTTGTTAAGGCCAACTGTCAATTCATTGGAAGGCAATTGGAAAACAATATATCTGACATGCATTATATGTGAATGGTTTCTGCTGTAGCTACAATGCATGAGCAAAACTAGAGTGCACCTGCAACACTGAAGTAATCATAAGCATCCCAAACCTGCTAAGTTGCTCATGCCAAGCTATTGATATCAAACTTCATCAGAAAATGCACCATCTAATAGCTACAAAATGTTGAGCTTGTTCGTACGGATTCATCAATGTGCAAGAAGATCACAAGAGAAAAGAGCCAGACAACACAAACGTCAACTATCAACTCGCATGTCCGTGTCTGCACACGTTACCGTCCGTCACGATATCATGTTACTGAAGCTTCTCAATGCAATGCCATGCATTCGTGGCAGGCAAATTGGAGAGCACAACACGATATTGCTGCCGGCTGTAAATCTTACTGAAAAGGATACAAACAGCGAGGAGATCACTCATAGTGTCCATGTGACGTCCTTAGATAACACAAAGATGGTTCGTACTTGAGAGCATGCCTCGCAGTAGCAGATTGCACGGTTCACTAGTATCTTTACTGCGTATCAACAAAGCTGGTGCGACGGTTCTGGCGCCCGCTAGTCCTTATCCGGTGCCGTCTTATCAGATCGTGTTCTGATAGTACATAGGGGAACAAACAGTCATCAGTAGGAGTTAAATAGGTGGGCTTTGTTTTCGGCTCGCCTTTTTCACGCTTGCCTCGCAGTTATGCTTACATGTCGTTTGTCCGAAGGTAATGTAAACAAAGTGCGCAACGCAGAAGCCTGCAGGACCTCAGCCTAGTTGTGTCGGAGCAATGGCCCCAACGATGCCACTTTTTTTTTTTTTTTTTCGGCGATGCGGCCTGGCGGAAACGACAGTGTTACAGGCACGACTTCTTCCGTGTGCTAGTTGGCGGCGGGTCACGGCAGCTTTTGACATGCACGGCTCAAAATTTGCCACGCGAATTGACGGGATACCTCGCCGACCAAACATTTGTTTTTTTCCTGCGTTTTGTCTACCACACAATGCCTGTCAAATTCTTTCGTTTCGCACTCCTGATGGTGAAACAGATGGGCAACGCTAAGAAAAACACATGGGAACGGGAACCTGCTCATTTCTTTCTGTGTCGCCTGGAAAATGCGTTGTTCAACGCAGTGCACAGTCACGATCGACGTCATGTGTCACAGCAGCGGAGTCGGGACGAATCACATTCTACCTCGCTCCACTTCCGCGGTAGAGACCAAGCAGCAGGCGTATTTAATAATGAGATACAAAAACTCGAATGCTGCAATACTAGCATATTCGGGGTCCACCCGATGGCAACATCGGTCGCGATAAAAGCAGAGTAGGGCAGGTAGACAATGCATGAGCTTTCGTGCTTGCTTAAGATAAGCTAGCAGCCAGGCGGCCCTACCTTGATTGTGACGTTCCCCTTGGTCACCTTGCGCATGTTGAAGCCCACGGTGGGGATCATGTCCTCGCAAAACTGGCCCGACTGCAAAGGTAAAGCGTCGGATCAGGTGGCTCACCGAGAGTGGGGGAGCACCTCCCCTGACTACGGCCATGGCGGCAGTCAGCTTACGGCAATGACGTTCACGAAGGTGGTCTTGCCCGAGTACTGGAGGCCGACAAGCGTGAGCTCCATCTCCTCCTTCCAGAAGAGGCTCTTGAACCAGTCCAGGATGCGGTTGATGAGGGACATCATCTTGGCGGCGAGCGGTGCAACAAGCCCCAGACGCCCAGATCAGAAGCGGGAGCGGCGATGACACACACCGCAACGAAACCCAGCAGTCGCCGCCCACCGAAACCGGCAGGGCGCGCCAGCTGCCGGCAACGATAACGGCGAGAGGGCGCTACAGGCGCTTGCGTTGTTTGCGCTGTAGGTGCAGACTCTACAGATTCCCGTACCCATGTAAATAACCAACTGCCGGGCCTAAAATCCCTAGATTTTCTGTATTTTTATTTAAAAAAAAGGGAGGGGGCCATGAACCACTTTTTATTGAAGAGTAGAAATGTATCTGAAGTTAAAATAGGCTATTTCAAGAATATTTTGCCGCAAGAACAACCTCAATGCGTTCAGCAAAAGCAGTGTTATTGGCAATCAAACACGGCTTCCACGGTTCTTTCGCTCCTTCAGCTACCTCTTGAATGCAACATTCAATGTCTCGCACTGTTAAAGCTACGGCGGAGCGCGCCCACGACGCCCCGCCTTCCAAATGTCACTTTGGCGCGCAGTTCAAATTTCATCTTGAAGAGCCATTAACACTCATTACACATTACACCCATTACATTACACCCATTAAACAGCCATTACCACAGTAATTATAAAACGTTGTTCGCATCCTAGTATTCTTAATGTTAGCAAGTTTCTGACATAACATAGTACGTTATGGAGCATGGATTATGAAAAAATTACACAGAAATTCTGAGAATTGTCTACAAATGCGTAAGCATCCTTTGGCTCGGCTGTTACTTTTTATTTTGTTTCCCAAATTTCAGCTGGCATAACTACAACTTTCAAGTTGACCTGACTCCATTTTGAGTTGGCCCACCCGGTCGGCCCAGCACAAAATGTAAATTAGCCCACTCCCAAATCTGAAGTTGGGCCATCCCCCAAAAAATTTGCCCATGCACAAAGTTCCCGTTGACCCACTCCCAAATTTAAGTTGGACCCCCAAATTTCAGTTGGCCTACCCCTACAACAGGCTTCCCCATGCATTTTGTAGCCCTATGTATCCTTATGGGTAGGATATCACGCGATTTTCGCGTTACGGAGGCTATTTTGCTAACAAAATTCTCTGATTAGTTTTTTGTTTGTTTGTTTCAATTGTTCCTTATCGCTCATAAGCTACCAATACCTACATTTGCACTATTATAGCGATTAAAGGTCCAGAACTTCTAAGGTCCAGAAATAATACAAGGCATTACATATTTCGCGTGAAATACATTTTGCTGGAGTGCTCGCCAAAGAATGCTTGCGCACTAAAATAAAAGTGGAGAATTAGGAGCAAGCAGGTAGTTTCTTCGCATGCACATGCCTCTTCAGAGAATGCGAGTGATCGCTGTACTACACAAGTTCTCGCGTGTTATGGCTGTAATATTCGCATTCACGAATAGGGACTATTTGATTCAAAGATCGAATCGAATAGGACACTATGGATTCGTTATTCGAAAATTTCAAACATTCGCACACTCCTACCTAAGACGCGCTAAACGGAAGCCAAATGTGGGTGCCCTCAGCGAGCCGCAGTGCGCTTTGCCAGTGGACTCGTCGCGGCACACCGCGGCTGTCGCAGTATCTACGCAACGTAGCGGACCGCAGCTACCAATAGCAGCCGCATATGGGAGTCCGCTTTATTACGAAATGAAGTGTCCAGAAGAGACTGAGGAGCAGGCTTCTGTTGAAAGAAGAGCGTTTGAAGGAAAGGCGACTGCGCTCCGCTTACGAGCTCCACGCACCGCTTACGACAGCAAAGCTTGGCATGAGATGTTCACAGCAGCATATGCTATCCGCGGGCTGTGTTATTTAACCAAGCCCGAGGGGTGGTTCAGAGCCCCTTAAAAAAGAAGAAAAAAGAGAAAAATATATTTGAGAAGAAGAAGAAGAAGAACTGTTCCTGCTCGTTCGCTGCGGCTTCTGTCACTTGGCCAGGTTTTGGGTGATATTAGGCTTTACTAATCTTATTTATTGACCTCTCACTAATTCTAACGCCACCTTCATCCTAGGCTGATGTCCATAAACTCCCCAGGCAGGGGTTTTTCCCCATGGGCGGCCTCTATTCCAACGGATGAATTACCTCTAGATTTGTTCATCCGCAGTGGTGTGAGCAACATCCCGGTGGCTCTGGTTCCTTCAAATGGAGGCTTTATACGTCTGACCAACCCCCATGCGGTCCAGAAATCTCTGCAAGCTGCTACCTCTTCATACCAGACCATCACGGAAGTGAGACAGTTCGGCCGCGGAGCTATCGTGTGTCGATCGCCAGACCAGTCCTGTGTCGCGGATTTGCTAAAGTGCTCATCATTCGCGTCATTACCGGTGAGTGCCTTCATCCCTGCTCACCTCGCCTGCACTAAGGGAATAGTCAGAGGTGTCGATGCTGATCTTTCTCCCGCTGAAACACTTGAGAGATTGTCTGGGACTGGAGTAATCGCTGTTTACCGATGCAATCGAGTGGTAGACAATAAGCAGGTCCCAACAGAATCAGTGATAGCAACTTTTGCTGGAACTTCCTGCCCGTCAGAGCTAAAGGTGTGGCCCCTTGTGTTCAGAGTTGAACCCCTGGCGTCGCGTCCAATTCAATGCCGCAATTACTGGCGATACGGCCACAGTATGGCAGGGTGTAAATCAAGACAACGTTGTTGCGCATGTGGGGGAGAACACGCTCAAAGTGATTGTAATGCCCAAGAAGAGCGATGCTGTTTCTGTGATGGAAATCATCCAGCCAATTATTTAAACTGTTCTGTTAGGGCTCAATAATTACAGGTGATTGAAATAATTGATCGTCGACGCTGCTCTAGGATGGAGGCCGTAAACATTGTGAAAGAAAGGGCATCTGGCTATGCGGGGACAATAGGCAGACAAAATCCTTCCATGGACCGATCACTTACTGCAACTATAGAGGCCGCTGTGGAAAAGGCAGTTACTAAAGCTATGGAAAGGTTGGCAATGAGCCTTGGTGAATGTATCTCACAAGCCGCTTCTAGTCATTTATCTCATTTGACGCAAACTACCTGCGCAGCTCCTGTACCAACGCAAACAGTTGACCCTGAGCACCAAACTAACCATGAAAGATCAGACGCCAGTCCTTGCAATAATGATATTGGACTTTCAACTCCCTCTTCCGCGGGCCCTACAACTTGTAATCTGATTAATACAGATTTGGAGATGACAGAGGTAGAACAAAATGCTCGAGCATATAAAAGAACCATGTCTTCTATTAGTGAAGACTCCTCCCCCGGTCCTCACTCAAAAGCTAAGAAAAGTCAGTCCAGTGTTGTGCTAAAGGATAACATTCTACAGAAGGCAGTTTTGACTGCGGCACTTTCCAAAACATAGGATCACTAAAAGTGCTTCAGTGGAACTGCCGCTCTTTATATTCGGCATCAGTAGATTTAACTTGTTTAACTTCTCAATTTAATCCTGATTTAATTATGTTACAAGAAACGTGGCTAAATCATGAGAAATCTTTTCAGCTGAAATTCTACAGGTCATTCCGATTAGACCGTCCTACAAGAGGTGGCGGATTACTTACACTTATCTCATCTAAATTTTGCCATAAGGCTAAAATTTCATTTCAAGTTTCTACTCCAGAGTGTGAAATCCTAGCGATAGAACTGGTTCTCCCGGGATGTTGTCCTTTTACCGTAGTTAATGCATATTTTCCATCTGGCGTACAGGACACTAGCACACTGGATAGTGTTATTAACTCTTGTGGACGTGACATTGTAATCTCAGGTGATTTCAATTCTCACCACATTTCATGGGGTTTAAAAACAGATTTGTGCGGCACCCGATTGTGGAACTGGTCGTTGGACAATCGACTCACGTGTGTAAACTCCGGATCTATTACGTTTGTTAGAGGCCGATCTTACTCTTCACTAGATCTTACATTCTCTGGCCCGAGTTTCTCCGTAACTTCTTGGTCGACTATTGATTGTTCGACAAGCAGTGATCACCTTCCAATAGTATTTGACGTTGCACGACCGGTAACATTTATAAGTGACCAGGCTCGAACTTTCATAAATTACAACATTTTTAAAAAATGCTTACGAAATGTTCTTTCATCTCTGTCTGACGCATCTACAGAACAAAAAACCACGATTATCTGTTCCGCTTTGGAAAGTTCTCAACAAAAGGCTCAATTTGAGATTACATTGAATAAAAGAAATTCTTACAGTCCTTGGTGGAATGAAGAATGCACTCCAGACTACAGAAAGAGAAAAGCTGCTTGGAAAAAATTATTGCATAACCAGAGTCCCCAAAATTGGAGTGACTAAAAGTTTTTTCGAGCTGTCTTTAAACATACAGTTTCTAAAGCCAAAGATGAATTCGACTGTAAGCATTTTGATTTCTTGTCTAACAATAAAAATAAGCGTGCATTGTTCCGTTTTCTCCGCCGGTAGAAAAGTTCTTCCGCGTCAAATTAATATCGACTCTATAATCTTAAGTAGCGATGAAATGAAACAATCACTAGAAGAAATCGCAAAGGGATTAGAAATTAGATTTTCTTCTGTCTTGCCAAGTTGTTCTCGCTTAGGAAGGGCATCAGATGATTTTACAGTAATCTCCACGTTAGAATTGGGTGAAATCGTGGAGCGACTTCCAGATTCAGCTCCCGGTGTAGATGGGGTAACATCTACTATGATCAGAATTTTATTTAAGGAAGCTCCTGATGACCTTTTAGTTATTGTAAATTACTCAATTCGCTTCTCATGGATTCCGTCTGCGTGGAAAATTGCTAAAATCATCCCTATTCTTAAAAATCATGGGGAAGGATATACAATAGATAACATTAGGCCAATTGCGCTAACCTCAAATTTGGTTAAAATAATTGAAAGATTTCTATATGCCCGCATAATTAAATTTATACAGAACAAGGACTTGCTTAGCCCCTGCCAAATTGGATTCCGACCATCATGTTCAATTTGGCATGCTCACGTGGACCTAGAAAGTAGAATAAAATTAGCACGGCGACAGAGGCAAATAGGTGCTCTTGTGACATTAGACATTTCCAAAGCCTACGACAGTGTAGAACACTTAATTTTATTAGATATATTGCGAAATCTAGAGATTCCAAATTATTTTTCAAACTGGATTGGTGAATTTTTAAATGGAAGAACATTTTACTGCAGTCTGAGAGGCGTTTCCTCGAGTATATATAATCAATCACGAGGTGTTTCTCAAGGAGCTGTCACTTCACCATTACTATTTAATATTCTGATGTGTTCCATTCCTCTTCATCAAGATGTACAAACATACATATACGCGGATGACATTGCTTTCTTCGCATCAGACAGTGATATTCACTCCCTATATTATCGACTACAAAACTACCTCAACGCCATAGAAACCTGGTTAAACAAAATTCGCCTTTCACTTAACGTTAGAAAATGCTCGATATTGGTTTTCCCTCTTAACAATCCCGTTAATATATCGATCTCCTATCGCCTCGAGACTATACCTAGAGTAGAGTCGGTGAAATACTTAGGTGTAGTATATGACGGTTCCCTCAGCTGGCTCGGCCATATTGACCATATAGTTAAAAAACGAGTGCGAGCAGTTGGTATGCTACGTAAGCTGTGCAACAGTCGGTCCGGAATGCGGAGATCCACCTTTAATGATATACAAAATGTATGTACAGCCCATTTTAGAATTTGGATGTGTTTTATTTTCTGGTGCTCCAGCTTATAAATTACGTCCCCTTGTTCTACTTGAGCGAGAAGCCCTACGACTGCGTTGCGGATTACCGAAATATGTTGCTAATAACATATTACACCAAGAAGTCAGGTTGCCCTCAATATTGTGTAGATTTCGGTTACTGACGGTGCAAACAGTCTTAAAATTGTATGAATCCCCTATTACAATATTGGAATACATATTCATTTCCCAGCCTGCACTTTTCTTCGGAGTACACTGGCATCGTTTTCATACACCACAGGTGGTCTTCGTATAAACATTGATAAATCCCTTAAATGTACGTCTCTGGGAGGTACCACCTATTTGCGATGTGCGAGAGAACCTACAAATTATATATGATGACATCTACCCAAATAATGCAGAACATCTCCCTTATAATATATTAAACGGCTTATTACAGTACCATTTATTGAGTTTATCTATAAGTGCGGTCATTGCGACAGACGCCTCACAGTGTGAAGAAAAATCTGGAATTGGCATTTTCTCTCCCGCTCTAGACTGGTCATTTGCAATCAGGATTCCGGACTTCTATTCCGTATTTTTGGCTGAATTTCTAGCTGTAGTCCTAGCCTTACGCAAACTAAACTTGTCAATATCGGCGGTTGTAATAATAACAGATTCTTTATCCTTATGTTCCTCGCTCACAGCAAATGGTGTCGCTAACCTTTTACGTACATTTCATTTTCTAGTGCCTGCCCACATAAATTTAATTAGATTGCTTTGGGTGCCTTGACATAAAGGATTAGTCATGAACGAAATGACTGACAGTCTCACGAGAGAGGCCCTCAGTGGCCCTGTATTACCATTACTTCATACAATAGCTTACCTGACGACTACTAGATTCAGGAGATATACAATTACTCAAGACTTTTTGAACCCAGCTGTACCTAATTTTTCAGAATATCGACACCTCCTATTCCCTTGGCCCAAAAATTCCTTTCACACCAGAAAAACTGAAGTCTTTACCCGATTACGTTGTCGAATACCAAAATTAAACTTCTATCGTCACAGGGCTGGTCTGGTGCCCTCCCCTCTGTGCCCAGACTGTGGAGAAGATGAAACAATAGATCATTTTTTCATATTCTGCCGCCGTTTCACTTCTTTAAGAAAAAATCTAGAATCAAGATTTACACAGCTTGGTTTGAGCTTTTCAATTATAAATATCCTTTCTCTAGCAGCCTCCTCTCTTGGAAAGTGCCACAGGGATATTTGCTCAACCGTGGAGGATTTTATAAGTGCTACAAAGAGATTTTCTTTGAATTCTTAAACATTTTATTTTTGTTCATTTCCTCCAGTTAGCTTCACCAATTTTAGTCTTTTAATAAAGATAGCCTAATTTCACCCAAATTTTGGCCGATCCCCCACAGTGGGTGTGCGCCATCGCATAAGGCATACCATACCATACCATCAGGGGCGTAGCCAGGGGGGGGGGGGGGGCTTATGGGGCTTGAGCCCCCCCCCGAAATTCTTTCGTGCTGTCCATGCACCGCCGACCAAAGCGACCCCCGGCGCCGGAAATCACTCTGGATTTTGTCTAGAATGTCTTTTTGACGCTCGAAAAGACATTTAACCGCGAAGATTGCGAACTCGGGCTGGATTTCATGGCAACTCCCATACACCGGCAGTCACATAACGCCAAGTAGTGTCATCCGAGCACAAAGTTTCAAGGGCGCTTTGATGGTGAGCGGGCTCGCCGCGGCATCTCACTGAGGCCACGGAATCTATGGAGCGCATGGATATCAATTGCGAAACTTTCTGGGTATAAATCTCATAAGCTCTTGATGTGAAACGTGCATTGACATTTCCAAAGTTGTGCTTTAAATTTTCAATTGCGGCACTTTGTGGGTTTAATGTTGTTATAAACATTTGACGCGAAAGGTCCATTGACTTTTCTAAAGTCTTACATCGGAACATACAACGAGACAAGCCAAATCAACACACTAGCAGACGAGTTGACAAAGCACGCAGCGAGGTCCAATGAGACGATGCGTTGGGGTGGTTCATTTGTGCCGTCATGTCACATAAAAAAATAGTATCAACATTTTTTTAACCTACGCCAGAACATCCATGTCAAGACACTAAAGGCAGCCAAAGTAACTACGTTTTATTTATTTTTTCTACTTTGACTTTTATTCGCCGAAAACACATTGAGCCTCTTCAATATATTTTTGTTCTCGCTACCCTACCCGCGGGCTGCCAGAGCGAGCCAGCGCGCATATGTTTTTCTCGTATGGCCCCGACCACCGTGCGGTGCACTTCGGTGCGCGTTCGGCTTGCTCTGGCCGAGTGGATTTTCACCTGACAGAGTTTTGGAAGCTTTCTGGCTAGCAGACGAGAAAAAAAAAAAAGAATGGTCGCTCGCCGCCATCACTGTGGGGACTCGAAGGATTGCACTGCGTTCCTTGAGCGGAACCTTTCCGGAAAGTCTTGTTTCGCCGGTGTAGGATACTGAGCAGTATGCGTATGGTTCTCAGTAGGCCAAGCGTCTCATGTTTTCTTCAGTATTAATTCCGTAGCCCCATTATGTGCCCGATGTAGGCATTCGATTCTGGCCAACATACTTTCCTATGCGTTTTTTTTTTGTCATTTCGGTGCCTCCGCCCCACAGAAGAAAAATACATTGTTGCGGCGCAGCGAATTGTCGCATGGTGAAAGTTCGATTTTGATACTTCTTGTGCTGAAAGTAATGGGCGACGGGACGCTTCAGTTGCCGGATACGTTTATTATATTATTGCGAAAGCAGTTATATGGACACTCCAGGCGCATTCCTGCCATCGCCGTCGCCCTCATGTTTCGTATAAAGTCCAAGGGTGATGCTGTATGTGCGAGTGAAAGCGTAGGAGGGGAGGTGGAATGGGTGAGCCTACGATGGTGGCTCAGTCTTGTGTGCGCAAAGGAGAAAAGCGGGGAGGAAGCGCGCCGCCTTCCGTAGCGCGCAATACATCGGGGGGAGTGGATGGAATGGGGGCGGAATCTAGGATTCTGTGAATCTATGATTGTGCAACATGTTTATTTGCCTTGTTTGACGCATTATATACAGTTACCTTTTGTTACATACGTAGACTCATTGGAGACTTATACGTATACTTAAATATCTTGTTGCTAGGTTTTGTGTATACATGCAGTGAACTTTGTTTCCAGTGACACTTTTTTGTGCTTTATCAAGCCGTATTTTCGCATTTGTATATCCCATTGTATCCGCATTTCTAATGTACGAGGGCGAGTCAAATGAAAGTGCGCCTACCCTAACCGCGCAATAATGGTTCGGTTCATACGGTTCATACTGCGAGGCATGCGCGTAGGAGAACGGCATGTCTCATTTACAAAAGTGACACGCAGGTGTGAAGATAACTGTTCTTTAATGCTCTCATACACTGGGTTGAATATGGTTGCGTCACATAATGGACACTTCAAAAGTTGAACAGCTCGGTGTCGCGAAGTTTTTGACAGCTAAAGGTGTTTCCAAAACAGAAATTAATCGCCGTATGGCTGCCGTTTACGTTGAACACGTCATTTCATTGACCAATGTGAAGCGTTGGAGCAAACGGTTTAAAGGACGTTGTAAAGACATTCCAAGACCGGGCCAAAACCATCGTGCAATCACCCCCCACACAATTTCAAAGGTTCATGAGCTGATGAAACAAGAACGGAGGGATGAACTGGCAGACGGTCTGAACATCAGTCACGGTTCGGTTCACGCCATAATTCATGAGCTTCTCGGTTATCGGCTCTTTGGTGCGCAATGGATCCAGGCACGTACCCAGGGGGGGGGGGCCCGGGGGGGCCCGGGCCCCCCCCGAAACCATGTGGCAGATCCCCCCCCCCCCCTTCCCCACCCACGCCACCACTCCTCACACATTCCTAAAGCGCCGCCAGATCAATGTTGAGACTTGGCAGCTGTTCATCGGTCAGCATTATGCTGCCTTTTTCACTCCTTTTAGATAGTGGTATAGTTATCGGCATCTCTTATAATGTGAAGGAAAGTTTTCTCATAGATTCCGCACCCGCGCGATTAACTCGAGATGCGTTCAGTTGTCACCATCTATTCAACCATCACGCGCATAGCTGTTGCTTTTGTTAGTTCAACCTTCCTTGTTTAGGCTGATCCTGGGACCAGGAGAGGGATGCGACTGTTACTCAGCTGGCCTGCACTCTCATGGAACGAGTTGCGGCCGGAGAAAACGCCAATTGCGTTTAACGTTTGCCTTTGCTTCATTATTTCCTTGAATTACGGCTGGCCGCGACGCTGGCAGATGCCCGGAACCATATACACGTGATATGGGTTAGATAAGGTGGGAAATAAAATAATGTGAAAGAGTGTCCATCATGAAACCCTGCAATAACCCTTAAACCCATAAGCAAGATGACTGTCGCCCGTTACCTTGTCTGTTTTTCCCTAATTGTATAGCACTTTTCGTGCAGAATTGGCAATTGGAAACAAAAATCGCAAGGAGTTGGAAATTAAGCGATCTACTAAGGGAGAGAGCCAAGGCAACAACCAAACTGCAAGCAAAAGCGAATAATAAAAAAGTGAACCGTTGTTTATGAGAATATTTATGGATCAGCATCTTTTTATTTAAAAAGTAAGCAGAGAAAACGCCTCCGCAAGTGGAGAGCAATTACTTGTTTTGAATGACGCTTCTACAGTTATCGGTCGAACCGCCTCACGTAGCCACTTCTCTGCTGTGCTTATGTGGGTGTTTTTCTAACCTTTCGCGGTGAGCGCAGACAATCTAGAATCGCAGAGTCCTGCGCTCTACGCGGTTGTATGGGACTGACATTCGCACAGCGTTGCGCAATTCGCGGAACTGTCAAAACTGATCCACAAGGCGAAAATAACTGATATTCGAAACTATAACATGAGAAAGACTGAAGAAGCCGTAAAAAAATGAACCCAGCCTGAAATCAGTAAATAAGAAGCCTGGCATAGGACAAACCATGATGTATTCACTAAAATATACGAAGGATAATATCATAAGCAATCTCGAAGATATAGTAAAAGCAGCGGAAAAATTCTAAGCTGACCTGTATACAGTACCCAGAGGAGTCATGATACCTTACTTAGAAACATTAATGAACAGGATACAGAAACTCTCCTATAACTAGCGATGAGGTCAGAAGGGCACTGCAAGACATGAAACGATGAAGAGCGGGAGGAGAAGGTGGAATAACAGTCAGTGGCGTAGCTAGGTCGTCTGGCACCCGGGGCCCGTAGGTCTTCTGTCACCACCCCCTCTCCCCCTGGGTGTAGCCGGCAGTAAGAGGTGTGTCTTCAGACGTATATGACACCGCCCCCCCCCCCCCCCCCCCCGCTGGCCCCTTGCACCCGGGGCCCACGGCCCCCCTGCCTCCCCCTGTTGCTACGCCACTGACAACAGTCGATTTCATCAAATATGGAGGAGACATAATGCTTGGAAAACTGGCGGCTCTTTATACGAAGTGTCTATCGACTGCAAGGGTCCCAGAAAACTGGAAGAATGCAGACGTTATACTAATCCACAAAAAAGGAGACGTCAAAGAATTGAAAAATTATAGGACTATTAGCTTGCTCCCAGTATTAAATAAAATATTTACCGAAATAATCTCCAATAGAATAAGGGCAACACTGGATTTTGTCAACCAAGGGAACAGGCTGGCTTCAGGAAGAGATACCTTACAGTGGATCACATCCATGTCATCAATCAGGTTATTTCGAAATCTGCAGAGTACTATAAGCCTCTCTATGTGGCTTATATAGATTACGAAAATGCATTTGATTCAGTAGAGATACCAGTAGTCATAGAGGCACTACGTATAATCAAGGACTACAGAACGCTTACGTAAAAAGCTTGAAAAATATTGCTACATGCCTGTGGTATTTGTTTGTTTGAACGAGGTACGTGGGCGCCATCACTCCAGAAAGGAGGAGGAAGAACGAACTGGGCTCGCGCTGTGAATCTAACCGGTCAGCGCTGCAACCGTTGTTGTAAATATAATCTGTAAATAGTTTCTCGTTTTACTGACTCGTCCTTCACGTAAGAATATCTACGGAGGTTCTACAGCTACCTTAATTCTACACAAGAAAAGCAGGGACATACCTATAGAGAAAGGGGTCAGACAGGGAGACACAATTTCTCCAAAGCTATTCACTGCGTGCTTAGAAGAATTCAAGCTATTAAACTGGGAAGGCTTAGGAGTAAAGATCGACGGCAAATATCTCAGCAACCTTCGGTTTGCCGATGACGTTGTTCTATTCAACAACAATGCAGACGAGTTACAACAAATGATTGGAGACCTTAACTGAGAGAGTGTAAGAGTGGGGTTGAATATTAACATGCAGAAGATGAAGATAATGATGAATAGCCGGGCAAAGGAACAAGAGATCAGGATCGCCAGTCGGCCACTAGAGACTGTGAAGGAGTACGTTTACCTAGGTCAATTAATCACAGGGAATCCTGACCATGAGAAGGAAATTCACAGAAGAATAAAAATAGGTTGGATCGCATACGGCAGACATTGCCAGCTCCTGACTGGAAGCTTACCATTATTATTGAAAAGTAAGGTGTGCAATCAGTGCATTTTGCCAGTGCTGACGTATGGGGCAGAAACTTGAGAACAAGTTAAGGACCGCGCAAAGAGCGATCGAACGAAGATTGCTAGACATAACGTTAAGAGAGAGAAAGATAGCGGTTTGGATCAGAGAGCGAACGGGTATAGACGATATTCTAATTGACATCAAGAGGAAAAAATGTAGCTGGGCAGGTCATGTAATGCGCCGGGGAAGGAAAGCGCAATCGAGGACGACAAACCACTAAGTGGAGCGATGAAATCAGGAAATTCGCGGGCGCTAGTTGGAATCGGTTGGCGCAGGACAGGGGTAAATGGAGATCGCAGGGAGAGGCCTTCGTCCTGCAGTGGACGTAAAACATGATGACGATGATGATGATGGAGGTGGTGGGCCCCCCCCGAAAAAAAATCCTGGGTACGTGCCTGAATGGATCCCTAAGATTTTGATCCATCGCGAGAAGACGGAGAAGTTTCGCGCTGCCTTGACTCATCTGATCGGGTATCACAATGAGGATGACGACTTCTTTGCAATGGTGATCGGGGACGAACCTTGGTGCCACTACTACGAGCCTGAAACACGACGGCAAAGCTCACAGTGGAAACATTCGAATTTACCACGCCCAAAGAATGCAAAGGCCATCATTTCCACTGGAAAGGTGTCGTTGACTTTTCTTTCGGTCGTCAGGGTCCATTACTGATAGAATTTGCTAAATATTGAGAGGCTATCAATTGTTTCCGATATTTTGATACGCCAGAACGGCAGCGTGCCGCAATCAAGAACGAACAACGTGGAAAATTGACGAATGGGGTCATCTTGTTCCACGACAATGCCTGTCCCCACGTCGCTTATGTGGTTAATACAAAACTGGCAAAGTTCAAGTGGGAAACGCTGCAGCATCCGCCATACAGCTCAGACCTCTCACCTTGCGACTTCTACATTTTGCGGCAACCGAAAAAACAGCTCAAGGGAACCAGATACAGACTTTTTGAAGCAGCAACCCAAGGAGTTTTCTAAGACGGGAATCACGCGACTCGTTAGTCAATGGGACAAATGTCTAAATTCTCATGACGACTACTTTTAAATAAAGTACCTCGTTGTTGGCTCACATTCATTTGACTTGCCCTCGTATATCTTGCAGAATTCCTGCTTTTTATGCGTGCCCTCTGTTGCGACTATAATTTCGGTGCAATTACTCACGATACACGACCGGTGACAGCTGCTCCTGCGTAATACATTAAAACAAATTACAGAGTCATTGAGATTTTTCACTGGCCATTGCATATATAAAAGAATGTAAGCACGGTTCTTGAATGACAAAGTTTCATTAACATATTTGTCCTCAACTTGTTCAGTTCATTGCCTTTTAATTTTTCATATCAGTGGCATGCACTGCTTTCCTGGTTTCGAACTGATAAAGTTCTAAAGTTCGTGTGATATTTTCTTTACTTAATAAATAGACAAAAATATGGAAGCATTGATATCAGTTATTTTGGGCAAAATTTTTGGCACATACGAGTATATTCTTTTATGAAAAAAAAAAATGGCTGTGGCTTAGGTAAGGTTAAGCCCAGGATGCGAAGCATACTAGCCTTTATTTTAGTTGTTGAACCACTGTTTAGCCTGCATGGTGAACTGCTGTTGCTTGGCTATATTTGGTTCGGCTAGACGAAGAAACAACTCATGCATTACTTCTTCGCCTTCAAGAGTGGAACGCGACAGCGTTCCCGTCGACCCGCCAAGGGGTGTAAGACAATGGGCTACAGGGCAGCGACTACGCGCCCCGCATTGGACGCGGTGAGCGTCGAGCAAAGCAGCGTTCGGCGCGGCAACGAAATGTGCGCCTGAGCAAGAGACGCACGCCTTAGAAACAGCGCGTTTCTAAGGCAACACCGCATTCACTAGAGGCGCTTTTGTACCGCTTTGAAGCGTTGTACTCGTGGCTCATCACTCTGCCTCTGGACACGGACGCGTTCGGACGCAAGATGTCGAGCTCTGCAAGAGCGGTTTCAGCGGCCGCGTCTGGCCGTGGTAACAGGTCTTCTGTCGCCCCACCGGGCTATCGGTATCTACTACCGACTTTGCCATCAGGCGAAACTATGAAGGAGTGTCTGTTCTTACATTGTGACGTTGCCGGGAGACCATACCGCCTCGAAGACTTCCGTGACCCGCTGCAAGAACTCGGTGTATTGAAAGACGTGACCGGTATTGGGCCCTTCCAAATGACGCATGTGTGGCTCATCAAGCTACGATCTCCAGAGGTGAAGGAAGTTCTGGTTAGAGCGGGAGGCCTGGAGGTAAAAGGGCGCTTTTGCGCCGTCATTGACCCAGTGCAACAAGACATCACACTCAAAGTGCACTGGGTTCCATTCCACGTTACCGGGGAAGCATTGAAGAAGGCTTTCGACCACTATGGCGAAGTGAAAGAAGTAAGACAAGAAGATTGGAAGGTGAGGGGCTTCGAGCAAGCTGAGTCTACCACGCGTATAGTGCGGATGACGCTCCGAGAGAACTTAACACCGGACGCTCTGCCCCATTTGTTCAAGATCTTTGGTGGCTCTGTGCTGGTTGTCGTTCCCGGGAGAGCTCCGATTTGCCTGCGGTGTCGACGCAAAGGACACATTAGAAGAGACTGCAGAGTGCCAAGGTGTTCTGAGTGCCGGGAATTCGGCCATGAAGCACTTGATTGCGTACGTACGTATGCAAGAGTTACTGGCAGCACGCAACCCGACGACGAAGGTCTGGAATTGATGGAAGAAGAGGTAACGGAGAAACTGACAGCGTCCTCGGAAACGCCGGTTCAACAGGTGGCAAGTGTCGCAAAAAAGGTGGCAACGCCATCCGCGTCGACACAGGACGCCACAGCAGGAAGAAAGCAGAGAGAAAGAAGAAGGACTGAAGAAGAGAAGACACCGCCTGCGCCCGCAGAAACGGACCCCGGGTGTGACGCGTTTACGTGGAGATGGACGCGGAGCCAGAGACGCCATATGAGACGCCGGATGAGTTGGCCACTGAGGAGCCAGCCGTGCCTTCCAAGAGGCACCGAAGCGATGCTCCAGAAGAGGAGACGCCGGCTGACAGTGTTCAGCGCCTGGAGCCGCAGTGGATGGTGGTCCGGTCGACCCGGGCCAAGAAAGGGAAGTCCGCCCCAGCACAACGGTCAGCGTCGCTCACCCGAGAAGGGCAGGCGACGCAGTGACCAACGCGACTGGTGTCGCGGGTGCCCGTTGAAGCTGTCGTGCCGACAGGGACGCTCAGTTTGTGAGGGTTGCTATTTGCTGAGGGCCTTACTGTTGTTTCGCTCTTGCTCTTTGAAATGGCTATGTCGTTAGCTCCATTGCGCGTGGGAACCCTCAACGTTAGAGGTTTTAGGGCGAGACGGCGGCAGCGTCAGCTCCGACGCGTAATGTTGGAAGAAGATTTAGATATATTGGCGATTCAAGAGACTAAAATAGAGAGTGAGAGTCAGACTGATAGTATGGTTGCACAGTTTAGTGACCGCTATACTGTATGCGTTAGTCATGCTGTTGGCACAACGGCCGGATGCTGTATGTTTATTAAGAAAGGTTTGGGTATAGTTGAGGAAACAGTTCTAAGGTGTCAGAGTGGTCGATTCGTGCTGTGCAATTTTGTATATTGCAACATAAAATACCGAATATTATGTGTGTATGCACCAACGAAAGTGAATGACCGGCTAAGTTTCTTTCAAGAAATATCGCATTATCTGAATACAGACAGATGTTTGATAGTGTTAGGAGATTTCAATTGCGTTTTGAGCTCGGACGATCGTTCGAGTGATGGATACTGGGCTGATAAGAGCGTTGTCTTTCTGAGGGGGGCCATTGGAAGAGCTCTGTTGGAAGACATTGCACATTACGCGAAAGGAGGCAATAATCGGCATTATACTCATTTTCAAGGCAATAGCCATGCAAGGTTAGACAGAGCTTATCTTTCGCAAGAGATCGCCACAATGTGCGATGACTACAAGGTGCTGAACATAACATTTAGCGACCATTGTTTAGTAGCCTTCACGATAGGGAAAAAGATCACCGCAAAACCTGGAATGAAATGGGAAACATGGAAATTAAACGCGAAACTCTTAAAGGACGACCAATTTCTAGAAAGTGTACGCACAGAAATTGCCAAAGCAAATAATGACTGTGAAAAAGGATGGGGTGAGCGATGGGAGCGATTTAAAGAAGTCGTAAAAATGAATGCCATAGAGCGAGCAGTAGAAATACGTTTTAAAGAGCGCCAAGAGGAAAATAACCTTAAAAAAATGCTTCAGGAATTTGTGGATGCCGAAACTGCAGCGCCAGGCACATTTATGGAAGAAATAAGGGAAATAAAGAATAAAATTGAGGCTATCGACACGGAAAAATACCGTGGCGCACTTATTCGCGCACGAATGGGAAAGATCTTGGCTGATGAAATGCCAACAAAGCGTGCATTGGGAACTGAGAAAAAGTATGCGAGGAGAAACGAAATAGTTGAGATTGAATACAAAGGGAAAATATCTAGAGATGCCGAAGAAATTAATTATGCGTTTACGGAATATTACAGGGAGCTCTTCAAGTGTAGAATACCGAGCAAGGCTGGGTACGAAAGCCATTTTCTAACCACTCTACCTAGGTTAGACGCCGAAGAAACAGATAGATTATCCGAAGATATCACAGTAAAGGAGATCGAAACGGCCATTGAAGACCTTAACCCTGGAAAATCGCCAGGACCTGATGGCCTAACAGCAGTTTTATGCGAAGCATATTACGAGGGCTCAACCCAGCTCCTCAGGCGCGGCGGTGACCATGAAATCACGTGACACCGTGACGTCACGACAGAGGAGAAGTGGCTTTGGCTCAACTCTTGCAAGACGGGCTGGGTGGGAATCGAACCAGGGTCTCCGGAGTGTGGGACGGAGACGCTACCACTGAGCCACGAGTACGATGCTTCAAAGCGGTACAAAAGCGCCTCTAGTGAATGCGGTGTTGCCTTAGAAACGAGCTGTTTCTAAGGCTCAGGCGTGCGACGCTTGCTCAGGCGCACATTTCGTTGCCGCGCCGAACGCTGCGTTGCTCGACGCTCACCGCGTCCAATGCGGGGCGCGTAGTCGCTGGCGGGTCGACGGGAACGCTGTCGCGTTCCACTCTTGAAGGCGAAGCAGGGTAACGCATGAGTTGTTTCTTCGTCTAGCCGAACCAAATATAGCCAAGGAACAGCAGTTCACCAGGCTAAACAGTGGTTCAACAACTAAAATAAAGGCTAGTATGCTTCGCATCCTGGGCTTAACCTTAGCTAAGCCACAGCCATTTTTTTTACAAAGCCTTTTGCTCGAAGATAGCCATCTTATTAGAGCGTGTTTTTATGGAGGCGTATCAAAAAGGTCGTTTGCCACCGTCCTTTAAAAGGGCGTATACAGTCTTGATACCAAAAAGCGATGACGCAAATAAACTTAACAAAGTAACAGGCTACAGGCCAATTACGCTGACAAACGTAGATTATAAAGTTTTAATGAAGATATTTGCGCGGAGACTACAAGGGGTTATTGGTGCTTTAGTAGGACCGCATCAGACCTGCGGGATAAGAGGGAGGTCTATATTTACTAATATCCATGTGGCTCGCAGCATTCTTGAAACATGTGATGCAGATTTTAGGAAAGTCGCTATGTTACAAATTGATCTAGAAAAGGCGTTTGACAGAGTATGTCACAATCTCCTGTTTACAATTCTTGGCTATGTCGGTGTTGGATCACGGATAACAGAGGGAGTTAAAATGGCATACAGTAATTGTACAACTAACCTCATTGTCAACCATGAGCTAACTGAAAGGATTGAAGTGCGTTCCTCTGTTCGTCAGGGGTGCCCCCTGTCACCTCTTTTGTTCGCAATATATCTAGAGGCTCTCTGTAAAAGAATTATTGATAGTCCGGATGTGCGAGGATTCAGCCTAGAAGGATGTGAGGTACGTTTACTAGCTTACGCTGATGATGTTGTTGTTTTCTGTGAAGATAAGGAGAGTGTTCGAGCTACCATGACAATTATGCGTGAGTTTTGTGACATGACGGACAGCAATATAAACCTGGATAAGTGTGTCGGCTTGTGGCACGGCCGGTGGCAAACAACGACGCGTGTTTTTGAAGGTATGCAGTGGAAGCTCACGCCTGGGATTTATCTTGGTGTACCATTAGGCACACATCGAGACACTAAAGACTTATGGAATGGCAAAGTGCAGGAATTAAAAGCTCAAACTGATACGTGGGCTGGACGTGACCTCTCTATATTTGCACGTGCGGCTATCTGCAGAATCTTCTTGGTGAGCAAGCTGTGGTATCTCATGCAAGTCCTGAGTTGTTCCCGATTCAACCTCAAGAAATTCCATAGAGTATTTGCTGTTTTTGTGTGGCAGTCTGAATATGAAAGAACAAGCAGGAACAACTTGTTTCGCAAGTTGGGTCAGGGGGGCTTGTCATTAACAAATTTATACTTAAAGCAACTGATTTCTAGATTTTTGTTCTTACGAGACACGACAAATCCTTTCTTACGAACAGTTATTCAAGTCCGATTGAGCAATGCCGTACCTAACTTTGTTGTCTCGATGAGGGAGGGTGGGTGTTACGCAACGAGTAAATTTTTACGTGAGGTGGTCGTAGCATTTAGATTTTTACACCACCACTTTTCCATAGAATATTTGGCTACAGTCAGTCGTAAGCGGATAAGCTCGGATTTAATAGATATTATGTTCCCAGAACCATTATATCGATTAATGTACCGCGAAGGCCAAGGGAAAGATGTCCTAAAACGTGTGAAGCGAATGATTGTACCAGGGGGAGTGAAAACATTCTTTTTTAAACTACATACTAATACCTTGCCTGTAAAAACGTGGCTAGAAGAAAGAGGGGACTATTTACCATGGGGGACTAACTGTTTGATTTGCAAGAAACCAGAAACTATAGAACACGTTTTTCTGGACTGTTGGAGTGCGGTCTTCTTTTGGGATATTATGCAAAGAACTATTAAAAAAGAATTGCCGTTAACAGCTCATGGTATCCGTTACCTATCCACAGAGCAAGACAGTATACCTTATGACATGTTCTTTCTTCTCGGCCTTCACAGTATCTGGAGAAACCGCATGGCTGTAAGGAATTGTGATATAAATGTGAGAGCAGTAAACTCGTATTTTGCTGAGAATATCAGTAAACTGCGGGAAGTTTTTCAGAAGTTAGCGTATGACGATGATCTGTTGTCATTGATGGATGCCCTTGCCAAAATGAAAGTTTTGTAATCTAAACCGCAAGCTTCAAGCGCAGCGGTGGGAAAGTGGATATTGTCAGATGGTGGGAGCAGTATGTATTAATGTATTTGTTGATTGTCTGGAAATAAAAAAAAAAAGTACTCGTGGCTCAGTGGTAGCGTCTCCGTCCCACACTCCGGAGACCCTGGTTCGATTCCCATCCAGCCCGTCTTGCAAGAGTTGAGCCAAAGCCACTTCTCCTCTGTCGTGACGTCACGGTGTCACGTGATTTCATGGTCACCGCCGCGCCTGAGGAGCTGGGTTGAGCCCTCGTAATATGCTTCGCATAATACATATTTTATTGTTTTGACTGTGCGCAGGGTTCAAGAATTCGTTTGCAGCATCTTTGGCAATGACAATGCCGTTATTATTCATGGATTTGATCGCTTGACAAATTGTTTAAGAAGAAGCATTAGCTCGGGCCCAATCCGACGCGGCCTATTCAAATACTTGTAAAACGCAGAAACGCTTTTCTTAGATAATCCTGCTAATCGCTTTTATTGAAATTGGTTGCATTTGAGAGAGAAAGTTAAATCCTAGTTCTGTTGGAAACGCAACTTCGATTTAGGGCCTGAATTTTGTTTAAAATATTTTGAAAAATTCGAAAGCGTGAAAAAATAGAAACACGACGTTTACAAACTAATAGCTATGCATGAAGAACAGACATTGTGGTTCTGTAAACGGCATCTATTAAAACAGTCAAAGCGGACAAGTTTGCTATGTCAATTCATATCTTACGTGAATTGGTTACGTTGTGTACAAGGGTTCTGCACAAGCCGTATTTCCACAATACTAAATTTTTTTGAGATTTATGTGTAACATATCTATTTTGTCCGCTGTAGATGTACTATTAGGAGCAATTCACAGAATTGTGATATCATTTTGTATTGTTTAGTCACGGAGTTTTAAAACTTGATAGTTTCGTTTTCTGAAAATTTTCGATTTGGCCCATTTTTAATAAATAATTGACCATCTAAATGAAAAATTCGAAACCAGTAGTCACTAGAATTAGACATTTTCTTTTAAATGCAACAAACCTCCTCAAATTTGGTGAAGTGGTTGCAGGGAAAAACGAATTCCCCTTCTACAGGTATTTAAGTAGGAGCACCGGAGCTAAAGCTTCCTCCTACAAAATTTCTGGCTACGCCACTGGCCTCATACATACATACACACACACACACACACACACACACACACACACACACACACACACACACACACACACACACACACACACACACACACACATATATATATATATATATATATATATATATATATATATATATATATATATATATATATATATGCATGGGCCAGCAGCGTAGCCCCCCCCCGAACAAAATTTCTGGCTACGCCACTGCATACCATCTAGGAACTTCAGCCGGACCTACACGTCGAAACTTATTTAGTTTAACAGGAAGTGAATGTTAAATGTCTCAGCGTTATTAGATAGCAATTGCACGCGTGCACTGAAGAGAGGGAGTCCCTGAACATGCGTGCAAGCATGATTGGCGCGCGCTCATTCAACGTTTAATTTCGCAGTTTCCCCTCAACTCATCGGTTCCCTTCTGCGGGGGCGGCGCCGGTAGTAATGCCTTCCCTACGACACCTTCCTTTTTAATGCGATTAGTGTTCTTAGGACACTCCACCCATTTTCCGTTGTCTCAATGTCTGTCTGTCGTCTGTCTGCGTATGTCACTAACCATTTTCCCACCAACTTGGGTCGCTAGGATGTCATGCCAAAAGGTTCAATCTATGTTCTATTTACTTAGCTAACGTCGTTGTTTTGCTTTTCTATTGCAATGATATGTACCCTCTAGGCGCATTTCCGCCGTCGCTCTGATGTTCCCTATAAAGCCCAAATGTGAGAACATCCATCGTGGCCGCGCACTGTATGCTGTGAATACGAGTGAAAGCGTGCGAGGCCAGGAATGGTGGTTCGATTTCGTTAAACTCTGAAGGCGACTGCGTGTGGAGAGGCTGTAGCGCGGCCGCGCGGGCCATACCTTGAAAGCGGTCTGCGATGGGTACCGCCGGTACTCGGGGTAGCGTTTAGGACAAAAATCATTCAGGCACAGGGATGAACACGTCCGGGTGTATATGAGTGAAAGATAATGGGTTTATTTTACATTATTTACACGCTCCAGATATGGAAGCCTCCTCCATGTAGGAGCACCTTAAATGTCTGAGCTCACTACATGTCTGAGCACACATCAGCACACGTCAGGACGCACATGTCAACAGACGTCAGGAGATGTCAGCACACACTTAATTAGCTCTCACTGCACCAACGGTCTCCGCTTTTAAAATAAGAGACGCTGATGAGTGTATCTCGGCCAATCACAGTCGTCGAATCGGTCGCAATATCCCTCCCATATATTACGTCGCTCCGGTCCGCCAGACTCCATTTCCTTACCTTCGCCCCCGTATATGGCGCAAGCGTGTAGCGAACTGGCAATCCGAGGTCGACGCTGTTCCCACGGCAGCCTTCGACGTTGGCCCCTTTCATCAATTAATTCAAGTTGCCAGGGTTAGGCTGCGACTGTTTTTTCGGGAACGCTGTCATGTTCTACATATGTCACAAATATTAGATTTAAAACCGGAGCATGCTTTTACTGGCGCCACTGCGATTTCGTCGTATTCACTTGCGCATGCTTAAAAAAAAAAAAAAATTGTTGATGCTCCTATTTCTCCTGGCGTCGTCGGTAACAAAAAAGAAAAAGGAAAAGATAGGCTTGCTGTTCGATTATCGTTACTTTGTGATTGCCTTTGTTTGTTATCTTGAACAATTCCAGAAGATAAAGCTTATGGTGTAATCTATACCACAGAACATTTTCTGCAACGTAAGTACGGTGTTCGTTCCGAACTTTCATGTCTCGAAGATTCTATCTTGAAAACCAGCTGATGCTGTTTGGCCCCGCATGACTTGAAAATCCCAAGATAGTGGTGCAATGCTCCCACTCCTTGCTCCCCCCTTGCGGACGCCCATGAAGTGAAACGATGGCATGGCAGCGTTGATAGGTAAACTAGAGAAAAAAGAATGAAAGAAAAGTCCATAGGCGCTACGTATACAATACCGCACGAAGGGGGCCTCCAACAAAGCGGTCCGAGAGTCCGAAAAAAGGAACCGGCGTCAGGGACTTGCGGGATGTGCTAACAACCACCCCTACACTGTTTTATAGAAGATTAGAAGCGTGTACATGCGTGTGCTAACAGCTTGAACGTGCGAATAGTCAAGAACGACCAGCGTCACGCAATTTTGTTGCTTTTGTTGTCGTTATTGTGATAGCAACTATGTGGGTACTCCAGCGAATTTCCGCCGAAGTCTTCGCCGTTATGTTCTACGGAACAAGTCCAAGTGTGTACGTCTCTCCAGCGAAGTACTCGAACTTATGACTTCGTCAGCCTTCCACAAAACAAACAATATTCCAGCATCTGCAGTTCCCCGTCCCCTTCTTCACGGCGTCCTCTACATCGACTCTCGTTAATACGACTTTCGCATAATTCGAATACACCAGAAAGACCCTGCGAGAAACAATGGAAAAAACACTCGTTTAGTTCGAAGGCGAAAGCATGCCGTTCGGTTTCTTCAACATCCGCCACCGCGCAGATGGCGCTACTGCTTTCTTAGGAGTGAAGTTGTCTTACATTACTTTTTCTGTACTGTTATTTTCAAGCTTTCATAGCTTTAATTTTCCTTTTAGATCAATGCTGAGGCAGCGTTTAAGAATGTCGGCGCTCGTCATCGCACCGGTCGAGCCGCGCTTCTAGAGCACTAACCAAAAAGACATTGCAGAGTGCCTCGAGTACGTAATGAAAAATATTGGATTCGTTCATTTTACTGCATTAATTATACCTTTCAGATAATTCGACCAAATCTTGCTAGAGTCCAATTAATTAACATGGGCCGACTTACCATGCAGCCGCGAAAGAGGGAAATATGTGGCGCGATCTTATATCCGATATGAAAGTGAACCGTTCGCTTGTTCTCGCGTGATTGGTCTGAATTCCGTTTTCATCAAGCGCATTTATGACCAATCACAGGAGGGCAAGAGAACGGTTCACTTTTCACCAACGCGCGCTCGCTTGAACGCGTGCAACGCGTGCATCGACCCTTGCGCCAGCTGTCGGAGATTAAAGAAACCAAAGAGAACTCATCTCTCGGCTCGATTGCCGGTTTTGCAGCTTCTGCTGGCAACATGTTAATCTGGCCACCGCCGCTCGTCTTCGGTTCGGCGGTGTCGCTCTTCTGGTTTTGATTCTCCGTGTGTTCCTGAAAGAGCTCGTCGCGGAAAAAAATGTCCTCGTCAGCGGGCCAGTGGCAGCTCGTAAGCGGCAAGTCGAGCAAGAACAAGTCGGCGGCGACCGGCGTTGGTGCCGGCGACGGCAAGATGTCCAAAGCCCAGAAGAAGAAGCTGGCCGAGAACATGCCGCGAATCGAGCCCCTAGGTGAGTCCACGTCACCCACGTGTGTGTCGGCGACTTCCACGCGACGGCCGCGCTGGCCGGTGCCGCGGTGACCTCCTGCTGGGCGCTGCGCACAAATTCAATCAGCGCACCGGCGGGTCGCTTAGATGCATAGCGTAGTAGGATACTGCATGCTGCGACTTCCTGTGGGGTCGGTCACTCAGAGCTGCGACAATTTCTATGGCTTGCCGCGATGATCGATGTAGTCGCAGATTTCCTAAACCAACTCAACAGCGCGATATGACAGATGCAGTCTGTGTCCGCTGCGAACGATATATGCTTGTGCGAAAAATAAAATAAAATAAATATGGGAGAAACATATTTCAGAGACGCGGTAAACACGTTGATGAACTTCATAATTGTGGATGCGATATTTTTCTGCAGCGCCTTGCATGTAGTGAACGATGACAGATGTCGTATATAGCGCGACCCCATTGCAGTAATCAGGTTTTCGACTGGACGACAGACACGTGCTTTGACAGTCAACGTTGTTTACAAGTGAATTGTCATGACATTTCGGGCGACAGACTCAACGGTGTACGTCAAAGGGATCACGTAACGAAACGTTTCGTCATTACAGTATATCACGAAAAGGTGAACGGCTAATGTAATTTAAAAAAAAAAAGGCAACGTGTGAAGAATAATCTGAAATGTACATCAATGTTTTTGGAAGCCACCTGCTCCTTCTCTCCCCATTCCTTCGCTTTATTTATTTTGGTTTAATCATTTATATTTGTGTACGAGTGCACTTCTCAAGGCCGTGAGCACACAAAGAGCGCCTTGACAAGTTTTCGAAAAGGATAGAGTTCAGTGATATGTTGCTTGAACTTTTCAGAAAGGGCCATATCCTTGTCAGTTTCCTCCTTTGGTGCTAGTAGTGTGGACTGGCCCTATTTCTGCTTTGACCTATATTCTGGCTTTTCTGATGCACAGGTGCTCAATTTCTTGGTGTCAAGATGTCTGCACTACTCTAAAGAACAAAATAAAGCATTTGCAGACACCATTTACATTAATTTAAAAATCCTGCCTCCGAGCAACTCAAATCAGACTCTGTGGCAATCTTAAAAGTATGAAACTAAAAAGTACCATTATCTCTTTTAAACCCGCACCACAGCAATCGACATCGCTTGTTGTCACACCACTCGCCAGACAAGCTTAACAGGCAAAGGAGGCCAGGGTCGCATTCTACAAGTACATGTTTGTATACAAAGACGTTGGCCGGCCTGTCTGAGACACTTAAATTTTGTTCATCCCTTTCTATGTGTAGTGACTTTGTTGAAGGTTTGCAGGCACTGCAGAATCAAAATACTGCTAAATAATACTACAAATGTTTTAATGCAACAATAGCAACAACGGTGCTGTCCCATGTGCTTGCTGGAGGGCTGTGTTGCCTATGCCAACATAGCCAACCCTCCAGCCACCCCAGTACAGTTTGCCGTGACCGAATTTTATTATGTTGGCACCTGGTAGGTGATGAAGCAGTGAACTTGTTTCGTCTTCCTGCTTCTTCACATAATACTTCGACAGTTCTGACTGCCATATGGAATCTCCACACAAGGCCTGAAACAATTGAGCAAATTTCTATTAGTAACCAGCAAGGTAATACTACAGAGGTAGAATTTGTTTGTTTTGACGTCTGCATTAGATCTTTATTTGAGAGATAAAAAAGGTGAGGAAAATCCACTGGAGCATGATTGTCAAATACAGGCAATAGCTTTCTGGCGGACCTTCTGAGGTGTGCTGCAGGGGACACTTGTTGGTTAGCCATATCTCTTAATGCTATAAAGCATGTGGGGGCTGTGAAAATGCACTGCCGCTATGATCCGCCTGTGTTACAATCCGCATTAAACGCCTTGCAAAAACATACCCTTGCAGTGGTATCAGGATCAGCCCTCCAAGCTGCCACATTTAATTGGAATGTGTGTGGCATTAACCCAGTTTACTCGGCCATACGGCTGTCCACACAAAGGGAAGGGGGCTGGGGAAATAAAAAGAAATCTTCAGTTTAATAAACTGGTGCTCAGTGTTAGTTTGTATGGCATGAGCTGAAAAGAGCTGAGGCAAGCGATGAACATTTTTGTGGATAGGTGAAAGGAACTAATGGTCACAGAAACCATGAAACACGAGGACTTCAGTTCTGGCAATCTTGGTGTCAGGGGTATATAGAGGCACACTGACTTGTCATCTGCTGTCAACTTTCATCACATTGTTTTTGTTGTATGAAGTCTGATGAGGCATTCCAATTCTTCTGCACTGGTGAAGAGTGCAGCTGTCGAACACACCGAAAGCTGAGTTTAATATTGATATTCGTGAGCACATAACAGAGTATAATACCCACGGATGATGCGGTTGACTTGTGATACATGTAATTTTGACTGTTAAAGACACTGATTAACTTAAACAAATGTCAAGCTTTTTCTTGGTCCTCTGTGTCTTAATTCATATTGAAGCTGCATAATTTATACAGGAATTTTGGTTAATCCAACCTTCTTGGCTTCCTAGAGTATAGCATCATGGCCTATAACAGCTGATTAGGGGGCATTCATTAGGAATGAGTAATTAATGTTTGATGCTCAAATTTCTGCACAACACATAACCCACCAACACGTGCTCAGTGACATACGATATTCTGTGGTGTATTGTATACATTGCGCTATTGGAAAGTGCCAAGGTGTTATTATAGCATCAGTGCCTTATCAGGGGCTGTGGTCAGTCATTTTCGACAGTCTTGGAATCATTTCCTCCTTTGGAAGTTATTATTTGTTCCAAACATGTACAGTGCAGCTCATTGTTAAAGGGAACATTCTAATATGCTGCTCTCACTGTGCTAGGGCTTTGACTGCAAAAACCATGTGAATGCTATATCAGTGCCAGCACCACCAACCGTAAGGCTGCTGCAAAGCTTGCCGTCTGTACACTTGCCAGAAAGGAAAATTTGTGCATGCTCTGCACTCGGGCATTCCCTTTAACAATGGATGACACTGTATGTCTTTGAGGGGGAGGTAAAGAGAGCCCCACCTGATGACTTCACGTTGATCCCACCTCCCACACTGTGGCATGGCAGTACAGTAATCCTGTGTCGTATTCTCTCCAACTTTCCCTCACTCCAAAAACTCCAACTTCGGGGCTTATCTTGTCCTGAAACAGTTATCGCCATCTGTCTTGTGTGCGACCTATTGTAGTAGTACAGTGGCTGTGGTGTTGTGTGGCTGAGGGTTCAATCCCGGCCGCTTTGGCTGCTTTGCAATAAGGGTGGAATGCAAAAACACTCATACGGTCTGCATTGGGTGTGTCTTAAAGAACCACAAGTGGTCAAATCAATTTGGAGTCGGCCACCATGGCATACCTCATAACCAGATCGTGGTTATAGCACATAAAACCCGAGAATTTAATTAATTAATTTTGTTTTGTGTGCATTTCCTTTGTTTACTACTCGGTGCTTGCATTTAATGTGCAGCCTTAAAGAAAAGAAAAACACGCATGATAGACGTAAAGCATTATTTGGAGACAAGATAAGCCCCAATTGGTGAAAGTATATATATATATATATATATATATATATATATATATATATATATATATATATATATATATATTTTGGCATGTGGTAAATAAAGAAGTAATGGAAGTGACTTCTCTGCTGCACCTGGAAGCAGTGCTATTCCCCTGTGCTTTCCTTTGGCATCAGCCGACTGTCAATGACATTGTTTGACCGACACGAGATGAGATGATGTAAGGCACTGTCTAATTCGACACCTGCTCCCTGTTGCGCACGTGCAGCCCCGCTGAAGGAGAGCACCACCCAATACGAAGCCCTTCAAGAGAAGGAGGAGCAGAAGAAGCCCGCTGCCCCTCCTCCCAAGCCGGCTAAGAAGCCACCAAAGAAGAAGACAAAGGAAGCCAGTGCACAGCGGGCCACAAGCCTCAGTGTCCTGCTGAAACAGGTGCTCGGAGCTTGTGAAGGCTTCGTAAGGTGTTCTGGTAGTGCAAGTAATAACACAGACACATGAAAACACAAATACACGCACATGGCAAGCTCTGTTCTTTTTGTGTTTGCTTGCATTTATGTTCCTGCTTGTCCCACAGAAATACATTACGATGCCACACCAGCAAGCCTAAATTGCAACTCCTGCCGACTAATTTTCTGAAGACTAGTCTTGCTATGTTATACCTTGTCAAGGGTTTCATCAGTAATGGGTTACGAGCCATGCACAGTGTGTTTCGCATACTTTAGCATAGGAGCACATGCTTCAGCAGGTGTTAGCCAACCAAGAGCACAATTATAAAAATGTACAGTTGCCGATTTTTTTAAAAAAGTGATCATAGTAGCATCAACCAAATTGAGTTCATCTTGTCCTTCTCAGAGGTATAATGAATGAAATGCGACAGCCAAGAAGAACGAGAAGCTAGCTTAAGCTTCTTCAAGCATTGCCCAAAGGCATCAACCGGGGAGTGCTAAAATAAATTTCCATTGGCTCTCCCATGATGCTTTCATAAACTTGCAGACTGTACATGAATTTATCCTCATCACCCTTGGTGTCATGCGTCTTTGGCTGTTTTGAGCAACAGAGCATACCTGTAGCTTTTATTTCAATGAAGTATAGTATGGATGCATGTGAAATGCTGCTGCATTTGTCATTGATCTTGCAGCTTACTTAGCTAAGAAAAGGCTATTTAGCAGCTTGAGGTTCTGAAGGTTGCATTGTGAAATTTTTTTTTTTCGTATACTGTCTGGTAAACTGCAAGCACATGTGACTGGCTAGTTTTCGCCATCTTGCATTATGATTTAGGCATGAAGTAGGGAATCGACATTGCCACATTATGTGTTGCATGATCACAAGACGAGTTTTAACTCAAAATGAGTAGGAGAAAGTTACAAAGTGAGCACTGTTGTCATATTTTTGCTGCCATAAAATTTAATTTTTTTTATGTTTTATAAATGTTTTGGGAATCTTGAGCTTAAAACAACTATTGATTTGCATGAAAAGCACGAAGTACTTGGAGTAGTTCGTATTTGGAGTCTTTCTAACAGCTCAGAATTTATAAAGTTTCAGTTTCTATAGACTGAAGCAAAAGAAGCCTGTAGATGGGGACATACTAGATTGATTGCACAGACTCAGTCAGTTTGCCATATCCTACAACCTGTGCATTACTACATTCTCAGGTGTCGGCTTCTGAGGTCTCTCAGCTGGTGTTAGAGGACCGGTTGCGCTTCCCAACAAATCCTCTTTTGTGGGCCAAGGACCTGGTGTTCTACCTGAACAGCCAGCTAGAAGGGGCACCCGCTGCTGAGTCACAGCCCCCATTTGAAGGACGACCAGCTGGTATGTTTGTCTTACTTGTGGCGCCGTTAGGGTTTACATAAAAAGGGATGCAGTTTTGAATCCTGCATAGTTCTCTAGTTTATAACAAAAGGCATGATGCCCAGAACATATGGCCACATGAACAACATGGACATTAATAATGCGGGCATTGCCCCTTTGTTATAGCATTGCCTAGATATTGTATCCTTGACCTCTTTGTTGTGAGATCTGAGGTTCCTCTTATTCGATGCTGGTGATTGTCCTGCATGTCTTTCTTTGTGCTCTTATTACTTCTGGGAGTTGCGTGTTGACGCAGTTGTGTACACTCAGTCTGTTTACTTTTGTTTCTGCTTGTGCTTTGACCTGTTGTTTGAGGTTTTCAAGTAGTAGTTTCATTACATTGCACACTATGGGCTTGTAGTGCAAATAAAGAAACCTGTAGGCCAGGAGGTTGGTGGCAACTTGCTTGACTGGGAAAAGACATTATGTGGCCCCTAATTACTTTGCAAGCCACAAGCAATATATAGCTTGTTTGATACTTTGGTCTTGTGCGGGAGCATTGTCCAGGAGCCTTGTACCGAATGAGATGTTGGGCTAAAACCTATGCATTGCTTTCAGGTGAACTTTGCTAGACAGATTCATCTATTTTCAATCATTGGTTTATGTTGAAGCCTCTGAGGACAATAAATATTCTAAGTAAAGGATTGGGCTAGTTCATGCTGTACATTCTGAAGCCTTTTCTGTTTTCCTTATGTAGATTGTATTGATACCTGCATTCGGAGAAGTAAATATTTTGTTTTGAATTTAGGTCTTTGTGTATCCCCTTTCCATAAGCACTCTGAAATGCTGTTTGGTCGCGTCTGTGAACAGTAACCATGTTGAAGCATTTTCTTGAAAGAGTACTGATATATACATATTTATGTTCGAAGGATGATCTTTAACAAGTTTGAAGATTGGGAAATGCTTACAAGATATTTCAGTTTGATACCAACATTTTTCCTCCAAGGCTGCACCTGGAGTCAGTGACATTATTGTGACATCAAAACACAGAGCAAAATTTGCTGACATCATGATAACATTGCTCCTAGCCCAGGTGAAAATGTTTTTACTTCCAGCTGGATTATGGAACTGGAAATTTCACCCAGCTGGATACTTTTCTAGCTGGGAAGGCAGCTGGAAAAAATCCAGCTGGGTGAAATTTCCGGTTCCATAATCCAGCTGGAATATGTCCCAACTGGAAGGCCTTCCAGCTGGATCAGCTGGATCCAGCTGCAAGAAATGCCAGCTGTAATTCAGCTGGAAGAGGTTCCAGCTAGAATCTCCAGCCCGGACTGTGGGTCTACAGACCCACAGACCGGGCTGGCACACAGCACCGGTTGCCATGGTGTTGAGCCTTGGCGACAACACCATGGTGTTGAGCCATGCTTAGGTGAAATCCCAGGGTGTAAGCTCGCATCAAGCAGGATACAAACTGGCCATGAACTCGCATGGATCTTAGCTTGCTGTCCCAAGTCACAGTTAGTTCCTAATGTGACTAGCCGCAAGACCAACTGGTCCGGTGAAAATACATGCAGCCAAAACAGCACGGTGCTGAAACTTGCAACCATTTATTTGAACACTTGCAGCAAGGATTGCAGAAGCATATCTTGCATCTCCCTCAAGATGTGGAATACACTTGCACTTCTCCTTGTACCCCATCTGAAAAAAATATTTAGACATAGTGAGTGAACTTTAAAACAATCATCATTTTAATCCACTCAGTTCTAGTAAACAGTGACCTTTACCAAAATCACGTGGATTGTATCAACAGCCTTTGGACAGTACCACAGTTTACCTTCATCACAGACCCTTCTACAGTTTATGTGGCGTAAGGCCTCAACCTGAGCTCTCAAGAGGCTCTCAACTTGAGCTGCAGAAGCTATGCAATGATTGTTAAATTGTTTAGTGCCATTGACTGTGGCTTTAGTGCAAATAGAATTCAAATGAGCTCATTTGTATTTTGAACTAGGCGTGTGATGTAACTCAACAGCCTCCCAAGAAGCATTTCTCTGCTGAATAACACAGGAGCTTGAGGGCCAATCTTTTTATGTTATTGTTTTTTTGCACCAATTCAAATGCCTGCCATTCGAGGCAACGTGTTTGCGAGCACGCACTTGCAGTGAAAGCACGCCATAAATGTGCTTCTCTTGCGTTGGGCAGATTGACATATACACACTAGTATTTAATAGATGTACGTATGTGCAACATATTGGGCACAAACACTGCACGGCAATATATTCAAGTGGGCTATTGGAGACAAAAGGGGCTTACGCAAACTGGCAAGCACTTCACATATGCTGCGTGATAATTTAAAGTTTTATGCAATTTTTAACAAATCGCCTGTTGAAGATACCGTAATTCTAGTCCTTGAGCTGGATCCTTCAGAGGAGGAGATTACTTGCACGAAAAATCGGAACACATATTGAACTAATTTTAAAAAATTCAATAATGAACTTCCAATAATTTATTACATTACGGCACATATCGCAATCTACGAATTGTAGCCATTGAGATTGCCAGGCGTATCCGCTTGGACTTACTTTCCAGAATGACACCAGTAAGAAATATGTGTCATCAAACTCGCCATAAAAATGCACTGTTGGTCTACATACTTCTTTAACAAAACGCTCTTTTATGGATTGGAGCACAAAATTAACTGGAACGCCCACTTATTCGTCTCACACTTTAGAAAATAATATATCGAAACTGATGTAATTCTGGAAATTCATTTAAGGTGGATCCATCTTGCAAACTCACAGGCTACAATTCGTACATTGTAATATGTGCAGCAAGGTAATAAGTTAACTAGTCAATTTTCGCTAATTACTTGAAGATGTCTTTCGATTTCGCATGCTAATAATGTCCACCTCTTCGAATAATTCCGCTCTGCCACAAGAATTATGATATCTGCCACAGGCCATTTCTACCAAATTCCGCAAAACATAAAAATGATCAACCTGTATACGAACATCACGTACAGCAGGGACCTATGATATCATGCTCAAGTGTGCCAACATACAGGATAAAAATAAACATTAACTTACGCTCAAAACATAAGCAAGTGAAATAATTACCTCCAAATTGTAGAATCAGGGCTGGAGAAAACGGTGCTCTTCGATCTGCACTGGTGAATCACAAGCCGCTTGCCTGTACTTGTAACACCGTCCAGAGAAGGAACTGTCCAAAAGTAATTACTTCATGCGCAAGATCATGCAGGTTCCTCACAAAAACTTGATCACACGCACACCCGAGAGACTCTCGTTGTCTCGCAAAATTGCCTCGCCGTGACAGTTTCCGCCATGTGCTGTACGAAACTAGGGCCCCTGTGGCGTCGTCACATTTTTTATATTCGGCCTGCCTTTGTAATGCTGCTGTTTGCTGTGAATAAAAACCCGAGCTTTTCTGAGAAATACTGATATTGCAATAACACGCTATTATATTATTATTAGTGTCAAAAGAGCAGATCAAGACAAGATACGAGACTAAAGCTTCTAAGTATTCAACAAATATGGCGGCGATTGTAGTGGCGTCGTGCAGACAGGAAAAAAGTAGGAGCAGCGGTCATTGCAGCCTGAACTGCTGAAGGTGCCACGTGTTAAGGCTCTTTTTTGTTAGAGAAGGAATCGCTATGCTGTAAACACTAGCCGTTTGCGCAACGGCTCATCATGACCAATCGGGCAAGCTCCTCGCTAGACGACGTCGACAGTGTAGCAAGATAACACAGTGTCGATCAAGAGCGCGTCACTTTTGTTTACTACAAGCAAGGTTCAATAAAAGTGGCAGTTTTTCCTGGAGATATTTTTTTTTTGGCAACTCGATCACACAGGACACTTTAGATTGCTATCGATCCCGATCGGGATCAAAGGTACGCGGAGTGACGAGCATTTCCATGCAGTTCATGCAATTACGATTGTTGTCATAGCACGAACGAATAAAAATAATTTTTTTTTTTTTGCTGCTCTAAGAGTAAAAGCTCTTCGTTCTTATACAAACACCACCTAGGGTTAAATATGGGCATGTTGCAGATACAAAAAATGTCTTAATGCAAGTGGGAATTAAGCTCCACTTTCCAGTCGATAGATTCTACTTCCGGCTGGAAAATGCTCCATCCAGTTGTTTCCAGTTGGAAGCGCTGTTTCCAGCTAAAAAATGCTGTATCCAGTTGTTTCCAGCTGAAGCTGGAAAACTTCCAGCTGGCAGTGCTGCTTCTAGCTGAAAAACCAGCTGAGATGGATCCCACTTCAAGCTGGAAAGTGCCATTTCCAGCTGGCTCTGGAAAATTTCTAGCTGGAAGGGCTGATTCCAGTTGGAAACCTGGCTGGAAAGACCATTTCCAGCTAGAAATTCAGAGCCCATTTTCGTGTGGGAGATAAGCAGTAGTGCTGCATGCATTTCTTCTGCCTGCATTGGCGTGTGGCATCCTTAGTGATCACAGGAATGGACTGGAGCCTGTGTATAATGTTTTTATGATGCATCCTTGTTCTAGGTACCAAAACCAAGACTCGTTCATGGAAACAAGTATTATAGTTTATTATTCAGGCCATTTTGACACTTGCCGCAATTTTGTGCTAGGGCTTAAAGGGCTTTATTTTCTTTTTAACTAAAGATTATTAAAAGTCAGAAATGTTATATCAGCCTTCCTGGAATGCTCTTGGTACATTGGGAATTATTTTCAGTCCAACTGAAAATTCGGACTTATGTCAATTGGATGCACTCTTGGTAACCTCCCTGCCTTGCCTTGTTTTCAATGAAACGTTCATTTCTTGCTTTCTCGGGCACTTGACATTTTGTTTGTCATTCTGCATTGGGCTTACTCATTGTTTTCCTCCATCCCAGTCTGAACATGAACGCCATGCATTCATGTGCAGGGTTCCCCCTTAATGAGCTGGCTGCAGAGGTACGACGCCAACTGGAGGACATTATAGCTGGAACCACTGACGATGCTCGCTCCCTCCTCTGGGACCACTGCCTAAATGGTGCCCTGCAGGCACTGGCGGCCCCCTCTGGTGGCCAAAATACCGGCAGCGGCAGTGTAGTTGGCTTCCTGGTCTGCCTGCAGCTGCTCGCTTCGAGACACCCACACATAGTCACGAATGCCTTACCAAAGGTGACAATCAGTGCTGTTGTCTCATTGGCATGCTACATGTCAAGTATTAATGTGTTCTTTACAGTATCTTCAGTATCCATGTACTGTACATACTGAACTGTTGTACATATACTGTAGAGTATGTTCTCTATGGTGTGTTTTGGTGTTTTCCGCCACTGGGCTGTGCACGTGCTCTTCCATAAAGACGGCAAGTACAACTGTAATGTGTGGCAGCTACACTTGCATGTTGCAATGAAGATAAATGCATATGTTACAAAAAATAATCAAAGTTACACCAGCACATTGGGATGAAATGCTCACAGAGTGGTTGGCAAAGCATTCGAACAAATATGCACTGATTAAAGCCTACTGGAAATCAAACATACTGGTTTGAGTCGGTTGAGCTCAGTTGAGACTCTAAGGTCCCATGGTGGTGGGTCGACTTTTGGTGGCACAGGAGAGAAGAAAGGTGAAGGCTTTATGGAAAGTTTGCTTGCAAGGGCTGGATGTGTGATGTCACGCTCCCTCCTAATTTCTTTCCTTCCTCGACGCAGTGATGACTTGCCAGTTTCTTCCTAGCTGCAGCTATTCACACATGATGGCACTGCGAGCTCATTTTGTGTAGTGTTCCTGTATAATGTGCCACTAATTTGGTGGTGTTTTACATGCCAACATTTTGCTGTGTTTTGCCCTTGCTCTATCCAGTCTGTGGTTGTAACAATTCTTCAGCTTTGTTCTGTCTGGGTTGACATTAACTGCCGACAAGCATGACACATCACTTGCCAGCTTGCTTTAGTTACAGCTGTTTCCACAAGGTAGCCCTAGGAAATCTGTGGCGTTGGGTTCCCTGTATACCTTTTGAGGGAGCTGATTATGTGGAATTTTAGTGCTGAGCAAAGGTGCACTGACTGCAGCTGCATCTGTAGCACTAACAGCACTAGTGCCTTTGTGTTAGTGTTCACCTAATGCAATGTCTCTGCCTTAGTGCTTGCAGTATCAATTAGACTTGTGGAATCGCTGCCGCCACTTTGCTGTGCCAAGTTGCATTCACACGTACCTTGATGTTGCAAACTCGGATAAACCAAGTAAATAAAGATGTTTCTCACTGATATTAGCATGCAACTGCTATAGATAGTATAACAAACATGCAATTTTAGTGTTGTATGCAACTTCATTACAATGGGGTTTGGCTATATAACTATCCATATTTTTCTTCACTATTGGGTACATGTACAGTACGGCTGATTCTTAAAGGGAGCACCTAAATACCTAAATACTAGTATTCAACCGAACTTGAATGTATCATCAACTTCGTAGGAAAAATGTGCTGGTGGATATGACTGACGTACAGTACTGTTTATCTGTACAGTACCGTATATATCTGTACTGGTAAAAAAGGGTTGCCAAGGCCTCTGTGCCAAAACTGAGCGGTAATGAGACCCAAAAAACTAACTTGGTGTTCTCTTTGACTGTCTGTTTTTCATCCTTGCAGCTGCGGAACCTGCGATCTCAACACCAGGGACGCCCCATGGCATGCCTGGCCCTGCTGTGGGCTGCCTCCCAGGCAGGACTGTCCAGCCTTGGTGCAGGACTGGCCGGTCAGTCGTTATGTAGCTTTCTTCTGTGACCTCTGCCCAACAGCAAGCCTTGATTGGTGTGGAGATGATCAGCAAAGACTCTCCTAAAAAAACTTGAACATTGCAAAGACATCAACAAGTTACTGAGACTTTGCTAAAAACATGGACATAGCAAACAGTTGAATGGGCACACTTGGCACTTGTTCGTCCTTTTGCAGCATCTGCACTTCGGTAAATTCTTTGCAGCATGCACCAGTTCAAAACAAACTAATCTTACATGACAGGAAGTTCAGCTAGTTGGTAGGAAAGTTGGATAGTTGGAAACTAACCTAAGCTTCTTTGATTACTTAAACTTATTGAATGTAGTGTGGCCCTTTCTCTCAGTTTCCTCATTAATTGGTGCCTGAGAGGTTGCCATGAATGGTGTAACTGACAGTGTGAATTCAGCACTGGATTTTCAGCCTTGAAAGTTGAAAGTTGCTGTGTTGGGATGCGTGACATTTCGCATAGGAGGCTTTTGTCTTCAACCTTTCTTGTTTAGCACTCGCAAGGAGCCTGGGAGTTATTTGTTTCCTTATGAAGCTTTTTAACATGCAGTGTGGCTGGAACTGCTGATGCCGGTGGTGGGGACGCGGGCATATGCGCCATATGTCATCGACATCTTGTCGGAGCTGCTCTCTCGCCACCCAGCTTCAAAGAATGGTGATGAAAACGCTGGCCGTGCCTGTAATCTTGGCGTGCGATCTCTCTTCCCGTTGCTGGATGCGGTGTACGGAGTTGGGGGCCGCCTGCCGCTATCGCCGGAGCGAGAGCGTGCCCTGCGCGACCAGTTGTATCCGCGGATACGTGATCTGTGTTATGCGGCTGAACCTAGCCGCAGTGCCTACTTCCCTTCGTACCTACGCCGGCTCGGTAGTGGCTCGGCTCAGCTCAATTCTGAGGTGAGTGCACACTGCTGCACTGTTAATAGCTATTTCTGTGTTGGAGTACTGTGACCTATCTTTTTCATTCTAAAAACCTTAAATCGAATTTTTACACATACTGATGCATTGCTTTCACTCAAATTTTTCATGAAGATTGCAATTCATGGTCTGCAATACTTCATTATTTTGACTTGGCATTGTTGCTTGCCTGGTTCATCCAGAAAAAGAAAAACTATGGTTGTATGCGTACCCCTCTATTGCAGAAGTGAGCTGCTGCTGTTACATAAAACTAGTTTGGCATCTTTTGACAAGTCCAGACAACCTAAAAAGGCAGTGATGAAAAATGTTATATTTAATGCTGCAGACTGAATAAAGTAACCTTGGTGCAAAATTTGTGTGAGCACAAATCACACAACCTTCCTTTAAGGCTGCTAGAATATATGTGCAAGTACACACCTGTATATCCAACGTTGGCTTCTTGGTGCTGAAATGTTCATCACTGTTGTCCTACTTACTGCCCCTTCACAGACAAACCTTATTTCCTGTGGTGACCATAGTTATCACTCTCTTCTGGCTGTCATAACCCTAATCCCTTCGTGTTGCATGACTGAACTTAATCTTCCTTCTTGGAACTTGGATGCAACGTCTGTATCATAGACTATTCCTTGGGTCCCGTTGTTCTAGACTGTACCTTTAATTATTGCACCACATAGTGATTCCAGGATGGTCATTGCAGCTGCCTGCATATACTAAACTTCTTCACTGGAAATAGTACATCAACGGCTAAGGAAAAAATATTTTACTGTATTTTACAATAAACACATTCCCTTCCATCCCAGTCTACTTTTAGGAGATAACCCACTTGTAGGAACCTCATCTGTTTTTAGTTTTTTGAAACACGCAGCGATCCTAAACGAAATATAATATATCACAGAACTACTAATTCTAAAAATTCTTACCCAGTTTTTTCATGCATCTTATGATGCATCTCACCCATTTTCTCAGTCCTGAGAAGAAGGCTGAGGTCTCCATTTGATTTGTTGGGCTCCTCAGAGTCCTTGTCCGGACAAGGACTTTCGCTGAGGATACCCAATTTTTGAAATAAGTTATACCATGTGTTTGGCGCATGATAGCTTGAGTTGCTTATGTGCCATAAAACCCAATACAATACAATTCTGTACAGTGTGTATTGTACAGTGGCAAATATATGAAAATTGAAACAAAAGATGTGAGAAACCACTCAAACTATCAGTCACTATTTCTGAAAGCGAAAATGTGCCACCAGCTTGAAGCTGCAGCTAGTGAGAGTTTGAGCGCCACTAGCCTAATTCTAGTGCACCTAGTGACAACGTGAGTATTGTGTGGCAGCAAAATGAAACTTAGATACAGTAAAACTCCATTATATTGAAGTTGGAGGAGCCAGAATTACTTTATTATATCCATTACTTCGTTATATTGATTATTGCATACACAGCACTGTGAATCTCTATGGGCATTTCAAGGGGAATTTCACTTACTTCTTTACATCCATTATTTCATTATATCCCATTTTGTTATGAAGAGGTTTGACTTTTTCTTGCATGATGCCTCCAAACCAGCATAACGCAATGCTCTGTACTGTCATTCTGCTCCTCTAAAAGGTAGGCATGCTTAAGTGGACAAATTTGTGGTGATTGATACAAGTTTCTCACAAGGACTGCATTGATGTGCGTATTGCCCCTAGTTCTCGACGCCTATGAATATCCAGCAAAGCCCAGGTCAAACACTTGACCTTCCTGTGTCCATTGTCCTGTATGAGCGCTACAGTTCTACCATGAATAATTACCAACTCACCTAGCTTTCAGTTTTTCTTTTTGCTAAAGAGAAACACAGAATAAGTTTAGAGTGATAAAGCAGTCTTTAATTTGAAAACTCTTTTCATTAATTTTGTGGCAATAAATTGATTATTAGAAGGGAAAATAAAGGTAAACGTTAGATATCTAAAAAAGTTTCAAAGTATTTCATCATGTTTTGGTCATTGTGGCTTAGTAAAAGCTTTTGAAACTTGCCAAGTTAAGTGTTTGGCTTTATTCTACAATACAAAGTAGTTCATCTTTGGTGATAAAAATTAACTAGGCCCAAGCAAATACCATGAAAATTCATGACATCAAGGTGGCATCACTACCCATGCTTTCTTGCATCTTTTCTGACTTACCAAACCTCTCCTTAGAGTAACCCCCGTATGCAGAAATGCAACTTAAGTCGAAGCACATGCTTGACTTGATTTAGATGACGCCTGGCGTTAACGTGCCCAAAGACGCTCACTGCGTTTCCTTCGGTGCGTTCCCGATAGGCGTCACTTGGATCTAGTCAAGCATGGGCTTCAACTTAAGTTGCATTTCTGAATACAGGGGTAAGAGTGGCTTTTTTGGTATTGTACAGGGGTAATCTAATAATGTAGAAATGTTTTTCTCTTTACTACTTTAAGGCAAGGATTGCGATACATCGTGCATGCTACTTTGCACATGCTGCATAAGGGCATGTGCACCCTCATAGGTTCATAATAATATAGCATGGTGCCTCTATTGATGCAATACTGTTATTTTCTTTCATTAGTGTTATGCTGCTTTCTTTCTGTTTTGTAAAAGCTTTTGTGAACAGAAGGCAAGGGCAGATTCTATGCAGCACTTTGGGGATAACCTCCCTTAGCTGGCAAACAGGTCTATCGCCCCCTGTCTTGTTTGACCTCCAACATGTTATCTAAGACATCCCGAGCCTTGGGCAGTGGTGCAACGCTCCAAGTGATAACTGCCAATAGTTGGCGTTTTGTGGACATATTGTAATCTTCCTTTTGTTCTATGTATCTGTCTTTCTTGCTTGTTTGTTTTTTCAGTCTAACTGAGGCCTTTCAGCACTTTCCCAACTGCTATATCATTTTGCAGTACAAGCTTGACACAAAGGCAAATAAACAATTTAGAATAGGAACGAGGTGTAATGATGGAAAAGTGCATGCGATGTGCTTTAAGTAATTATACTGTGACGAATGGTTGAGCCGTTTGTGTATATATCTTAGGGTCATGTTGCCATCATAAATGAAGTGTGTTACTTGTATTGAGACTGTAGTCACACAACATGGGTGCTTGAACTGCATTGCATATTAAAGGGATTATTGCCACTGGCTGATACATGGTAAGTTCAAATACCAAAGTTCAATGCATGTAAGTTGGCTCAACTATAGAACACTTCTTTTAGGTGGAAGTGGCAAATTCTGACAGTGGGTTCTTTAAAAGAGAGGGAGGACTTTGGTGATCTCGAAAATGTGCTCCCTTGCCAACTTAGAAACCACTGTTCTGCACCTACCATGACCAAGATTGACCTCACTCTCACCTTGTAACCTCTGCCTGGTCTTGAACGCATTCAGCATAGTGCAGTTATACTCACCAACTTTGTCCAGTGCAGTGAAAGCTAGGTCTCATGTTAACTGCACAGTAACGAGAGCCAGCTGTAAGGAGGAGGGCACATTCAACGTGCCAACTGGCACTTCCATTCAGCCAATGTCCCATGGTGGGTGCTTAGAGGGGGGACAATGGAGGAGTATTTTTCTCTAGTTCTCTTTTCAGGTTACATTACGCTACCTATAGCTTTCACTACTCTTGTGTGGAGTTGGTAACAGGGTATATAGTACATAGTCACAGAAGCGTGTGCATCCTGCTCTTCCATTGTGTCTATGTACCAGGAGCACTAAACTGAACGGCTTCATGATGACATTCCAAGCCCAAATGACAACCTTGGTTAATTGGTGTGCCGTGCAGCTCCTGACCAGTCTGGAGGAGTGCCTCTGCCGGGACCCCGAGTGCCTATCGGTGTGGCGGCAGCTCTTTGAGCGCCAAGCGCCTCAGTCCATGCGGCTGCTGCAGCACCTGGAGACAAAGGACGCCTGGCGCCGCTTGCCTCGCCTGACACAGCGTCGTCTGCAGGCCACCCTGATCTCCTGGCGCTCTACCACACCGACATCGGAGGCTGCCCTCAGGGACGCCCTCACCCAGTGCCAGGTAATTATCAACAGGAGAGCCACGAGCTTCTGGAAGATTTTGGATACTACTGCACCAGTATGAAACGTGAACTTGGAAAAGCTAAACAAGAAAGCACATTTCCCTTCCTTCAAATGCTTAGTGGGTGCATGGTGCTGGTGCGATTCATTCACAGACTCATCTTGGGGCTAAAGTGTGTTTGACATCTGTTTGCACAATACTTACTTGAAGTGAGCTAAAGGAATACGGCGAAATGCATGGCAAGCTGAACTAATGCGTTTGGCTCCTAGTTTGTGGCAGGTTGTCTTTTCATCCACTTTCATTTCCGTTTTCGTTACAATTTTTACATTTCAATTAAAAGTGCATTTAATTTGGTCTGTGTTTTCCATGGCTTAATTGTCTGTTGTCTTAATGACTGGTATCCACCATGTTGTCACGCTAGCCATACAAACTATGCAAAATCCACGTAGCAAAACGCTGACATAGGTGGTACGTCAGTGTGACGTCACAGGTTGCAAAGCATTTCTCTTCATTTTTTTTTCTTTTTTGACCATTCTGGTTCAGTAAACGTTTCCTAATTTTCTTTTGCTATTTTAGGATATGATGTAATCCATCTTTAGTGATAAAAATTAACTAGGCCCGAGAAGACGGCATCAAGATACATGATGTCGCAGCAAGTTGGTGCAGGAATAATAAGCCGGTGTCACTGCCCATTTTTCGTTCTTGCTTTGTTTCTAGCATGCCAAGCGTCTTCTTGTGGTGAGAGTGGTTACCCAGCTGGTGCACCATTACCAATTGACCCTTTTTCTGCTTCAAAAAGTTCCATTTGCTGTCACAAATGCGCAATTTAAAGCTTGCTGCTGCATGTGTCCATTTCATTTTCTGCTAGATATGGCACCAAATTTCTATTGGGGCTCGCGCAAGAGATAGAGTAGTTTTTGCACTAAGTTTGCCACTGAACATGATGCCGCTGTCGTAGTTGGCTATCCATTAAACATGGAGCAACCGAAAGTGTGCCTCCTGTTTGGTGGATGCAACAACAAAAAAAAGGTAGAGGAAAATTCACAGATGATTACGATACTCCCTAATGTGAAATTTGAGCGCAGTTCTATGGCCGTTTTCTTTTTGCAATATTTTGGCTGGCACAGACAGTCTGTCTCGTGTGGCACGTTCCAAATGGAGTGAAGTGTGCTGCGTCTGCCTCGCTAACCGAGAGATCACGAGAGGCAACGTGTGGGTGATGGGTGGCCACAGTAGCTGCTACAGGCAGACCTCTGCTCATGCAATGCTTTGTTTCCATACAGACGATGTGCGCTACTCTGGTTCCATATCGTAGCCATTCTCATTGCACAGCCCGTCTTGCGCAGCACTACAATTTTCTTCTCATGCTTTCGTTCCACCAATGACGAGAATGGCCCTTTGTTACTAGAGTTACTGTATGACTCCCGCAGGGAGCCAGAGTTGAGCTTCTGTTTTCCACGGGCCACTTCATTCGCCAAGTACAGTAACATGGAACTCTGTATTGCTGCATAGAAGCTGACCTACCGCGACGCCATTCCTCCTTTTGGCCTCGTCAATTCCAGCATCATCACCATCAGCGCAGCGCATTTTGTTGTGTCTGACACACGCGGAAGCTTTTGTGCAGATGCATTATTTTTCTGTGCACAAGTCTAGGTGTGTTTTCATTTCTCAATATATTGGCTGGTGCAAGGCAAACTATGACAATCAAAACAAGTGCAAATGAGACAAAACAGGCATAAACAAGAGCTGATGCAAGCAGAGGATAGTACGAAACGAGCAGTCCAAGCGAAACCAGATACGAGTATGTACACATCAAGTGGTCAGGCAGGTTCACATGACGCCAGTTTCCCATGCTCACGTCACTGGAGGGGCCATTCTCATTGGTCTCCACCGTTTGGGGCTTGCATCTTTCGTCTCCTGCTCCGTGTTCGCTTTTTGATCTTACTCTGTGCTCGTTTGCTCAGTTACAGCGACACTCAAATCTCGCAAGTTGGTTGCAGAATTGTGGAAGCTACACAAATTTTTAGCCAATAGGAAGGTCGCAGTGGCAAAGCCAGAATTTTCGTTCGGGGGGGTGCTCTCATTCCAGCTGGGCCTCCTCCTTATAGAATTTGTCGAAACATCAAATACATGAAGGATAACTGCATTGACATTGCCAAAGATGCTGCAAACGAATTATTGAGCGCCATGCAATGTCAAGACAAGTAAAATATGTATTTTTTCATCAAAGAATATACTCGTATGTCTCAAAAATTGTGCCCATAATAACTGACATAAAGCTTCCATGTTTTCTCTCTATTTAATAAGTAAAGAAAACATCACACCAACTTTAGAACTATATCAGATTGAAACTAGCGAAGCAGTGCATGCCGCTGATATGAAAAATGTAAAGGCCATGAAATTAAAAAGTTGAGGACAAATATTTTAACGAAACTTTGTCATCCAAGAACCTTGTTTACATTTTTGTACATATGCAATGGCCAGGGAAAAATATCAGTGATGCTGTCCTTTGTTTAAATGTACTGTCACCATTGCTGTCAATGGTAGTGTATTGTAATTGCACCGATGTTATAGTCGCAACAGAGAGCACATATAAAAAGCCGTTATGCAAAATATGCGAGGGCGAGTCAAATGAAAGTGTGCGAATGCGAATATATGGCAAACGGGATACCTTATTTAAAAGTACGCCGACGCCGTTGACGCTCGCCGCAGAATCGGGCGATCAAAAAAAAAAAAAGAAAAACTGCGCTCTTAAAAAAAGAGAGAGAGTAAGGGAAAAGCAAAAAAAGAAGAAAAGTACAGGTCCGTTTCGTCGCGCTTTTAGTCACGGTCGATCTCGTTTGCACCGTTTCTCGCCACTGACCGTATACGGGCGACTGAAAGCGTAGTCCGGTTCGCCGTCCTGATATTTACGCTTTCTCCTTCACGCGGATCCCACCGAAGAAGCGAGGACGGGGCTGGTTCACTGACCCGAGCCGTCTGTCGTAGGCTTTTCCGGGTCTCACTCCACGTTTCTGCTATCTCTTTTCTTACCCTCCATTGCATTCACGCTGCGATACCGCTGACACCCAACGCCTCCGCGGTGGCAGTCGGCGGCCCCATCGAGACGGTACACGTTCAATGTACTTTATCCAAAGTTGACTGAAGTTATGAACGAGACGCGTAGTTCTGAGCGTGACCTCCGAAATTTTTTGCACGAGGCAGTCATAGAGAAAGGCCGAGAGGTCGCATAGAGCGCGCAGCAGCGCCAAGTCTCGATTCCTCTCCATGCTCTCCTATAGAGAACTATCTGCTCTGCTCTAAACTATCGGGGTGCGGAGTCTACCGATTGTGGTGGCACCTGCCTTGATTGAGTGGTCCGACACCGATCTCAGAGGCTGTGCTCCTCGTGGCTGCGGTTAGACAAGTTTTATTTTGCGCTTATAGGTGGCGTCAAGGTCAGCTAGCTCGCGAAGATTGTTCGGGCGATACGGTAAATTCTGAAGCTGGATGTAGCGCCGAGTTTGACAGCGGCCGTGGCTTGACTACAGGTGGACCCATGCGGAACGGGATGTGGAGGATGGCGTTGCAAATGTAAACAAACGAGCGCGCTGCAGATGGCAGCACCATCTCGGCGCGTCGTCGGGGTCGTCGGAGGCCGTGCGTCGGCTGCTGCTGCGGGTCGTACCTGGTCGTACCGTGGTCGATAGCGGGCCAGCAGGCGCCTTGAGGTCTGATCGCGGTGGGCGTTCGAAGTCGCGCTCCGCGAAGCGTGTGCTTGTGTTTAATTGCTCGACGGAACCGGGTTGGCAGAGATCGCCGCAGTTGCGTCGCAGCCCCGGGCACCGATGACTACCGAAAGCAGCTGCCGCATGCCTCGAGGAAAATAAGGAAAGGTCAGTGTTGGCGGTGTGTTCGTGGTCGCAGCGGTGCGGGTTTTCGCAATCGTCTTCGCCCAGCCGATATCGGTGCCCTTGCCTCCGTCGATCGAACTAAGTGCTTTACGCGATCCCTGTGATAGCGCCGGTTCTCTATGAAAGCGCGGTGCTGCTTCACCTCAATGCACCGGTATTTCATGGGTTAGCATTGAGGGAAATAATATATATAAATGCGACTCCCGTGGCGTATGCAAATGTTCTGCTGCGTTTCTTTCCTGTCGCACCTCGGTGATGTCCATGCAGTTGTTATGTGGCAGCAAGCCAAGCGGTGCGCGCATAGCCTTCGGTATGACGTTGTTTCGCCATGTCCTTTTGCTTTACTTCCTTTTTTACGCTGGGAGTACTCATTGTTTGCCGTTTTCAACGTGAAAATAAAAAAAAAACAATACGTCCTTTGTGTGTCTGTACCAGGAAAAGTCGGTTTTGTCTGCGCTGCAAGGCATGTTTGCTTTACCTGTTGTGTTTTTAGTCTTCTCTCTCTATCCTCGTGCATGTGAATGATTTTGTTTACCAGATTTTTTTTTCGCTCGTGACGTCATTATCAGGTGGCGAGAAAGCTACACTCTTTTTTCTTTCCTTTATATGACAAATTTCCGCGAAATGTTATTAGCAGTTGTCACTGTCAAACACGATATAGAGGCTCGCTTTCATATTTCTGTCAGTTTGGTGGTAGTATTAGGTTGAGAGGTACGTGTTGTATATTATTCTGCGTTTCTACTTATGTGTGTGCCCGTGGGGAGAGCCAGTGACAGCCAGGTCCTGTCTTTTTCGTAAAAACGAGATGCCAAATACAGCCACCAGTAAAATGTCTGCAAGTCCAGATTTATCTGAAAGACATTCAGCACACATGCCATTTCAAGTACATGGTGGCAAAGTATTGCACCACTGGTTTCAAATATGCATTGGTATGGAAATAAGTGTATAATGAATTGGGGGAAGGGGGAAACTTTTTCTTATGTGTCAGAGCATGTCGAAAGGTCAATCGACAGTTCAATGAGCGGTAGAGATCTTTCATAATTTTTTCCCATTTGTTTGGTCAGTATAATACATCATATTTGGCAAGGTTCTACAAAAGTGTAGATGAAGCTTAATTGGCATTGCCAGTAAGCACTTCATGTTACGCTTAAATGGTATTCCCCTGTTGTCCCAGTGCTGCTCCAGTGTTGCCTGATAATTCCACTGCTTGGTATGCAGGCACTTGAGCGCAAGATGGGTGGCCAGGGCTTCCCGTGGATTCGGCTACTACTAGCCACTCTTACGTTGGGTGTTGGTGGTGTCATTTTCTGGGATATCCGGCTACAGCACGGTGGACGCTTTGAGGGTAAGTGTTTTTTCATTGGCTGTTAGTATAGAGGATTCTCCTGGAGCAACAATGACATTGTTTTCTGTGGTAGATGTGGTTGCATAGTTTTTAATATAGTGAGTAAATAAAATAGTTCTTCTTGCAAATATGAATGCACTTCTAATCTAGTCTGTGTGATTTGGAATGCTTGTCACTTCACTATTTGACCAGAGATCTGACATGATTTTGACTGCAAATAAGTCTGCTTGTAATTTAGTGCCAATGGAAATGCTGGGACGACCATTGTGAAGTACCTACCTGCAAACAATATTAAAACAATTGCACACTCATGAGTTTAAGTGGTGAGGTTACTCTAAACAACAGCAACGAAAGGAATAGGTGCATAGTTATTGATAATTTAAAGGGAGAGGATAGAATTGTGAGTGTGCACTGTAGTGTGGCTACTCCAATTGATTCGAACAGTTTTTCGATGGTGCAATGCATCATAATGCAGTGTGCAATACATGAAGCACATTTTGAACTTTGATGATGATTGCAGTACATTTTGTGGTAATAGTATCTCTGATTTATTTTCCATTTCTTTATTTCCGTAAAAAAAAATTCATTTCACGTACACAAATCATTGTTGTACCCTATAACCATTGCATCTAGTCACGGTCCATTTAACAAAATACATATATTTCATTAAACAATGGCATGGAATATTGAGTGTGACAGTAGTAGGGGAAAAGAGAGTATGGCTGTTGTTTCAGAAACATGTTACGACAATTAGGGCCAACTTTTTATTACAAGTAGTCTCACAGAGGACCTTGTATGCAAGGCTGCAGAAGATTTAAACCTGGTGCAGATGCCCTTATTTTTTCTTGTAACAATTTTAGGAATTGAAAATTTTCATTTCCAAGAAATTCCTAAGCTAGACGCTTGGTGGGAAGTTATTACTCACAGCGTCAGTGTGCATGGAAGCTTTATTAATACTGTGGGACATTGCTGTAGAAATAAATGTGTACTGAGGCTTGGTTAACTGAGCAGAGATTAGCATAGAAGAATAAATAAAGAAGGAAAGAGCTACGCAGTAAGAATGTTTTAAAGAGAAGGCCATGTAGTCGCTCAGGTGCGCACACAACAAAGAATCAATGAAAAGAGACATGCAAATTTTTTTTTGTGCAATGCCATGAGATTGCTCCGAAGGTCCTTTCAATGAAGTACCCGTTTCAATGCCTTGCAAAGCTGGGATCATATACAATAATGACTGTAATTGGCAGCTAATACTGGATTTGTAAACATTTGCCAATCATGTTCCTTGCTTTGTACTTCAAAAATTTTCACTGTGAACTAACCTGATACAGGCGGGAGGAATCGAGGTTTCTAACTAAGGTTAGTAAGTGTACTATTGGTTTTTATGTGGAAGCTTTATTTCATACGAAAGCTGAAATGAACATGTTTTTACCTGTCTGAATTGCATCTTTTTTAATGTGACTGAATGAGCACTGACACAACTGAAGGATCCTGAAAGAGTGGACAGCCTAGTTTGTGAATACTGTGGCTGCATGTAAAAGAGTGCAGCAAAATGTGAGTGTGTGTTCTGTTCAGGTTCTGGCACACACGCCCTGCTTAAGGACACTGGCCTGCTGCCAGCTTGGCAAAAGGGCTCCAAAGAGGCGGCCATCTACTTGCACCAGGGCTCTGTGTGAGTGCATTGCCACCGTCTTGCAGAGCGACACTGGTGTGAGGCCAGACTACACAGATAGCTGAGGATATTTGTTGTGAAGTTTAACTTTTTCATGTGCTGTGTGTACAGTTGTGCATGCCAAGATAGCGCGTGAGAAGCAAGACCATCGTTGAAAACGATATTTTAAACACTAATGTCAGATACAACTTGGAACACTTCTAAATCGGATATGTGCTGCAAACTTGAATAATAGGTGCAAAGCATTTTAGTGAAGTGCATCAAGACAGCAAGTTGGGCCAGTTGGTTGGGATTCATAGTAAGGTTCGTTAGAGCGCAACTCAAGAGAAGGACAAAAGAAGGTATAAAAGCGCCGTATCATTGTTTTATACCTTCTTTTGTCCTTGTCTTGTGTAACGCCGTGTAGACAAACACGGCGCTGACAGCGCCGTGTTTGTCTCTTCTTTTTTCTGGTCCTGTCGTCTAGCGCTGTTTGAATGTTATTGTTACCAAGGGACACCAACTCGCCCAATCCGCTGCCCTTCTGGATTTCTCTTGGACTGATGAGCTTGTTTACTTGTTATGGTTTACAGACAGCAAGCCCAAGATTGTGTGGTCCTTTCTGTTCCTTTTGTGTGTCTGTTTTATGTGCCATTCGGCATTTCTGTTGCTCTTCTTGCTCTGGTTGTGTCTATGCTTTGTACATCTGCCTCGTCATGTTGTACTTACGTAAATAAAGTAACATCCTGTTGGATAGGACGAATAGAAGGAAATGGTTGAGTTCAGAAAGGAAACAGATGAGAAACTGATTCCTTCTGCTTACCCTGTCCCTTGCACTGTTAGTCTATTTAGCAGTAACACGTACTAACTAGCCCTAGTTAGCAGTCCTTTGCAATTCGTACCTTTTCATACTGTGAAGGGGAAAATGACCGTGTGTCTTTTTGCAGGTGGGCTGCCGAGAAGCTGCCAGTGTGGTATGCGGAGGCGAGCCGCCGGCTCGGTCCCCCCCTAGAGGCTGCATGGGAGAAGCTTGCAGAGCTGACCGTGACCGTATGGACAGCTAGTGAACCCCTCCGCTCGCAACTGCTTGTCCACACGCATAGCCTGCTACTCTGGGTGAGTGCTGCTGTTGTTGCTCTTGTGTTTGCGTTACAGTGGCTGGCCACACAAGCTTGTGTGGTGATAGCTGAGCCCACCCACCTTACCCCTTCTCCCCTTTAGAAGAACCCTACCTATATATACTGTGCTGGGGAAAGCATATGTCGCCATGAAAAAACAAATCTGCTTGTCGAAATGTTGCCTCCTGCTTTTACCTTGTTCTCGTTTTGCTCATAGTCTTGAATATTCATCTCCCGCCTTCCCCGTGTTTTCTCTGGATAGCTGAGCATGTGCATCCCATGGACAGCTTTTATGTGTATGTTAAATTGTAATTGCGTTACATTTGGTTTTCTTTGGCCATCGTGAGCATTTCACTGTGGAGCAACGATGAATGCACTGATGATGATGGACACAGTGCTATGAGAAGTCTCTACATTCATGATCATAGGAAAGCTTTGCGCCAGGTAAAAACAGCGAATTATTATACAGTCAAACTGATATAATAATAATTGATAAAATGAATTAGCTTCAATAACAAAAATCTAAAATGTCTCTTGTCAATATCAGCATGTAATAAGTACATGCTTGTAACGAATATTGATATCACCATCATCACCGGCCTACCTTATGTCCACTGCAGTACGAAGGCCTCTCCCTGCAATCTACAATTACTTCTGTCATGCGCCAACCGATTCCAACTTGCGCCTGTGAATTTCCCAATTTCATCACCCCACCTTGTCTTCTGTTGTCCCTAACAGCGCGGTCATGCACGAATTCATTGTAATGAGATTTGACTGTGCTGGGCTCTAAGCATATTGAGTACAACAGGAATCGTCATTTCGGAAGTTGAGCTATTCCCAATGCAGGACTGATACTTGACACTGGTAGTGAAGAGATGTTTTAGGTTGTACCAGGAGGTTTGCCCACGAAAGAAGGTTCTGTAAGGCACAGACTTTAGAAAGAGAGTTCTGCTTCCTTAAAGGAGTCTAGATTGCTGAATACCCAGCCTCATAAAGCCTACACTAACAATAGACTTTGCACACTCACTCAAGTTAGGGGCTTCACTGTATGCGCTTTGCTCTTTTTGTGCATCTATTAAGTGATGCATGCCATGCACGAGCCTGAAAGAGCTGTGGTTTTAAAAGGAACAGTATGAAAACACCCAATTAGCAGATGTTGCTTTTAGCCTGTAGCTGCCCTTAGAAAATCAGATAGTATGGATAAAAGAAATTAACTTTCTCATAAGGTGTACGGAAGGCAAATTTGCTGCTTCATTATAGGAATGCCTTGTTACAGGCATTGCTTTCATCTCTTGTTTTGCACTAGTCAAATATAGTGTAGCATTGTACAGAACCTTTTCTCTACGATTTGTTGAAAAGATGTGGAAAATCTGTAGAAAAGATGCTACAGAAAGTGGATGCCTGAACACACTTTGGGTTCCTTTTTCATGCTTATTTCCTTATTTAATGCTCTTTTCCTTCTTTGCTATGTGGTCTTGTTTTGTAACAGGGAAGTTTTCTGTTTTGCTACCAGCTCTCCTGTGTACACATATGCAGACTGGGCTTTCAATGTTACTGTTTGCACTATTGAGAGTAATTAACAGTGATTTACAATTACCTGCCAGTACTACTTTTTCATTAATATGGTGCTATGCTGCATGGAAGCAATAATGAACAGAGCCCACTTATTGTCATGCATAGACTGATATGGTGATGAATTTGACATTTTACAGTGCAAGGGCATGCACAGATTAAATGGGCACTATAGACACACACTAAATCACTTTTGACTGATGAAGTGTTCATTCAAAACATTGTTTTCATTAACTTTGCAGTAACAGGCTGATTATTAGAAGATAAAGTAAGGGTGAAAGTTACTACTGTATTCTTTAATTTCTTGCCCAAACTTTCGCACTGGTAGGGGAGTTACGTCACAGATATAAATTTTCATTTCTTATTTTTCTATTTGTGCCGTTGAGGCTCCGTAAAAGTTAAAACTTGCTAAGTTCAGTCTTTGGCTTTTTTAGAATACACTGCAGTGTATATTTGATCATTAAAAAATGAACCACACCCCAGCAGACATGGTCAAAATCCATAACATCATGGTGAGCTGGTTCGAGAGCTTGCGAGGCATCGTTGCTACTCATCTTTCATATTTGCGTCTTTTCTGGCTTACCAAGCCTCTCCTCACAGTAAAAGTAGCTTTCTTAGGGTTTTACAAGGGTAATTTACTAATAAAGCTCTCATTTAGCGCCTCTTTAACATGTTGGTGTGCTGTGGTTGCCGCAGCCTGTTGCACACTTAACTGCCAGGAAATTTGCGTGTTGCGTTGGCAAGTGTAAGTGATGATGTGTGATGTGCAACCACACTCGCAGGGCAATGACTGGGTCCCAGTGTGCATGGCAAGTGTGCTAGGAGCAGCACACGAGACATGGAGAGTGGTGGGCAGTGCCGGGGGCTGGCTGCTAGAGCATGTAGTCCATGGTGCCCGCATCTCAGCCATGTGGCTCACCGACAACTTGCTCACGTGAGTTGTCTTGGGTGTGACACATACACGCCCAAAGGTTTTTCACGTCTGTTGGTGTCCACTGAGGACTACAAAGGCATGAAATACACCTACTAAATGTGCTGGAGTGCCAATGACTACATAGTTAAAGGGACACTAAAGGAAAGTATTAAGTTGAGTTAGATCGACAGAGTACGGTATTCATGTAGAAGTCTATCATCGTTTTCTTCATGCAACGTCTCAATATTTTGCCCAGGAAATTGCCATCGAAAGTCTCGTCAAAGGACCCACTGCTGCTTTTTAATTTGAACCGCCTGCGCCAAAGCAGAGGACTTGGCGTCTGGTGACTGCCCTCTATGCCATTGTTATGTCTTTTGTAGACTCTTTATTTAGCTCTATATAGGAAGTGTACTGCTCGGTGGGTGTAGGTGTTCAGGTGACGTGAGTCACTTTGTGGCCCTGCTTGGGTTCAAGTTACCAGTTACTGTCATTTGAGCCTCCACTGCCGGAGCCCTGGGCTGCAGGCTGTTGTTAACAGAAAAAAGAGATGCTGTCTGCTCTCTGTGCTGAGGTCCTTACGCTACACATAAGAAGTACCATAGTACCACTCCAATTTCCTATTTTTGCCATTTACTCGCTTACAAAAGCTTTTCTTCTTCATTACAAACACACTTGCAGTGTGTGACTTCCTTATTGCAGAAGCATAACCTTTCAATCTAGGTCGACTTAATTATTGCCTTTAGTGTCCCTTTAAAGAAGTGGTTGTGCAGTAACACTGGAGCAATGTGAAGGGGGACAATGTGGATAGAGTGACAATGAATGAAGCAACCTAAAAAAGAAAAAAAGAAACCAGTTGCAGTGTATAAGGACATGTCTGTGTAATGCAGAAAACTCATTTCAGTAAAGCTAAGTTGATTTGTACTATGTTTGCATTGCAGGAAATCGTCACAAATCTGATTGTTGCATACCATCCATACTGAGGTCTGCTTATCACTGGTTTATGCTGAGGCAAAAGGACAGTCCATAAGAAAATGTTTTAAGGCAGGAGTTTGATCATAAACTAAATATTTAAAGAACATGTACTTTTTTATTAGTTTTTGGTGATTAAAACTTGTAGGTATATGTAATGCTATAGTGCCTACTTCGAATATGAGGCCTATTTGTATCTTGCTCATTTGCTACAAATATGCTAGTTTTGTGTATCTTCTGGGAAAATTAGCGAAAGGTCAATTCCTGAGATTTTGCTGAAGAGGGTATCAGTGGCTTCTGTAAGGTTTTCGTGTGCACTTGTGGTGTAGTTTTGGCTAGGTTCATCAATGTGCAGCTAAGGCCAGCACAATCTGTGCAGTGTGATCTCACCATAATGTCGAGAAGTGCCTGTATAATTGCTTGACTTCAAGTGCCTTCTTGGTGTTTATTCCTGTAGTAATTTTTTGTCGGACCAACTGTGCAGGGGACCTTGGTCATTGGAAAAATTGCAAAGTCAGGCGGTGGAGTTAGTATCATCTGCACAGAATCAAGCTCAGGTGGCACTCCACTGGCTTTGGGATCGGCTTGGCTCGGCCCAGTGACCCCAGCACCCTTGCTGCTCCCCATGACGTTCCTGGAACTTGTTGTCCCCTAGCACGTGCACATTATGAGCACAAGCTATTGGGGTACTTTACCTGACAAGCTGCCAATTGAGGCTGCTGCCATTGCACTACACTGGTGGCACTCTGAGGGACTCTGCAGTGTGCTGTGTGTGATGGCCCTCATGCACGTTGTTTCATGGGACGATCTGACGCACAGCGGCCATGTATGGCGCAGCGAAAAAGATAGAGCTGTGGTTTTAGGGGGGTGTTGGGGACCAAGAAAAGCCATGTTGACACCAGTGCTGAGGTCGAGGAGAGGTGTGTTGTCAACTCTGTGGCCAACCCTTGCACAGCAGGAGCATGTCACGCAAGCATCCCTTCGTGCAGTCTAGTTGACCTGGCTTCTTTTGGCCACGTGCTTGCCAATGGAGCAGAGTTCAGCAGCTGTGCACTCATTTTCTTTGACATTTTCTCCTTTTGTGGTGCCTTGCAGTGCTCCAATAAATGATGTTTCTGTTGGCATGTCCTGTGTTTGTCGACTGTGCTTGCATGGGGAAGCTTCCCTCTCCTCCCGTTTACCAGTGATATCAGACATAATGGTCCACATTGTGAGCAGGAACAATGTCTGCTTGCGTTACATGTTGTCTGGCAGGCATATCAGGCCAGACTGTGCTTTCTTGAGCCTTGGTGGGCACATTTAAATCAAGTGGGCAGACAACCTACAAGACAAGACAACCTAAAATCTTGACACCCCTTAAGAACTATCTGAACTCGGACTGTGGAATACAAATTTTGATGACCTCAGCTGTCAAATGTCCCAACATCGGGTGCAATGACGAACGTCCCACAAAGCAGTGATAGGACATGACTTAAATGTTTCCACTGAGTAATAAAGATTCCTTTCTGAGCAAAATTTGTGCAGGTGCAGTTCATTTTTTGTAGATAAGGCAACATTTCAGCTAAAGCTTTTTAATAGTGATTAACTGAATATAAGGTTCTTTCGATAGCAAAATTTACGCAGGTCCAGTTCTTGTTCGCTGTAGATGATGCTGTACAGCTAAAGCTCTTTAACAATGACTGGCTGTGGCACTATATTGTGAGAGGCTTATGTGCTAGCTATGTTAAACAGAATTACCCAATGCAGTTTGGGCATAGGCATCTGGCTGGTTTGAGGCATTGTGGCATAGCCATACTCTGGGTGTTCAATGAACAAGTATGCTGTGTGCACCCCTCTGTATAGCCTGTTGCAATGGGAGCATCGCTGTTCACAAATGTGCACGTGATTTCGATTTTGCCAAAGTCATGATGATCTGTCACACAGCCAGTTTCTGAAAACAAGCACGAGGTGGTCTGTTTTAACCAGTTGCAATCAAGCAGCCGTGTGCTTAATGGTAGAATGGCGATGTTGTGACATTTGTACATGTTTGGTTTGTTGACCGCCACAAGACTCAAACACTGTTCAACACTTGTTCACTTTTAGTTCTGGTCGTGGACAGTGCACTCACACTTACACACACACACAAAAAAATGTTATTTGACTTACAATATAATTGCTATAGTTTTTTTTGTAATTGGTTTGCTGACCTATCCACAACTGAAGCTTCTTCAACGTGAAAAGAAGGATGGGCAGTTTCATCCGAAGGGCAAGGGACTAAAAGCTATAGCAAGATCTAGCATTGTGCTCGGGCTCCTAAATATGCGGGGTCGACATGTTGGTGTGATGCAGCATGCGAAGCAACTACTGCTACGCAGTAGCAACAGCGTCATGGCAGCTGCCAGGCGTCTCGCAACACTGACATGAGGTAGTGTTCTTGCATAATATGTAAGATGCTGCTTTGCCCTTTGCAGTGGGAAGGTGTATGGACACCCTGACACATAGAAAGACCCGCTGTGGTGGCGAAGTGGCTATGCGTTGCGCTTGCGCATGGGATGAAATCCCAGCCACAGTTGTTGCCACATTTCGATATGTGGCGGAGTGCAAAAACTGTAGCATGCATCGGGTCCACGTTAAAGGGACACTAAAGTGAAAAATGGTTTCTTCTGCATCAGTAAATTACTGCTGTAGAACACCAAAAACACCACTCGTATAACGATAAGACGTTTGGTAAGCTAAAAAAAGCGCAACAATGAAATACGGGTGGCGACGCCTACTTAAGTTACCGCACCTGGGGGCTGCGACGTCATGGATTTTGATGACATCTTCTAGAGCCTACTAATTATATATATCGGTACAGATTGCCTACATTGAGTTCTAAAGGAACCAAATACTAAATATCACAGGTTTCGGGAACCTTTATTCAGCCAACGTGGCCCAAATGCAATAACATACTTTGGAATCCCTGACGTCCCACTGAGGTACCGGCGCTGGGGTTTCGGTGCGAAATTCAAATACTGATACTTGGACCTTCATTTTCTCATCTAATAAACTATTTTTTTTTTACTGCCTGCAGGGTTCTCAAACAATGCTTCGTTAGTCTAAACTGATTTATTGTTTTGCTTTAGCGTCCCTTGAAAGAACCCCAGGACATGCTGCGTGCACTGTGGTGTGGTATGCATACAGCTGCTCGGCAGGAATGCCTGTGTTCATGTAGGTAGTGGCAGGCAGAATGCTGCCCTGCCGAGCCGACTGAGCAGAGCGTGACGGCGGTGTTTTCGCAGTCAAATGCACTATGAGTCTTTGAAGCCTTCACGCGCGGGCCGCGAATGCACTGTCAATACCGTGACAGCATGAGGGTGCAGACGAATTGAATTGCTGTCGCAAACGCTGCTGTGTGTTTCTGCACTAAGACTTTAAGGTACCAAATTCGGTGTATAAAAAGAAAAAGTAAGGATACAGTTTACATAAACATGTAAACATTCGCTCACTAAATTAACAATGATAGAATGTGTCGAGGACGTAGAATAAAGCAGACACGCAAAGACAGCTATCATGGATTCTATCACGGATTCAAACCAACTAGACACTCAATGTGTTTTAACTAAATTAGCCAGCATGGTGTCATGCACGCACAGGTCAACATGAACGCACCTCGCTCGATGACAGCGGCAACTGTCTGTGAAAACACTGGACTTGGGAACTGCAGCAGCAGTCGCAAGCCGATTGACCTCCGTGCATCTGTCACTCGAAAGCACAGCGCATCAAAGCTACCCGTACTACGCAAACTTCGCTGCAGATCGCTTTGAAGATGAGGGCCGCGCGGGCGCGCTCTTTTGCCACGTCGGAAACCGCTTTCAAGATACACGAGTACCGGCAACGCGTCCCTATGGCGCCCGCCAAAGGAGCCTACTACGGCGCCCGCGATTCACGTGACCATCGCCGCAGTAGACGCCGCGGTTGTCTCCACTCTACGGAGCGACGGGCGAGAAGGACATTGAGGTGCCCTAGCAGCCGCATTCAGTATAGCCGCAGGCACGGACATGGGTGAGTGTTCAAACGATTCGCCTCTCGGGATTGTAGAATACGATATACAATGATAGCTCGACCTTCTGTCAAAATCCGTACCAGGATAGAAGGACCCTGGCCACACGTCGGTGACACTTTCGAAGCCTTGTCGCTGCCCTGAAATGAATATATATATATATATATATATATATATATATATATATATATATATATATATATATAAGTCCCGGAAGAGAACAGCAGTTTACGATGGGTAGCGAGGCTCTGGAAGTGGTAAGGGAATACATCTACTTAGGGCAGGTAGTGACCGCGGATCTGGATCATGAGACTGAAAAAACAGAAGGAAAAGAATAAACTGGGGTGCGTTTGGCAGGCATTCTCAGATCATGAACAGCAGGTTGTCATTATTCCTCAAGAGAAAAGTGTATAACAGCTGTGTCTTACCAGTACTCAGGTACGGGGCAGAAACCTGGAGGCTTACGAAAAGGGTTCTACTTAAATTGAGGACGACGCAACAAGCTATGGAAAGTAGAATGATGGGTGTAACGTTAAGGGATAAGAAAAGAGCAGATTGGGTGAGGGAACAAACGCGAGTTAATGACATCTTAGTTGAAATTAAGAAAAAGAAATGGGCATGGGCAGGACATGTAATGAGGAGGGAAGATAACCGATGGTCATTAAGGGTTACGGACTGGATTCCAAGGGAAGGGAAGCGTAGCAGGGGACGCCAGAAAGTTAGGTGGGCGGATGAGATTAAGAAATTTGCAGGGACGGCATGGCCACAATTAGTACATGACCGGGGTTGTTGGAGAAATATGGGAGAGAAGTGTGGAACGTCCTTTTTGCCGAACGCGAAATGCGAAGGCTGTGGGTTCGGTTCCCACCTGCGGCAAGTTGTTTTTCATCCACTTTAATTTCCATTAATTTATCGCTTCTTTATTTCATTTATTAAGCACAAGTAATTTCCGCTATGTTGTCCTTGGTGTCAGTGTTTGTTGGCTTCTTATGATATGACTAATAAAAATCTAGCCACTCGGTTAACCCCCTTGCTTCTCGTTTATTACATGACGAGGGTCTCGAATCCGGCAACATTGATGCCTTCAGGTAGCATATGTGGGTTTATTGACCAGTTGCCTTCACCCAAAAAGATCACGTTCTCGTGACGCCTGCGGCATAAAGGACGTTCCACGTTCGCCGCCAAGGTCTGTGAGTGGCGGCGCTGGCTAACACTCCCAGGAATCTACTAGGACACATAAATATCCAAGAAAGTGGATGGGAAAACGGCGCCGCGGTAGCTCATTTAGTAAAGCATCGCACGCGAAATGCGAAGGTTGTGGGTTCGGTTCCCACCTGCGGCAAGTTGTTTTTCGTCCACTTTAATTTCCATTAATTTATCGCTTCATTCATTTATGAAGCACAAGTAATTACCCCTACGTTGTCCTTGGTGTCAGTGTTTGTAGGCTTCTTATGATATGACTAATAAAAAACGAGCCCCTCGGTTAACCGCCTTTCCTCTCGTTTATATATATATATATGCACGCTTGTGTGCATTCTGCGGTTTTTCATGTCACCTTTCACACGTGTTGTCTCTGAATGCAATTTTTCTTTCGGGTAACAAACCTTCTGGAGAGTCTCTTAACTGTGTCTTTGTTATACTTGTGTCTATAATTCCTTCTGTGCATGTCCGCCGCACATCGATATGAAGCCAGCCGTCTAATCAGCAGTGCTTTCGCCTTGCTTTCCCATTTTTTGCACATTGGAGCTCGGCACATGTGAGGCGTGTGCGCCAGATGATCGTCGTCTTCATGAGTGACTTCATCATCGGCTCGTTCCAAAGGTAATGTCAATAAACCAACATTATCATCGTCATCATCATCAGGTGCGTCTCGGCCTCCACGCAGGAGCGTTCTTCACCATAATGAACAAAACGGCCGAAACAGCGTTCTCATTTTAAAGCCAAAAACATTATTTCACAACTTTCACAACAGTGAAGTGGCCAGCGAACTGAGCCACACTGTATTTTCACCGCCGATGCAAAGGGCTCGTGCTCTCGCACAACCGAGTCGCCGAAAGCCAACTATTATGTCACGCAAGAACTCCGGGACATCCGAGGATTATGCTGGGGTTGTGGAGTACACCCCTCCTCTTCTGCCTCTCATGTAGCGGCTGTAGGAAAGCAAATGGAGAACCCGCGTGTCCGGTAACCGCTTCTTTGTCGCCATGCGGCACCTATATGTGAGGGCTGTGGCCTCCGAGATCGCGGAAGAGGTGCGCCGTTACAATTGCGGAGGCCGCCGTCGGGACCATAGCTCCCCACAAAAATTACCAGAGGTAACTGTGGCGCTAGTGTCACGAGAGCGGCAAGTGTGATGGTTCAGTCGGTGGGAATGACCGGTAATACACGGTTTTTCCTAAACTTCGTCATTCTCAAGGCAGGTAAAGCCTGATTAAAACACGGACAGCGGAAAGAATGAGGACATACAGATAGCTTCTTGGCCGCTGTTCACGTTTTTTTTTTTTTCCCCGCCTTACCTGCCTTAAAATGTCGCCCTACCAATCAGCCCGGTTACGGACCCTAGTTCGACGTTCTGCCTTCAAACCGCTTCGTGACTTAATATGACCATTTCCGACAAAATATTGCATTATAAATGCGGCAATTCCCAATCATTACACATGCACGCAGAGTTAGTTATTGAATTCATGCTTTTGCTACAAATATGATTGCTTGGAAATTTAGAAATATAACACTCAAAAAAAAACCACTAGTACGAAGATCAGACAAATTTAATGCAAAAGGTGTCCGTGTTTCACTTCGCGCTAGAAGCCAAAATCAGACAAATTCATGTGTTACTACCCATCATTCCCACGGTGGCTGAGCGATCGCAGCGTCAGATTTCTCCCTCGTAATTTTTTAGGACACTACGTGTCAGACGCCAATCTTTAACGGTTATCATAAGCGCAATGTGTAAGATTCAAAGAAAAATGGTAAGAAAAGAGCAATATAGGCAGGGCATTGCTACCGGCGCCGTCCCAACCGAGAGGAAACGTTGTGTTGAGAGGGTGTGAGGAAAGCAGACATCGCGCTCCTTTTATAAAGAGATTTAAGGCTCCTTTTAAACGTAGGCTTCCCCGCAGTAGGAAGCTTTATGTGGAGAAGCCCGCTTCACTGGTGATGCGCGTGCGGCAGTAAGGTCAGGGCACTTCAGCAATATATATTAAATAGGACGAGGTGACGGGCGGGCGTAGCAGTGCACTGTATAGCGCACGCGATCGGCCCCTGTTATAGCCGTGTCTACGACTAGCATGCATAGGCATAGTCTCATTTTGCCGTTCGGCATTAACTACACAGGTACAGACGGAAGGGCTTCGAAAGCAAACATACGTACACAAAATGCCTTTTCCTTCGCCCACTTTCCAGCAATCTGTGTGTGCTGAGAAGCGACAGCATCCATTAACCGGACCCTTTCTAAAGATAAGCGCTGACCATTTACAACAGAGAAAGTGGGCAGTATAGAATTACGTAGACGGAGAAGCATTTTAAGTTTATACGGAATAACGTTGCCATCACAATCGTCGCCTGCGAAATACTGCTGGACCGCGAAAAGTCTGCTTGCTATGACTTCTTTGTTAGTCGAAAAGAAGTGCGTGTCGAAGTCGTATGGCACAATTCTCGAGCGCGATGGTTGAGGCCTCGCTTCAGCTTTGCAGATGCATCCGCCCACAAAGAGCTGTTGAAAGCTGCGATTTCAATGGGCGCATTAAAACGCGTCTTTTTAGCGAAAGCTGCTCGCATTATGCAACTGTTCGCAACGCGCAGGTGGCAGCTTCTCTACGTCCTTTGCCCAGGGACTGAGCTGCCCTTTGCCCTTCTGGCGCTGACGAGGTCCACCGTGACCTGCTCCGCTACGCCGGACGTGGGCGGCTCAACAGTCGTCGGGGCTCCTTCCGTCGTGGCGAGGTACGTCTCGGAGTCCGTCTCCGACATAGTTAGGTCGCGGCCCGGCCGGAAGTCGTCGTCCACCGCACTCGTCTTCAGTGCGCGCCGTGCGGGCCATCCGTCGTCCTCGCCTTCCTCCACGGTCACAGCGGCAGGTTGCTGCTCGACAAGACTGCGCGGGTCGCCTCGCAGCGTCACATGCAGCGCGGCGGCGACGACAAACAGGAGCGTCACGACGCCGAGCACCGTGAGGAGCGCGTAGCGGGACAGCGCCACGCGCCAGCGCATGTCGTCCTGCGACGGAGGGTTGTACCTCTCGGCGGCGGCGCGGCGGCGTCTCCGGCGGCTGGGACGACTGTCGCCGCGATCGCTGTCGGACGCCCGTCGGTCCCGGTCGCTCGACGACGTGGTCCCGTCTCGGCCGCGGCCAACCGGTTCGGCGGCGGGCGTCGCGAAAGAGGCCAGGCAGCGTTTCACGTACCCGGAGAACCACGAGGGTAGCGAGAGCGTGCGGTCGCGGGGTCGCGACTGCGCGGCCGGTCGTGCTCGGCTCGGCGTTTCGCCGCCGGTCTCTTCCGAGTTTGACGACGACGACGACGACGACGACGACGACGCGCTGTTGGCGCTCGCGTCGCTGCTGTCCGAGAGCTCGGCGTTGTTGCCGGTGGAGCGCCGTTCTGTCTGCGGCGCCTCGATGTGCTCCGGCTCTGACCGGAACCTGAGCGTCTTGGCCGGCTGCGCCCTCGGCGGGTCGAACAGGCCCGGTCTGGGCGGTTTGAGGATGCCCGCAACTGGCTCGGCGGGCCGCGGCGCCGCGGAGTAGGACTCGCACCAGGACTGCTCCATGGCTGCGTAGCTTCTTCTTCTACTTCTCCTCTCGGCGTGCCGTGAAGCTGTGCGCGCGCAGATACAACGCGCATCGCGATGGCACTGGTGTAGATGTGTCCTCACCCGTCGTGTTCAAGCGTAGACGTTCGGCCTTGTTGTTAAGATGTACTTTTGATTGTTTAAGCACTTCGAACAACGAGGACAAGCAAGCCTTGCGCGTGTCCACTTGCTTGCCCTTGTCGTTCGATGCGCTTAAACAATCTAGACCATCGTTGTGCCTTGCGAAATGCACATAAACATGTCTTAAACAATATTATCGAATTCTGGCTTCAAGAAGCTGCAGTACGTCGAACTGGAATTTTTTCAATGTTGTACATTCTGGCAGCATGAAGCTGCATTTGCAATATCGTGATGCCACATTCCACAATGAAATTTTTTATCTTCGGAGCGGAGGGCTGATCTGACGCAGAGCACTCTCTGTTATTTGATGACGATGATGATGATGTGTTTGGCGCATACCCGCTCACGGGGATTGGCCAAGAGTCGGGCAGACATTACATATGTGTTCAGGTAATAAATTTATAAATCTATAATTTTGATTAATAAATTAAAGCGAGGAAAGAAAACGATTCAGTAGACAGTGATTCAATCAAAAAGAAAGAAAATATATATAATATAAATGAGGCAATAAAGGAGGAATGAAATGAATAATACGATCAACAATGAAATCGGTTTGATTCAATGATGAATTTCTTTAAGGGATGCATGCATACATTCCTGTGTGAGTCCCCAAGCAGAGGCGCTCCGAAAGACAGCAGTACCGGAGTGTTCAATGGCGGGCCGAGCTGTCGCGCTGTAATTTCCAATGTCATTTTTCTCAGGGAGGAGAAACGCCGGCATTCAAGTAAGAAGTGTTCAATCGTTTCTAATGAGTTGCAAAAATGGCACAAAGGGGAAATTGCCAGGCAAATCGGTGCACATATAAATTTAGGGGTGGGACTCGACAACGCAGTCTCGTTAACTTCCGTCTGTCTGGTTTTGCAAAATTTCCTGCTTCGAGGGAATTGTAAGTGGTGTAATTCTGAGGATGATGCAAGGTTTGATTTTAATGTTCAAAGTATGTATCTTCTAAACCTGACAGACGTGATAAAACCAGTCGTTGGAAGAAGGGTAAGCACAGGGGCACTGATAGCAGCCTTGGGCAAACTGTCTGCCGCCTCATTCATAAATATGCCTTTGTGCCCAGGTACCCATATTAATCGTAAACTCCGCAAATGACTTGGAGCCAGTGTGTACAAAGTTTTTAATGTATGCGACTCGCCGGGAGCAGTAAGTGAGGCGCACCGATAAAGAATCTGTGATTATTACCGCATTTGTCCTGGAAGCTTGTAGCTTGCAAAGCTAGAACAAAAGCTGGAATTCCGCTAGGAATGAGAACCAGAGACAACTGATCATTACTTTTCCTTCTGTCGTCGATTCTCGTTGCAAAGAAAAAGACTTTTCGAGGCTCCGTTTAACCAGCTTGGAAGCTTCCACTGATTTCCGCGATTATCCTTTCTATCGGGGCCTCCGCTCTGGGCTTCAGCCAGGCACACAGGTGCGGCGCGAAAACGACCGGCCTAGTAGAATTCCAGCAAGTGCTGTCCTGCACCGTGCAAATGCTCCCACGCACATGGCTCTCAATAGAGAATTTTAGTGCGTCCGGTATTCCGGCAAACGCGGGCGGTTTGCCGGATGAGCGGGGTCGTAAACGTGAGCGGCCACATAGGTGGCGCCAGCTGGTGGTGCAAAGCTGAGCCACACAAACACAGACCCAATTACTATATTCTGCTTAGCTGCTGGTGTAAATTTTCGCAGCAGCGTAATCGTGTTTACAATTACGCCGCTGCCGTAACTTTGCACCAGCAGCAAAGTGGAACGTAGTGGGTTACCGCAATTTTAGAACTGTGTTTGTCGGGTTGAGCTCTGCGCCACCAGGCGGCTGCACTGCCTCGGTCACTAACGTTTGCGCTCCCGCCGATCCGGCAATCCGCGCAAACCACATCCGTTTGACGGAATAGCGGGCAAGCTGAAAGTTCCTAATGTTCGACGGTGTTTGGCCCCAACGCAGACGACTACTTTGACCCACGCGCCCTATTCGCCAGATTTGGCTCCTGCGCGGACTCCTTCCTGTTCGGTCGGATGAAACGGGACTTCGTTTCGTAGATGTCGACATAGTCAAGCGCAATGTCACGACTGCGCTAGCAAGTATAAAAGAGGCCGAATTTGCAAGGTGCTTCCAACAATGGAATCAACGTCTGGACAAGTGCATCAGTACTGATGGAGACTGCTTTGAGGGTTATTAACATTGTATTTAAAAATGACAGTGCCCATGCTTTTTACCAGGAAATTCCGGTTATTTTGGGGTTCCCCCTCGTATGTCTTGCAATGCGCGCAACCTCATTTCCAACACAAAGAGATTACTGCGCTTACTTTACATTATTATTATTATTATTATTATTTCTTGAGATTCATCAAGAAAATTTCTAGTTAAATTTCGTTCATCATCAAGCAACCCTGCGTAACTTAATTTCTGTTTATTGTCTTTAACTGTTTCGTTGCCTTTGATTTATTCATTTAATCTTTTTTTTTAAATTTTGCAAATACCACCTATTTCCCCCCCTCGCTGTGGGTATGTGCCATAATAGGAAAATCATCGTCAACATAATAATCGTTTTTCCTATCCTTCATACCCAAAGTAGCCTGTCAGCGATCAAATGAATTAGGCACGATAGGACAGTCTGGTGAGACGCCAATTAAAATGCTTTCAAAAAGGCGTTCCTCACGCTCTAGCCTTGTTGAGGCTAGAGACAACGTGACAACCTGTTGAGACAACGTGACAAAAAAGACAAAAAAAAAAGACCCACCCTGTATCGGCGTGTTGGCGCTGGACGTGCTTTTCGTGCAAAATAGATAAAAAGTTCGCGAATGACAGTATATTGGTGGCTCAGAGCCCTTGTCGATAATGGCAATAACGAATCCAGGTGGCCTTGAACTATGAAGAAGAGAAAGAAGCTCTCATCGACACGTTCTTCGCGCTCACGCGTGCTGCCAGATTCCTCGCGGCGACGTTCGTCAGGTTCATCGTTCCATCGCGAAAAAGGAATCAAGGTCTAGCAGCCTTCGAGTTCACCGCGGTTCAACATCCAATAGCGCCATCTTGTTCTAGCCAACCCTTTCAGCGGGGTATATAGGCGCTACGGCTGTTTGTGAATTCTTTCCAGGCATCGCATGTTCCTTTATAGCCCGAAGTCGAGGCGGCGATCCCTTGTGACCCCCGCGTAGACATTTCACTGGACAGTGAGGTCGGTAGCAGAGCCCGCGTCACGTCAGCAATGGACGGCACAACGGAGAATCCCTATTCCTATTTACGGCCGCGACCTCTAAAAATGCCAAGGCGAGCCCTGGATCATATCTTGTTCCCGAACTGCCCACGGTTCCCCGAGCTAGACAACATAAAGCTCCCCGAGACGGATGCGAGTCAACGAGAGGCCACCGGAGCATCTGAAAAGACGTTCACCGCAGCTCCTGTGGTCGCTGCGCCAGCGCCGAAAGAGCCAGCGGCGAAGGCCCCAGCCGTCCGAGCTGTCCGCTGGTCCAGCGATCCACTGCCCGCACGGTCTAGTACCATGTTTACGGAAAAGGACAGGAAAATGGAGGCGTCGCTACCAGTAACCAAAGAAAATTCACCGGTCACGGCAAAAGAATCGCCGGAAGCGGACAAAAAGACTCCACCGGTCAAGGAAAAAGAGTCACCGGAAGCCTCCCAGAAGACTGAGGATAGTTCCGAAGAACGCGAGGACACAGAAAACCCAGAAGACCTGGAATCGTCGTTGACGTGGAAGGGCTCCGTAGCGGAGCAGAAAAACGCGCCGATGATCGTTTTCGCCTTCGTCGCCGTGTTGATCGTGGCCTTCCTGGTCATTACGTCCGTCCTGCTGGCCCGGCCGCCTGTCGACCATTATCGCGATGCTGATAGCACCGGAAGTATGCGTCCTTCGGGAGACGCCGGAAGAAAGAAGGGTCGAAGCGACGGTGAAGAGGCGGGGGAGGACGTGGCCGCGGATCTCGTGACAGCGCTACCGGAGACAGTCGCGACTCGCAAACGATCGTTCAGCCTCGCAGGCTACGGTGACGCCAACGGACTCGACGGGGACGCGACCTCCGTGGATTGCGACACCGAGTCGTGTCGATGGGAGAGCCGACTTGTGAACGATATGCTCAACGTGACGGCGGACCCGTGCGAGGACTTCTACGCCTACGTCTGCTCGGCCTCCTGGGAACGTTCCAGCGACGACCTTCCTTACAGGGCAGCAGGACGGGCCTTTCTGATCAACGAGGTCACAAGGTACGCCACTTCTGGTGAAATGTGATGCTACTATTGTGCCGCAGAATTTAGCATACGTACCCGCCATGACGGCGTAACGGGTGTGGTTTTGTGCTGGTAAGCCCGAGGACGTTGGATCGAATCCCGGCCGCGGCAGCCACATTTCAATGGGGGGCGAAACGCAAAAACACCCGTGCACCGTGCGTTGGGTGCACGTTAAAGACCCCCACGTGGTCAGAATTATTTCGGAGCACCACATTACTGCGTGCCCCATAACCATATCGTGGTTTTAGCGCGTAAAACCACACAATTTCTTAACTTAGCATACTTGCGACTTATGCGATGAATAACAGCCCAGTTTCAATGAGCATGCACGCACTCATGATCAGGCTTTCATCCACTAAAAGAACATTTTTTAGGCAGGTAAAAGAAGCTTCTCGTTCTACCTTGAGCCACACTTCCTTTACGGGGCGTACGACCCACATAGGAACAAAACCATGCTTTCAACAAACACCAATTACCTTCCACTGCTTCACCTGTAGCATTTTACGTTTATATGGTCATCTCGACCAGGTTAATGGCAGGAGCTGTTGCTTTGGGTGAAGGCTCTTAGCGTGCAATCGAAGAAGGCGGGAAGCCTACTCCTTAGGATCAAGAGCCCTCATAGCTAAGTTGATCAACTAGTTGATAGCTAAGTACGTCGATGCACTCCACCTCGGGTTATCTAACGCTAAACGGACTATCGGTGTACTGTCGCTCATGCATGTGGACAGGTGCACGTGGTGCCGCCGCAGTCAGGTATCAAAATTGTGGCTGCGTGTTCTAAACGGCAGTATGCCGTTAGGCTGCTGCAGAAAGCGAGAAATAGAAAAAAAGGTAACTGAAGAAGGCAGTTACATCGTTTTAGCTTAGACCACGATACGATGAATTCAGGCAAACCACCACGATAATGGCCAGATACGTTGACAGCTAGATGCGTTGAAGGGCCGTCGAAAGTCTTCGTTATGTAATGCTATCGCCTTCAGTTTGCGTATTGTTTAGTAGCCAGTATGTCACAGCCCTAACTGCGCAACAAATACATTCCAGGTACTTCCAGGAACACGCTCATTCGGTGCCACCCGCTGCCACAAGAGACGTCATTCACGGCGAGCATAACTTCCTGGATCACTCTAGCATTGTGCTGAGTGGCTGTCTGGAGAACACGGTGCCCAAAGGCGTCGACCGTTGGGACGGCATCCGAGGCCTACTCAGAGACGTCGGTCTTGAGGAGTGGCCGTACGTCGAACCGCAGCAGCAGTATTTCCAGCTCGAAAGGGTCCTGAAGCTGATCGACCGACAGATGGCTGTTTTTCCCATCGTCTACGTCTTTTTGCAGAAGCTGTCCGACGGTGGTCCTTACGTCCTTCATCTGGACGCACCGAGGGACTTCGTGTGCGTGCAGTACAAGATGCAGAAGACGGACAAGTCTCTTCCTTACAAGGAAGTCATCCGGCAGACTTTGACACTCTGGAAGACGCTGCCCCGAAGCGGAGCACTTGCCGATGACGTCATACACTTCGAAGCGCAACTGCTGGAGGCGTCGAAGCCTGTCGCCAAGCCACTGTGGAGGAAAGACGCCGTGTACCCCATTAAGACATTCCCGCAGCTTCCCAATTTCCACGTGGACGCTTACCTTTCACACCTGCGGCGACGCCATTCGGACGAGGTTGTGGTGCTCAACGAGGCATACGTCAGCAACCTCTCGGCCATCCTGCGCAATCCCACTCCGCGGACTATTCTCAATTTCCTCGGCTTCCGCGTCGTCGGGCAAGTGGCTCCGCTGCTGCCGCAGGAATCGATCCCGCTAGGCCTGGTGCGCATGGGCTATCCAAGCTTCCAACATCACGTGAATCCCAGGACTCAGAGTTGTTTCCACCTGGTCAATCGACTCTTCCCGCACGCCATCCGGTGGATCTTGCGGGACATACTCGCCAAGACACCCGACCTGGATCGCCAGTGGGCCGTCACGACCAAGAACATGGTCTCATCGCTGGCGCACACCTTTCGCGAAGGCGCCGTCTGGACGCAAAGCGTCGACGTTGCCGATAGCATCACGCGGCTCAAAGCTCTGCAGGTGGCCTACCTCGCGGGCCGGGAGAGCGAAGAACGACTCGACGAGTACTACGCGTCCGCGAATCTCACGTACGGACCGAAAAATTTAGTCCGCTACTACGGAGAGCTGCTGGCCATCAGTCTGTACAGGTACTGGAGTTCGAGCACGGGCGACGGCAACTACGACGCGCGCCACAGCCCGCGCTCCAGCGACCTCGAAGTCGCCTGGACACGCGCTCCAGAGTCGACGCTCGGCGTGTACCTGACATCGAGCGGCGTGGCCTCTGCGGCGCTGGTCACGCGAGGCGGGTACCCATCCACGCTCTTCCCGCTGCTTGCGGCCGACGTGACGCGGGCGCTTTTCTCGTGCTCGCTCGACGAGCCGCAGTGGTCCAGCTGGACGCGGGACCGGTTCGGCGAGCTCCGGTACTGCCTGCTGAAGCGGTACAAGCGCGGCGTGCGCAAGGTTCGCCTCTCCTCGAGCAACGTGCGCTACTTCCTCGCGGAGATCCTCGCGGACAACGCCGCGGTCAAGCCCCTGATGACGGCCTTCCGGCGTTTCTCGCACGGGACGACGCATTACGGCCCCGGCGGACGGCGTTTCTCCAACCGTACGCTGTGGCGGCTGTTCTTCGCCAACTACGCGGCCGGCTTCTGCGTTCCCAGAAGCGAGGCGGCGCAGGTCGACAAGCGCATGCGCTATCGTCTCAGCCTGCCGCCGAAGGTTCGGGTCAACTTGGCCCTCATGGACGTGGAAGAGTTCCGGGAAGCGTTCAAGTGCGGGCGCGAGTATGCGGCGCCCCAGTGCCCCGTGTGGAAGCGCAAGAGTGACGACGACATCGGGAACGCTGTTGAGGCATAGCGCGTGTGGTGCAGCACACGCTGCAGTTTGAGCGTGAACAGGAGGGCGTGCCTGATGAGAGCACGCGTTCGTGCGTCACTGCGCTCAGGCGTCGCGTGGACACTACATATTCACGCGTCTCTCGCGCTCTCGTCTAGCATCCGCTCTTTTAAATTTTAATCTTCTGCCCGGCGAGCTGCTGCGTTAATAAACGCGACAGCGTTAATAGGGCACATGCATTCTTGTCTTCTGTTGTCCGCAGTTTCTGCAAGAACAGTGGCTTCTGTTGCTGCCGCTTGAGCATTAGGCGAAAGCACACCACACAGGTGAATGAAAAGCGTGTACACGGTATAAAAGACAACTGTAAGTGGCCTTGCGTGATCCAAAACGCACTACACTTGCTCAATATGACACCAACTATATGCACGCTAAACGTGCAACGTGTTGAGTCTGCCGGTAGAGTATTATGAGAGTGTGTGCCCTCTTCAATTGCGATATCCAACTTTATCATCAACCTGCTTAACAGCAGAAAAAAGGTCTCTCCTACAGTACCGCGTCATATATATATATATATATATATATATATATATGTGGAAGAGAGAGAGCTCGTAGACCGCACCATTAATCATCGGTCTTTCAAAGTTGCGGCTGTAATTTTTGCTTTCACAGTCTTGCATCGCCCTTAGCTTTTTTTCGCGTCTTCGTTAGCGTCCATGGAAAGTTGCCGAACGAGCGTAGGTTTGTACAATAGAATGCAGCGATTACACGCTTTTCAAGAATATCAGCAAACTGCTGTTAACAGCTTGAAACATCTGCCGAATGCGTTACAGTCCACTTGTATGCTGCAGATTTGCTTCTCTTAACCATGGCTTAAAGCTTACTATACTAATGTTGATGCAATTCCCGTTTATGGTGGCCGCATTGCGAATAGAGCTGAATGAAAAAAAATCATTCTCACACATTATACTCGGTGCCAAGCCCTCCACTGAAGAATGAATGAATGAATGAATGAATGAATGAATGAATGAATGAATGAATCAACCAACCAACCAAAATCGGCGATGAAAATCATTCTAAACGCGGTCACGGTAACCAAAGATCATTTCAATCGATGGATGACTCAGCCAAAAACTCGGCGATGAAAATTGTTTAATACGCGGTCATGGTGACCTGAAGTCGCTCAATTATTCAACAATCATTTACTCTGACTTTACTGCCACATGCACTCATCGTAATCGTTGGCACTGTTAAACTTCTCGATGAAGAAGTGCATCAACTTCTTCAGGTAGCGCACGCGCGAGTAGGCGCCGTTTCCGCACACGTTTCCCGGATCGTCCAGGTTGACGTCGTAGATGGCCAAGCCGTACTTCGCCGCGGTTATGAGCCTCTTGCCCTTGCATAACTGCAGAGAGAACAGCAAAAGGAGCTGGGTAAGCTTCGTTTCAAGGAATTCAAGAAAGCGCGGAATAACGCTGACTCTGGTCAGCTCTGTTGGAGAAATATGGGAGAGGCCTTTGCCCTGCAGTGGGCGTAACCAGGCTGATGATGATGATGATGGTCTACTGATTCCATGGAAAATTACACGCATATAAAAGATTCACCGACGATTGCGATACTCCCTAGTACGAAATTTGAGCGCAGCTGTATACGTGTTTTCACGATATATTGGCTGGCGCAGACAATATGTCTCGTGCGGCACGTTGCAAACAGAGCGAAGTGTGGCGCGACTGCCTCGCTAATGGGGAGATCGCGAGACAGCGCGTGGGTGACGTGCAGGTGCGTATCACAGCAGCCGCAGCTGACAGACCCACGCTCACGCAACGCTTTATTTCCACATATGGTATCGGTGGCGTCACCGGTGAACAGACGACGCGCGCTACTCTGGCGCCATCTCGTAGCCGTCGTCGCCGCGAAGCCCGCTTTGCGCAGCACTGCGCTTCTCTCGCTTTTGCCTTACCATCCTCCTCCGTTTTCCTCCTCGCGCTCTTTTCGCTATCACCGTCTTTCATGCGCGCTCTGCGTTCGCTCTTTCATTCTTAGCTGTGCTCGTTCACTTGGTTACGAGGACGCCGAGGAACGACGACGCCCACGCTCGCCGCAGGAGCGGACGGCTAAGAGCTGCGCTCTCAAACTGGACAAGACTAGCACTTGCACAAGATGAAGGGCATTGTTTCAAGAATGCTCAGTGACTTATGTCTGTCTGCAAACGTTTTAAAGTGAAGTGCGGACGTTTGCATCAGCAAGTCTGATCTGTTTTTGTTTCATCTCTGATTTTCCCTTTATATACTTGTGATTTTCCGATACACAGTCTTGTCCAATCAGATTTCGCGCGCGACGCGAATAGCGTCGTAAATTTTCTCCCGTACGCGAGGCACTATATATATTTACTCTGAAATGCAGTGACACGTGTACAAATAGCCGAGGGACCTGACCCGTGACAGCACTGCCCGTGACTGTTGACGACTGTTGACGGCTGTGCTTGCCGCTATCGTTCTGACTCGAGTGTATTCAGCGTGTATTTCTGTACGTAATTTCGCCCATTGAGGAGTTAGATTCTGAATTCACACATTTGGCAGTATTTTTTCTTCACTGTCACTACAACTTAACAATATATCTGTTCCAGAGCTGAAAACAACGCAAATGTTGCACTGTCCAATTCCGCCTTATTTACGCTTTGAGCCAATCACGGAGGGCGCAGCCACCCTAGCTGTGAACAAATCAGAGATTACAATAGGTGTGTTTTAATTTTGGCCAGCAACCGAGACAGTCTACGTAGACAGCTAAGGAAACGGCCGAGACAGCTTCTATGCCAAGTAATGGAACGTGTTTCGAGCCGTCTAGGAGACGCTTCTGCGACGTGACGCCACCTCGCGGTGGCAAAGAAATGCTGAGAAAAGCGCACATTATTTCTGTATTTCAAATCCTTGCGCCTGCGAACCAATGGGAAAACACGACGTGACTTACATTAAGAGTATAGAAAAGCGTGTCTACATTTTCTTGTTCGCAGACGACCTTCCAGCCGAGTTTCCGACAGCGCCCTGCTCTGCCATCTTGGTAGGACAGGAAAGTAGCCTGCATCGTTGATTACTTCGATGCTGTCTTCGTGAAGCTGTCTACTTTGACGTCCCCATGAGAAGTGGAACAGATTAAGATGGCCGCTATCCGCTTAGCCGTCTACTTTGCAGTCTACGGCGAGTATTAGAACACAGCCAATATGGCGAACTTGGCAATGTGGCAGTATTTGACGGTGTCCGCAATGACACACCGTTCATTAATTTCGCGCTGTTTTCAAGCAAGGACGTATAACTAACTCGACCCAACACTTCACTGATATGCCACGCCGAATGGTAAAGATGAGAGCAGTATATAGGGAGTTTGCATAGACGTCATCGTGGCCGCCATCTTGGAGTAATAATTGCGTAAACAAGAAACGTGACAGCAGGACAGGCGCGACCGTCAAATAGCAAAATAACGTACGCGCGATAATATGGTGTTGTGACGTCATTGTGGACGCCATGTTTGAGTTGAATTCTGGGGTTTTACGTGCGCAAACTATGATTTGATTATAAGGCGCGTCGTAGTGGAGGACTACGGGTTAATTTCGACCACCTGGAGTTCTTAACGTGCACGGTACACAGGCGTTCTTGCATTTCGCCCCTATCGAAATGCGGTCGCCGTGGCCGGTATTTGGTCCCATGACCCCGTGCTTTGCAGCGGCACACCACAGCCGCCAAGCCACTGCGGCGGGTAAGCCGCCATGTTTGGGTGCTATCACCACTAGCACGGTGAGATGCTGCGTCCATGACATCACGTGAAAACTACCCGTATAGGTACCTTGCAATGCAACGTATTCGTGTTTAGCAAACAACTGGCTAATATTTCTCATAGCAGACTTGCGCGTAATCACGGCGTCTGACCTTCGCCCGAAACGACCTCTCGTTGTCGTAAGTGACCATCCTGTGGATCTTCGTGTTGGCGTAATAGGCGCCAGTGGGGCTCTCCTCGCGAAAGCCCGCCGACCAGTCTTTGTTCTTGCAGACCTGATTACCAGAAAAGACAACAGCAAACAAGGAGGAATCAACATCACGTTGTGATGACGATCGGGGTTTATTGGCGCAAGGGCCAGAAGTGACCAAAGAGCGCCAAGGCCATGATAATAGATTGCCTTAGGTAAATCAATAATGATAATCGAGACGTGGATGAAATACGGCTGTACAGAGGCCTAAAAATATTCGCCTGAAAGTGGGTAAATATATTTGTAAACGCTAGACAATATACATGACATATGCTATGGAGAAGAGATGTAATACGAAGAGGTGATGTCACAAAATATGATGCTACAGGTAGCACAACTGCCTCACCAAGGCCCTTAACCACAAGGGCGCGGAGACGTGTGCCGTACAGATCGCTACTATCGCAGCATCTCGTGAGAGGATGTGCTACGAATATCGTGCTTGTCTGCAGTCAACGTTCCACCAGGGAACTCGTCTAAATTGTGGACTTTGAGGGATGAACTTTTCTGCTGCGTCAATGATAAAAGCGGTAAAATATGACACGGCATGATCTATACTAAAATTACTTATAAAGCCTCGCGATATGTACATGGATTCCTTAAATAATTTCCAATTAGCTTCGGCTAGTTCCCAGCGAGGGACATGCGGATGGGAGTCATGTCGTGTTGCCAGGTTTAGTGTTACTGGGAAGCGGTCACTTCTAAATGGATTTATGGTTACATGCCATTCTATAAATCAGGAAATACAAATGCAGAGCCAGTCGACAGGTCTATTGAGGAATATGAATTATGATAAAAATTTTAATACGTTCGTTTCTTCTTATTGAAGAGGCACGCACAGGAGTTCAGGAAAAAGTTCTCTATAAGTCGACATCTCGGGTCACATCGCGAGTTTCCCCGCAACGTGTTGTGAACGTTAAAATCACCCACACGTATGTAGAGTTCCCGAATCTGATCAACGAGATTATAAAAATCAGTTTTTCCGAGATGATACTTTAGGGGTATGTATATAGAACATACAGTGACTAATTTATTAAACGGTATTGCCCGAACTGACACTGCCTCAAGCGCCGTCTGGAGTGCCACATGCTGGCAAGCTGCATATTTGTCTGTAACTATTGCTACGCCACAGTCGTCTCGGTCTTTCCGAGAAATGAGGTATTGCCGGAGAAAGACTGTTTGTGTAGGTGTGTCTCTTGAACACACAGAACCTTTGGATTAAACCTGTGTAGGATTCATTTAACGTCATCGAGGTTGTGCAGGTGTCCTCTGACATTCCAGCTTAATACTTGTGTATCCATGTTTAATGTGGTTTTTGTGCCCCGTGTTTAAGAAAGAGGAGTTAGCTCCCAGAGCCCTTTCCGAGCGCTGTGATGCGAGGTTTGTCTCTTTTGGAGCGGTCGAGAGATTCGCGCCGCTCCTTTGGCGCTAAGGGCGCCGTCCGGATGAGTGCTGTGTCCATTATCTCTTCAGATGCTCTGGACACGCGCTCTTGCGAGGGGCGTGTTTGACGAGAAGGCCTCGTCTCAGGGCACGAGATCCTTGAGACAACCAGCCCGGAGGTCAATGGCCCCTTCGTCTGAGACAACAGCGCGGCGCTAGTTGCAGCCGCCACCGGGGGTGCGGATGGCGTCACTGACGCCACACTGTGTGTGGGCCGCACAGCCGCGGGAAGCCGTTGTGACGCACCACTTCGGCAAAGCTGTTGTTTGGCAGGTATGCTGCCCGCCTGCGTGCGTCTTTGAACGATATGTTTTCCTTGACTTTGATAGTTACTATTTTTTTCCCCTTTTCCAGGATGGGCGGGATCGCGAGTGTGCGGCGTGTTCCCCATCACAGTTCACACAGTGTGGATTATTTCTTGGACACTACATCTAGCGCAAGTCTGGCGGCCTCGGTAGTTCTGTGAACTGTGGCCAAATCTAGCTTTGGCAATTAAAGCATCGGAGAGGATTGGGGATGTACGGTCTGATCCGGATCTTTATGTACCCAACCTCAATGATCTCAGGTATAGCATACTTGATGCGAAAGTTACAATTCGATATTCTTGCCATCGCACCTCATCACTTTCTTGTCATTGATCACATTTTGATCGCTCTAGCCTTCCAGTAGTTCAGCTTCAGTCAGCTCCATGACGTCAGCATCGGAAACGACTCCGCGGGTAATGTTCATAGTGCGATGCGGTGTGACTGTCACTGGGAGATATCCGAATGACTCTGGATTAGACAGTTTTCCGTGTTTTTTTTTTTTGCGGAGTTCTAGAAGAACCGCTTAACAACTTGAAGACTATAACCTGAACCAGACGCTTCGGTCAGTGTTTTCGCAAGCAGAAAAGGTAAGATAATTCTGGCTGCCTTTCGTTTTTTCTCTGAATGTATTACATGAAATCGTGGAAAATTGCCAATATTTCGGCCTAAAAGCTTGGAAACTTCTTCGTTGCGCCCTCGTTTCTGAGGGCGATCAGATAGTAAGGTTAATTAACTTTCCATATGCAAAGGTAAATTGTTTCGCAGCAATGCCAGCCACCCGTCATGGAGCCCAACAAGGGGAGGCTGCAGGACGTGGAAAGGACATGTCCTGCAAACGCCAGCTGCAAACCACTGCTATAACTAAATACAGCATAACCAAGACTGTTTAGCCACACAGGCTTAACCCTTGCCGCCCGAAAATTCGGAAGTGAGAAGTGAGAGACAGGAAAAGGCAACTACCGATTTCCCCCGGGTGGGTTAGTCCGGGGGTGCCGTCAACGTGAAGCTGAGGCCAAAGAGGTGTGTTGACGCCGCCGAGGGGCCGTAGACGTCCAAACACCCTACATAGGCTCAAGCCCCGGAATCCCCTTTTCCCCGGACACGGCTAATCCACGCACGGTTACACGCGGGAGGGTCCAACCCTCGTGTGCTCGGGTACGTGGTGTCGCAACACACCAAACGCCTGCTCACGCAGACGCCCCTGCGGGGCATCCCGTTGTGGACTCGCGAATACATGACGTATACGGTGACTTGAAAACACGTTTAAAAGGATGCTTCGCGCCGGCAAGTGTACGTGGAGTTAACATGACACTTGCGACCTGTCATTTTGTAGCGTTAGATTTAGGTCTAAGCCTTCCAAGCCACAGCAAAAATACTGACAAGCGTCAGAGCGCACCGAATAATTTATATAACACTTGTTTCTGCGAGCCATATTGGGTTTCCGTACCCATGTGGAGGAGGAGGAGAACAACTTTATTGACTCATAAATCTGAGTGGTGTATATGGGTGGAGCCCCTATTTAAGGGCCCCGTTGGCTTCTGCGGCTCGCCTGCCCTGGTCGAGGGTCGCCAGCTGGCTTCCCAAGTCCAGTTGGGTGAGTCGCGCCTCCCACGGCCAGTTAGCGAATGGGTCCGTGATTAGCGGTAAGACGGCGTCTGCCGGACGCCTTGGGCATTCGTATGTGATGTGCTGGAGTGTCGGTGTGTCTTCACAACATGTATATGCCGGCGACATTTGTCTTTGTGGTGGGTGCGACGTGGCCTCACGATACATCTGCTCGCACCAGTGCAATCGCTGTGGCTGCCCCACCCGAGCACAGCAGGGAGAAGCGCACGCAGCACTCTTGTTTACCATTTTTTTATGAGCCCCAGCATAACATTTAGCATTGATGCTACACGACGTCAGCAAATCCTGCTTCGTGTAGTGACACCACGATATTTACGAGATATTTACAAGTGTTCCCGAAACTTCCTGCTTACTAAAGGTGCACTCGACCGTTTCCTACCGTTCGCCAACTCGGTTTGCATGTGATGCGGAGCCTTCGCGACATTGGAGCCGGAGGAAGCCTGCCTGCCCCGGCCGAACGCTCGGCTTCTAATACCAGAGCTGTCGCAGTAGCTACGTGATCGGGATTCTGTCGGATCTCGATCGCACTCCCAGGTCGAAAGTGAGAACGCCTCTGGCTGCTGCGAACTGAGCGGCGCTATGAATGAACTGTAGGCGAATGTGTTTTCAGCGCTGGATGAAGGGGGGGGGGGGAGGCTAAGGGGGCTGCCGCCCAGGGCCTCACCGCGGACAGAAGGACAAGGGGGCCCATTTATTCTAACCTGCTTAGTATATGCAACCATGGGCAATGGAACTTCGAGCGACATGTATGAAACGAGAAAACCATGCAGAACGAGCAGACGGGGCCCCCCGCCTTTTCGTAGAGTTTATCGTAGAAACCTACAATGTTGTACTTGACAGTCTAGGCTCTGCTTTGCGAGTGCGAAAGGCTGCCTACACTGAACTCTGCAAAAGGTTCGGATTCTTAAAATTGCTGACAGAAGTTGGGAGCGAAGCCTCTCTGGCACAGCAGGCTAAATTGGTGAAAACCTACAAAAATGATTTGGAGCCAGCATTTTCCGCTGAAATCGTTCAGTTTGCAAACTTTCTGCACAACCCTGTGTGCCAGGACACGAGTCCCCTGGGAATAATGAAGTTGCTGCACAAAATAAAGCTTATTGATGTGTTTCCGAACCTTTCTATTGCTTTGCGAATCTACTTAAGCATACCCGAGGCAAACTGTGAGACCGAACGATCGTTTTCCAAGTTGTCGCTGATAAAAAAAATCGCCTTTGTTCGAGCCCCCTTGACAAGGTGAACTCGCTTGCTATCATGTCCATTGAAAGTGACCTCCTCCGCGATCTATCCTTCGAACAGTCTATATCTGATTTCTCCAAAACGAAGTCGCGAAAGATGCCATTTTAAAAGAGGACTGTTTGCGCTATACATAGATAGTTCCAATAAGTTCGTTGTGTCGCCTCCCAGCCTCCACGTTGCCAATGAAACGCTGAGCAGTGTAATTTAAGATATGCAAATATTCGTCGTTCGTCTCTTGTTTGTTCTTTTTGTGATATTTAGCGTGCTTATAAAGAACTGTACTTTTCTTGTTTTTGATAGTGCCACCCGTGGGGTGCGATCTTGTACGCGTTCCAAAATAGAACGGAGGCGGTTCGTTCTTTACGACACGAAATAGGCGGTATCTTCCGTTCCGTTCGTCCGATAGCAGACGACACGGAATGACTGACAGCAGATATCACGTCACAATTGACGTCATGGCGTTCGGCACGGTTCAAATTGACGAACCGTATTTGGCTCGGTGGAACGAACCGCCTCCGTTCTATTTTGGAACGCGTACAAGATCGCACCCTTGGTGTCGTCCTTGCTTGTCTTACCTTTAACGAAAATATTTTCAAATAATGTTTTGTAATTACAGTTGACAATTTTCATCTGTATTCTAGTGCATTTTTATGGTGTTTGTATTGCCTTAAGTATTGTATATATCTATTGCATATTTATAGAGTAACATGTATAACGATTACTGTAGTCTGATGCTTGAAGTTTAATAAAGAATGTGTTGGATACAACCATGCGTCTCATCATGCGATTAAACTTAGTGATGCAAACAAAGCCTACCTTCAGAAGGATCGACATGTGAGCTGTGTTGTCTTTTCTACGTTCTTGTTCGTCTTGAGTGCACTAAACCTTTTCTTAAGGCCTAGCTTTTGCTGAAAGCAGAATGTAGATTAATCACAAAGGCGAAGCAGAATGCAGATTAATCACAATCGCGAAGGATATGTGTTGGTGTTTACAACAGCACGCGTTTCAAGCAAGTTTTGTTGTTTTGCTTATAATAATAACAATAATAATAATCTCGTTGGTCGCACTTAGTTCTTTTTAATTTGACGGAATTAGAATTAAACATGGCATCTTTCCAGTAGCGTAGCAGGAAGCAGGGAAAGGGGGCCTGACAGTATAGGGAAAGGGGCCTGCATGCGCATTAGCCCAGGGCCCCCATTTTTCTTAATCCGGCCCTGTGTGTTCTGACCGCTATTTCGATCGGCCGAATGCAAACCGTCCTGCGAAAGCACCTTCGAAAGCGACCAGTCGCATGTGTCATAGGTAGCATCATTTAGCATGCGGGGAGCTTGTCGTAAGAGTGTCTACAACTTCGAAGGCATGTGTGTAGGACACATACGTTTGAGAGAAAGGACGGATGGAGGGACGGAAAGCGCAAACGCATTTATGAGCTCGTACAGATGCGCAGTAGCGGTAACGCTGCACCGCACACCTGGCCAATGTCGATGTAAGGTGGCTCGTCCTTGTTGTAGTAGGTGGCGGCAAGGATCTCATACTTGGCGTCCTTGACGGGCGCGTAGTAGCGGGCGCCGGTTGCCACCGAAAGGAAGAACCGCGTGTAGCCGAGCTTTTGTTGCGGAAGCTTTCCGAGAGCCCAGTGCGCCGAATCCTTGAAAACACACAATGTGACAGCACATACCGGACGCCGGTATGGATTACCGACTGATGCGGTTGGGCGTTTCCGGTTTCTAATTATCGAAAATTCGATGTAAGTTTTGTTCTTGCTTTTTTTTTTCCTTTCTTTTGGCAAACATATTTTTCCAGGTGATCTTTCACTAGCTTTTCTTTCTTTCCTTCTGCTGAATGATTCACGTAGAGCCAGTTTTTCTTTCTTCTTCTCGATTACAGTTTAAAGAATTTCGCAATAATTAAATGCTCGCCCGTTTTATTGAATTACTGACTCTTAGGTAAATGACTCGTGGAATCATCTCGCTATTGGGAAATCGAAGCTATAGTCGATGTCCACGGTATGTCCATTTAACATGTATTCCGAGGCCAGCTTTGAGATATCCATCAGCAGACTTGTGCAAAATGCATCATCGTTTCGTTTACATTGCCAGGGAGTTTTCCTTCCAAACTGTGAAAACGAGCTACGTGGAACACCAAATTTATTTCGCGTCAGAATTTGGGTACGATTAGCTCTAAATTAATGTTATAGTCTGAAGATTCCTTTACAGTTAACGGACATATATTGAAGACTGTCTTCAATTACATCATGTGTTCCATAAACTACTGGATTAAAGAGTTCGTGAGGTGTATTTAAATAACAACTTACTCAGTTATCACCATGGAATTTTTCATTTCTAGCAGCGCGAATAATGCGTTGCAGAAAAAAAAAAGCTAACTTTACTGCGCTGTCTTTATGAATTACCAGCTGAAAGAAGCTTACATTAAAACGCTTCGCATATAATTTTTCAGCAGTTTCTATTTGTACATAACATGCAACGTCAGCATAGTTTTCTTATGCTGTAAAACATCAAAACGAACTCCCACAGTTGGTTCGAGAACGTTTTCTTTTTCATATCATGTTCACAGTCCAAAGCTTATACTGTATACAAATGTTAAGCAAAACGCTGTTTTTCGCATACTTCACATATATCGCATTTCGCTATAATCGAAATGCACAAAACACGACAGAAGCGCGTTCGATGCGGTTTCAGTCTTAGGATATTTAGGCTTCAGGCTTACCAGATTATATGCGTATGTTTGCTTGTTTAATATAAGCGTCGAGTTCCAGAAGCTTGGTGGTACGACTTGACCGTGGCCGCGGTCATCGGACGTCATGTGCCCGTACACGACCGCGCCATGAACGTGCATCCTTTCCCTATGGAGAAACACGTCATGATAATCTGCGAGTCAAGACATATCATCTACTGCTGATGTATATACGAGTCTACAGCATCTCCTACAGTCGAAACAGAACAGCACAACGACTGCTTTTTCTTTGTTGCGCTTAAAAATGTACTGACATAAAATTCATTGACCTGGCACATTTGTTTGTCTTTCTTTTTTTCGATAAATGAAGGCCCAAGCCCTACAGTTCCTAGAAAAACACGAGCAGCGTCAAGGCACCCTAGATATATCCCTATAATACTTGTTTCTACAAAGCAGGGGTCGAATTCACGAAGCGTTTCGTTCTTATAAGAGCTACTTGCTGTTGGATGGAGCCTTTCCTAACAATACGTCCAACTTGATGATTGGCCCAGGGACAAATGTTTATCTGTACAATGATGCTATTACATAAAAAGACCCTTATGAGTGCATGTTTCGTTGGTATATCGCGATGGCGAATATTGCGAGTTATAAGCCACCGTCAACCCATAGATTACATTCTTCGATCACAACACTTTCTTTCGTTCCTACGCCGTTTACGCGAATACACTTTGCCGTTTCAGTCAGCAACATAACTAATCGGAACTCTCATTTTCCTGTTGTTGTTTTTAAGCGTACACGTAATACACCACATGCCTCGAACGTGAATTTTAACTTAACTATCGTAACGTTTATGATGAAATATTATATAATTTAATAGAGCTCAAACTGGTAGCTGATATCACTGGAGATAAAAGCTGCACACACAGTTTCCGACTAACACGCAAGTATTTAGTTCTATAAATGCAAGACTAGTGAACATATTGCATGAGGAAAATATGGTTTGAGTTTTGGGTAATTTTATGTTAAAGTTACATTATTCTTTGTCAGCTGACCTTCGCGTTTCTTTTTTTTCTTTTGTTTAATGTATTAAACCGGCAACTAGCCAAATTAGACTATCGGCCTAAATATTTCTGTATATTTTCTTTTGTGTTGTTGAAATGAAGTTGCATTGAATCATTGATTGACTGACTGATATCATGGTCGATTGAATGACTGATCGGCCCACCCACACTTTTGACCCTGTCTTCGGGACAGGCCACCGGCAAAAACGCGGGCTCAACGCCGAAGGTCGCTTTTGATATGTGAATGCCATCGCATTAAAAAAACTCAGTGCCCTTCCACTCTGTGAAGAAGCATGGCCAGCGTACCTGTGTATGTGGGCCCCTTAATGGCCAACTGCACCTCCGCCGCGCGTCGGCCCGGTATTGCACTATCGCAGGGCGTGAGACCGGGCTAGTTGGTATTCCATGCTGAAGTGACTAGCGCAAGAGTGGACAAGGGACACTAAAAAGGCGACAAGGGCAAGCTTGACCTAGTCGACGTTTTAGTTTTCCGTGTCCACTCTTGCGCTAGTCACTTCAGCATTGCACTATCTTCGGGATTGAGCCCCGTATGGGGAGTGCTTAACGCCTGCTTCACCTCCACCGCGGGTCTGCCCGGCATTGTACTATCTTCGGGATCGGCCCACGTATGGGGAGTGCTTAACGCCTGCTTCACCTCCGCCGCGGGTCGGCCCGGCATCGCACAATCTTCCGGATCGGCCCACGTAACGACGTTTTATTCTAGCAGGGCCGCGTCAATCACGGCGCGTACTAGACAGCACGAACGCAGGCGGCGTCTGACGCCAACGCCGAAAGAGAAAGCCCGAGTTTTTTGTCGACGCACGGACACGATCCTAGGGAAACTAGCCGTTAACAGCATCGCTGTGAAAATAATGTAACAACATGGCTGTGTCTACAGGCCGCCCACTTCGGCCGTGATTCGCACACGTAGCTTCCGCTCCGTCGCGACAGCAACAAATAAATGATAAAACCAACCTTCGGATAGTATAGCTTGTCACGCTGACGGCAAATCATGCATGAGCGATGTTTTACCGTTATTATCGCCATCATCTGTTTGCTTTGATGTTATGCGTGAGAAGAAACGCCACCGAGCGGCGAAGGTGCTTTGATTTCTATATATCAGATGGCGCCACAGCGTTTAGCGCTGGTCATGCGTTGGCCAAACTTTCCCACTGCCACAGACGCGGACTGAACAGAATGGGCACTCACACACATTCTCGTTTGTCCGCGTCAGTTGCACTGGGAAACCGTGGTAATGCAGCACCAACTAGCCGAGCGCTCAAGCTTGGTGACGCGATTGGCCATGCAGAGCCCAGTTCTAAGAGCTCAGTTCTACACAGCATGATCTGCTCAAGCACGGTACGCGATGTCAGTGTGCTGAAACCTTGATCACGTGGCTTGTCGGTGGCACGGCTCTGCGACGAGGCAGCGTATGCGCAGTGGGCCTAACACATCTCGGCAACGTAACACGCAGTGCTAAAACGCACCACACTCTTAGAAATGCCTGTAAAAAGCAGAAAAAGAAAAATATATCGTACATATTATATTTACATATACACAAATAACCAGCCTGCACGGCGAATCGCTTCGCAGATTTCACTTTAATGACAGACAAATAACCGGCGTTTTGCGCCTCATTTATGTAAAATAGAATAGACACACGTGCGATGAGGGCTACAGATAAATGGCCTGTAAAATGTCTGGTATTCCATGGCAGCTACGGATGTGCAAGCCCCACATGTGTATACATGCGCGGCTTCATCAGGCTGTTCCTTCTGTGCAACTCATAAATCACAACGTTGAACATTTTCCGCTAGTGTTCAACGTACGAGGAACGTTCCGACATTAAGCTTCGTCATTTTTTTTTTTTATGGAGAACATGGTACACCAAGTGAAACATAAGAATCCACGCCCGTTGCTGGTTCAACGACGGAAGGAGCGTCAGCGGAGGAGGAATTACGCATGCGCAGAACGCCTAAGAAGAGAGAGTAGCAGCAGACCGGCGGTGCCCGAAGTTATTCGAGTAATTCGCTTCGGATGGGAGAGATTGGATCACCCGACCTACAGCCCCGCCCTTGCGCCATCGGACTCTTGGGACGTCACTTCCAAAACAATGCTGAGGTGGAGCACGCTGTGCGACATTTCCTTGTATCGTAGGGCACCGAGTTCCACCAGAGTGGTTTCTTCAAACTGATTGCACGCAACGACAAATGTCTCAATGTCGGTGGCGACTATGTGGGAAAACAGTGCAAGGTGTATAGTTCATGATGCCATGGTGTATTTTCTTTTTGGCAATAAAGTTCCCGAGTGAGAATAAATGACGAAACTTACTTTCGGAACGTCCCCCTTACAATAACGGCAAATACTGCACAAATTGAGAGTCATTTTATTCTGTTGAGGCAGATTAGAGAGCGTCTGTAAAACAAAACTCATGGGTATAAGCTTGCAAATACGTAAGCGGAAAATTCCGTTCAACGAGGAAACATGTAATATAGGCACTTTTTTATTATATACTTTACCAGACATTTTTGAAAAGTTTTCTTTGAATGTACTTCCTGAAACTTTGCTTTAGCATAGCGCGTTACCGTCCTGCCGGCCGCTGCCGCTATACCAATTCCCCACTATTGCATATTAGCGGTAAACTTCGAGCACACACAGCCGGTGACCGGCGGTATCGGTCTTCCCGTTTTTCCACATTTAATAATAATAAAAGAAGCATTTAAAAAGAATGCGTACAGCAGGCTACACAATCACCCAAGTATGCACTAACCGGCCCAATTTAGCGCTTTCATGATGCTAAACTAATATCGTTTAAGTTGTTTCCTTCCAATATGAAAAAAAAGCACCTTTAATAAATGTTACCGTGTTGTGAGCTTAAATACAAATATCGGATACAAGGCTAATTGCCAACGCTGCCAAAATGCAGACGGGAGAGCGTGCTCACCTGATGTTATTAAACGCGTAGTTCAACCAAGCTTCGGAGACGAAGGTTTCGCCGATAAGGAAGAAACACGGTCGCGATGGCGGCAGTCCCTTGTGAAGAATCTTGCTCACATCCTGAGAAGGCATGATGGCGGAAGAAGCCAGGTAACCACACAATCGCCGTATTCCCGAAAGGGTCTCTGAGCACTTCACGACTCCACACTGAGTATATATATAGGATGCCTCAATGCGCGCCGCTTCTCTCGCTCCGTGCGGCGGGCAAGGAGGACATCGACGCACCCAACACTGAGTAAAGTTCCTCAATGAACACTGAGCGGCTTTAACATTGGGCGGAACACAGTGCCGCCCCTCCACTGAAGCAGGAGGCACTGCTCTTCAGTAGCTTTCGTCGGGTGGTGGTGGTAGTGGTAAAAACTTTAATTCGTCAACAGAAAATGATTTATGAGATTAGATGTAGGAAGTCATGATGGCTTCGTGAGGTGGCCGTCAGACCGTGTCTTACGGCGACTTCTAAAGCCCAGGTCACGGCCTGCAGTTGAACCGCAGGTTCCAAGCTGGTCACCGCAGCCTCCCACTGCTCTCGGTTGGATAGCTGCCATTCGGCTCTAGGTTTGAGCTCAGGGCATCTGTGCAAGATGTGTGCTAAATCGGCTTTGTCGGCCTCGCATAGCGTACATTCAGGGGAGTGTGTCCCTGGGTAGACTATGGATAGTTTGTACGGGTTGGGGAAGGTGTGTGTTTGGAGTTGCCTCCACGTCGCCTGCTGGTTTTTGGTTAAGGAATTGTCAGGGGGCGGGTATTCGAGTCTTTCGTTTTTATAGTATTGCGTAATTTCGTGGTAGGTTATCATGCGCTCTTTTGCTCCTCGCAGGATCGGTTGGCTCACTGCCCGGTTGACGAGTCCTCGGACGAAATCGTGAGCCGCTTCGTTCCCGGGATGGGACAAGTGCGCAGGGATCCAGATGATTTTGATCTGGGGGGGGCGTGAAATGTACTTTCTTCAGAATTTGTTGCGCCGGTTCGTGGTTTCTGCCTTTGGCAAAATTACGCACTGCCGTCTTGGAGTCGCAGGAAAATTATTTTGGCTGCGGTATTTGTGACAGCTATTGCTATCGCGGCTTCTTCCGCTTCTTCCGCGTGCCTTCCAAAAATGGTGACCGCGGTGATAGGTTTGAGGTCGTTTCCTACTACCCCTGCGGAGAAAGCGTCGCGTTCTCCGAGTTCGGCTACGTCTACGTAGACCGCCTGTAGTTCTTACGACCACGGCCCCTGAGATAGGGTGCCGCGACTGCCACCACCCAGTCTCGGGGGCCATGCTTCGACGAGGAGTTCCGTAAAAAAACCCAGCTCCTGTGTATTCTGGCAGACGGTGGCAGCACGTTGTTACGCAATGTTCGCGCAAAAATTGACATGCGTTGCCACTAAAGCACAGTGCACTACGACGTCGTGCAGTCGAGGGACGGCGCATCAAAATGAGCAACGTGTTGGAATAAATCAAAGCAGCGGGCTATAGCCATTCGAAGCCGAATATTCGGCAGATAACCCACCTCACAATAACTCTCGACGGCAATGCGTGTGGCATTGAATCAGTATGGGGATACAACTTATTGCCACAGTCGAAACGAGTTATGTATGAGGCGTGTACTGCATCGGCACTCCTCTGTCGCTTCCTTAAGTACAATTGGCGCCGTCTAGCGCCGCTGCCGCGAAGCCTGCGCGTGGCCTCCTAATGCATGGCGCGACGGTGCGCGCGAACGCTTAGAAAGGAGTCGTGCGGCAACAGGGCTCCTCTGTCGCACTTTTTAATGGACAAGCTCCGCCATCTAGTGACGCTGCCGCGAAGTCCGCGCGTTGCCTCCGAGACTAGAAGCGAGGCGCGCCGATACCTGCAAACGCTGCTCCCTCGCTTGCCGCGCACTCAGTGGCACATACTCGGTGACTCAAGTTGGCTAGAGGGTTTATTGAAGAGCGGCACATTACCCAGCTACATTCGTGCCACAGCTAGCTAAAGCGTTTGCGTGAGATACGTTGATTGAAACGTGGCACATAGCCAGTGTATTTGTCGCGCACCCTGCTAAAACGTCGGGTTGCCGTCCTTGAGGAACCCTTATGACGTGGGTTCGATCCGCTCAGCATTGGATAAATTCAAGCAATCATTTTCGTCGTGGAGGAAGGCCACATTCCCAGTGGCACATACCTAGTTATCCAAGTTGGCGTCAAAAGACGTTCACTGCACAAACCTCATGGCACATACGCAGTGACTCAAGTTGGCATCAAAGAGGTTCATCGAGGACCAGCACAGACCGAATGGTACATACCAAGAACTCCAAGTTGGCATCGAAGAGTTCCATTAAACAGCGGTACCTACTCAGTCGCGCACCTGCAGCGACCCATGTCGGCGTGAAAGGGGTTTGCTGAAGAGCCGGACACGTGCACCGGTCCTCTAGGGAATTTTTGCGCTAGTATGCGGCCTGACAAGGCCCCGCGCCCTCCCCGTCCCGGGCCAAGACAGCCCCTCCTAGAATTTGTTCTAGGTGTTCTAGGCGGCTTTGGCGAATGATCCACTTGTTCTAGGTGGGTTTGGTCAAGAGGCTGCCCTCTCTGAAACAAATTTCTGGCTACGTTCTTGAATGGCCAGAAACATACAGAATGAAAAGACGTAAGTTCACATAGAGCGTTAGATTCCTAATGATGTTCGACGGTTTGTCAGCACAAACTGCGAGTAGTAAGAGCCGATAATAAGCGCAGAAATAAAGATAACGATCTTGGAGGCATCAGCTACCATCCTGCTTCAAGGATCCATATCCATCCATCCGTCCGTCATCCGCACATACACATATTTATGCTACCATATAGTTTGCATGAAACGTAACTCACACGTTACGTTAAACACAGCAAATTCGACGACTGTGGCGCACTTTTTAAAATTTCAATAAATTGAAATGCATATAATTCTAAAATCATTACCGCGTATATGCACCTTGGGAGGTAATGAGCGAATACGAGAAACTAGATACGTTCTTACCTTCAGATAGTAAAACACCTTTCTGTACAATGTCTTCGTTACATGGAAGAACGGCAACGTGAGAAAGGCGTAGTGGTAGATCTTCTTCTTCCACAACTCTTCCAAGGTCGTCCTGGCGACGTCGGTCGACAGCAATTCTCGCGTAACTGTCATCGAACTGAAATATAATGGACGTCAGACTTATGGGGGTTGAAGAAATGAACTGTAATGCCTTTGTGTAAACCATAGTCGTACTTCTAGATGGTTTGCGCTGACGGCTTCGTGGCCGCAATGATGGTGTACTAGCATTCATTCGATGCGCATGTTTCTAGCTTGTTGCCTGCAACGCAGTGGAATGTGCGAATGGGGTCTTATTATTATGTTCGTGACGTCACGAGAATGCCATCTATAGACGCAGACAGAGAGAAGAACTATGCACACTCATAGCCCCTGAGACTACTATTTAATGATAAACGGACAACATGATCAAAGATGACACACTATTATCGAAGAAAAAAAAATATATTGGCTATTTGAACGGAATGCACAATTGGAAAAAAAAGTAAGATCAGGCTCTAAATTTAGTCAGTTTTTATGCTTGGTATTTTATTTTTTTAATACGAGTATTTGCGTGTTATATGGCGTCTTTGTCTTTGTGTCATAAAAAGCGCTCCAATGGCGAGTCCGGGTCTCTATGAAACTTGCGGTCCCGTGTCCTCGCACTCAATTTTGCCGAGAGAGCGCGTTTTCTTGGCCGTTCAACTTATACAGGACACCTCACTTTAAAAAAAAAAAAGTCAGATTTTCGCCCTAAAGGCGAAGTATCGATTGACATAGCAAACTATTAGACAGCTATACGAAGTAATAATAGCAGATTTATCGAACGTATAAGCTTGTAAACACTCGCTTACTAACTAAATTGACAAGCATGGTGCCACGCGCATGCAAGAAAACATAAGCGCATCTCACTCGATGACCGCGGACACTCGCTATCAAAACGCTGGCGTGAGAAAGTACGGCAGCAACAGCGAGTGCATTGACCTCCGTGCTGCCTCTCGCTTCAACGCGAACTACGCGGCGATGACACAACGTACACGAAGCTGTCAGCACTATGCGCGCTCTGTCCCCATCGCAGACAGCTTTCATGCTCGCCCGCACCATACCGCCGCCGAGAATGCAAGCCGCCGGAGTATAAAATGCAACCCTAAAACCCCTTGAAGTTCGTAAAGTAGTGCCACGCTTTGAAGAATGTCGCCTCCTCCTCGCGCGCTCTGGCCGAGGCCGCCGCCGCGTCGCTATTGGCCTAATAGTATCACGTGGGCCCTAGCACTTTGCTTCAGCGCCATTTTTGCTCGAGAAGCGTCTACGGAGTGGCGAGGAGCGCATGTTGACGCCGTTGCTACGCTCGAGCAATGTAGGCGGCGCCACGGTCGAGGAGGGAGCGCGAAAGAGAGGAGAAACGAGGAGAAGTGAATGCAAAGGAGGAGAGTGGCACTACCTTAAGAAGTTTAAGGGGCCTTACGCAACCCACCTCTCCCGCTCCGGTGCCGCGAGCGCGACGGAAAACGCGCGCTTCCTCCCCGCCTTCCTCCCTTGCGCGCCCGAGGTGGAACCGTCGGCTCACCCTCGAACGCATGCGCCTGGAGCTTCCACATAATTGCTGTCGCAAGAATAAACTCGCGTAATGCCTCAAGCACTCGTGCGAATAATACCTCGCGTATTTTCACAGCAAAGCTCACTTATGAAATTACGTTCAGCTTCCAAGCCGAAAGCGTTGAAAATCGGCCAGTTGCTGCACCAGCGCAATACTGCAATTTGCTTGCCGCTAAACTTAGCGGGTCATTTCGGTAGGCTATGCCGGAAGCCTTCCAGGGCCTGTGTTTGCAAACAAAATAATTGAGAACACAATTCTTCGAGCGAAAACAAAACAAAGCAAACAACCAAATTTGAGTGAGCTTTTGCTAGAACAATGTATAGTGTTAATCGCATCCAACTGCACGCATTCTTACAGGCCTAGTGGACGTGTTCAGTTGGGGAAAGTGGAGGGAGGGAGGGGGAAGAAGAGGTTTCACCGGCCGTGTCTTACCTATAGTCGAAGCTGAGACCGTATTCGGTCTTGGTATGATTGGCGGCCGCTTGTACGACGAGCTCGAGGTTTGCTTTGAACGAACCGCCGGAACCGTTCAGAATGGCGTGACCTTTCTCGTCCGCCTGGTAGAATACGAGTTCGCACAGGCCGTCCTCGGGCAGCTGCGATACCTCCGTCTGCTTCATGTCGGCGTTCAGGACACAGATCAGGGTGTTGACCGGAATGGGCTTCGCTGCGTGCAACAAAGGGAGTGCGTGTGTGTGCACACGCGAGAGGTAGGGGGATTGTCCTGTCTTTTACAAACATAGTTCCGAATCCCCCTTCAGTCGTCAATTAATTCCGCTCAGTGAAAATTTAGTTTGACCACATTTCTTGCATCTTTAGAATCACGAAAGGCATGCATCTGCATGCTCAGTGCGTTTCGTCAAGTTTACACAGTGCAGACTCTATGCGAGAAGGCTTTAGAGAAACGTCAGAAACGTCGAGCGGCTACGACAGAAAGCTGAGCTAGTTGGTAAGGATTCATTATGCAAAAAATAAGTGAGGTAGGGGAACATGGAAAAGGGCTCAGAGTACTAGAAATGAAGCCTAGAACGACAGAAAGCTCAGCTAGTTGGTAAGGATTCATTATGCAAAAAAGAAGTGAGGATAGGGGAACATGGAAAAAAGCTCAGAGTACTAGAAATGAAGCCTAGAACGACAGAAAGCTCAGCTAGTTGGTAAGGATTCATTATGCAAAAAAGAAGTGAGGATAGGGGAACATGGAAAAGGGCTCAGAGTACTAGAAATGAAGCCTAGAACGACAGAAAGCTGAGCTAGTTGGTAAGGATTCATTATGCAAAAGACACTTCTCTACTCTTGTGTCCTGTCTGCACGCCTCACTTCTTTTTTGCATAGTCGAGCGGCCAGTCGCGCGGCAATTTTGCGTGTATTCGAGGGCTTCCTTCACGCTCAGAAAACGGGTTTCATGTAGCACGTGTCGAGCTACAGCAAGCTGTATCGGGTGTTTTTCATGTTGCTCTACAATATTCTAATTGACACCTTCCATGTAATTATAATAATTGTTGAAATTATTTAATTATAGCCCGTTATCTAATTAGTCGGAATGCAAAAAAGAAGATAGCCTGAGTATCTCCAAGCGACGGCAAACAACATTACCTTGGTTCTGTCTAGCTACGTGCCATTTCCATGTTTTTTTTTTTAATTTTGTCCCAAGTTAATTGAAACACCCTGTATTTGGTCAGCATCGCTGTGAAGGTGGTGTGCTTACCCGTTGTCGTCGTCCCAACTAGGAAGAGAAATAGGGACAAGTCACAACAATTGCACACAGCAATGCATGTGTATGTGGACATTGCTTTTTCTGCTAACGAAAAAAAAATCGAAAGGCTCGCACTGCTCTATTGAGAGGAAGGCCGATAAAGACTTTGCAATAGCTAGATGCAGTGTAAAACACCGAACCGTTCTTTCTTATCTTCCTTGTGTCGTTCGTTGGCGTCGTCTATATCAAATGCGACTTTCGCGTGATAAAGACGACATTCGGAAGACTGGCAGCAGCGTGAATGAGCGCCTACGTCAGCACAATTCATTAAATTGAACACCTACCTTGCCATTCTGTCAGCACATTCTAGCGCTTGTGGCTGCAAGTGTTTAGTCAACACATATCTATCTATCTATCTATCTATCTATCTATCTATCTATCTATCTATCTATCTATCTATCTATCTATCTATCTATCTATCTATCTATCTAGATATATATATATATATATATATATATATATATATATATAGTTAAGCACAGGAGTCAGAAAATGTGTGAACGTGTCGAAGCTCTCTATATAATAACTGTATATATCAACTTTCTATGTCATTGCCATGTATTTTGTGAGCTGCAGGTGGTGATTTCCTTTGTGTGTATCGCTCTTATTAGACTCGAGTTGTTAAGACAGTGTAGGTGGCCCAGTGTCCATCTTTCCGTGTTGCTTTCCGTGTCGATCTTCAAGTGCGCAAGTGCGCGTACGTATATGCAGCGAGCGAACAAAAACTGAACTGCCATTTGCTGCGCCATTTGCTGCGCCATTTGCTGAGCGGAAGGGGCCAGCACTGTTAGACTGCAGCCATTTATCATTTGCCGGCACCTCGTTCCCGATATGCTGCTTTCTTAAAGTGATCTTCTGGTTGTGCTGGTTTCTGTGGTATTGTTCGAGTCGCTACACCGCATAATTCCTGCTCACCTGATGCACTCGGCGAAGGTGTCTCCGTTCTCGGCGCTGAAAGAAAGCGACAGCAACAACGTGAAGCGAGTGTTCTATACATGAGTCACATTTGAATCGAGTCCCGCGCAGAAACAAGTTGACTGCACTACGCTGAGCCTAACCCCAGCTTCGCACTCGTAACACTCGTCACATAACTCTCGAGCGTGCCCCTACTTAACCTGTGTCGAGCTTAGTGAAAATAGAGCGCCACTAAACACAGCGCGATCGACGTATTGACTTACATTCGGTTGTATACACAGAAGCTCGTGCTTCGATCGTGCTCGAAAAGTTCGAGATCGACAGAAAGAAAGGGCGGATTGGCAAAACAAACATTGTTCCTGGCATTCAACTGCTGTCGCAGTTAAAGAGAGAGAACTAAAGAAAATGTGAACGGGAATTACCAACACCTGACGCAAGCGCAAGGGCTTTGTCACATGACGCACCTTGTCGTGGAAGATCTTGATGCCATTTCTTCACCTCCCCCCCCCCCCTACTCGTCACATGCATGTTTAGAAGGCGTAGAAAAACAACGGCTTACTTGTAGTAAACTTGGTGCTCGCCACTTCCGTGGTATTTCCTTCCTTATCTGCAGTAGCTGAAGATAAGAATTAAGAGGAATGATTAACTCGATAGCTCCGTTCCAAATACATGGGAAGGGAGAAATGTGGTGACCGCTGCACCGATTGACCACTGCACCGATTTTGATTAGATACGTCGTGAATTCTGGTGGAGTACACGGGATGTTTGCGAATTGAAAGGTATAGAGAAGGTATTGCTATGGGGTATTGCCCAGTAAGTATGGAGTGCATTGGGGTAATTGCCACATGATTGACACGCTGGTTTGCCCCCATTTGTTTTCAATATGATGTTGGATAGCACAGTTCGGTATCGTGATTGTGCGTGGCAGATTAATGCAGTGTCCTGTGTGGTGTGTTTGTGATGAGTGCGATAAATGGAGTCTGTTGTTGGATATCGTGAGCCGGATGGAGAGTGTTATGAGCTTGTTCTGCAGGGTTCACCTGGCAGCAATTACCGTAGCACAACGGGTGACCGTTTCCACACCACACACCACCACTGTGGGCCAGTTATTAATCTACTTAAATCACGAAGATTTTCGCTCCCATTCTGAGCACGTCACTTTTAATGGAACAATGAGGCGCTTGGAGTGTGAATTGACATGTTTGAGTCACTTGTGTGCTTTAGTTAGCTAAAAAAAGTGTTATTTTTAAAATGTGCGGTTTGCTAGAGCTTTATGACAGAATATCGTCTTAGCATAATGTGGGCGTAGTAGTGTAGAAGTGTATTGAACTAAAGAATACGTTTGGTAGGATCAACGATAGCAGCAACGCGTTAAAAGTATGTGTATACAAACAGATAGCGCAGAGCTCTTAAGAGAGTGAACAACTATGTTACTATGTTAATAACTATCTGCTGGCCTAAGGGTGTCATAGCAGCGATTAACTACTTAACTACATTTTTTTTAGGATTTTGCCTCTTCTGAAATAAAATAGCAATGCAAAAAAAAAAGGCTGCTTCAACCGAACTGTAGATGATAACACCTCAAGATGTCACCACAAAACTAGTGCATGTGTGCTTTATGCTAAACATTCGAATGTACTTAGAGCCAAGTGCGTGATCCAACACTCTAAGAACAGTTGCGCCCTCTGGAGTGTACATTTTGCCACACAACAATAATCGTCTTCTTGCCCGCATTTCCTTTCTTTCACGCTGCGAGCCCGGTCGGTATACTTCCATGTCACGAACGGCATGCGCGTTCAGCATGACAGGGCTTTCTCGACAGGAAAGTAGCGAGCGCAGCGTTTTCAAGAAGGGAAATGCAAGCAAGACAGATGACGATTATCGTTGTGTGGCAAATATGCACCCCAAAGGCGCAACTGTTTTTAGACTGAACAGCTGAAAACAGTCAGACACACTTTAGATCTGAATTACAATAAAATACTTTAGATCTGGATTACCACCAAACATTTTACACGCTAACGAGGTCACCTTCAGTTATTTATTTATTTATTTATTTACCCTCAAGGCCAACGGCATTACAGAGGGGAGTGGGAAAACGTACAATCATAAAGGGAACAACAAGGTACAGTGAGTTAAAATAACAATTTCAAACAGGCATGAACTTAAACAATGGTGGTTAGTGCCTCGCGAAAACGTTGGTTATCAATGATAGATGCAATGTCAGCAGGAAGGTGGTTCTACTTGATTGGGGTTTTTCATGTTGCCCTACATTTTTCTCATTGAAACTTTTCATCTAAGTATAAGGTTTGAGAAGCTGATTAATTAAGGCAAAGCATATAATACGGCGGAATATAAAAAATAATAATCGGAGTATCTCCAAGCGACGACAACCAACGCTGCCTTGGTTCTGTACAGCTACGAGGCATTTGCACGCGTATTTGAATCTTGGTGCATGACATTTAGGACACTCTGTATACACATCTACTACGTGATCGCCGGCTTCCTACACTTCACACACAGTCTTTTCTTTCCACTTTGACACTCTTAACGCTAACGCATTAAAAAAATATCGCCCCCTTCGGGGATTATCTTGACCGCGGAAATAACTGTCATCTGTACTGCGAGCCTGCCTCTCTTTAATCCTGAGCACTTGGTACTTTCCAAGACACGAACGGCATAGGTGTATCAGCTTGACGTAGCGTTCTTGACTAAGAAAAAAAGAAAGGAAATGCACGCACGATAGATGGCGATAATTGCTTCTGCAGAACACAAGCCCTGAATGGTGCAAATTAGAGTGTTGGCTTTAAGAGGAAGCTTTAGCTCTGGCCTAACTCCGACGCGGCCTATTCAAATACATGTAAAACGCAAGAACGTTTTTCTGAGATAACCCCTGGGCCAATTTTAACGAAATTAATTGCATTTGAGAGAGAAAGCTAAATTCTAGTGACTGTTGGAAGCGCAATTTCGATTAAGTTCCTGAATTTTCTTAAAACGATTCTCAAATATTTGACCGTTTGAAAAAAAAAATTAGAAGCACGAAGTTTACAATTTCATAGCTCTGCATCAAGAACTGATATCGCGGTTCTGTAAACGGCATTCATTAGACCATTCAAAGCGGACAAATTCGATATGTCATTTTACATCTTAAGTGAGTTCGTTACGTTGGTTACAAGGGTTTTGCAAAAGTTGTATTTCCCTATTATTAAACTTTTTTTTATATTCGTGTGTAACATATCAATTTTGTCCGCTTTAGATGTACTATTAGATTCAATTCACAGAATTGTATTATCATTTTTAGTTGTTGAGTTGCAGAGTTCTAAACTTGATAGTTTCGTTTTTTGAAAATTTTAGATTTTTGCCAATTTTTAATAAAAAAATTGACAACCTAACTCAAAATTTCGAAATCAACAGTAGCTATATTTTAAGTTTTTCGTTTAAATAAAACAAACCTCGTCAAATTTGGTGCAGTGGTCGCCGAGAAAAACGAATTCTCCTTTTATATGTATTTAGATAGGAGCACTCGAGCTAAAGCTTCCTCTTAAGGTAGTTCTGATTCTATGGTCATCTACCGTGTCCATATCTTGCGAACTTTTATTCCTTCCTTCAACAAGGCGCTCCCGACTTTCCTGTCAAGGACACTGCGTCATATCGATATGCGCATAACGTTCTCGTCCTGAAAGTACTGCAGGCACGCACCATTAAAGAACGTAAGACACGCAGGATAGATGGCGGTTATTTTGGGGGGGACAAGAAGTAAGCCCCAAAGGGGGGATTACATCTTTTATAGGGGGGCTCACTGTACCGTCAGTTCCATTTGCGGAGTTTTCGCACGCCATTTTCAGATGGAACATATTTGATCTGCTCCAACTAGGAGTCAGTGCGCGTGTGCTTTATGTTTACACTTTGACGAATTCCAGGTGGATGTCGCTCACCTTCTTTCGGTTCCTTACTCACTGTGGTACTCTTCTCCTTTCTCACTGCGGAATAAATCGGACGTGCCTTGTTAATTCAGTGTAAGGAATCTCATTGTCCTAGTCGCTGCAGACGTCGACGTAAAAACAGACAGGTATGCTGTCTATGCATTGCTAACGCGAAATATAGCATTTAAAGAAAAAAGTGCACACAAAATTACGAGATACCGGCTTCTATTTTCGCCTCCAGAAAGCGGCATTCGAGACGTCTTGCTCGACATTTAGATTCGTCCGCGACAGCCCTGCGGTGAAGCGCGGTGGTGAAATGTAAAGTGATTGGCTTCAGCGAAGAAACTCAAGTGATTCTTGAACGCTGGCGCAGCACACATTAAGAGGACGCTTTCTTTCAGGGCATATAATTCGTACCGGCGGGCATCAGATAGTTTTGCGATACTCAACGATTGACTACTGGATCAACTAAAATTATACAGCAAGCTTTCTTGTTAACTTAGTTGTTGCACATGCTCGCCGTGGTGGCGCAGTGGCTACACGGCATTCTGCTGCCGAGCACGTGCGTGGCAGCAGGTTTGGTTACCGGAGGCGGCTGCCGCATTTCGGTGGAGGCGAAATACAAAAACGCTTGTATGCATGCTTACATGCTTACATTAAGGTTAAATGCTTACATTAAGGTTAAAGAACCACGGATGGCTAAAAATAATCGAGAACCCCCCCCCCCCCCTCACGGCGTCACTCATTGCAGCAATGTCGTTTTGAGGCGTTCAATCAATCAATCAATCAATCAAACAATCAATCAATCAATCAATCAATCAATCAATCAATGCACATCTTGCAAGTCGGGACTGAAAGTGTTGGGACGTCAGTGCTCGAGGCATGCCCACAGGCATCTTAAGATCATAGGACCATGCAGTTTTGGGATGCATCCGTCACCCGCCGCGGTAGCTTAATTTACGGCATTGCCTTGCTGAGCTCGACGTTGCGGTTTCGACGACGGCAGCGGTGGCTGCCGTCAGGGGCGAAATGCAAGAAGGCTTGTGCACTTAGATTTAGGTGCGCGTTACGGAACCACGGTTGGCCAAAAATAATCCGGCGCCCCTCCTCCCCAACTTACAGCATGCGTCATAGTCAGATCGAGGTTTTATCACCTCAAATCCCAGAATTTAATTTTTTAGGGACATATTCGCCACCAAAGTCTGCCGGGTGTTCCATACAGGTTTGTTCTGCATTGTTCATTAAGCAATGATGGACAAAAAATTGCAGGCACAACACGAAAGCAGCTGTCGCAAGACATTTTAAATGGGGTAAAAATTACGCAAGAAAAAAGAAACTACATGAAAGGACCCCTTCCTGTATCCCAAGACAAGGAGACATTAGAGATCGCTGACAAAGGCCTTAATCGTCCTGCTGCGAACATGAACATATGCTGCGGTGCATGATGACTAAGTGGGGCGCCAATGCGTTTCGACGCAGGTTCCTGGATAAATACGCTGAAGCTAACGCCGAAGCCAACCTCGGGACACCTACCGAGTAAATATGCCTAAGCGCCGACCGGCTTCAAGTGCGCACACATACTTGAAACGATGATGCTGACGACATACCTGCAGTAGAACGTTTCGCAACCGGGGTCAGTCGCTCTGCAAATGGAACAAGAGGAAAGCTCCATCAGTTCCTTCATGCAGTGATTGATACACCACAGGATAATAACGAACGAACGAATCAATCAATCCATCAATCTCTACGATAATAATTTATTCGGCCATGAAGGTGGTGGTAGTGACAATTAGTGACTTTATTGTTCCAGCAGCCTTATCGCTAAAACTTGCTCTCATCACAAAACATTCCGACGTTACAACACATAGATTCGTCACGAGGTACGACAAGAGTTTATTTATGTGGTCACGACAATGAAAAAAACTTCGGAGTTCCTATTAATCAAGGCTCTCTATTCAATATACCGCCGGTGTAAAACCCCTGGATCTTTGAAAAGTATCGAAAGGCTTTGATCTCGCCGTCGAGCTACGCGATTGGACGATAACTTCAGCGTGCCCACAAATATGCGCCAGGAGAAGCTAAAAGGTCATGCGCTCCGCGCATGCAATCGTTTTCCGTTCGCAAACAATCAGCAAGCGTTCACACGTAGCTTTCACAATCGCAAACGTGCACATATCGGCACGCGGCGACGTGTCTGAACCCGGCTACCCCTGAACTCGGCTCCCGATTGTTCATGCACAGGGAAAGGGATAGCCAAGAGCGAGCAGCTTTGTGTAGAGACGCCGAACCAGCAGATTTTTCGCCCGCTGTCAAACGATCTCTTAATGTAACGCGGCACATTCCAGGCGCGCGCAATCTAAACCTTTCTCTCTTGGCACAAATCATGCGGCGCTGACGGCAGTGGTCTCTACTTTTATGAGATCCAGGGGTTTTATGCCAGTGGATGGTGCCTCTATGCGCGCGCTCTCCGGGCGCATCGAGGCACCCCATGCCAGTGCGAGTCGGAGCACCCCCTACCTAAAGGTTTGCAAATGTGCTGCCGGGCCTATAGTGGCCACGGCCTCAGAGATCACCTACTTGGATCTTGGAGATCTTAATTGGCACTCGGGTCGCGCCGCAAGCACGCGAAACCTACGTCGCGTGTGGTCTGGTAGGCTGCTCGCTGGCGTCGCAGCCGAAGCGGACGGGTTGGCGGGCGCCCTGAAGCCGACCACACCAGAACCAGCGGCATCCTTGTCGCTACTGTTTCCCGACTTCAAGTGCTCAGGTCCGGAGGCTGAACGGGGAGCAAAGAGAAATGGAAACGATTCAATACCATTCACTCAATGGTAGCACAGGAATACGGCCGCAAGTGCCCCTCAAAGGCAACATGTATACTACGTGCGGCAGCGAATCACGTCATTTGGTTTTCTCTCGTTCCTTCCTTCTGTTTACAGCTACCCGCTTCGCCTTGCTGAGGCGCCTTTGAGCAAGGGAGGCGCTGTCGTGCGTGTGTCCTTACTTGGGTACAAGCGATACGCCTTTCTGTGAAAGGATCACTACCGCATTCTGTGCACCCATGTGTACCTTCGTTACTGAGCACGAAAACGTAATGGCGAGGTCAGGTGTACACCTGCTCGAACCATTTAAGAGTGCACCCATCATGCCACACGTGCGTCTGGCCTATGCGAGCTGTCCTTCTCACTGCACCCTTGGCAAAGTGGACGCGACTTGGCGATCCCGGCCGTTAGTGTAAGTGGCACGTGACTGCGGTGTGTTCGAATAGTCGCTGGACATTTCGGCCGCCTCCGCTCCCCGCAGATGCGTTACCTGTGGCTGTGAGGGAACTATTTTCTGCCAGCGCGAAGTTCCGGAGAGCAAACGATTAAAGCTGTGGTTAAATAGTACATCTGTGACCTATGCTACGCATAAACACAAGCGTTGCGTAAGATAGCACGTTACGTGTTTACAGAATAAGAACGAACCCATTTCTCGCCTCATATTGGTTCCAAGAAATTCGTTGGATCTGCATTTTTTTTCCTGTTCTTTCAGCGGCGTTCCAACAATAAGAATACTGCAGTCTTAAGCTTGTAAGACGGCAGAACACAAATCCCAGTTAAAAAAGAAAGAAGAGAGAGAGAGAGAGAAGACATTGAGTTCAACAATAGTGCATTTCAATGGGACACAATTGGTACTAATTGGACAAAATTGGAGGTCCAGTTGGTGCCACTCAGTCCGAATTTGACCTAATTGGAAGTCATTGATGAGCAATTCCGTGAAACAACAAATAGTTGATAGTACAGGTATGCACATAATAGCATAATTACAATCTGAGTTTTCATATAAAATATTCAAGGCCATGCCGCCCTGCGAAGGTGGATGACCAGCGGAGCTGCAAACATCGTTGTGAGAAAACTTCCGATGAAGACTTTATTGACACTCATTGGCACTTTATATATAGGCATTCATTGACACTTAGTAACGACGGTTACAATGGCTTTGTGGTCGCTATGATACACATTGATCGGCATACTCGCAACTGCAAACACATTCTTTGATAACCGCAAATCGATGCACACGCGCCACTGGTTGGTCTGCTCGGCCGGATCGGTGTGGCATCACAAGCGATATGTCTGCAATACGGAACGCGTGAACCGCTCCCTTTTCGGTACCGACAAATCCACACTGAAATCACCGACAACGACTACAGAAGTAGCGTAATCGCAACTAACCCACGCAAAGTGAAGTACCCATGAACCTTACGGGGCTATGAGAAATTGCATTTTTTACTTGCTTACGGGATATGATTCATTGATGACAGTTTTCGGCATGCTGTTCTACATGTTGTATGCGTGATTAGAAAGAATGTAAGCACTGTTCGCGTCACTTGGCTGAGTGATTGTAGCTTCTGCCTTACGGGGCTATGAGCCATTGACTATGATAGTTTTTGCGTGCGGACACAAGTCTATGGTAGCCTAGCCACATACATATGCGCTGTAAAATACGGGTATACGTATTTTGGCGTGACCAATGGAGAGAAGCAGTTAGCTTTTCGTGAAGTTAAAAGTCTGCGTTGATACCTGACCGATTTCTTTTGCACCACTGGCATCACTTGGTCAACCAAATTTTGCGCACATGGCTGAGATCTCTCACAGTGAGATGGTCTCACAGTGAGACAGCCCTCGCCATTCCCTGCGTACAGGGCATTCCTTGCAAGTAACCCGTCCGCGCAGCCGAACTACAACCTTCTCTGCATCCTTCTTTTGCCGATCATCAAGCGACTGGAACGGCCTGCCCTGTCACATAACCGAAATCACCTGTTCAACGACGTTTGCTGATAAGCTTAATATTAATATTCTTCATTGAACTCATGTGGCCACCAATTATAATACACATTTGTAAACCCCACCCCTTATGTAATACCCCCATTGAGGGGTCTTTAAGGAAATAAAAGTGAAGTGACAAGTGAATATGTCGTTGAAGAGAATTGCCATAGTGTGTTGATGCATGCATAAGCTCCTCGAATGGAATTTCAAGCATATCCGTGTCGTATCTGTGTCGGGGTGTTCGTTTTTTATTCATATTGGTACCAGTGAGTGCAATGAGAAACCGATTGGGTCGAGTTGGTCACAATGGGTCCAATTGGGTCAAATTGTGCTAAAGAAATCAATGGGTTCAACTGGAAATCCCAATAGCCTTTCTTTATAGTGGGATATGCACTTGGATGTGGGAATTAATAAAACGTATAAATTATGTTCATGTAGTTTCATTCCAAAGAATAGTGCACTGCAACAGTGACCACAGATTTCAGTCAAGATGATTACTGTTTTCTGCTAAAATGTCAAAACAAAATAGACCAAATTCCTAATTTGCCTAACCACAGTGTGCTTCTTATAATTCGCTTGTCGAGATGACGTTCAGCGTGCCAGTAAGACATGTTCGTTAAGTAAACATTAAAGATAGACTTTAAAGCAGCCTAAACTAATAATATACCTTTAAAGCTACATTTTCCTTAATTATGCGGCAAGAGGTTGATCACCAGCAAATAAAAAATGCTTAATTTCTGTATTTTTTGGAAGTTCGTGGGAATGTGGCGTCAGGGGTTCACAGTATTTTTTTTTATTTTTTTTTTCGCATTCTAGCCGTCGTGGACCGGATTAAAAATTCTGGAAACTTTCCAGCTTCGGTCTTCGGCTCCCTTAGAGTACATTGCAGTCAGTCTTTACCGATAAATATTTAACTATAGGCCCGAGCAGACGCCCTCAAAATATATGACGTCACGGCCAATGGTGCGTGAACTTGAAGCCGGTGTCGCCACCGGTCCCTTCTCGCTTATCATTCCTCATCTGACGTTAAGAAGAGTGACATTGTCTTTCAGATTTTTTTTTTTTATTGTAGAATGTCAATTGACTAATCCAGTTCAACTTTCTCTTTGGTGTCCCTGTAATATGGGTAAAGCTTGGCGAATTCTGCCCGAAGCCTAGGAGAACGCTAAAACGGCCTCGTTTGGGGTCAAGGACCTGCAACGATGGAAGCGCACCTCCTGGCATCAACAGCAGGCCCACCAGGAGTGTGAGGAAGACGAACAAGATGGCGACACTGCACACGGTGCACGCCATCGCGCCAAGGCCCAGCCTGTGGTGGCCGTTAAAGAGCGCGTTAGTGCATTAGAACACTTGGGCATTTAGAAGCGGCCGATGGCTTTGTCAACACGCAAATGGTAGAGCTAAGGCTAGGTGATTAGTGCAGACGTGATCGATATGGCACGGAGTGAATGGGGCGTACCTAGACCACGCAAATTCACGTTTACCCCAAGATGACACCTGCCGCCAACCCGATTTGTCTCCCTGCACTGCACGACACTCCGCTTACCCTGCCTACCATACATAAAACACGACAGATATGCACGAATGTGGTGCAAAAGCCGCCTCAGGTAGAACGTATATAAGGTCCCCTATACTTATATACATCCTAGTACACCAGTTATATTGTGAAGGAATTGTCAGCAGAGATAAAGAGGTTATTCATTTGGCGAGACATTAAAAAATTTTTGCGGACCTCGGAAATCCTGGGATAATCACTCACCTTAATTTTAGCTGCAATTAACTCAATAATTAAGTGTTAACATAAACGCTTTAGAGCGGCAGCGGGATAGCTAGACTATGCCAAATGACAGCGCGAGCGACTGACATTAGTGGCTGACAGTAATACAGAGGGCAAGTCCTTCTCACGCTCTCAATCATGCTGACGCGTTTATTTCTTAGTTTATGACAAAATATATATTTTCTAAGCGCCCTCCGCCATTTTGCGTGTTGAGGCCATAACGAAACAAAGTGGTACCTGGATTCAAGTAAATTCTGCAATTGATTGAACAGCTACACAGCTGACAGCTACACTATATACATATGTGATTACGAAATTTCGGTCGACGTAATGGGGAAGATACTTACATGGCACCTCCCTCCTCTGCAATTAGTGTTTATTTTTGTTCGTGAACTGAATAGAATCACAGAGGGAACACGGTGTCGCATGCCAGCGTCAAGCACATACCTTCAGGCGCATCGTCTTCACCGCTCGCCACTAAATAGAAAATAGGGGGGAAAAAAAAGTTACACTCTGCCACTCTTTCTCGTCGTTCAAGAATGAATGATAAAAAAAAAGACATTTAAATTGTGACGACAGCCCATACTTACGCCTTTCCGTGATTATGTACTTGTCTTCTACGGAATCCTCCTCTTCACGTTCGTGAACTGCATACCGAATGCCGCAGGGAATGCAAGATGTAACAGATGACGTCGCTAGCGCATTTTATTTGAAAATTAACGTAGATCACTTTGAGCGCATATGTCCTTGTGAGACAAGAAGATACGTGGTAAATCATTACGCGGCATAAAGTGCCAAGAGACCCTCACCAAGAGTGATTGGCGGATCGAGTGGGGAGGGGGGGGGGCGGCTGAGAGAATAAAACTTACCGTGACATGACCACGTCATGAAAACCTGCGCACAAACAAACGGAGAAAATGGTACGACACTTCGCTGCCAGTCTTGTTTTCTCTGTCCCGTGTGTTTCGACGCTGGTTTTCATGACGCAGTCATACGAACTCGCCCAGCTTACTGCGCTTCTATGATCACGTGTCGGGCCCATTCTTTCCGGCCTCACATTTATTGCGTTGCGCTCCCTCTTCCTCCATATGTCGCGATATGGTCCGCACGTGAATGAACTCTGGGATTTCCCCGCAACGCTGTGTGCGCAAGAACTTCACCGGAAATGCGACGCCGTGCAGAAAGAAGAGAGAGAAAAAAAGGTGTGCTGCGTGACGTAAACGTCACGTGGGCCCTGTAGGCACCCGTATTGACCCTTTCAGCGGCGATACCGTGGGCGCTGCCATGTTTGATCACGTGGTGACACGTCCATTGCTTGCCTCAACTGCCTCCGTGTTTACAATGGGTTTGTATGACGCCGGTGCGTCGAAAGCGAGATCTGTTTTCTCTAGAACAAACTGCTCCCCGAAAAGGGTCAGTGGGGAAGCAGGGAAGCGCTGGTTGAGGTATTTTCCAGTGTAAAATATGAATTTCTGACAGCGACTGCCGAGTGGTCTCGACGAGAATAAAATGCAGTATTGTTCTGTCCCTGTAGAATCGTTTACTGCACAGCTACTCTTGACAGCAACAGCAGCTATGAATGTAGCAGCATCGCGTTAGGAACGATCTTGTGTTGCACCTCGTCAAAGGACAAGCAAAAAGGCCACTACGTATTAATGGTCACTTTGCCACCGACGCAATTACGGCACCAAGTGTGATACAGTCGGTCGATGTGCACAAAAAGCCGCAGTTTCGCCTGAAAGGCGAAACGCCGTTTGCGATAGCAAAGTATCAGATAGCTATACGAAGTAAGGATAGTATAGTTTTATCGGCCGTATAAACATGTAAGCATTCGCTTACTAACTAAATTAACAATGATATAATGTGTAAGCGCGACTGAATGAGGACGTAGAAAGAAATAGACACACAGAGACAGCGCGGTCTCTGTATGTAGTAGTAGTAGGAGTATAAACTTTTATTAGAAAAAAAAATCACATTCAGGTCCAGTGGGTGGGTCCCTCAGTCCAGGGCCCCACTGGCGATCGCGGCACGCCGGGCTTGGTCGAGAAGGGCCAATTGGTCCTCCAGCACCGTGCTGGCGAGCCACACCTCCCACTGCCTACTGTTGGAGTTTTGCCCCATAAGGGGTGATTGGATTTCTTGTGGCCGACTCTGGCATGACCATGTGATATGGTCAAGAGATGGCCGCCCTCCGCACCAAGGGCAAGTGTTGGGATACCGGGTCGGGTGTATGTCTCGTTTCTTCCTACGTCCTCGTTCAGTCGCGCTCACGCATTATATCACGGATTCAAAGCAACCAGCCCGCCAAAGAGTTTTAACTAAATGAACAAGCACGGTGTCACGCGTGCACAGGCAAAAATGAACACATCTCGCTCGATGAGCGCGGAAACTCGCTGTCAAAATGCTGGAGTGAGGAATCGGGGCAGCAGCAGCGACCGAATTGACCTTCGTGCATCTCTCGCTTCAACGCGAACGAAATGTCGAAAGCACAGCGCATACGAAGCTACCGGCACTACGGGCACTCTGGAAACATCGCAGATCGCGTGGAAGACGAGGCCCGCGCAGGCGCGAACTTTGGCCGCGTCGCAGATCGCTTTCGAGATGCGGCAGCTGCACGGCCGCGCCGAAAACGCCCCCCCCCCCCCTCCGCCTCCGTTCATCGCCTCAACCCCTTGCGAGGGTGAGCCGCGTTCGCCGCCTTCCCCTCGCACGCGTTCACTCGCATATTGGCGGCGAGGAGTTACGGAGTCGCCATCTAGCGGAAGCACCTCGCTGACGTAGTATGAGGGATCACGCGGCGCGCTCCTCATAGGCTTTGCTGTCAGCGCTCACTAAAATAAAGTCCCTTTTACACTGAAAACACCATGCGCGAGCTCTCCCGGACATTTCTTTCAGTACTTTCGATACGAGAGAAGTTTTTTACTGTCTCAACAATAATCTTTGGCAAACTGAAAGCACACAAACGTTTACAGACGCTATCTCTTTACCGAATACGTACAGTGAACGCCACCGCGATGGAGTCTCCCGAACCGGCTTCTTGCGTGAAAGGTAGGTAAACGCTGAGAGCAAGCTATGTGAAATATGTTCTTATAGTATTTGTATAACTAAATGGAGCGTAATAGAACGAAGCCTCAATGCAGCGATCGCGTAGATTCGCAGCGACCGACTGCGCGTCTGCATGCTTGTCCGCGCACTGTTTCGCTTTCTCCGCGCGCGCGTTTCCGCACCGTGCCATGAGCTTCAGGCCGCAGAATATGAGCATTTGACAGTACGCAAGCAACCATTGTTGCGTGAGTGCTATCAGAGCTGTTCAAAAATAACTTCACTGTAGAGACTTCGACGCCTACGGGAACTGTGATGTGCCGTCGCAACGATTCAATCGTTTTTTTTCTTCTAAATTCTTTGACCTTTCAATATTATTTCTCGAGTTGCGTCGCACTGTATGTTTATCGGTGTTCTCGGCATGCCATTTCCCGCTGCTCCTTTTTTTTTTGTAGTCCAGTGCATTAATTCATAACACAAACATGACCATATGCCATGCTTTTTTTTTAAATGTGCTTCTTACCGTTGCCTTTCCACTCCACTCAACTTGCCAGTATCTATAGCATCGACAAGTTCATAGACCAAACCGTCATGACATCAGTCGGGCAGCGGACTCGGGCGAGCGTCTCGGTGCGCGTTTTCAGAACATCGCAGACCGGGTGCCGTAGCAGAAATCTTCCTCGCGTCTGTGCTTGCTGCATACCCGAGTTGTAGCTGATGACTGTTTGCCGGTTTTATGTTTCGCGAGCCAAGCTTCACACAGCTTCTTGTCCTGCGGCTACGTGTGAATAAGGCTGACACCGGCCTCCGTTACGTGCGTTCGGCCCTGCGGCACCGAGCAGTAGCCTACCATGTTGCGCGCCTTCAAAGGCAGCCACTACCTATTGTAGTGCTTTCAAGCGTTGTAAAGGAGACACTCGAAGCGGGAAAATTTCGCCACTAAATGAGGACCGCAGCGTACGAGGGAATTTAAACTCGTTTTCAGCTCGCTTCGGCGCTCCCGAAGCAGCCGACGCGGCCGCTATGTCCACGTGATCCCTCCTAGCACGTCACGCCGACGGTGGCGCCAGCTTTTCCAGTGGTGGAGCTCGAGGCCAATACAGCATACGGCGCCCGGCGCCGGTTTTATCGCCCTTGGACTTTATGCGAAACCTCACGGCGACGCCGACGGCAGAAATGTGCCTGAAGTGCCCATATAATTGCTATTGCAATAACAATAACAAATGAATAGGCATGCAGGACGGCACTTTTCCATGGCGTCAACCGCCTTGACTGACCGTTGGAAGGCGGGCTGTGCGTATTTTATGGAGATGTGCGCCATTTCGTCTTGCCGGTTGCCAAAGCTGTACTTAAGACTTATTTCCACAGTATGAGATCTGCATGATTTTTTTTTCGTTTTGCGACACATCCGTGTTGATTATAGCGCCGTGTATTAGCCATAGTGAAATGCGTCTCAGTGCGTACAATTCGGCAGCAACACAACCGGCCTCCCGTTTTTGACAACCCCCGGATTATTGCTGCGGCCAGTTCTTAAGGCGGACGTGAAGAAGTCAGTTTGTTACCGCGGTATATGCATAGAGAGCGATTTTGGAAAGTACCGCCAACACTCACCCATCGTATCACTGTAGTAAGGTGACTGGGGCGCAAGACACCAGCGTAGATGCTCCTTCGGCTGCCTACTTGGTGATGCTGATGATCCCAAAACAAGGCGCATACCCCACAACTGGGGATGGGCCAAGCGGGTGGCATACATTTAAAATAAATGAGTAAATAAAATTTGCATGACAATTTCCAAGGGAGAGAGAAAATAAGTAAGGCTGCATGTATGTCACATTATGTATGTCAGCATGTCACATTATGCCCGTATGTCACATTAGAGCAACAAGCTATTTATGTTGCAAATGAAATTACAGGTTAAAAGGCAGACATCTTCGCGTTAGGAATTTCTTCGCAGAACACAGATTTTAAAGAAGCGCGCTCTTTAATAGATAAAAGAAAAAGAAAAGAGTTCAAGACAGCGTTACGACTGTCTTCCTTCGCGGCCGCCATCTCTCTCCTATGTTGCCAGCCTTCGCTTCCGATTCCGCTAACAGTCGTGGTTGAGCCCGGAGCCAAGGCCTCGAGAGACAGCAAAATTGAAAGTCAATGGAAGTCCAAGTTGGTCGAAAGGGAGCCTTGAGAAGTATTTTAGAGCACAGCTCTCAGGCGCCCGTTCCTGCGGCGTGTCGGCGTCGTCCCTCAGCGTACTCGTAACGAACTGGCACAGCGAAGGATGAAAGAGCGAATGCGCAGCGCGGATCAAAGGCGGCAATAGCGAAGAGAGCGCGAGGAGGAAAGCGGAGGGGAAGGGTACGGCGAAAGTGCCGCGCAAGATTGGCTTTGCGGCGACGATGGCTACGACATCGGCGTCAGAGTAGCGCGTGTCGTCTGTATGAAAAACAAAGCGCTGCATGAGAGGAGGTTTGTCTGCGGCGGTTGCTTGGGATTGCGCTCACGCGTCAGCCTCGCGCTGCCTCTCGCGATCTCCCGATTAGAGAGGCAGTCGCGCCACACTTCGCTCCGTTTGAAACGTGCCGCACGAGACAGATTGTCCGCGCCAGCCAACATATGGCTAAATGAAAACACAGAAGGCTGCGCTCAAATTTAGTGTCAGGGAGTATCGTAATCGTCGGTGGACTACTTTCTTTGTAGAAAAAAGAAAAACCTACGACCGAACAAGAAGTCTTAGATTCATTATTTGAAGGGCCACGAGTGTCTTCCATCTTTCCGCAGGTAGTGTCTCACGTGGCATTGTCTGAAGATCGAGACCACTTTACCATGGTGCGTCAATGCTTTCAATGATCACCAGCGTCCCGCTAGCTCACCTACATAGCAGCATGGTCACTGCAGCACACACAGTGTTCAGGTTCCACTCAGCCAACTTCGCCAAAAGCATTGACCATAAACACACTCATGACACTCCAGAGCACTTGCATACATAACTTATTTTAAAAGCCGCAATTAACCCATACACTGAAGTTTCCCTACACGTTATGCATAACGTTCCTCTTATATTTGCCATGTATAAACAAGGTGCCTTGTTTAGTTCAACTAAGAGAACAGGGAAACAAACTATATAAGAACTTCAAATATAAAGTATGACAATAGGAAAAAAGAAATGAGGGTTCATTCACTTTTTTGCAACGCTTTCAATTAAGTCAGGAACATGAAATGTTTGCCACATATTGCACTTAAGATTCCCTTAATTTTCACTGAATATGAACTTGGTACCCTTGTGTAGTTGTTTTAGGTCTCTGGGAAATATTGCAAATAATGGCAGTATGACACTCTGGAATGCTTGAATAAGTAAGTTCCAACAAAGGCTGTGATTACCCTACAGAGATTAAACATTTATCGTATGTCACTCGCAACATGCTTCCCAGTTCAACGAAATGCCTTGCGCGGACTGGGAAAACCAACTACACGTGTCGCATGATGCATGCAAATTGGGAGATGAGTATTCATATAATTATTTTTAAATTACCTAATTAACCTACACACTCGAAACTTTCAATACACGTCACCTATAGAGCGTCATTTATTTCTTCTAAATATGAAGTCTACCATTTCCTGTCCTCCTGGGGAAGTGGGAAATCTTGCAAGCATTTCATATAACGCCTCAAAACAGGCCGAAAGCGAGGGTTTATAAATTTTCATTTAACCCCTTCTTCACCTTCACACACATTAAAAACTTCCCTGTGTATTGCCACTAAAGTTTCCCACACTTCCTCAAAATATAAACATTGTGAGTGGTCTAGCTTTTCAGAAAACTGTTAAAACAGGCATGACATTTTTGTGCATTACTTCACTGTAAAACGGGCGGTTTTCTTGGCCACAGGACAAACACTGTGGTACGAAAACAACAACACCATGTCTGCCTTTCCATGTTGCAGTCAATTTCTGCACAGATCTTAAGTATGAATCCATTCCAACTAGCACAGCTTTCTACCCTATATATAGCAAGCTGCCACGCAACTGTCATGTACAGCAAGTAGTGCACAGCTGTCACAAAGTGCTCAGGTAAACATAAAGCAGAGCTGGCTTGAACACAAAGTATAAGCCCCCAGACGATGTTCAAGAGCTCTTTGGTCATATGGTTTCTGGTTACTTACTCCGTTGGTCTAGTCAAGTTATTGTTTGCCCATTTTCCGTTACATGATGTTTCATATCTGCATACCTTTGTGCTGTAAAATACTACGAGGGGCATTCATAAAGTTCATATTATTGGTACCACAAATATGAAGGGAGGGTGGGACAGGTGTACACGATAGGCATCAAACTGAGCGCATGTCCTACTATTGGAATATAAAAATTGTGCTCTATGTGGTATCGAGGAACACTGCTAGAGCACCAAAACAAAGATGGCCTATTGTTACAAATTTATAACGACAATACAAACTTTATGAATGCCACTATTATGCAGAGTTTTGTTTTCAATAAATGGACTCCTTCCTGGCTCATTTCCTGCACTGGAGATAACAAATCTGCATATAATGAGCACACGGTTTCTTAGCTGGGCTTGTTGGTTTACGTATGGCGAAACAGCGCAGACGACGGGAGGTGTGAAAAATGGACAGGACAGTGCACTGACTACCAACTGATTCTTTATTGAAAGCGACATCAAGGCAGATGACACAAAAGAGCACAATGCTAACTATAGTTGACTCAATCGGCCGGCCGGCATAGAAAAACTGTTACAAATCAATGAACAAGTCATACTTCCTATGAAACATGACTTGACAGGTTTAAAACTAGGGAGCGCACTAATAAATGTAAACAATTGCTACAACAATTGCTCCCTTTTTAGTCTTTTACCAGTCCTTTTTGTTTGATTTGTAGTAACTGTTTACTTTCAGTGCTGTTGTAAGTTTTACACCAGTCACATTATGTTTAGCATCAAGTACGATTTTCATTGATTTCAAACTGCTTTTCTGTGCCAGCCAGCCGAGTCACTTCCTGATATTTGATTTGATTAGATATTCGGGTCTCCTTTCTTCATTTGGTTTGATACTTGATTTGAAATTGAATATTCGGTATACACACAACCATAATAAATATCTTGGCGGGCATCTCATGGCTAACCTTTTTTGGTCATTCCATATCACCACCTTGGTCTCCTGTGGCGCAATCCGTGAACTTCAACTACTTATGCGTGTAAATTAGCATGCCTTACATTTGTGTGCCTGCAGCTCGAATTTGGTTTGTCTGCATGGTTGTCATATCAAAATTACTTAGCTGCTATGTTCGAATGCACATTTCCAGAAACTATGATCGTTAACTCTAGCATATAACAGATTAAGCTTGATATCTCTCTGCATCATCTGAAAACCAGTGGCACAATCGCTCTGCTGTGTCTACTTAACAAGTATAATCGTACTGACACACCATGCCCACTACCCACTGGAGCACTCGCACGCTCCTCATCCCAATTACATAATCATCTGAGCTTGAAGCACATTTTCAGTAAGACACATACCTTCAGTTTATCTTTAAATAAATAAATAAAGAGTGTTTGTTTCTTTCTCATAATGGCAAACACCACCAAGGACGCTATAGCCCACACATGGTGAATGCAGATCATTCATAAAAACATTTCACCAACAATTATGATACTCCCTAATATGAATCTTGAGCACAGCTGTTTAGGTGTTTTGAATTCACGATATATTGTGGCAAGGAATTTGATTCTGAACGACTGAGTGTTCTCGGCGGCGGCGCCGAGCTTCTGCTTAGGCAGCTCGTTTAGCAGCAGCGGCAAGCGAAGCATTTCCACCGGTTGCGTTGCTCACTGTACAAAACGCAAGCGTGAACGTGGGAATGCGTGGCTCACAGGGAGCGCAGTCTCTAGCGGTGGTGGCGCCGCAGGCAAAGTAGCGGCAAAGTAGAGGATCCGAAGCTCACGCCAGCGCTTCGTTTCCACGCTCGCCGCATGCCTGGTCGCCACCAGCTCTCCACTTTCCTCCTCACCCTTTTGCCATACCCACCTCTGCTTTCTGCCTCAGGGTTCCACTGCACCCTCCACTCCAGTTTCCTCCTAAGCCTCTTCACTCTCGCCACTTTTTTCATCTCCCACGGTGCCGCGTGTTCACTCTCATCTTTCGCTGTGCACATTCTCTTGGTTACAAGTGACGCCGACGTCTGCTGCAGGAACGGGCACCTAAGAGCTGTGCTATAAAATTAACATACAATATTGCAGCTACGGATCTGTGGCATAACAAGTTCAGCACAGAAAAATGAAAACTCAGGCTAGTTATAATTAGTGCAGAATAGCGCCTTCTCACAGTACACAAACACTGTCCAAAATGAGCCTATGCCTAGGGATTGACTGCATACTCAAGTAGCTCGAGGATGGGCTGCTCAATATTAAGTATGTATGCGTAACATTCGGAGGGTCCCAAACCAACCTTTTCTCTGCTACTAATACAACAGTGAGCAATTCTTGACAAAAAGGGGCAAAATTCCTGGACAAGAAATACAAGAGCACGCCTCCCAAATTGCGTGAAAAGAAGGCCCCATGCAAGCCGTGCAAGCTCTGCCGAGATGAAGAAGTGTCACGTGATCTAACTATCAAAGCAAAAACGACAGCAGCACCAGCACTCACCAGTGTTGACATATGCGCCCAATATTGGCTCTGCCAATAAAAAGTAACCTGACGCAATGTCTGTAGCGGAACGCCAGGTCTTTATTTTCTTCCAGCAAAATAACACAACTTGTTCAATCGTGCCGTCTTTCACAAAGCTCAAAATACAGATCTGCAACCCATGTACACCACGTCACATAGTAAAAGTGGACATGTAATACCTACCACACAGCAGACATCATTGGCATACGGAGGACATAGGGTAGGAAAACAAAAGAACGAAAAAGAAGGCGCGACGTCATGAACACCTACCGCTAGGCGAGAAAGGTACTCCAATATGAAACAGCTGACTCACAACATATACATGTGGAAGAAAATATGAGATTCGGCAATAACACAAAATGAGATTCGTCGACTTCTCAGTGCAAATACCGCTGCGCACCTAACAGGACAGCACGACATCACAGCTGCCCGTTGCACCATGAGGCCTGGCCAAATGAGCCAGGAGTGCAGATATGAGAAACGTAAAATGTGTGTAAAAGAAGATGCCAGCGACACTGCGGCCTCAATGTCGCACGTGAACAGATGCCCTACATGACAACTTGCTCTTAAATTTCGCTTAGGCAGTGAGAAAAAACATCATAGCTGCTTGCCCTATGTGTTTGCACTGGATGGCTTGGGTGCTGCTTCGTACATCTACCATACATCATGTTTGTCAGGCACAAGTTACCAACTTCGGTGCCTTCAAGGCTTTCTTTAACTTCGGAGCATTTGAACGAAGTTCGTTCTACTTTAGATGAACTCAAAAGCAAATAAAGAGAGTGCCCGTGTTACTACACAGCTTTAGAAATGTTATACCATTTCGGTACTTTTGCACTCGTGCAACTTCTAAACCCTGATCATGCTCGGTATGTGCTTGGTTTGCCTGCGACGAGAGGTAGGTGATTGTGGAAAGTCCAGCTGAGCTGGTTGAGATATTAAGTTAGAGCCTCAAGTGTGCCATTTCAACACTTGGAAAACCTGTCGCATCTTAATAAAATTACTAGTAATACTTGATAGCAGGCAACCACATGCCTTTTGTCCGACTTTTTGATGTGGCCATCTTGGCACGTTTTCGTTCGACTGTAAAAATGAGGTTATTATGCTGCAAACCTGTAGTCATGAGAAGCACTGATGCTCAAAATGAGGTTATTATAAAGCTGCCAATCTCTAGCTACGAGATTCCCTATCTTCAGATCTTGACCTCTTCAAAACAAAAGTGGCGTAATGCTGCAGCCTTTTCAGCATGGCCATCAGTTTGCGGTGGACAGCCGAAGCATGCACCCAAACTGCCTTACCTTTACCTTTCCCTCCCGTAGTTCCTTCCAGAGCAATGAATGAGGACGACACAACAGCAGTGGCAGACGGCGCGCCTTCTTCAAAGCTCCGGGCGCAAAGGAACAGAGATCAGCTAGCGTAAGAGCAGCTGCCTTGCATTTTGTTTCATGTGTGTGTGTATGTGGTGCCATCTAAAAACATGAGAAATGCACATATTTACAAACTAAAAACAGCACAAATAGCCTCTTGGAGACGATAAAGACTCATAAAAGGAAACAAGACACGAAAAGGAACGCACTAGGCTTGTCTACAGAAGATTCTAAATGGAATGTGCACTGCAAGAGGCTGAAGCCCGGGTCTGTGCTTGGGCCCCCCAACCACTCCTCTCCCCAGGGCCATGTGACCGCGGAGGACGGCAACTATTTGTGCCAGGGGCCAGGGACCTGCGCAGGGTGCCGGCAACAGCGCAAAGAAGCCAACCAGCAGCACATAGCCTCTTCCACTGGCTGCACCCTGTACCACACGCAGCGCACACTCGGCTATTCCACATATCCCTCGAGCTCATCAGTTCTTGACACCTCTGGTTTTTTTTTTACGTCTACTTTCAACACACTTTAAAAATGCTGCACCTTGTCAGAATGTACACACTAAAAGAATTTTCACGTCGTCTTAAGTTTATATTGTGCTCAAACGATAATTGTCGCCTGTCTTGTATGTACTTCATTTCTCTAGCGCTAAGCACCCGACACTTTCCTGTCAGGAACACCATGCTTATCTGATAAGCACATACTGTTTGTGACCTGGAAGTACTGGGAGCGGTATTAAACAAAAGAAGTGCATGCAAGATAGGTGATCATTACTGTTTGGGGGCAAATGTTTAAGAGTGTACTTTTGCCTCACGGTAGTAACTGTCACCACTCTTATGGGCACTTTCTTTAACCGTATCTGTACAATAGGTATCAGCCAGCAATGCTATATGTGTGCAGGCAGATGGCGACAGGAGGAAGGCACTGGCCACACTGAGTCAATGCAAGCAAGGGAAAATTAGAATCATGGCAATTATTACTGTACGACAAGAGTACACCACGAGAAAGTGCAACATTTTTCAAGAGCGCACGACGAGTCATCACTCTCATGGGCACTGCGTTTCCTTCACCGGTGTGTGTGCCCAGTTCTTCCCTATCACTGGCATCTAGACAAGTACAACATCATTAGTTGGAGGGAATGCTGTGTTGCGTGTTGCCAAACTACTGAAATACTCCCCAGAAAGGAACAAAATCTTCAAAGAGTGTTTAGCATGGCCTCTCAGCATTGTGCATCTGTGCTCTTCCCCAGAAAGCGTGGCCAAATACCAATTTCCTTAAGTTACCCTAAAAGATGTCCCTGTTGTTTAGAATCACTTGGCTATGCCAAAGGCAGTGATGCAATAATGCCCACACGCTTGAGGGCTACCATCCACTATATGGGCTGCAGCTCTTAGAGCCTTTCTCAACCTTGCTCGGCTGTGATTCAGAATGGCAGGCGACTGCAGGGCGAGAAATGGGTGCAGCCAGTGGAGAGAGACCGCGGGAGAGCAAAGCCAAAGAAAGCTTCAGACAAATGTGGCCAACGCCGAAGGGGATGTCATCTCGGGTGGCCGCTGCTGCTGCAGCTGCTGCTGCTGCCGGCGTTTGGGGCCGTACTCGCCAATGAAGGAGCCATCCTCGCCAAACTGACCCGGGTCGCCTTCTCCGTACTCAGCCATGCTGTCGCTGTCGCTCTCCTTGGTGCTAGAGTGCAGCGAAGTCCGGCTGCCACGCACCGGTGCCTGCTGGGCACTGAAAGCCAAACGAGGACTGGCTTGTGACTATGCCACGCCTTGTACTGCTCATTTGCAGTGTAATTGTAGAAAACCAGCTCTGACGAACAGAGCATGAGCATCAACTTTATTGGTGCAATGCACTTTTATGATGCTCAGTGTCACAGTTGTTCCCGACTGACCAAGAAAAAGCTTAATGGGGACATGGGTTATTCAGATAATTTTATTTCCAAATCAAATCAGATAAAACTGAGTATGCTCATTCAGTGTTTTGTGTTTGTTTTAAATATCCAGTTATATTTTGCATATGCAGAGTAGTTGCCGAGATAATTATTAATTACCTTCTACTGTTTGTTGGAACAATCAAAATTTGCCTGCTACAGAGAAAGTTGCAAACAACATATAGTTGGATACTACAGTACATAGGGATAACAATGCTGTAAACAGATTCGAAATTGAACACTTATTTGTCACTTTACAGCCCATTGAAGTTTTATGTTCACAGTATCAATAATAAGACCAACTGCAAATGTGAATAAAAAACATTTTGGAGCTGAAAATGTAAAATTTGATGTCAGTGTTGCCTTCCCAACACATCTGGCTTTGTGCTGCAAAAAAAAATTTTTTTAAATGGCGCAGCAAACAAGCGAAGTGACCGAAAACTATGTTTTTAAAAAAGTGGAAAGAAACTGTACTTAGTGTTATACAGTAATAAGCTATTTACATTCAGAATTGACTAGTGAGCCCCGTAGTAATCTTCCATAGCATTTCAAGCTTTATGCATTTAGCTTTATATAGCACAAATAAGAAAATTACAGCTGTAGCTATCCTAAATCTTGAGATATTGTTGTCACAAACGAGCAGGCTGAGTGAAAAGGTTGTTTTGAGAAAATTGAGAAAAACAGACAACTCAATTTATTCAGGAATATAATGAAGTATGTTACCACTTGTAACAGGTTAGTGTGCCCCAGAATGTCTGCCGCTGTGTGAAACGTTTGTTATCGGAAAAAAAATTTGTCGTTTGCCACTTATCGGTTCTCCGCATTTCACGCGCAGCGAAATTGTTCACGAGGAATGGGTTGCACGTTTGGTTGATGGAACATGACGGCTGCGATCGGAAACTTAGAACGGCAACTGCTCGTCACGAAAAAGCGCGTTTGAGAGTTTTATCAGTAAAAATATATCTCACTGACATGATGCAAAACACCATTACAACCACACTATTGGTCCAAGATGCGTGAAAATTTTTGAGATGATGCACCAGACACTTTAAAATCCAAAAATAATGTTTAAAAAAAAAGTAATTTTTTTTCCGGCGATTTTTCTGTCTCCTAACACCTGTGTCCCTACTTAAGTGATCAGCCAGAACATGGGTTAACAGTACACAGGAAGTTCAACATCACAGTGTTCCTGGAAGGCTGGCGAAATGTAAGCATATGAGGTCACAGCTCTGTAGGAATAAGCACACATATGGCCGAGATCTGTGGGTAGCAGAAAGGGAGTGTCCTAGTACTTATGCTGGTGAAGGCTTGAGAGACCTCTGAAACAACTCACCAGTCATTTAGTCATCACTCTGAATGTACAAGCACACAAGCAATGACAACATCCAGATGATACATTCTATTGAGCTCCTACATGTGAACTTGGGCATCAACTTTACGAATACCACTCTGCGCTAAAGAAGCTGCACATAGGATGATGCATGCGCTGCCCAACACTAATAAAATACTCCTCCAATCAAACCATTAGTATATTCTTAGGACTAGGACATGTGGAATCTAAAGAATGCCATCAAGCTCCCATATTAAAATCAAAAATTAAAACACAAGAGCACTGATAATATATCGCAGCAGAGTTCTACACTCGCTTGACTGCACATGTTCTTGGTTTGCTGAACAAACTGCACAGTAAAGCAGCCACAGTTGCAGATCATGCAGCAGCTAGTGGAGCCTAGAAGTTGGGAAGAGAGGAGGAGCCTCGCAGGCACTCACGGCTTAGTGTATTCGTGGAAGCCTCCGTCATAGTCAAGGTCTCGACCCTGGGCCACTTCCTTATCGTGGACCGAGTACTTGCCACCACGGTTACGCTTCACCAGGCACACGAGGATGAGAAGCAGCAGGAGCAGGGCCAGGGCGCACATCATGCCGATGAACCAGGCTGCACCAGCCACTGCGTCGGGACTGCCTGGTGCCCGGATGGCTGTAACCGCACACGTGGAGTGAGATCAGCACAGGCACTGCACTACCCTACTGTCATTAGCGTTGATTCTGCATGCTAAAATGTATCATGTGCATAGTGCACATGCTGCCATTGCTGCGTACAACAATGTCTGCACACAGTGTGAAGAGCACGAGCTGAGGCGTATAAGCCAAACCTAGTTAATTCAAAGTGCATCGGAATACAGAAAATCTTAAAATCGAGTGGGTTTTCGAACTGCCCAAAACAATGAAAAATGCCAAAAAAAAAAAGAGGGGCAAAAGTGTGCGACACAAGCAGGTCACATTTATTTTCCATGAAGCAGGACCACTTGGAGTAATCATTCATGCAGGATTGCGTGGTATGGTAGTTCACTCCACCACTACACTCAACATAGCTGCCGAGGATGTTCAAGGACTCGATAAATTGGCCGCCCAACAAGGCTCATTACTGTCTCTGCCATCGCCTACTGTCAGCGCTGTCGGTGACCGTCTTCCACATTAGTGTACAATGTCTGCATGTTTGCTTTTATTTAAAGTAGTTGGCGCAACCTAGTTGGCCTAGTCCACCATTCCCATCATGGCCATCTTCATACTCTAGCAGGAAATGCACATGTGACCGAGATTTTTCAAGTGGTTGGAAATAGTACACGCACAACACACCAGCAATGGAGAAAATGTGACAACACATGTGATGCAACTCGTATGGTATTTAGATCAGAAAAACCAGAAATAAAAAAGCAAAAGTAGCATGTTCATTGATGATGATGATGCTGACTCACTTCTTAGTAACGGGCAGAAACACGTAAAATGAACATGCACTGGCACACTACGTAAGCATTTCACGCAGCTGTACAGTTTATCAACACCCACACTGCAGGATCTAGTGCTTGCTCAATTGGTGGTGCCCAATTCTTCCTATTCGGTAATGTTGATCGCTTCTGGCTCTTGCAGTACGCAAGGCTTTCAAGATTAAACTCCAAGAGAGCCATCGCTGCTGTGATTCGGACGTATATGAAATCTCTCACGCCAAGCTATGCAGGAGCTGGAAACAAGTCACAACTGCCGTATTTATGACAGCATGCCTTCTTGGAGGCCACAATAGAAAACTACAAACTATCCGGATGGATGCCCATGGATATTTAAGATTATCCAGCGTGATGAAGTGCCAAGAGATGGCTGGATGACAATGAAGTGTTGTTCAAAACATGGAAGCACATGCACCATTCACAACAAGGATGACACCTCGCTGCACATGCGCTCGTGTCACAGCAAAATAACAAATCAAGAAGACACGAATGAATAAGAAAGCACCACAGAAGAGTGCTCAGTGAATCGGAAAATAACGCGTGGCTCAAGCAGCCCACACATCTTCCACTCCCATCACCCAGCAGACGAACAAGAGTCTGCAAGAGCTCGCTTGCCAACTCCACTCGAACAGTTCGAGTGACGCAACACCAGCCATACTGTGAGTGCGCTGTAGTAGACGCTCTGAACGCTTTGTAGGAACCCTTGGTCTCGCTTGCTCCCCTGCCCTGTGCCCTTGTACTTGGATTTGGGATGTTTGAATATATGTTCATGTGTGGTGATTGTTGACGTTCCTTCTTTGCTACCCTTGGAGACATCTCTGACTCGTACAATTACCGTATTTACTCGCGTATAACCCGCCCTTGCATATAACCCGCACCCCTAACTTTTAACCCCATGAAATAAAAAAAAATATCCTCGCGTATAACCCGCACACTTACCTGAAAAAATGAGGACTAGGAAGTTACAACTGAGCAAACAGTCACCATTTTAGTTTTCAAAACAAATATATTTGAAAACGACTGCCGCAACGTTGTCAGTGCTGTCGTTCAATTGTCAATCGTCGCCACTCTCACTGCTGCCGTCTGAGGCTTCATCGCCGCTCTCAAAGACGTAATCATCTTCGGTACCATCTAGGCTGTTGCTTATGGCACACTTCTTGAAACTCTTGCGTACCATGTCGGCCGGGATCATCCCCCATGCATCTACGATCCACTGGCACAGCAGTGCAATATCTGGCCTTCGCACGCGTCCCGTCGGCGTAAGGGCGTAAAGGCCATCGGCCATCCACTGGGCATATAGCCGCTTCACGTGAGCCTTGAAAGGCTTATTGATGCACACGTCGAGTGGTTGGAGCATGGAAGTCATGCCGCCAGGTATTACGACAAGGTCTGTGCCGTTGTCAGCGAGGCGAGCTTTCACCGCGTCAGTGCAGTGGCCTCGGAACGAATCCAGCACCAGCATCGAACGGCGTGCCAACAAGGCACCTGGTCTTTTTTCCCAGATTGCTTGAATCCAGTCAATGACGAGGTCACTGTTCATCCACGAGTTATCTTCCACTCGCACAACAATTCCTGGGGGAAGTGGTGTACTCGGTAGAGTCTTGCGCTTGAATATTACATACGGGCGCAGTTTGGTGCCGTCGGCCAAAGCACACAACATCACTGTGCAGCGCAGCTTGGTGTTGCCGCCAGTCAGCACACTAACAGATTTTGCGCCCTTTTTTTCCAGGGTCGTGTCCATAGGCATCTCGAAATATACTGGCGTTTGGTCAGCATTTCCCAGCTGAGATAGCAAGTAGTTGCGCTCTTTCCTCAGTCCGATGACGTAACGTTGAAAGTTGAGCAGCTTCTCCTCGTAAGCGTCGGGAAGCCGCTGGCACATGGTAGTTCGCCGCCGCATCGAAAATCCATGCCTGGCCATAAAGCGCTGCAGCCATCCGCGGCTCGCATGAAACTCGCGTGGAATGTGCATTTCCCGGGCCAGCTTCAGGGCTTGCATCTGCGCCATCTCTGTAGACACAGCGTGGCCACGACTCCTCTGCTCCTCGATGAATTTTGCAAGCTGCGTCTCGAGGTGAGGGTACGCGCCAGTCTTCGGGCCGCGAAACGCTCGCCTGTCCTTGTTCGCAGCTTCGAGAGAGTCTTTTTTCTTCCGCCAGTCGCGAATGCAAGATTCGTCGACATCGTTCTTTCTCGCAGCAGCTCTGTTGCCGATTTGTTCAGCAGCGGCGACGATCCTGAGTTTCTCCTTCGCCGTGAATGATTGCCGCCGAGACACACTCATGATGCCTAGACAAGGCTGGCGAACTGTGCAAACTGGGCGTACAAGAAACGGCACCTTACTCAAGGCCCATCAACGTCTGAACAAAGCGTATGCAAAGCATGCGAAACGCGTGGCTGGCGTGGGACTAAACAGACTATGGATGTGGATCTGGCTGTGACCTGCGTTGGCCTCTTGTTGGCTGGATGGATGGATCATAGTGGCTTAGCCCTTTGTAACGGTGGTGGCTTGCGCCCCCTAGCCTAGGATTCCCCCCTTTTTTTTCCCCCGTAATTTTGTTCGTATTGTGAACTGTAATTTGTCCCTCTTTTATAGACTCACTCGTCCCTAGCCCCTTTTGCACCAATCTTCCAACCTACTCTTTGTCACCACTACCCTTCTCTCATCCACACGTCCGTCCTCCCCTGCAAATCCCAGGGCACCCTCTATATCTATCGCCGCGTCTTCGGCAATGTCCGGACGAAGTGTTCTGCACCGCAAAACGATATGCTCCATGGTCTCCGCTTCCACGTGGTCTTCTTTCAGTCCATACTGGCCTTCGGTGGTCAAAAGGTTGGTGCAATATTAATATGCACTGCAACACACGTTGATGTCGATGGGGATGCGGACTCTGCACGGCAGGCCGCGCGTTGCCGTGAAGCCGACCCGCCGAGCCCCCCTTCTCCGGAATATTAGCGTATTACCCGCACCCCCACTTTTTAAACACATTTTTTCAATTTTTGGTGCGGGTTATATGCGAGTAAATACGGTAAGTCTGCGCCCCGAACCGCGTCGTAACATGCAGTGTATATTCAACTGTAAGTTAATTAGAGGATTGCAAAAACCGACATCAATTTGTCGAGGTTTAGCTAGTGCCACTGCAGCTCCACAGCTCATATGATACCGTGAGATGAGAGTTCACGAAAATACGGTGCCTCGGTGAAAAATAATATGCTGTTTTATGTGCACAAATACACTAAGTGGTTGACAGATTGTTTTTTAACTTCACTGTTTCTAGGCCGGCCATATGGTAACCCCTGTTTTGAATTTGTCTCGTTTTGACAAATGAAAATTACCTATTTTCAGGTACTTTCTAGCATGTAAGGCATAGCTAAAACTCTGTATTACAGTTGCCGACTGACTCTTTGGACTCCAACAACTCGGAGTTGATGGATATTCTGGACTTCGTAAATGCATTATCAAAGTTCCCATTGAGCTAATAATGCATTTCTACGACCGATTTTTCGGGCGAATTTAGGCCCCAAAGTTTGATTTTCCGGAAAAAATTGCTCGTACCGAGCAGTGGTACCCAATCTTGAAGAGCGCCACGCTGGATTTTCCACTGGCTTGGCTTCCAGTGGCCTGCTCTGCAACCTCCAAGATTGGCATGTGCATGCCTTCAATAGAGAGTGCGCGACATTCTCCAGTCTTGGAGGCCATGTCCACCCTTCTTTGGCTGACAAAATGCTCTAGGGTATGGCAATTTTTCTCATTCATCTCTTTTTTCTGTCAGCACTATCATCATAATTTAATGCGGGATCCATTTTTATCCATTTATTTATTTTTAAAGTTTTGGTTGCTATATGCGCATGGTGTGTCCACAGAGCAGGTACGTCTTGGAGATGACATCGCATCTTTGTGTTCGTACGGCTTTGCATCTGTGTAACTGGCACCACGTCGTGTGCCTTCTAGAGAGCCAATTGGTGCAAAGAAACGTGGCTTGTTTCTTCGATCTCCATGGCGATCTCTGGCAATGCAGCGGCACTCTTGTCAAACTATACGAAGACGATGTCACTCTTGCACAAATCCAAGTAAATCTGATCGCCTCCAAGCATAGTATGAGGCAGGGTGTTATTAGAGATTTTTTAAGCCGTTCTAAGCCTAATAAATTTTATTTTTTGGCTGAACAATTTTCGTGGACTGTGATTTTTCTGACTATTTTTCGGCCCCCACGAGGACCGGAAACTAGGTTGGCGACTGTACTAGTATTTCAGCAGTAGTTGGTAGCACCTGCTCCTTTTCTTCTAACTCAGCCAAAAGCAGCAGCAAATGCAAAAGCATGCAGGCATATGCGAAAAACATACTGTTTGAGCATTACAAGTTGCAAGAATTTGTGCATGCAATTGAAAGTTTCCATGCAGCATTCAAAAGGGTCACATTATATTTGTTTTTTTCTGCCCCTAAAATTAGGCGTGCATCCCAACATGGTAAATGCAGTACTTAAATTCCGACAAGAGGATTTCATGGTCACAGTGACCCTCTTGTAACATCTGCCAGTTTGTACTGGAATCGAATGCTGCGCCTTTTTCCCATTCATTTTGCCCCTGTACTGAAGAGGAAGGTGCATACCAAGGCCTCCAGTCTCGACCTCCTCGATTCGCGAAGGTCGTTGGTGTTTTCCGTCGACGGCAATGACCCGCATCTCGTACAGGGCGCCTGTCTCCAGGCCCTTGACCAGGATGTTGTCCTCGTTCTTCTCTACCATGGTGGTCTCCCACGTCTCGTCACCCTTGCGTCGGTACTGAACATAGAAGTGGCTGCCCGGGTGGCCCGCCATAGCTGGCAACCAAGTCACCTGCACATAAAATTTGCTCACTTCATCTTGGATCTCTAGCTATTGAAGATACTACAGTCAATCCCGGATATATAAAACTTGACTACATTGAATTATTGTCCATATCTCCTTGAAAATCTCCTTGAAATAAAGCACAGAGATGTACTATGCGCACACAGAATGTGTCCACCGCCACAATGAATATATATCGAATACTGCGCTGCGATGCATAACAGTAAGTGCACTTCTCCTAATGGGGGTACGATCACTCCTCGCATCACCGTAAATATTTAATGCCTAAAAATTTGAAACACTACTGCTTAGGCAGATTCTGTCAAAAAAAGACATTGAATCTGAAGGTAGTACATGCTACAGAGGAAAAATTAGCAGAGTGCTCCGTTTTGCTCGCTGCGTAAAGGGTTAGCTTGTGTAAACCCTGGCTGCTTGTTATCACCAAGAGTTAACACTCTGCTTCAAGAACATGAAAGGCCTCTCGGTACGATATGCGTTTAACAAGAAAAAGTGTGGATCACCCTAGGTTCTTTCAATAAGTGGTGCCGGGCATGGAATGTCGAACAGGAGATGGTGCGTCACCGGGTTTGTCTGCTTGTGCGATTCACTGTGCGATTCACGACTCCGGGTAGAACGCATTTAATTCATGCTCACACAGTTACACATGCTTGGGAATGGACTCGGATGTTCTGCAAGCTAAAAACCACTTTCGAAACTAACATCATCCCTGCAGTGTCGGCAGTGACCGACGCAGGGGCTGTAGAAGAAGAGCTCAGAACAAAGGGGCACACCGGCCATGAGCCGTCGGAGCAATGACCTGCATGCAAGAAGAGATGTGCCGACCTTTTCAGGGTGGTCAAGAAGCGAGGAAAATGGGTTAAACATGCTGCAACAGTCCACATGGCTCATTGCCCATTTGTAATGATCGGTTCTTTAAACGGTGTACTGTTGGTATTGTACAACGGACACACGGCCGAGTGTGTTCATACTTGATTTGCAGTACATACATGTGCACTGGTGGTGGCACTGGGTGTATCCGCACAGGCTAGTTTGCAATTGCGGTGCATCCATTTTTGCCTTATTTGGAATAAAAGCGTGCAACGTGAACTTCTACGTGTGCAAGGTGCAAGGGCGACGCAGGATTTTAGGGTTAGCGTTGCGCTTGGTATAAGAAAGACTGTTCTCGAGAAAGAGCAACTTACAATGTTCATGAGCAAGAAATAAGCCAACTTTCGTGCGTTTGACATGACCTTGGAGAAGCAAATCGGTAAGGTCTCGCTCTTCACTATCTTGGAAAACTGCCTGATACATGCAAATATCTCGAATAAGCTTCACATGGGCATATTTTATATCTCTATTTATTCATATATTGAACCATTTCACGATCCCCTTGAGTTCGATATACAGTCGCCGACAGAGTTTCCCAAATTCAGAAATTCGCACTTGATGGATGCTCCGGACTTCATAAAAGCTCCGTCAGGGTTCCCATAGAACTAATGCAGTTTCGCGACTGATTTTTCAGACGAATTTAGGTCCCAAAGTTTTATTTTCCGGACTTAATCACTCACTCTGAGCTACACGCTACTCGACCTTGGGAGTTGCCATGTTTGATATTTTGCTGGCTTGGCCAGGCTTGGCTTCAAGTGACCCGTTCTATAGCCTCCTAAGATTGGGATGTGTGCGCTCTCAACAGAGTATGCGACATCCTCCAGTCTCGGAGGGCATGCGCGCTCTTCCTTGGCTGACAAGATGCTTTAGGGGATGGCACTTTTTCTTGTTTATTTCTTTTTTCGGTCAGCACTATGGCCATAATCACTTAATGCGGGATCCATTTTTATTCATTTGTTTAAAGTTTGAGTTGCTATTTGCACGTAGTGTGTGCACAAAGCAGGTGTCTCAGAGACTATATCGCATTTTTGTGTGTGTTTGTGTCACTTCAAATTTGTGTGATCAGCACCACTTCACGTGCCTTCGTGAAAGCCAAGTGGTGCAAAGAAACGTGGTTTATTTCTTTGATCTCCATGGGCATCTCCGGCAACAAATCGCAGATCGCAGATCGCCAATGTGGCGACGCTCTTATCAGAATGTATATGGAGACATCACTCTTGCGCAAATCTAAGCAAACCCGATCGTCGCGAAGTGTAGTATGAGGCCCAGAGTTATAAAGAGATTTTAATTAAGCTGCTCTAAGCCTAATACATCAAATTTTTTTTGGCTGAATGAGATTTTTAGACTGTTAGATATTTTCAAACTATTTTCCAGTCCCTGCGAGGTTCAGAAATTCAGTCGGCGACTGTATACGAGATTAATTGTACCACTACATTAACACAGAAAAGAAAGAATGCTTCTGTGCAAATATAGTTCATGCTAGATATAGTACAATTAAATTCCACGAGGCATTGCAATATACTTTGGTATGATATAAACAATTTGGTGCTCATGGGTTTGGTTTTTATGTCTTCGGCCTTGCCATAGCTTTCAGAATAACTAGGACGCAAACCAACCAACCAACCATAAATGTGAATTTTAAGAGGACTAATATCTAGCAACCACAATCCGTCCATGAGGCTTAGTCAACCTTACTGACAATTCCACAGATGTGCATTTTTGTAGGTTGCACAGATTTCACAAGAATAGCCAGAGGGACTCTTTGCTTTTATGTGCACGTAGGTAGTTTGGCCTCCTGGGACTGGCCAGCGGATGCTCTAATGTACAGGTATTCACTTATCTGCTCTGTTCTGCAAACTGCATGACACTACATGTCACCAAGAGGTAAGAGTTCTCATATCTGCTACGTACTATAAATTCAGTAGGTCACTGGCTCGAAGTAAACAATAAAATGTACACATCTTTCATAATTGGGCAGCTTGTTCCCACACCTCTGAAGTCTCATTTATGTCCTGTAGGCTTAACTCTGTGCTCAAGATATCAGGGTTAACAGACTGGCATGTCACCTTTGAACTCAATAATGCTACCTCAAGATGCAGAAGTGCACAACATCCAGCCAGCATCTGTCCTACCTGCACAGCTGCATGTCCATCCCGATCCGGCAGGTAGGCCCACGTAAAGTCGGGCATGTCTGGCACACGCTCAGACTCATCGGCCGTCTCCAGCTCGATGAAGTTGGGATCCCCTTGGCCCTGTGCAGTGGCTGCATGGATTGTAATCCGGTACTTGGTGCGTGGCTTGAGGCCTGCCAGTTTGGCTCGCGACTCCAAGGGGTCACGCACAGGTGGCTGTCGCTCCATCTTGGGCCCAAGCTGAGTGCCACGTACCTCCTCATAGTAAATGTGGTAGCCTGTCAGCACACCGTTGGCCTCCAACGGGCGCTTCCAGAGCAGGTAAATGCCTGTCGAGCCCATTGGAATACCCTCGAACGAAGCTACTGGCCCTGGAACGCCCTCGGGTGTGGTGATTTCTATGCTGTCTGACGGTGGACCATTGTACATGTCATTGAATACCAGTACGTGGACCAGGTTGCTCGAAAATGGCCGGAACAGACTGACTGTTGCTGTCGTCACATTCGCCGGCACCACCACTTCTCGCAGTTTCTCTTCACCTTCATCGGGAGTCCATGTTTGGATCTTGTAGCCACGGAAGTGGCCCCGCACGGACTCTGGACTGACGGGACTCCAAGTGAAGTTGGCCGTGCGGGCGTCGACAACATTCGCCACCCTGAAGTCTTGAGGAGCGGCCAATGGCACATTCTCACCTGAGTATCCAATGATTTCGGTGGCAGCTGTGTGTGCCTGGCCTCGCCGGTTGTGGGCCTCAACCTTGATACGATATGGCTTGAACGTAGGCTGGCCATACTCGACGTGTCGATTCTGCTTCCAGTCCTCAATGATGCGAGAATTCCATGTGGCATCAGGGATGTCGTCACGCTTCCAAAGTACTTTGTAGAAGAAGGCCGGTGCATTGTGCTCAATGGGAGGCATAGGTGTCCATGTGATGAGCAGGTTGTCGAAGCGGTCACCACGGCCCATGACGCGGTCGGGGTTCTTGTGTGGCACGTCTTCAGGAGTCGTGCACCTCGACGATGCCCCTGAGGGCAGCGAGGGCCCGATCTTGTTGCGAGCCACCACCCGGAACGTGTAGTTGGCCCAGGGACTCATGGAAACCTTGAACTTAGTGTCAGGGGCGGGTATGTTCACAAAGGCATCTTCCCATGTGTCAGGGCTGAAGGAAGTGTTGTATTGAATGGAGTATGACAGTATAGGGGCCCGCCGATCGCCTGTGGGCTTCCACTCCACGAGAGCCATGAGACCATCGCAGTCAACTTTGACCATCTGTGGTGGATTGGGCACATCTGCAAGAATGATGAGAAAGCAAATCATGGTCAGTCTTTATCAGAAACATGATATGCCACAGGAAACAGTAGAAAAGGGCTCCAAATAAACATTGTTTATGGGAACAACAATAAAGGAGCACAAATCAATCTTTTGCATCCCGCAGGACTACTAAATAAGCCAACATTGACTGAAGCCCATGAAAGTCTACAAGAAGCAAAGTTAATTGAATGAGGCAACAATCTTATGTGTGGTTTTCTACCCATAATAAACCTGGTATGGGAAAAGCAATTCTTATGCTGTGTAAATTCAAGAGCTTTACTTATTGCGGAGTGTGTCACTGGGTTATGTTACCGAGTTTAGTGCTGCGGCAAAATGTTGTTGAGTTTAATGCTGCTGCATTACGTTTCCGAGTCACTGCTTACGAGGTCGTGACAATGCAAGCGACAAACCAGCCATATTGCGATCTCTCAGTCAAGTTTTAATTGCAGAGTTCTCATTAAAGTTGTGTTTCACGTAAATTGCACTGAGTGTTCTTTCTCGATGACAATGTTTTTGAGCACTATTACACCACTTTGTCAAGTGATGACACTATTTTTCCAAGCAGCACAATAGGGTTGACACTACATTTCTTCATCAGGTTCGCAGGCGAATCCCACGTTATACTCTGAGGGTAAGTCAGAGTCGCCGTGAACGGGTACCTGAAGTGCGTTACACCTTATCCGTTGTCGTCGATCATAGGCTCTGGCTCTGGCATCTGCAGGCCCCCGACAACGCAAAAGGCAGAGCAAGCGGCTGCAGCTCGTCGTGCCATCTCCACAGCCGCCAGCTCTGCCATCTAGCAAATCACCCGCCAGGCAAAGCCCAACCACATGCTGCACAGGCTCGAAGATATTCATCCCTAATAACTGTTGCAACGGTGGCATTGTGGTTAGCGTGCTTGGCTATAGAGTGGTAGCAGTGGCGGGTCGCAGAGGATCAAGTCCTCACCGTGGCTACATTTTTTAAAAGTTAGATGAAGATGGTACAGTTTGAGTGCCGCTTCTCTGCCACGATTTTCTCATAACAGCGGGGTTGCACAATCAGTGAATAAAGAAATGAAAGGGAGTGTAAGAAGAAAGACATGACAAGCTATGCCTGAACACATAGCAAGTGAGTTGATACCCGATATGTTGTGGCTCCAGTTCCGACTAATACTCTGCAGACTATGTTTGCAAACCGATGCACAGAAATGTAACTCTATTGCACATAACATTGGGATCACAAATGCCCCCTAAATGTAATTATCCTGTGCCCTTCCTTAGCCTTAGTTACTGTGGGCTTCTTTAATAGTTATCGCATATAGTTAACGTTTAAAAATTATGGGGTTTTATGTGCCAAAACCACTTTCTGATTATGAGGCACGCCGTAGTGGAGGACTCCGAAAATTTCTACCACTTGGGGTTCTTTAACGTGCACCTAAATCTAAGTACACAGGTGTTTTCGCATTTCGCCCCCATCGAAATGCGGCCGCCATGGCCGGGATTCGATCCCACGAGCTTGTGCTCAGCAGCCTAACACCATAGCCACTAAGGCATATAGTTAATGTTCACAGCAGAACCTCGTTCATATGTTTAAAGAAAATGCAAGAAAAACTTACTAACTGGGAAAACATGCGACCCAAAGGCATAAAAAATTTGACACTCGACTGTAATTGACAACTACGTAATGCGAAGCGCAGCGTGAATAATTGCAGTACGAGACGTGTGCACGCGAAGCAGCTGGGGCCTGGGCCTGAGACATGTTGTTTTTGCGGCTTCGGCAAACTTACGTTTGCATTGTTTGAATTTGACCTGTGTGGGCAGCTTCTTTGAGTGGAGCATTTCAGCAGGAAGCAGGAATTTTTGTCGTCAAAGCAACCCAAGACACATGTTCTTTTATACTGCGTAGCTATGAGGTGGGAAACCAAAATGAAATCAAGCTGCTTGGCAACACCAAAATACAATACCTACGATGCGATGTGGCCAGAGCAAAACACGAAGCTCACAAGTTGGGAGGAATTTTGCTGGTACCCAAATAAGAAATGGAGTATGCATGGCGTTTTGATGTGAGATGGGTGGATTAGGGGCAGGTGTTGCAGTGGGCAGCTACAGTTCTTGTTGTGCACGCCTCCTTGCACTTTACCTTGTTTACATGGGATCTATTGGCCAGAAAACATATCATTCAATCGCAGTCTGTCAATGTACCGAACGTTGGTGCCGAAAGATTCTGTTTTCTGGGAACGTATGAACAAGTAAAAAAAAGAAGCGCACCTGTGTTGGGCCATTTTCTGTGTTCTCATTAGCGAACGTTGGCACTGGAAAATTACGCGTAACGGGATCCTATCAAAATTCTACTGTTCTCTGTGAGAACAAATGAGTTCTGCACAAGACCTGCCACAACACCACATCACACTTACACTAAATACCTCTGTGTTCCAGAACACAGTTCCCAATGGACACCAATACTGAAAGAAGTTCATATCGGCTACAATGTCATGTAAATTAGTGAATGCAATTGGCTTGTGCTAACAAATTCCTTTTGAGTGGATAGAGATGCATCTGCCACTACATTCTTAGGTTGCCACCAACTATAGTGCTTTATGCTTGTGGAAGAAGCCTAGCCCACTTGAACGGAATTTTGGCTAAAACAAAGCTTCGCAGGGAGGCCAACATGCACATTCTTGTAAACAGTCTGTTTCATTTGTTTTTATCCAATGTCGTTTTTCTTCTGACAGTGGCTCGATATGTACCACATGACATTTCAAAATGTTTTGATGTATCCCTGACAATTCCACATTTCGCAAGTCACCAGACACACCGAAAAAGCGGGCACTCACCCTGGACAGTTAGAGTGGCCTGTGCACGATCACTGTCGAGCTCAGTGCGTGCCACACACGTGTAGATACCCGAGTCGAGCTCAATGGTGCGTGTGATGGTGAGCGAGTTGTCGCCCGCCTGCACCATACGTGCATCTGCTTCTGGGTCCACAGGCTGGCCATTGAATAGCCATTCGATGCGTAGTTCCAGGCTTGGATCTGCTTCTGCATTGCACCGGAAGGTTGCACTCTTGTCTGCCGCCACCTGTGTGAAGGAATGGTACGCGCTAATACACAAGCAAAAGGTGGCAAGCAAGAAATGTGGTCTTAGCAAGCGAAAGAAATGACTGTCCACATCTTCCTAGTACTTATGAAAAAGGAAGCTGCATAATTTAGAAGCGTATGAAAGCCTGTGCCCACCCGCCACGGTAGTCTAGTGGCTATTCCGCTGCGCTGCAGAGCTCGACCTTGTGGGTTCGATCCTAGCCGCATGGCTGCATTTTGACGGGGGCAAAATGCAAAAATGCTTCTGTACTTAGACTTAGGTGTATGTTAAAAAATCTCAGGTGGTCAAAATTGTTCCGAAGTCACCTGCTAAGGGGTGCCTCATAATCAGATCATGGTTTTGGCACGTAAAACTCCAGAATTAAGTTGTTATAGCCTACTTGCTGGCCCATGCCCAACAGTCGTTAGAAATTAGTCTAATGTTCGAGACAACCTGTGCAGCAAGTGGCACAGTCAGAATCTGCAAGAAGGCTGTCTGCCTTTGTAGGCATGAATAGCTTGGCTTTGGAAACAGATATCTAGGGCAGGGTCACAAGTTGTGAAGGTAATGATCACATGACCTGTGTTTATTGATAACATTCACTTGAAGTCTATAAGTTAGCAAAATAGGCATTCGGCACTGTAATGTGTGAGAATAAGAAAATAATTAGAGCAGTTTCTAATAGACTATAGGTTTCTTTTTATAAGAAGAGACGGGAAAGCAAATGAAATAAAAGATTGTACCTAACTAAGCAACGTTCAAACACATAATTTCCAGTGACACATGCAGTGGTTTTCCTAGGTGCAGCAATAACAGACCCAACGTCAAAATTTTTGGGTATTCAAGCCGTATCTCACCCTACATAACAGACTGCGGGTGATATTGAGTTTGATAACCTGTGTGCCCATAATATGGCTAAGTGTTAACCAGCACCACCTGAAACCATGGCGGCAGATGTTGAACATTCCATACTGTTTCATTTTATTTAGGCATGCAAGCATCACAACTGAATGACCATGCAGCCTTTTACATGAAGCTTTAGGTTTCTATGTGTAGTCATGGGAATGAGTGTCACATGGGTTAAAGGGCCTAATTTTTTTGTGTGGAGAGAGCTCAGGAACTGCAGGGTCCATACTTTTAATTCAACATGAACAAACTAGAACAGAGGTTTCCTAACGTGGCACCATTGTCTGTCTATTTTTATCAGCCTATGTTAACTACACTGTAGAGTGAGGACCCCTAAAAGAGATTTGTGTTTATTCTTATCTTTACAGCAGCTGAACATGTCCTAGGCAAAAAAATTTTGTAGTCGCACCACACCATCCAATCCTCTAATGTTCTCGACTGTATCTCCATTCCCTAAACATTCATTCTGCAACACTAAATGACGACCGTTTTATGTATTTCATGAAGCAAGCATGATGCATGAATCAGCTCAGTTACCTCATAATTCTCAGGTGGCTGAGTGATGAGTGTCTTGCCTTTGACTTCTAATGACCCAGATGCTGAAGCATCACCAAATTTATTGCTAGCATAGCAAGTATATTCTCCCTGGTCAGTGACTAGCAGGTCGTCAATCTGTAAGTCGCCCGAGTCGAGGACATGGTAGCGGCCTCCGGTCAGCTCCTGGGCTTCCTTCATCCACTTTACTTCGGGTCGCGGAGCTCCAAACACACGGCAACGCAGAGTCACCCTCGACGTTACCACAGCCAGTGTAAGCTGTTCAGGCGCTTCCGTGATGGTAGGTGGAAGTGCTGCAAGGAAAATTGAAGGGTAAGTATGCACCCAATAACATGAGCAATGATTATGCGTAGCCATGGCAAAATTTAACTCTTTGTGCTCAATGTGTGCCTTGAAAGCAGTGCGCTTCAAGCTGACTGGCGAGAGCATACCCAGAAGAAAAAAATACTGCAACCATGGACTCCACGGACTAATTAGGCACTTGCCAGCCTTGCAGCTTTGCCAAGATTGTTTTGAAGGTATGCATACTACTAAATTGCAGCCAACTTAGCCAAAATTAAATTTTGTTGCAGTTTGTGTTTAAGTGCTTCAGAGCAGAGACACATGTCTAGGGCAGTGCCAAGGTTGTAAGGATAACTAACGGAACTGGTGTTGAGAAAAAATGGCAAGGTGAGTTGCCAAGAATATTTAACGAAGTGACAAGCAATTTCAGTCTCATATTTGTCAGCACAGGAGCAGTCATGAACTCAATGCTACAACGCACCTCTAAACAAGTGCAGTGTACTAAAGCGTAGCAGATTTGTACATGGCTTACACGTGTGAACCACAATGTAATGCTCTTATCCAAGCAGAGTCGTGGCTTGAGCAAGTCGGTGAGTTATCCTTCAAGAAATCAAAGGCCTAAGAAAAATGCAGACAATGAACACACATGACAGGACAGGAACCAAATTCCTACTATGTTTATTAAAAATACCTGAGGATGTTTAAGCACTTTTTATGAGTTGTGAATGCGAAAGCATTGAAGTCCAATTGAATGCTGCTGAGCAGTCCTTCTAGTTATCAATTCCTCACGGGCATGCGAGCGCGCTGAGATGCTTGGCACAATTTCATTCAGCTTTAACAAGGCACAGCTAGGACGTAGGCGAGAGCTTCCGTGGACAAGGAACGTGCAGATAACACCGATTTCTGAGAGCAAGAGCAGGGGTGATTTGGCGTCGTGGAGATGCCCTCTTCCCTCACGCAACATCTGGCGCACTACTGCGGCAACAGATGTTTCCTTTTGCCTTCTCTTCTCTGTCAAGGCGTGCTTGTGTCATGGCACCACAGCCAATAGGAACTCCATCAAGGTGCGCTCGTGATGTGGCATCACAGCCAAAGGGAATTTACATGCCGTTTGACTGCTACAGATGCTGGACTCCGGTTTTTCTGCTCAATGAGCCATTTGACGCTTTCGCATCAAAAGCTAATTTTTGTGCAGCATAAACTCAGCTGGAAGTTGACAACAGTCTTGTCGCGCGTGTTCTTGTCAACACCTTTTTTGCACCAATGATTTTCTGAAGTGTGGCTCCAATTTCCTATGGCTACACAATTTGAGCTAGAAAACACGTTTCAGGACATTTGTTGCATGAACGTGTAGTGCAAGCAATAAATGAGGTGAAAGTGGACAAGCAGGGTTGTTTGTTTGTATGTCCTACATGCATGTGCATTTGCACACCTGCTCTTTTTCTGGTGCTCGAGCTATAGGCCTGTCAAACAAATACAATGAAATGTAAACATCAATCTGCCACCCTCCCATCTTTCAGGATGTCCGAATTCTTTGTCATCCGATAGTGATAAGGCTAGCTATGCAGCTTTTAAATATTTGCTTTTATTTATTTATTTATTTATTTATTTATTTATAGTACCCTTGGGGCTTACAAGAAGCATTAAAAAGGGGAGGGACTAGTAAACTGAAAATATAGTTGTAGGGGAATATGGTGATACAGCAGCATACTACAAAGATTTTCATTTAAGCAACTATGAAAGATCAGCAGATGGCCGAAAGGAATGCAAGATGATACAAAAGAACAATTTTGTGCTGAACTTGCATGGCTCTCCTAATATAAATAGCCAGAGCCAGAGACAGGCACAAAGGTATGCGAAATGAATTGAAACAGAAAGCCCAGGTCAAAATTGCTTAACCCTCCTGAGATTATAAGCAGGAGTTAGAGCTTGCACAAAAACCTGAGTTGACATTTTGTTTAGGTAGACACCACACTGCAGGCTTCCTGTTGGCTGGTGATCCAGGACCATAACAGGTTTGGGCTATTTGTCTGCTAGTGATCCGAGATCATAACAAGTGCAAGCGCAGGAAATAAGTCAAAGCTCTCAAATGTTGCTTAAGAGCATTATAGGCTGTAGCATATTGTTAGTAAAAAAATAATAGCAGCCTATTCAACTCAGCAGTTGCAAATCACCTGTCTTCCACTGAACGTACACATTTATACTTGTAGCAGTGCAGCTGAATTAGCCTCCAAACTAGCTCCTAATAAACAGTCTTTAAATCTACTGCTTCAAGTAAGGGTTCATTATTAAACACGTTTGTTTTATTAACATGCAGCAAACGGCCTGCATCCATTCGCTTTGTGCATGTCAAGCAAATAATGTGGCTATTCAGAGCAATTATTTGTTAACAGCAGATGACTTCTCTTGGGCCCGTAGCAGAACGCAAAAATTGTATATTGGCACTTACCGAGCACATTGAGGTAGAAGTCACGGAAGGCATAGCCATGAGGGTTGGAGGCGTTGCACTGATAGACAGCCGTATCACGTTTGGTAAGTGCCTCGATGGTGAGCAATGTACCCTCAACTTTGCGGCGGGCATTGGGCTCGGCCTTCTCAACCGGCACGCCATTTACAAACCACTGCAGTTTGGGCTCGGGGATGCCTGTTGCTGCGCACTCAAAGCTGACACTTTCCTCTTCAGCCGCGTTTGTGTTGTCCGGCACACGCAGCCAGTACGGTGCTGCTTCCACCTTGACATGCATGGCGTGGGTCTGGGCTACACCCACACCATTGTTGGCTTGGCACTCGTACGTGCCCTCGTCCTCAAAGCCCACTGAACGAATTTCCAGCGTCTTGCCATAATTGGAGTATGTGAAGCGTCGCGACGTTGGATTTGAGCCCCGCTTGGACCACGAGATCTGGGGTGATGGCGTACCCCCGTAGATGCAGTAGAGTTTCAGTTCGTGGCCCCGAAGTGCAACAAGGTTTGGGGGCGACAGATACTGCTTGACGGGTGCGTGTTCTGCCTTTCCTGCACTCGACGTTGGCTCGACTTTCAACTGGATCTTATTGCCAATCTTGTATTCACGCCTGAACACCGACGTGGCACTGCAGGTGTATACGGCATCTGAAAGTGCGTCACCCAGTTCAACACGTGAGAAGTGCAGATCACCCTCGGGATCGGCGGTGATGCGCGACGAGTTGACGTTGCGCAGTGCACCGCTCGAGTACTGTATTAGCCAGAAGATGTTTGGGCGTGGGTAACCCGTGGGAGGGTTACAGTCGAGCGACAGTGGGTCACCCTCTACCACATAAACTTCTTTGGTGGTCTCCTCTGCAAAGTTGTTGAGTTCAGCCTTGCGCAGGAACACAGAATTGGACACAGATGTGCCATGAAGGTTGGTTGCGCGGCACTGGTACAATCCTTCGTCGACATCGTCTGGCTTGGTGAAGACGAGCGTACCACGGCGGGGCTGCTGCGAGATTCGCTTGTCATACGAGACGTAGTCAAACTCCTTGTTGTTCTTTGTCCATTCGTACGTGGGCTCGGGGTGGCCTTGAGCTTCACACTCGAGTAGGAATGGCTTGTCCAACTCATCCTGAGACTGGGACACCTGGTACAGCTGCTCGTGTTTGGGCTGTTTCACCATGGTGGGCGGAGAGGGCACCACTGCACCCACCACTGCTGCACCCAGCAGCAGCAGCAGTGCTGGTACAAGCGCCATCCCTGCACAACAAATTCATAACATCAAAATTTGTTTCAAGCCAGAATGTCACGATGATATTGAACTTATTGTTTTATGCTTAAAACAAGTTTAATTGGAGCTTGGTTGCAGGCACCTTAATAGGGCAGTCGATAACTAAACTATCCTCGACGTCACGAGTTCAATCCTGGCTGTGGCAGTAGCAGTTCAATGGGACAAAATGCGACAACACTCTCCATACGTAGATGTAGGTGCACGTTAATGAACCCCATGTGGTCATACTTAATTCATCTGGAGTCCGCCCTATGGCATGCTTCATAATATTTTGGTTTTGGCACGTAAGATCTGAGAATTCAATTTTTTTTTTTTTTGCTGTACTACAGCCAAAAAATGAAAACATGTTGGTAGAAGCAGAAGGCAGAAAGAATAGTGTGATTGAAGGGGAAAAGAAAGGCTGGTTGCAGGCTGGCACAGTTCTATGGTGAGCATGAGCAGGCTTGAGACACGAGAAAGGATCAATACGAATGTTTTTCTCACATGCACCGTTATGTTTACATGCTTAACTTCAATAATCATCGAAAACCACAACTGCCACTCACAAGTATCACAAGTATTTTGGATAAGTTCAGCCAAATGATGCAAGCTGATTCAAGTTGGAGCTTAAGTTCCTTAAAAAATTTTGCTTGCAGTCAACATAGATCTAACAGAGCACAACTAATTACACAACATGGCGCAACAGTGTAAACTACAAGAATGATTTAACAAGGAATGATGATTTATAGGAACACTTATGTAAACAAACACAATTAGGTGAAGTATGTCGCCAAGCCCAAGGGAGAAAACATATAAGAAATGAGGACATGCATGCCACAACTGTTCGGACAGAGTGAACACATCAAAGAAGGATACTAAATTCATATATTACAATCCCTGCCAGGTGACATCATTACTTCACATAGTATGGGTTGCAATGACTTGGTCCAATCAGTGCACTCCTCTGACACTCAATGCATCCCATAAAATCATAGTACAGGTTGCTGCTGTCATCAGTCCACTATTTTTTTTATCTGCATGTGTATGATAGACTTACTTAAACAGACTTCTTTAAAAACAAGCTTACGATTTCTCGGTATGAAAGAGCTATTTTAATTCCACGTTTCAGCTCGGTGCATTGTGTGAACCATTATCTGAAGCTAGCGTGCACTGCAGCCAACAGAAATTATACAAGGCCTCTCGTCTTGGAAACGCCCATGCTTGTAACTAGAGCGCCATCGATCGAACACTAAACCGGTCTCGAAGGGCAGCTGCAAACACGTCGAGGGGGCATCTGCTGGACATTCAACGTGCAACCATCATCACGACTATCGGATGCCGGCGCAGGACGCGCGCGTTGCCATCGCGACTCCCAGACTGCTAGCACTCGCCGCTAAATATAGTGTCACGTAACTCTTCTTTCAAATAAGCTGACAAGGACGCTGCCGCGCGTTTAATACGCGATTCGTGCTTCCGGCTCGGTTTCGCAGCACCCGGAAAGACGCGGAGCAAGAACATTTCGAACAGGCGTACGCAGGCGCGGACATCGTAAATAAACGGTCCGAGCTTGTTGTATTCGGTGTCGGCGACAGTGACCCTGTCCTCGACGCTTCCACATTTTCACACGGCCGAAGACTGATCGGGATCTGAATCGAACGGCTCAGCCACGCATTGCCGGTGATCCGAGCCCAATGATCACATAACCGAGACGTCATTGAATGCCATGCCGTAGCGATCATGTGCTCTTCGCGAGACAGCTCACGACGGGGTAGGGCATATCTTGTACGCGGTAGACGAATCGGCTGCAGCAGCCAGTGTGACACGGGGTCAACTTGCTATACAAGCAACCAGGGAGGCCCATCGCGTACAGACAGGGCCACGCCCCGAGCACTGCTCGCCGTTCGCCCGGACAACGCACCGGCGGGGTCGCGGACGACTCGTCAGGCGCGCGGCTATCGCTGTCCTACGGACGGGCTCAAACACCGGCACACCCTTTCAGTCGCCGATTCCGACGAACGCCCGACGAGCGCCCGTGGAACTAGGCCTAAGCGATCCAGCCTCGTTCTTTGCACCGGTCGCGACAGCCCGGATCCCGTTCGTACTGTTACGAAGTATGTTGCGGCGAAGAGGGCAAACGAAAAGGGGATCGGACCTAGCTTGAACCTGGGAGTGCCCGGTCCCGGAGACCTTGCGGGCGCTCTCCTCTGCGGTCCACACACACTCAGGCGCGCACACACACAGGGCCGACGACAACTTCCGAACGGTCGGCGTCCCCCTTGACACACACAGAATCGTTGCCAGCGAAACGCGGGCAACACGCACATACACACCTTCTTTCGCGCGCCGCCGTGGGAATGGATAGACGCACGCACAACTTTGGCAAGAACGGTGACGTCAACAACCAAGAATCGGTGACATCATGTAAAACAATGGGCGGTGCCACTGCGCATGCGCTCTTTGCCCAGTTAGCGTTGTAGAAAAAGTTTAGTAGATCATACAGTCATTTTACCGCAGTCAACTTCCGCGCGGCGCTGCGATCACAAGAGGGGCCTCCATTTCTTTTGTTCTACGTATCTCGAGAAGGAAGAAAAGCTGCGGGTGCCGCGGTACGGACTCGATTTTAGACTTTGACTGAGCGAATTTAATAAAGTTATATTTTACGTACAAACTACAGCATGAGCCTACTTTCCAGTCATGTTCCCCAGTAGTGTACACTATTTGTCGAATGATTTCGTGAGCGCTGTTCACTCATTGACTTCAAGGTGGTATTATTTATAACAAAAGATGCTTTGCCATGCAATTCATAGCAATTCAAAATGCAGCACAACGCTATAAACCTCAGTATTTATCATACGAGAGCTGTGTTTCGCTTAGTACACGCTTCGGCCCCTGGAATTTATAGAGAACACGCAAAAGAAATTTCGCTCGAACTGTTAATTCATAAAGCCGCGTACATGCGGCATTTTGACGTTGCTGCCCCGGCCAAAGGCCTTGTTTAGTCGATCCGTGTGAATCAGGCATTATTTTACACTTTAGCAAATAAAAATATCGGCTTACTGCCTGCAGCGTACTCTTGCGGTGTTTTCAACTGAAGGCTCGCGCTGAAGCTTCGAGTTGATCTACTATTAGCTTTCACGCTCAACAGCCGCTCGAGGCGGCGTCTGCTTTCGCGCTGTTGCGCGGCCGCATTTAGCTCCTTTCTGTGGTAGCGTGCCACACGCATGACGGGGTGCGCGTTTAATTATTAGTGAATTAGGACGCCTTCCGTGAAGGTCGAAGCGTGGGTGCGACCCAGAGATTGGCTGTCGGCCAGGCCATTTTAATAAAAGCAACGCAGCGGTGCAAAAGGTCATGCTCCGCATTGCCGTTTGCACCACACATATCGCGCTTAGATGGGGGATATGAATTGCGGTTCCCTAAGAAAGACTCTTTTATTATCAGTATGCAACACCAGTTCATAGACTTGACCACTACGCTGATCACAGTAATCGCGGCTATCGAATGTTCTGTCGTCGCTATATGCCACAGCGTAGGTATGCAGTTTAACTGTATGTGTGCTCGGTTAGTCTGATAAATGAACAAAAAAAAATGAAATTTAAGAAAAAGAAACATCATTACACAGCTTGAACTAGTGCCGGATTCAGAAAGGCGAACGCATAGAGCAGGAGGCGCAACATTTATGGACGCAATTGTAATTACAGAGTAAACTACAAAATACAATTAGCTTGGTTGTGACAATCGGTAAAACTTCGACTACAGGAGTTATACAGCACATATCATGAAAAGGTTAGACAGGCCAATAAGGAGCGCTCTTTGATGTTATTAAAGAGACAAAAGAATGTAGGAAGCCGATACAGCTAGCCGACAAGCATTCGTTGTAGCAGAACAGCGTGAAGAAACACGTACGCGTAGGAATTCAAGAAAGATGATTAGGCAGAACTGTCCCCCTTCCCTACGTACGTGTATCTGCGCGCTGCTCTGAAGCCCTGGACGAATAACGAAGACAAAAACAAAACAAAAAAAGAAGATGCATACTTCATATTTCTTGCAGTATCTGTGAGCCCCACCAGCGCAGATGAAGCATTTTGGTAAGTTAAAATATTTCTGCAGGTCAGTTCACTGCGTCGCGATATCCCCTCACATTGAATCGAATAGGCTAGCTGGCCCGAATTCAATTATAAGTGCATTGATTATGAGTGCGATGATGATTACTTTTGGCAGAAGTCCGGTACCGGCTTATTTGCATCGGTATTGGACGCGGCATATCACGCTCTATAAAACGCAGTTTGAAAAGCACCACTCAAGCGATTCTTTTTTTTCCATAGCAACGTTTTCAATCGGATAGTCGTGGCCTTTCTTGGCGACAATACAGTCACTACGCGCAAAGCTTGAAAGTGTTCACTGAAATTGGATCACTTTACCGTTATGCAAGTTAGCTGATCACCTCATACAATCAAACGAGCATGATGAATAATAAAGTGGGGATTCTGTGGCACTTGTGCAGCTTCCTGTTCTGGCCTCTGCGCGCTCGGTAGTCAAAGCATTTCTCGCTGCGAATCCGAGCGCCAAATTAAGCTTCGTGCTTTCTATAAAAGCCGCATTATTGTTGCTTTTTGTCTTTGCATCTGGCATCACGAAATTGATGTCAAATAAAGGAATTGAACTGAATATGCCATAGGTAAAGAAAATTGAATTGAATATGCTATGGGTAGTGTTCGTGACCGCATAGAAAGGAGCATGACGTCACAAAGCATATTTTTATTTTATTTATTTATTTAGTACATACTGTAGACTTTCGGTCCAAGCAGAGACAAAAGAGCAGATACGCGGGACCGAAATAATAGTGATCAAACACAAGTGCGTCGCAGTTTCAAGAGAAAAAAAAAATCTCTCAGCGAGGCTTACTAGTAACTCTCGCGTACAAATCTACGTACGCTCTTGTAACTCCTGCGTTCATTTGCTCCTTATGCGAGACCCGATGCAGGTACAATGCTAGAAGAGCGGTGTCCACATCGACAACCGCGATAACGATGTTCTAACCCTGTCTCGACATCATCGCACCACGAGTACGCTTTGCTTAGGCCCTCCTCCCCTGCAACCGATCATTGTGTGCGCCTTCCTGTCTGCGACGGAAGGCCTCGTAGGCAGTGTTCCTTTGTTCTGAGGGCGGAAATGTATCAGCCATACAGGTACGCGTAATCAACTGAGAGGGCATAAGCAAGACGTGATCGGCATGCGGTACCTAGACGGGCACGCATGAACCTATTGGCATGATATGGAGATGCGTACCACTCTCCACGGGTTGCACAATCATTATATAGCTGCCGGAAAGACGAATGCAAAGCCACGCTCGATATGACCGTAATCGCGTTGAGATCTACTAAACCAGGTTGACAAAGAAGCTCGAGAAAAAATTAAGGACCGCGCAAAGAGCGATGGAACGAAGAATGTTAGGCGTTACGTTAACAGACAGAAATAGAGAGGTGGGTGGGGGGGGGGGGGGGATCAGAGGCGGGGATAGTCGATATTCTAATTGACATTAGGAGAAAGAAAAAAAAAAATGTGGCTGGGCAGGCCGTGTAATGCACAGGATAGATAACCGGTGGACAATTAGAGTTACAGAATGGGTGTCAAGAGAACGGAAGCGCAGTCGAGGACGGCAGAAAACTATAGGTAAGGTGGTAAAATAAGGAAATTCGCAGGCGTAAGTTGGAATCCGCGGCTGCAGGACAGGTGTAAATGGAGATCGCAGGGAGAGGCCTCCGTCCCTGCAGTGGACATAAAATAGGCTGATCATGACGATGATGACATATATACGGAGGGGGTGCTTTCTTTTTAAACACTGTCTCAGCATGCCATTCACTTGGACAAACTTTATAATTGTTTTGCATAAGCAAAT